>NW_004567105.1:36200942-36270977 GCF_000260355.1 Condylura cristata
GGGGCAGGCGGGAACCGAACTCATGCGGAAGTGGCTTTAGCTTCCCAGTGCTGTGCTTTAACCCGCTGCGCCACCAGGGAGGGCCGCCAATGACTTTTTTTTAATGAGAAAAAAAGGCCATGACAATTTCCATTGACTCCCTAGAAGCATGCAGGCAAAGCTGAATGCCTGAAAAAAAGGTGGGGGGGGGGAGAGGGGAGAAGGGGGAGGGGAATGCATTAACTGGTCTTGAATAATTAAGTCACTAATGGAAAGACCTAGATGTACAGGTGGGCAGAATCAGGTTGGGCAAGATTCAGCATAAAAAGGACAATTAGATTCAGCATTATCTGCTGTCAAAGTCTTTCATGTTTACCCAAGGTCAACTTATTCCTAGAGTATCAGAAGGCTAACCCTCAAAATTCCTGTACTCATAAATAAATGTATGTTCTTCTGTCTCTAAAATCAAACCAGCTGTTTCTCAGGCTATAGAATATTATATTCTCCAGACATTTCAAAAATTGTTGGTGGCGCGGTTGCACCCAGCTCTTGGGACTCCGAGGAATGCGCCCACCGCTGTGCTACCATGGCAACAGATGGTTGAACCGATAAGGTGGACGCAGATTTGTGGTCATCCTATCTAACAGCCTGAGGCGCCATAAAGGCCGTGAGGGAGTGCCGACACCTGCGCCCTAGGGAGTGCAGGCGTCTGGCAGTTGCCGGCCGAGGTGTGATAAGAGAAATTCCTCACTTCCCCCATACCTCCTTCTCAGTAAATTTCCACTCTTCTCCTCCAAACTCCCACCCTTACTGCCTAATGATATATAAAGGGGGTCACGGACAATAAAGAGAGAGACTCCTGGATGAAGAACCTTGGTGTCCTGTGTTTTCTTTAACCTCATCGTCCCTCGCCGGACTCGACTCCGATTAGCCGGACGCGGCAAAAAATTATATTTTCCGGACATTTCAAAAATACATATGTCCAAAATGTGAATAATCACCCTCTTTATGGCTGGATTCCTGGACCCAATTCCAGCAGGTTATGTGAAGGCCTTGCCACACCAAAATGTGTCCAAGAATTCAACGGGAATTCACTTAAACCTACCTTCAGGCCAGAGGTGCAGGGGGTGGGGCTGGGACACTGTCTTCCAGGAAGTTGGCATCAGGTTCTGCAGGTTAAGGGCTCAGTCTCTTAAGACCACCCTCCATTTCAGAAGCTGGTTACAAACCTCTGCTTCTGACCAGCTGGCAATAGTTCGGGATTCCCCATCACTGCCTGCCAGTTGCAAGTCCAGATTATTTGTGCCTCTGAATGAAACAGTCTAAGTAAAAGAAATTGCAAGTTGGTGAGGAGCCGGTAATATGTAAACTATAAGCTTCCTGTTTAAACAACTAAATTGGATGTCGGGCTGAACTGCCCCGGCATCCTGTTTAAACAGGTGGACTAAATCACAGACTAGCAGGTCTGCCTTTCATCCTATTCAAACACTTGGGCACACAAGATTGACCAAAGGCACCAAGCTAGACAAAAAGTATTAGATCCTGCCTAATGATTATCTCACAATTTCCTGGAGGGTGGAAGCTGAGAGACCTCGTTTGCACTTGGAATGTAACCAGTTTGCACCCAGAACATGCTATGAAGCTGCTCTCCTTTACTCCACCACATAAACCTACCCTTTATTTATTTATTTTTAGAGATTGATTTATTTATGCATCCACAAACTGGGCTACAAGCCAGAGGTGCAGGGGGTGGGGCTGAGAGGATTCAACTGAAACAATGGGGAACAAAACAGGCAGATTGACTGAAATACACAGCTGAGGGGAGCAGTGGGTGAGACAGGTGAGTTCTGCCATGCCATGTGGGTCACCTCCCTGGCCAGGGATACAACCACGAGTTGGAATTTGTGGTTAGACCCCTGCTGTGGTTGTCAATTGCTTCATAGTGAAGCAACTTAACCCCAAGCACAAACAGACCCTGGAACTGCCCTTTAAATAAATCTTGCTAACTTCCATTGGGGAGCCAGGCTAACTTTCTCCTTTTCTGGTACTGGTTCTCTCATGCATGAGTCTCTGATAAAGCCTTGCTGAGTTCAACCAAAACTTTAGTAAAATATTTCTCCAGGGAGTCCTGGACCTACAAGTACAATTAATTGCTACAATGACTCACAGAAATTTAGGAAACCCTATACCCACTAGATCACCAATGTATCACCAAGTGTACTAAAGGTCTGAATCAACAGCCCCCAAAAATACATCGGGTGAGACATGGGACAAAGAAACTCCTGTCCTCTCAGAACTTGGGGTATGAAAGGCAACATATGGAAGCATTTTGGCTCCCCAACCTGAACCTTTTGCAAGTTTCCCCCCTCCTGAATTTTTATGGTGACTTCATTCTGTAGGCTTGATTCATTGGCCAATGGTGATTGATTTGAACTTCTAGCCCCTTTCCACTCCAGAAGGTCAGGGAGTGGGACTGGAAGTTCCAACCTTTCATGCTGGTTCTCCCAGGCAGCTAGTCCCCATCCTCAGGTCCTCCCAAAAAGTGAGCTTCATAAACACAGACACTCTTGACACAAAAGAAATCCTAAGGGCTTTGGGGACAGTTGTAAGCCAAAAACTGTGAAGACCAAGTATATATGAGAAATACATTTTGGTCATGATTGCCTAACAAATGGGTATTTCCTATAAATCACAGTACCGCATTTCCTTAGCCCCTTCAAAAAGAAACAAACCCCCCCTGGAATCATGTCAATGAATGGGGGCATGGTACCATTCAGTTCTTCACACCCAAACTTTTACAAAGGGGCCCCCAAATCCAGCCCAACCAATTCCTAAATCCTACCAGTTGTACCTTCATTATCTCTCCAATCTATTAGTTTAGGCACTTATCAGAAGACTCCTCTTTGGCCTTCTTGCCTCCACTTGTGACCATTTTGTCACACAAGAGTTCTTTCTGGAACTCATTTTTCCTGTGCATGACCTATCTTTGCTTTACACCTACTTCTGACTGACTTGAAGTTCTCCAGACAAACCTAAATTGTTTAACCAAACACCAAGTCATCAGACTTCTAGACCACCCTGTTCATATTCAGCCAGCCCACTCTAATTTTACAGTTTGCAATCTGAGGATAATTTTCACATTTTTATTTTTCAAATACAATTTTTTGACTTACATTGGTTAACAATACTTAACAATACTATATAAATTCTGGAAACACGGCTTCACACCGGTTACATTTTAAAATGATACAAATAAAAAGATGAGAATTTCATCACAGAAGACATTCGAATAAAATTTTATTAGAAGGGAGTACTACCTACTGTACTATATAAAGTGGGTTCTTGAGTTCCTCACTCAAGATTCAAATTAGGGACTCTAACAGTCAGTTCTGAAGCCATAGAGCAAGAGCCCCAGGAATACCTCAAGGGTGAGCATCTACCAAATGACAACAGGCTCTCCCTTGTATAGGTCCCAAGAAGCCTATACAATGCTAAAAGGAGGGATGATGTTTTTGGGATTAGCTGGAGGCAGCTCTGTAACTGAGCTGGAAACCACACTTCTTCAAGTGTCACATGTTCAGAGCCCACCTGGGCAGAGACCTTAGCATTATAATGAGGACCAGGTAGAGGACATTTGGGGCTTCTTTTCAAGACACATGTACCACCAGAGGGGTTAGACCAGGCTGCTTTGGGGGAAGAGACAAGTCCAGGAGGCTCCCCTTCTCAGCTACAGTGTGCAATGTGCTACTATGACCTACAGAATGTCCTTCCATGGAACTAACTCCATCTTAGCATTATCAGCAAAAGAGAAGTACAGATCTTTCAAGTAAAAGGAAAATATCTCCTTTGAGTCAAAGCTAAAGAGGGTAGCCTGGGAGGGACAGACTCAAGAATCAGTAGCTGAGTTGTTTGAAGCCCCAATGGCATTTTCCAGTACCAAAAGTTCAGAATTTGATTGGATGGCATTAAAGTTCAGACTGCAAGTATACAAGTCTTTTAAGACAACAGGTGGCATCCACCAGCAAAATTCATCTTCTGCAAAAGGCACTTGGAGGCTCTTAGAAAGGAGAATTTGGTCAGATGTTTTAAGGATGCAGCCTCCTACCTGGACAATTTTTATCCAGTCACATGTACATTGACCTTCCTCTGGCCGAAGACACTCCATCTTTGGATTTCACCTCCCTCACTACAAAATAAGGCTGATTCCAACTTCACAGATCATGTAATAATAATAGATATTGGGAAAGGGGGTGCTGAAGTTAACAGACTCCATCTTGCACCTGAAATTCCATCTTGCTGAACTTTGTTTTTAAAACTATTTGCTGTGGGGGGTTGGGGTGGGTGGGAGAAGTACAGGTTTCGTACTGGGCACAATTTCTTCCAAAACTGTGCAAAAATACTTAATGTTGGAAGTGACCAAAGATTTACTGACAAGGACTGAATTAGGGAGGTAAAGAATTTTGCCTTGCATCCAAGCTTGATAAGGTGGTAATAAACTGACCTTGCGTCCAGGATCGGACTAGCTGAAGGTGACAGTGAACTGGGCCTCACATCAAGGACACAGCGATGAGTCACCCCCTTGGGAATCTGAGTTTAGAATCTATATAAGAGACCCTTCCTCCTATTGAGTTGGCAGTAGCTCCGGACCCCACCGTAGGGGCTCCGTCTCAGCTGCTGTCTGGGAGCAATAAATTCTGCTTGTTCAGCCTTTCTGCCTCCCACCTTCCTTTCTGGCTGCCGGTCACAGAAGTTGGGACAAAACACTTAGTCTTCTTTTCCCTGCTAACCAAGGCCAATTTAAGGAAAACTCAACAGACAGAGAATGAACACACAAACATAGTCTGCAGACAGCCATAGCCTTCCCCAGAGCCGTCCCCCGGCAAACCCTTCAGCACAATCCCCACCCACAGTGGGGCAGTTTGGGCTGCCGCCTGAAATTGTGCCCCCCAACTTGCAAATCGAAGCCCCTAACTCGGCGCTGCCATGTTGTTCGTTTCCTGCAGTTTTCTGGGCTGATGGCAGCAGGCGCTCGGAAAACCGTCGTGACTCCTCATCCTCTGGGCACTCTGGAGCACTGAGATCCGGCGTGCGCCGCCTGAGTAAGAGCAGCAAGCTCCCAGGAGACCCTGTTGGCTCGCGGCTGGGCGGCTTCCGCAGGCGGCGGGACCTCTAGCTGCAGAGCTCCCAGAAGGGTGCGCCCAGCCACGACTGGGAAGACTACAACTCCCGTCCTGCCTCACGCGCACTTAGGGCTCCTCTACATTTTTCGCCCCAGGCCAGTCTCGCAACTCTGACTGGCTCCGCCTCCTAGAGGCTCGCCTCTTTCCCAGGTCGCCCTCCGAGGCGGGCCAGGGAGCCGGAAGTGTCCGTGTGGCGTCACGGGGCGTCGGTCGTGCGCAGGGCCGGGAGTTGGAGGACGGTCTCTGGGGTGCTGACCGGCTAGGCACCGCTGAAGAACCTCAGAACCTACAGCGGGCGGCCGCGATGTCGGATTCTGCGGTTAGCCGGCTGCTGGACATGTGAGTCCGCCCGCCCGCCTCGGCCCCGCCTCCCGACCTCCGGAGAGGCCCCCTCATCCTCCCGCGGTGGCCCTGCGAGAGGCCCTGAGAGCGGCTTTCCCGGGGCTTCTCGGGCTCACCAGGCCTCTGAAACGCGCCCGTCAAGGGACTGGCCGCTCCGGCTGGAGCCGCAGTCGCCGCCCTTTCGGCCCCCCCGGCCTTGGACGTGGTGGCATCGGCCCCTGAGCCGCGGGGATGTGCATCTGCCGGAGGCGCCCGCGGGTGGGCTGCGGTCTAGGTGCCCACCGCGGGGCAGAGGGTTCTCCTAATGCCGAGGCAGGGCCCAAACCTCAGTTCCCAGAACCCCGTTACCTCGTAAAGTCAAGTGTGATGGTTTTTCAATTTCAGGTGTCCTGACTTTGCATTCACGTTAAGAATGTCCAGGCCATCAGCCCGTTTGATGAGCAGTAACGGAACCTAACTGATAACAGGCAGAAAAGGCTGCTTTTATTCATGATACACATTGTAGGTGGTAATCAAAATCAGTAGTTATATTGCTCTTAATATTAGCTATATAAGACCTGACTTGACATAATCGTACTACTTTTTTGAATAGATGGCAAATAATGTACATTAAAGAAAAAAAAAGTAAAACAACTAAGGGTTAGTAAAGGAAAAACAATCGATTTAATAACAAATATGGAGAAGTCACACGGTAAATAACAAAAAGGGACTGGGAATATCTGTCCGTTCTGTGTTTGGGAACCCGGATGAAGGAGAGACGGGTGACCTTACCCTCACTCTGAGAGCAAAAAAGAGATTCTCAGATACAAAATGTTCACTGACATATCTACTGTTAGAGTTCAAGAAATGCTGAGACACAGAACCGATGCAAAAGCCAAGTACAAGCCTTTATTGCTAGCCCGGGCTGCGGTCCAATCCCCGGAGGGTACCGACGCAGCGGTCTCACCAGACAGGATGGACCCTAGCGCGGGCTAGCAAAAAAGGCTTGTACTTGGCTTTTGCATCGGTTCTGTGTCTCAGCATTTCTTGAACTCTTAACACCTACACCTGGATGAGATCCCCAGACTACATCCTTCCAGGTCATGGCAGAGGGGGTGATATTGCCTCTCGGACTAGGAAAAGGGCAGAAGCCCAGGACTGGAGGATTTCTTCAATCAGGGAAGGAGGAGGACTCAGGTGAGGATCCAGGTTCAGGTAGAAAACCTAAAATTACTTACCTATTTTATCTTAGCTGTAACTTTCTTACAGTCCAGTTAAAATATATTATCTTTGTGAGGATATCTTGAAAATGCTGATGTCGATGTTTTAGTTAATGTGGGTTAACTGACTACAGTTGTTGGCATGAAATTACTAGTCCCAATAGATTAATATGGCTTAGTCAACCTTTTTGTTTATGATTCAGGCACTGCTTTTTCCTGTGGGGTGTGGGTAAGCAAGACCCTGTGAGCTACTTTGAGTATGCTGGGTGCCGTCATTTATAATTTAGAGGGCATTCCCACTGGTACAGTTTTGTTAAAGTTAATAGAAAAGCTGAGACCAAATCTTCTGTGTTTTAAGTTTTTACTGAACTTATGTGGGCATTTTCAGTGCCTTTAATTATTCAGTTATATTAACTGTAGGCTCTATGGATTCACTGTCTAGGGGACAGTGTCACTGCAACTCATGGGGGGGGATTTTTGTCAGCTTTCAGGAAATTTGGAGACTGACTAAAGTTTCTTTTTAAGGGACTTAAAATATCCTTTTTTATAGTCACCAAAAAAATCAAATATAGGGACATACCAGTCTATTTAAACTTTGCAATTAAAGTAGTGTTGGTGGGCTGTGAAATTGTTAGGTAAAAACAAATGTAGAGATTTTTTTGTTTTAAATTTCCTTAGTTTTGCCAAGTTTTTGCATTTAATTAATTGTTGGCAAAGTCAGGTTTGATATGTATTAACTGCATTTTAATCTTGGTTTGGGATTTGCCAGTTGACACCATGGCATCTTACTCTATAGTCCTTGGTAAGTTTGGCCACGCCTACACCCAGCACCCCATCCTCCTCACTGGTCACAAGGGATTGTGGCAGGAGGGCCAGCTGACATTCTACACTTATGCAGAGTGGCTTTTGAGAGGCTGCTTGCCTGTGATCAAACTTGCAATGTTTTTGGTTCACTCAAAGCTGTCAAGTAGCAAGATCCTCTCTACTGATTCCATTTATTTCAGCATCAAGGTGCAGTGGCCTCAGAAGCCCGAGGAGCCCGAGGTTCATTACCAGATTGTCACAACACCCCCTTCTCCCACACAGTGATCAGTGACCAAAACACCATTCAGGGGCGTATTTTAGTCCTACCTCCACTCACTAAGCCCCACCACCAGTGGGGATGGTGGAGGATCTTACACCCACTTCACCTGCTAGTAGCAATCACACCACATCTCAGGGTGCATTCTTGTATCTTCAGAGCTGGTCAACAGGATTTTTGTATTTCCTCTTCCATGAAGCTGCATTTCTGCCAGCATCCCAGTCTCATTTGCAAATTGTCAGAGCTAGGGTTTGATTTTACGTGTACTCAGAGGCCACACTGTTAGTACTGCTCAGATATTATATTGGTGAAGACACAAGATTTCCAGCTGACGTCAGAGGACCTGGTTCCCCACAGCAGCAGCATAGTACCTGTCACCTCCTCTATAAGCCCTCTGGGCGAGACTCAGGGTTCCCATGGGTGCTTGCAAGCTGTAGGAGCCAGACGCCAAGTATGGGGAGCCTCCATTTCAGAGCAAGCAATAAGCAAATGTGATCTACTGAGAAGTGGCTCAAATAAAGAGCAGCCAACGCCTCCCAGGCATGGAAGACCTAATGTGGCCACATACTAGAATTGGGACATCATCTCTCCTTAATTTTAAATAACTTGCCAGCTTTATGGGTTATTTTATACACGCACACATACATATCACCCTTCACAAGAATTGTTTTAGAGGAAGCTGGTTATATATTTGAAAGAGGAGTCCACATGTCTTATCAATGAGATGCAGATATTTGCTAAGTGGGTGAGGAGACTGATCAGATTCAGAAGACACAGATGGCAGTGCAAGCTGCTCCAAGGTAAAGCAAGCCTGAAATTGAAATTACAAAACAGCCACTGGAAGTCCTAAGAACATACAGCAAATTGAGGCAGACTTATTCAAGGTAGTGTCCTAAAGCTGAGTAAGGCTCGAGGTGCTGCCTCCATAGCAAGGCGGCTGCCTCTTCCACAGCTCCTTGTGAGTGGCAGTATCTTCCCAGCAGAGGCAGGGCGCCAACATTTGTCACACCCTCCTCTTCAGATACTCCAGATGCTCCAGGACAGTGGGGAGGTGCGAGAGGACCTACATCTGCCTGAGGGAGACCTTGGCAAAGAGATTGAGTAGAAGTACGACTGTGGAGAAGAGATCCTGATCACGGTGCTGTCTGCCATGACAGAGGAAGCAGCTATTGCAATCAAGGCCATGGCAAAATAACTGGCTCCCAGGATAGCGGTGGTGGCAGCAGTGATCCTCGAACCTGCAGAGGCCCCTACCCCCAACCGTTGGCCGGATTCCTACAATTTATTTGATGTTTTATTTTGGTTTTCCCCACCCCCTCAATCTGTCGGGGAGCTCCTGCCCCTCATCCTGCTCCCTTGGCCGGGAGTTCAATGAACCATGGCCTTGTGAAGCTGCCCTTCTCTTCTCCCCTCGCACTACAGCCCTGGTGGGAGAGAGGGGATGGGTGCTGCTTATGGTTTAGTTGTTTTCTGGTTGTTGTTTTTTTTTTTTTAAATTCAACCTGGAATCAGAAAGCTGTGGATTCTGGCAAGTGGTCCTTATCATTCCTGGTCTTGTTCCTTGTTTCCAATACTCCTTTACCCGGTACCACCCATAGACTGGGGACCTGCCTATGCCTGTGTCTCTCCCCAAATCCCTTTTGGTGGGGAGGAAAGAAAAGGAGAAGGGAGGGCACCTGCCCCCTCCTCAGGGATCTGGGAGGGCCATGTCCCCATGGGCTTTACCCTGTCCTGTGGGCTCTCTCCCCGACACAGTTGTTAAAATCAAACCTGAATAAAACTACAGGTTTAATATGAAGCCCACCCCCTGCCTCAAAAAACAAAACAAAACAAAACAAAACAGAAAACCTGGGGTTTGCAACTTCACCCAACCTGCTCACTGGACAGAGGCTGTCCCTTAACTGCACTGAGCTGACAATACCAGGCCCCTGACCTCTTCATCCCTCCTCATCCATGGGTGGAGGTTCTCTTGGAGAAGAGATGGGTCAGGGAGACCAGAGCCCACTGCCTAGCACCCTGCTCCTGAAGCAGAGAGGCACTCAGAGTAAAGTGCTCATTGTACCCTTCCCACTCTTGAGATTGTGACTTGGAGATTTTTCACAGGGGAAGAGACAGGCTGTCAGGCCTAGGGATGATTCAAGCCTGAGGACTCCGAAAACTAGTGGAGATCTGGCATTATTTACAGGGAGGCTGGTAACTTCATGGGAAACATAAGCCATAGGACAGAGGGTTTATTAGACAGGATGAGGGAAAGGGACATCTAAGAAGAGCCTGTGGTCAGAACAAACTCAAAACCCACTGTAGAAACTAACAGTACAAAGGAGTCAAAGGGAATTAATTGGACAGTGGTTAAAACAGAGCAGGGTTAAAACAGCAGTCTGCAGTGAGAAAAAGCTAACAGCTGGATGCAATACCAGTAAAGGCTTCCAGCATAGTCCTGGAGATAGAGATCTCAAACCCCTGTCACCTCAGGGTGACAAGTGTTGCTGTCTAAGGCTATGCCCTGAGGGATTAAAGGACATCAGAGGTGCCCACAGTAAGGAAAACAGGCCTTACTAAAATAACAGTCTGCCACTAAACAAATGACACCTCCAGTTGGGGGTTGGAGAGTGTTAATATATCCAGAGTCACTGCATTTATGTATCCAAAATGTCCAGTTTTCAACGAAGAATTCTAAGACAAGCAAATAAACGCGACCCAGGTACAGGGAGGAAAACAGGCAACAGAAGCTGCCTTTGCATGGCTTCGAGTTTGGGCTGGTCACAACTTCAAAGAAGCTACTATAATGTTTCCAGAGCCCTGGAGGAAGACATAGTGAAGAAGGAAAGGAGAAACCCATTTGGCAGTTCCTGGGAAAGTAAGCATAGAATGATCATACTATACAGGTGTTCACTCTAGGTGTATACCCAACAGAATTGAAATTAGTCATCACTCAAATGCATGTATACAAGTCTTCACAGCAGTACCTGTTATATTAGCCAAAAGGGAGGAACAGCCAAACTGTCCATCAACTCAAGAATGGATCAGCAAAATATAGAATATCCAGATAATGAAATAGCACTCTGAAATAAATGAATGAAGTACTGATAACTGATACTACATGGATGAACCTCTAAGAACATTACATGGACTGAATTCATTTCTAGGAAATAACTTGAATGGATAAATAGAAACTAGAGAGCAGATTGGCAGTTACCAGATCCTGGGGAGAGGGAAGAATAGTTTGGACTGATGAAATGTTTTCCACTATATAGGAGTGATGGCTACGACATGAATGGACTGGATGCCAGAGAGTTGTACATGTTTAAATGATTAGTTTTATCCTATGTGAATTTTGCCTCAATTGTAAAAATAAAATAAAAGGAACAATGCAAAGTCTGATGACATCTCATCATAAATAAGTAAAGAAAGTTACACATGTAAATTCTGGAGTTTAATAAAACTCTTGATGGAGTAGGATGAAATGAAAACTTGATTTGAAAAATAAGTGAAGAATTTTATACATTTAGAAAAAATAAATATAAAGAAGAAGACTATCAAGCAAAATACATCTGTGGTCACACATGTACAGAGATATAGACACATCTAATACCCACACATAACATTAAATCTCAGGTTATGAATATACAGTCTTATGAATATAAGTCTATATATTATAGAGCAGGTACGAAGTCATGTATTTGACCACAAAAGCAAACTTGTACAACCATAAATCAAAAAATAGTAATATGTATTATATAATGTTACAAACCCATGTTACCTAACAAAACTTTATTGTGGTAAAACTTTATTTACAAAATAGCTAAAATGGACAAAAGATGAGTAGTTTATAAAAAAGCTTATCTAGATAGCCAGCAAATTCATGAAAAGATACGAAGTTTACTAATATTGGGAATATACACATTGATGAAAATCTACTTTTCACTCACAAGAGCTTCCAACATTTAAAAGTAGGTGGATCTTAATAACATTGATAAGTGAAAAATTAAACAAATCTATGATCAATACCATACCCGTGAACTAGAAACACTTGCTTATAACATTCATATTGTAAGGACACAGGTAGCAGATGGGTAGATAATCAAATGGTTTTCTGGAGTGGTAGGCAATGAGAACAGGAAACAAAAACAAATAGAAAAGTAAATAGAAGTGAAGGACAATCCGTTGCTGAAGGGGTGTGGGGGCAAGGGAGCACTGCTGCTGGAAACAGTGTTAGAGACTTTCTAGAAAACAGTCTTAAAATACACGTCAGCATATTCTAGAAACACAGGGACAATACTTACATGGGAATGGCTAGATAAAACATTGTGAAATGTTATACAGCCACTAAAGGAGAATTTAAACTATAGTTGGTGCCTTGAAGAATTTCATGATGTTGAAAGATGTGGGAGAAGGCCCCAAGTTTTTGCGTGTGTATGGGAGTGTGTGTACGGCAGCACAGAGAAACATCAGGAATGTTCAGGAGTTTAGAGTGAAGAATTAAATTAGTAACAGAGGGTAAGACAAAGGCAACCAGCAGGAAAATAGTAAGTTGTACCAAAAACTTAAAAAGTATTTCTTCTTAAAACTACTTAGTGATGGAGTGTTCTGTATATGTGGGGAGTCTTTGTAGACAGAAATTCAATCCCCAGTGTGTTTATTTAAAGTCTGAATTTCTCAGGGGGTGGGATTTCAGCCCAACAGGAAGTGTGTAGCATGTATGGTCTTGATTGTTGCTTCTGTGACAACTCATACACAATATGAGTATGGAGGTTGTTATGTCTGTGGTTTGTATTATTTACAGAATCTTTGAAATCACTTGTCTAGTGATTTCATTACCTGCTTGATTTTTAAAGAAAATAGTGAAGACAAGTTGGCTGGATTCACAGACAATACTTTTCAATTAGTGAGCCCTAGTTCAGCGTTTATTTAGGAATAACTGTGTTTTAGAAATTGAAGAGACTGCCATAGGAAAAATACTTGTTTGTTTGTTTGTTATTTGGATTACATTTTAACAAACGAGGTATGTGGAGAAAAAAAATGTACAAGGGCATCTTGTGTTCCTGGCTGAGTCCAGACTGGCTCATATGTGTCCATCTTTAGGGGTAAATATTAATATCAAAATGCACCCTGCTTACCAGAGGACTGAATACTAACACAGGGGCAGGCTTTATTGGGGGTGGGTGGGGCATACCAGGGCAATTTCATTTTTACATTGTGTTTGTATTTCAGATGCCTTTGGTACTTTGTGAATAACATTTCCAGATACATCACAGAGATTAAGCCTCTGCCTCCCAACATAAAAGATCGGTTTCTTAAAATAATGAGCCTAGAGGGACAGATAACAGATTCAAATATAAGCGAGGTAAGAGCACGTACAGCTGTAAAGCAAGCTTATTTCACCTTGTGTTTTGATACAGGTTCATATTTTTGGAGCAAGCTGTATGGCAGGATGACTAATCATTTGAAAATACAATGAAGCATTGAAGTTTTTTTCTCCAGAAAACCATCTTATCCGTGCATAATCATTTTTAAAAAGCCTCCTACTGATCTTTCATTTCCTTCCCTGGTCATCATACCAGCACCTTTGCTCTTCTTGATTTGAAAAGGTTGTGAACTTTGTGCTCAATGATACCTCAATAAAGCTGGGGGAAAAAATGCAGCACGAATAAATGGCCAAAACCAGTAAGAAACAGATGCTACATGGCCACTCTGGTGGACAGCCACACTTCTGTGTGACAGTGCTGCAGGCAGCACCCTGGAGTATTTCTGTTTTCTGTTATTTCATTTAAAACATGTTGGTTCTGGTCTACTAAATTGATCTATTCATGGAGAGAGATTAGGAGTTAAAAAACATGTTCTGAATCCTACTCATTTGTACTTACGCCCTTCCCTACAGCCACACTA
Organism: Condylura cristata; assembly: GCF_000260355.1. Lineage (NCBI taxonomy): Eukaryota > Metazoa > Chordata > Mammalia > Eulipotyphla > Talpidae > Condylura > Condylura cristata. Next base: position 36,214,610 of record NW_004567105.1, read on the forward strand.
ACCTTCCTCAAGACAACTGTGCCTTGAGCTGACTTTTCTTTGAAGACTATGGAATAGTAAAGACCTCACATCTGTAGGAAGCCCGCAGTCTTACACTCTTCCTGACTTCAAGCCTCAGTTTTCTAAACTTGAGTGGTTTCACAGTTACCATTGCTGTCTGCAGACAAGAACTGCTGACTTCCGACTTGATCACACATCTGGCCCTCAGCCTGGGTCAGAAGGAAGAAGGTTCTGATTCCAGCACGCTAGGACGTGGCTTTGCTGAGGGTCATATGCCTTCACTTGCTTCGTGCTTGTCCACTCACATGGTGTCCTTTTCATGCTCTGTGTTACTCACGGTCGCTGGCATTTGAATATGGGCCTGTTAGTGCTGCATCTGCTTGCTTCCCGGGAGGTGGAATGGTCTCTCCAGGTCCTGGTTGCTGGTGACCACATATCAGCAGGCACTGCTCACACACAAAATGTGGCCCCACAAACACTGGTGCTTTCCCTAAATTCCCACCATCCCCATCTTTCTTATGCCATTAGCCTGTATTTCTGTGACTTAATGTTTTGTTTTATGGAAATCCTTACCATTCCTTTAGACCTAGTTTTACCTGAATAAAAAAGGTTAAGGGAGTGAGTAGGCTAGAAAAACACAGAGGAGTGATTTCTCCTGGTGCCTTCTGTTGAGTCCCCATCTTTACAGAAGTCTGGCTTGGGAGATAGTTTAAATCTTTGGACAACTCTTTGACTATTTCCTAAATCTTTTTATATGCTCTGGATAGAGATGACCTTTTAAAGCATGGCACCATTACTAGAAAGCAAGAAGGAGAAGATTGATGGATTTGCTCACATAGAAATATAAGTTTCTTTATGGCAGGAAGGAACCAGAAAGTCAAGTAGCCAAGAAAAATATTTGCAATGTGTGAATCTACAAAGAAAAACCAAAACAGAAGAATCAGGAAATACTCAAAGGAGAAAATATTTATCAGTGGCATATAAAAGAAATGTTTAATGTCATTAGTAATCAAGTTTAGTTTGTCTTGAGTTGGGCAGAGCCCTGAAAAGTATTAAACTGCCTCGTCTGCCCTCTGCTGGTGGGAATGTAGATTTATTTTATAACTTTTTAAAAAAGATTTATTTATTTATGCATACAGAATTGGGGTGCAGCCAGAGGTGCAGGGGTGGCGAGAGGATTCACTAGAGACATAGTGCAGCAGAGGCAGAGGATTCACCAGAGACAGACAGGCTGAGCTGCGGTTAGCTTGCAGTACTGCGCTTACACACACTGCACCTCTAGAGAGAGCAAGTTTTATTATTATTTTTTAAAGATTTATTTATTGGCCCTCCCTGGTGGAGCAATGAGTGAAAGACCCACAGCCTCTTCAGTGCGAGTTCAATCCCCAGCCCGGGAGATGACCCACATGGTGTGGCAGACCTCTCCTGGCCCAGCCTACTGCTCCCCTCAGCAGTGTACTTCAGTTCATCTGCCTATTCTGCTCCCCACTCTGTCTCTGGTGAATCCTCTCACCAGCCCTGAACCTCTGGTCCTCACACCAATTCTGTTTGCACAAATAAAGTTTTAAAATCTTAAAAAAAAAAAAAAGATTTATTTATTTTTGCATACAAGAACAGGGGTACTGGCCAGAGGTGAGGGGGGGAGGTGAGAGGCTTCACCAGAGACAGAGTGGGGAGCAGAACAGGCAGATTGACTGAAGTACACTGCTGAGGGGAGCAGCGGGCAGGTCAGGAGAGGTCTGCCGTGCCATGTGGGTCACCTCCCTGGTCAGGAATTGAACTCGTGCTGCAGTTCACTTCATAGTGCTATGCTTCAACCTGTTGTACCACCAGGGAGGATCCTGTAGATTGATTTTAAAAAACACCTTTTAAGAGTATAGTTTGGCTTAACTTTCTAACTCCTAAGAGTTTGCTTCCCATCAACTCAGTGGCTTTGCTTCTCTGGCTTTCCTGAATATGATGGTGTGCAGTGCTGTGATTTGTGCCTTTATTGCAGGATAGTCATCAAAACCCCTCAATTAGGTGTGGCTTTTGGTATTAATCTTAAAATAATAATGAGACAAGAACAGGAACATGCTCATTTACAATAATAAAAACAGATGACAGCTATTGGCATATATGGTAAGTGAGGCACCTTTATTTCTGTTGAATATATAACTGGAGGCATCTTTATCCCTGTTTTAACACTGATGACAGACATAAAAGTAAAAGAACCTGATCACATGCATAGGCATTAAACTTGGTCTGCTCCAGACTACGGCTCCTTCATCATAACACCAGGTAGTCCCCTACTTCAGCTGAAATGGCCAACTGAAGCATGTGCCCCAGAAGGGTGTGTTGAATGAGTGTTGGTATGTGCACACTGTGGAATAGTATGCAGCCACAAGCAATTACCTTGATACCTCATCTAGGGCCCTCCCTGGTGGCACAACAGTTTAAAGTGCAGCACTATTAAGCTACCACAGCCACTGCAGCACAAGTTCAATCCCTGGCCAGGGAGGTGACCCACATGGCATGGCATACCCTTCCTGTCCTGCCTGCTGTTACCCTCAGCAGTGTATTTCAGCAGATCTGCCTGTTCTGCTCCCCACTCTGTCTCTGGTGAGCCCTTTCACTTCCTGGCGCCTTTGGCCTATACCCCAGTTCTTGTGTGCATAAATAAATAAATTTTTTTTTTAAAGTCCTCACCTAATAGTATATATGATCTGTTGCCATTTCTCCTCAAAACCTCTTTTAAAGTTCCCAAACACTAATATTTTTTTGTCTCTGGATGTTAGTACTAAGGACAATTACAGTTACAGTGGTTAAAAACATGGCCTTTGGAATTGGAAATGCCTGGGGTCCAGTCCTACCTTTGCTCCTTTTTGGGTGTATATTATGTGTTGGCTACTTAAGCTCTGGATGTCTCAGTCCCCTCATTTATATAGTGGCAATGACTGGTTTCACCATGTGTGAGAGAAAGAGAAAGGAGAATAGTTAATGATGTATATAACATTTAATACCCTTCCTGATAAGACCCCAGTTATTTATATTTTGTGTTATGAGAATGTTTTTGCAAAGTAACAGCATTTTTATAGTCAGAAAAGTAAAGCCATTTTGATTTCTCAAAAAATAAAAAAAAAATGGAAGAGAACTCAAATTGCTTTGAAATTGATCTGCTAAATTTGAGGCACTTAAATAAACTGGATTGTTTGGTTGGTTTGTACTGCTCCCAAAAGTAAAAAAGGAAAGAGGTAAATATGGATAAAGTAGTGGTCACACCCTTTCAGCTTTTGTGTAGAAAGGGTCATAGAGGGACTGCTGTTGAGCACAGGGGTGCACTCTAGCATCTGCACCCATCAGGACCCCCCTCCCCCAATGGAGGCCAGAAACTTGGCTCTGTGCAGCAGGAGAGACCTAGTGGTGTCCCCCTGCAACAGAGCTCTGCACTGCATTGGCCCTTGAGGCTGTGGCCACCAGAAGCAGTACCTACAGAGGACACAGGCTTCAGTATCTCTCCAAACAGATGTTTCTGTTTTCTTTGCTCTGTTGTCCACCAGACATTTTCTTGATCAACAAACCTCTGAATATGGATAAGTATGAATGATAAGTGTGTGTGTCATTCACACTTACAGAAGAAACTGATGTTTTAAAATCACGGCATTATTACAGATTTTGCATCCTGAAGCCCAAACCCTGAATGTGGAAAACTGTGAGATTTCGGACGCTGCCCTCCTGCACGTGTGTAACTGCAGGAAACTGAGACGGTTGAATCTAAGTTCCCTCGATGAAAATAGAATCTCCATCACTTCGGAAGGTATGTTTCTTAATGCGGAGTAAATTGGGAGATTGCTGTTCACCATTTAGTACAATTTTGAAACAAAGGAGGGGGAAATGTGTCAAAAGTGAATATGAAGATGTCAAAGGAATAGAAACTATCAAAATATTCATACTGTGATAAGAATACTCTCTATTTTGGATATTTTGCCCAGTACAGTGGAAAGTGAGATGACCAGCTTTGTGAAGACTTATTTAAAAGATTTTATTTTTATTTATTCACATATACAAGAACTGGGCTATAGGTCAGAGATGTGGGGGCCAGGTTGAGAGGATTCACCAGAGTGGGGAGCAGAACAGACAGATCTACTGCTGAGGGGAGCAGTGGGAGAGACAGCAGAGGTTTGCTGTGCCATGTGAATCAACTCCCAGACTAGGGATCAAACTCACATCACTGTGGCTGGTGACAGCGCTGTGTCTTTAACCCTTGCACCACCAGGGAGGCCCAGATTTTTACCACTTTTTAAAATAAAGACCTTTTTTTTCCTCCAATACTTGATTTTTGCCTTTTTTTTTTTCAATATAAGAAAGAGGGATTTATTTGGCTACTTAGGTTTCTCAGCAATTTTACGGGTGATTGATTATACTTTATAGTCATCTTGGCAAGTTAGGATATTCTTAAGAATGCAACAGCATGAGCTTTTTCAATGAGTTTTCAATCAACAATAGTGATTCACTGAAAACAACTTTCATGCTTGTCTCTGATTAATATGAAAATTCTTTCTAAGCTATGGAAAACAATAAAAGTGACCTACACCTGAATTCATTATTGATAAATGGTGTGAAAATACCATTTTGTATATTTTTACCATGAAGATATCTTTTTTCTGTAAAGATAACTTTTTTTCTGGTGCAGGCCAGAGGTTCAGGGAGGATGAGAGGATTTGCCAAAGACAGTGTGGGGAACAGACAGGCGGATCCACTGAGGTCCACTGTCAAGGGGAGCAGCGGGCGAGACAGGAGAGGTCTACTGCACCATGTGGGTCACCTCCCTGGTCGGGTATTAAACTCAGGCCATAGAGATGATGGCGCTGAGAGGCCACCACAGAAGCCCCCATGAAGATCAGCTCTAAGTTTGTCTATCAGTGAAAGGCAGCAGCTCTGCGGCTGTCTATTCCTGAGGCTCATTGTCCAGTGCCACCCTTCTGTGTGCACTTCCCAGCTCAGCTGGGCTCAGGTATGATTCCTCAGACTGGTCATGACAATGACCACTTAAAACATTTGGATAATTTAACTGTTGATTTCCCTTGGAAGTTAACACAGAATTAACTTTATTACCTTAAGACTTGTTTGAACAAGAAGGTTGATCTGTTAATTGCCCAGAATGGTTCTGCCTTTTGGCTATTTTCTAAAATGCTAATCTACTTGTAAACAGTAGAAGTTTGCCATTAACTGCAGATATTCTGAGGACTATGTTGCAGGCTCTGTGGACACTTTCTAAAGGGTGTTAAATCATGACAGACAAATACCCTCCCAGGTGGACCCCTTTGAGGAAGGCTCATACCCAGGCGGCATGTCAGTCTGGGATCCAGGAAGCAGAGCCAGCACGTGCCTTGCACACGTGCTTCCTATGCACACACTGATCCATCATTGTTTCCCTCCAGGATTAAAAGCTGTGGCTTCATCTTGTTCATACCTGCAGGAAGTTTCTTTGAAAAGATGCACCAATCTCACCGATGAAGGAGTCCTTGCTTTTGCCCGCAATTGCCGGCTGCTAAAGCTAATCAATATAGGCGGCTGCCTTGGGATCACTGATGTGTCCTTACAAGCACTGGGAGAAAACTGCCCACTTCTGCAGTGCGTTGACTTTTCAGGGACTCAGGTAAGTGAATCCTAGCCCCAGACCCAGAGACTGTTCATCGCAGCATTTTCTTGACTGCTCAGAGAGTGTCCTTCATTCTTCTTGTAGTCTCCAACACTATGGGGCACCCTGGGGTGAATGACTGTGTGAAGCCTGGCAGATACTTTCAGTGAAGGTGGGAGGCATGTGTGGGCAAAGAAATGTTTGCTGAATGTCAAACTATGTATTTGACAAATAAGTGTTAGGAAATTTGACTCCTGTCATCTCCACTCAATGCCTTGTTGCTTTCCCCCTCTGTCTAGGTATCTGATAGTGGTGTAGCTGCGCTGGTTAGTGGACCTTGTGCGAAGAAATTAGAGGTAATTAAAAATATGTGTACAGGTGATACTTGCTGAAGTTTTGTTATCCTCAGGAAGTGTTTCTTTAAACCTAGCAGGTAACCATGGTTTCATTATCAGTTAGGTATTTCCATGGATGCATTTTCACTTTCAGTTTTTCCTTGACTACTTCCCAAGTAAAGGAAAACTGGCAAAGTATGCTTAAAAATAAAGACCAGAATTATTCCAGCAAGTTTTTGTTTTTCATATGTTTTAGTTTTCAACACATTTAAAGATAGTCTTACTGTCATTAAAGATTGTATAAAAGTTTATCAGTGTGAAGTACCATTCTTTAAAATTTGCTTGTTGGGTGTTTCTACCAGGACTGTTTATTTTCTTGCCATCTTATTTATCTTGATACGCATAAATGGATTCATAATGTAAAAATTATTTGGAATGAAAGATATTTGAGAGTCAATGTGGAAAATAAAAAGATTTGGTCTAAAACACTCATGCCATCCCATATACCTAAAGGTAGAGATTGCCAAAAGAATTCCACCTCTATAGACCTCCTTCCACAACCCTGCCCTGCTCCTGTGAAGTTCCCTTTAGTATGGCACATAAATTCTGCTTTTCCCTTTAGTATGGTGTCAGAGACTAACCCTGATCATGGGTTGTTGGGGGGCATATCAAGCAGGGTCTTAAGGTGAGAGCGATGTCTGCAAGTGGAGATTTCCTAGAAAAAGGGGAAAAGGGGAGTGGGTGTGAGGAAGACACAGGAATCAGAGTTGGGTGCAAGTCTTCCTGCTCTGGTTTCAGCAGAGGTTTATTTTATACATTTCAAGCAAGCAGTGGGATGACATTAGCATATGAATTGGGCTGCGATCACGATCACCTTTTTTCTAAGAATAGTCTGGGGTCGTATTGACCTTTAGTTGAGATTATAACATTATTTTAAAAATCAGTCAATCAAGGTTAAAACAGGTACATAGATTCACAAAATTTAAGACTAATATTACTATATTTATGAAGATTAACCAAACTAAAGTCCCTTAAACCTTGTCTACTACTTAAAGGCTTTCCTTTTCATTGAGATATCCTAGGGGGTAAAGTAAAGTGAGAGCTGGAAGCTTAAGTGAATTTTATTCGTACTGTGTCTGGCGACAGAGTTGCATAGCTTGTGTCATGTCAGTATGGCATATAAATTCTGCTCATTCTTTTGAGCCACTTTCTTTGAGAACTCATAGCTGAATAAACTTTATTTTTCCTGCTAATCAATTTTTGTTATTTTGATTCATAGGCCCCCAAAGGAAGAACCTAACAGGGCAGACAAAAATTCTTCCTCCCCCAGAGTCACATTGTCAGGTCATCCTCAGAGACCTTAAAGCAGTGTTCATCCTGCAGGTCACTGACTGATGAAGCATTGCCAACCTCTTTCTAAATACTAAGAAACCTTTGATCCCAGGATTTTTTACTTCTTTCTCCCATGGATCATTATTTTTTCTTAAATCTTATTTAATATAACTATGCTTTTTAATAATAAGCCACATAAAGTTTTTTTCTTGGAAGTAAGAAAGTCATAAATGCACTGTTGTTAGTCATAATTATTACAATGGCAGTGTCATGTTTTTGCCAAAGTATTTCTCCATGAGTTACTTCTTGAAGAGATTTTTTTTACATATCAGATATCAGATATCATATCAGATATTTAATTATCCATATCCAGCTTGATTGTGTGTATGTGAGTGTGTGCATGTACAGATGATTAAATAGAACGCATATTTTTGTAAACCTTTTAACTAAGCAATCACCATATATATTTTTAATAATATAATAGTGTGTTTTTACATCATTTTGTGCCTTTTTCCATCTCTGTTGTAATCCCTGTGGGCTTCCCATCACCAAATCACCCGTGTACCGTCACCATAGCCCCATGCACTCCCCATTTTTGATCCCATTCTCCATTCCACTCCCGTAAAATGTCTCTAGTATATAGTTGTTTATCATTATTATTTTTCTCCCCTGGTCCTTTATGCTCCTTCTATGAGTGAAACCATCCGATATTTTTCTTTTTCTTTCTGGCTTATCTCACTAAGCATGATCCCGTCTAACTCCATCCATGTTGCTGCAAAAGCCATGAGTTTATCTTTTTTGCAGTCACCATATTTTTTATATCATTTCCCAGTTGCATCTTAACTGTAAGGACAAAGATGCTACAGATTTTCACTGTTCTGTATACTAGGATTTTTGAGCACTACTATGTCCCAGCCTCTGTGCTGTCCCAGCCTGGTATTTATTAGGTGATTTTATCCTTACAGCATCATTATCCACAATCACCATCATTTTAGATAAAGTTCTCAAATTGTAAATAGTTACTCACTCCCTATATAACCACTGGAAATCCAGTGCTATACAGTGAAAGGAAGTAACCTACATCTACTTCAGCTCCAGCACATCAGGAGCTCCCGAGCGGGCTGGGAAAGAAGCCCTGCAGCCACCCAGTGCTCATGACTGCTTTAGGCTTGGGGTCTGGGAGCCAGACCCCAAGAGGCTCTCAGTTGTCTCACCTAGCAAAGAATCCAACATTGAGAGCAAAGGTAGGGCTAGAGATTTATTGACAGATAAGAACAGGAACGTTCTCTGAGCCGAAAAGGTGTCCCGAGTGGGTAGTCGCTGAGGGGGCTAGAAGCAGGTGTTCACTTGGGTATAGTGGACAAGGAGTTGGCTCAATTTCTACAGTGAATGCTCTGTTATATTGGTTGGTTGAGGCCAGAGGAGTCTTCAAGATTACATACTTGCTTTCCAGAAAGCTTTGGCCCATTGCTTTGGCATTGTGTTACTGTGATGTTCTGAACATTTGATTTTTTTTTTCAAAGATTTATTTATTTATTCATACAGAATGGGGGTACAGGCCAGAGATGCGGAGGGTAAGAGGATTCACCAGAGGCAGAGTGGGGAGCAGAACAGGCAGATCGACGAAGCGCACTGCTGAGGGGAGCAGCGGGCAGGTCAGGAGAGGTCTGCCGCCATGTGGATCTCCTCCGGGGCAGGAGGGAATGGAACTCATGTGGAAGTGGCTTAAGCTTCCCAGTGCTGTGCTTTAACCCGCTGTGCCACCAGGGAGGGCCGAACAGCTGCGCCACCAGGGAGGGCCGAACATTTGATTTTTAATGGGTTGGGGGCACCCTAACCACAAGCCATTGTTCCTCAATCAGTTTGATAAATGGGCATAGGGCACCTGGGCTTGTCCCCTTGCCACACCCCTGGCCCCTCCTAACTAACCACCTATATCCATTTCCTAGCTTCCTCATTCATCTATAACGCCTGTCATCCAGTTTTTCATGTGATTAGTTTTCAAAGCTTTTTCTATCAATGTAAACACTTTAATAGAAACCTTCAAATTTACAAGAACTTACTTCCTTGTTAAACCAAATAGAGTGAAGAAACTTCAATCTTTGCCTCACTGTACCACTGTGACCACAATATCTTTTTTTTTAATGTTTATTTATTTATGCATACAGAACTGGGGTGCAGGCCAGAGGTGCAGGGGCAGTGAGAGGATTCACCAGAGACAGAGTGGGGAGCAGAACAAGCCGACTGACAAAGTACACGGCTGAGGGGAGCAGCAGGCGAGACAGGAGAGGTCTGCCGCGCCATGTGGATCTCCTCTGAGGCAGGGATGAGATTCATGTTGAAGTGGTTTTAGCTTCTTGGTGCTGTGCTCTAAGGGAGGGCCTGTGACCACAATTTCTAACTCAAATTAAAATACAGGCCTTTTGGTCTTTTACTGACTCTCCTGTTGTGGGTGATACATACACTGACCTTTTATCATGGACTCTGTTTAATCTGTTACTTTTAGTTCCTTCTATTCCAGGAAATTTCTGTGATCAGCATTGCAAATAGTTTATAATTTAAAAATAACTGATTAAAGTTGAAGGCCTTCTCCCAAAGATTGATACACACGTGGTACAGACCTCTGTCACCACATTTATTGATTGTTAAGATTGTCTCTGAACTCTCTGATCTGACTGGCCAGGTGCCCATCCTTTTCTATACATTTTTTTTTTAAAGATTTATTTATTTATACATACAGAACTGGGGTACAGGCCAGAGGAGCAGGGGTGGTGAGAGGCTTCACCAGAGACAGAGTGGGGAGCAGAACAGGCAGATCAATGAAGTACACTGCTGAGGGGAGCAGCGGGCGCGTCAGGAGAGGTCTGCCACACCATGTGGTCACCTCCGGGGCAGGCGGGAATCGAACTCATGCAGAAGCGGCTTTAGATTCTCAGTGCAGTGCTTTAACCCACTGCGCCACCAGGGAGGGCCAGCCTTTTCTATACATTTTATTCCCAGGTTTTATTGCAGCTCCAGACACCTGGTAATACCTTCATCAATGTCCTTTTCTTAACTGCTTGTGATAACCATTTTATAGGTTCATATAATGTTTGTGATTAAAAGTTTACAGTGTTAACTTTGATTTATTCAACAAATATTTGTTAAACACCTCCTCTGATGCTGGCATATCAAAGGAAAACACTGTCCCATCTGATCGCTCATTTTTTCTGTTTGCCATTCTCTTACTGGCATATTGGGTCCTGTTCAGTTTGTGGCGACTAGAGGGGAACTGGCAATGGTGTGCCATTGCCCTTCCCCAAGATTAGAAAGGTTCATATAAGGGGTGCACCCATTTCTTCTTCCACTGCTGCAGTGAACTCCAAAGTTGAAACATGGGGACAAGGGGTTTGAATACTTTTTTAATGGTCCTGAATACTGTGAACTGACTTTTTCTCCTAAAGGTTATATTGTGAATTCAGTTTTGCTGGGAACCTGAGTTGCCAGAATTGAATCTTTTCTTTCTTAATTTTAATGCAATATATTTTAAGTGGTGACTGAGTTGAGTACTGCTCCTTCTATCTATTCTCAAATTGCATTTGTTGGTCTGTGGCCTTTGCCAGGCTATACCATCAGATGTGTAAGCCTATTTATAACATCAGAGGCTCTTTGTCTCAGTTTGTTTTCATTTTAATCAGGTTTCCTTTATTGGTAAGATGTGGTTGATTAGTAAATGTGTACAAACTTAATACCTACTTCTCTGGACAAAGGAAACACTACTATGGTAAATATGCATGGCAGCTACTAGATAAAGCTCCAAGAACTTGGAGATTTTACAGTGTCTTCATTTTAGCTCCTTTGTGTTATTCTGTCACATGAATCACCATTTATTGGCATATGCTCTTCCAGATAATATTGCAGTGGTATGTTTATAGATTGTTGGCTTTAACACATCTACAGGAGTTTCTCAGTGGGTTTTAGGACATCTCAGCTTTAATAGACATTACCACTGTGTTTTATAAAGTAGTTAGGCATTTATTTAACTTTCAAAGCTGCAGACATACTTGTTCCTTTTTGAAGAGTTTTTCTTGCAAGTTGGTGATGAGTCTTTTTTTGTCATAGTGTTTCCTTGGCTTTTTTTTTTTCTTTTTTCTTTTCTTTTGACTTCACATTGTCTTCTCCTTCCTTTCTAAACAGGAGATTCATATGGGCTACTGTGTGAATCTGACTGATGAGGCTGTTGAAACTGTCCTCACTTGCTGTCCTCAAATGCAGATATTCCTCTTCCATGAGTGCCCCCTGATGACAGGTTAGTGCCGTGTGCCCTGGGGTTCCCAAGACGTGGTGTAACCTGTGATGATGTGTGACCCAGTATCATCGATTACTCCATGTCCCATGTTCTCACCTGTGATGTGGATCTGATGACAGTGCCTCTCTCATACACGTGGCCTGATGACCACATTGCCATGCTGCGTGGCACATACCCACGCTCGGTGAATGTTGGTTATGGAGGTGATGACATAGTGATGGTGACGGCTAGTGTGCTGTAATTGTTGATTAGGGTGAGGGCTGGTGGTGCTTGTGATACTAAAGATGAGGCTTCACACAGACAAAAAATACAAGTTTACAGCAGTGTGTCCATCAGGTATGCTTTCCTGTGCATGCCTTTACTTGCCATTCATAATGATCTGGATCTTGGGGCTGATGTGACACTTCACTGTAGGAGAGCCAGGTGGTCACCACCCATGTGGCCTTCAGTGCTTTTGTCAGTGCTGATACTGTATGTCACACACACACACACACACAAACACACACTTCATTGTTCCTGTCATGGGTCCCAGATCTCAGGATCACCAGCTTCTCACTCACAGTCAAGTACTTTAGCTCCTTTCTCTGATGGCAGTGTAAACATTTGCTCTCTGGGTGACTCGCTGCCTCTAGATGCCGTTCTAATAACCATTGTCCTTCCTTATATTTGGATTGCTAATCTACATGAGCCTTACATGGGTTGTATTTCAGCACTAGTGATATGTACAATGAAGACTAAATCCTATGTTAGGTAAAGGCAGCTTTCAAAAACACCAAGGTTAACAGTGCCACTTATGAAAGTGTTAATAGCATTTATCTCTAGGGAGATTGTGCTAGCACAAGAGTAGGAAAGGGCCTTCTCTGTACACTCTTTTGTACCTTTTGGATTTTGTGTCTGCGGATGATTTTACTTAGTAAAGTCAATAGCAGCACTAACATCAGCCAGAGCCAGCAAAATACATGGCACTGAATATGTAGGGTTGTGTAGGTGCCACTCACCTGGGGTGGTGAGATGGTTAACACTTAAAAGAGACCCTGTATAGTGACTCTCATGAACCAAGATTCTCACAGAAAACAGTGAAGGTTTTCGTGCCTGGTTATCTCTGCTCTTCCCCCTTCCTTGTCAATGCTGTCAAGGCATGAAACAGATGGAGCAATAGGCTCATTTTTACCTATTGTACATTTAATTCCGGTTTTCCTCCAAAAAGAAGAAGCCCTTTTTTATTTGTCTAATAAATGAAAGGTTTTTCTCCTTTTTGGTAAAGATTTATTTATTTATGTACAAGAACTGGGGTATAGGCCAGAGATGTGGGATGAAAAGGATTCACTAGAGACAGAGTGGGGAGCAGAACAGACAGATTGACTGAAATCCATTGCTGAGAGGAGCAGAGGGCGGGACAGGAGACATCTGTCATACCGTGTGGGTCACCTCCCTGGCCAGGCATTGGACTCTGTGCTGCAGTGGTTGCACATAGCTCCATAGTGCTGTGTTTTAACACCTTGTGCTACCAAGGAGGCCCCAAAAGTGTTTTCTTCCAGCATAACAACTTATATAACATGTTTCCCTGAGCTTGTTTGTTAATGTGGTTACTCACACATGACCATATAAGACCAGAATTTATATTCCATAAAAGGATGTATGTGCATAGGTAGGCACAGTTATATATTGTTATCCATAGAGCATTTGGTCCCCAGATTGGCAGTGTCCACTGTAGTTGCTACTGGATTCCCCAATAAAATAAAATACACTTATCTTGTCTATTGTATTTCTAAACACTTAACAAAACTTTTAAACCTTATAGTCAGACAATAAAGAGAAAGTCACATAAATTAGGTCTTGACACTGTTAAAAGTACTTTGATTGTATTTCTGCAGAAGATACTAAAAAACTAAGCTGCAGTTTAAAATTTGGCCAGCATAGTATAGTCTTATAGACATTGTGGAAGCAGAAAAATCATTTTTAAGGTATTAAATTCTTTTTACTTCACTTAATGTCAGCAACGGTTATCAGTAAGTTCCACTGCACAGTGAAAATAGGCAATAATTTACAGTAAATATACATTTCAGTTCCTCCTAACTTCCTGAGCACGTTTCCCAGTATGCATAGGCCTGGAGGTTTAGAATTCAGAAGAGCAGCAGTGCAGCTGGGGCACCAGAGTGTGTGTTTAAATTACAAGGCAGGAGGATGCGACAAGAAATCTGCCACTTCCAATTGCATTGACTCTAATTTTACATGGGAGGATTTGTTGCAGCCTGCTTACTTTACAAGCAAGTTCTTTACATAGATTCCTGGGCAATAAGTTGTCGAAATTCACCACAGAGAGTCGAAGCAAAAGTACTTCAAGACACAAGTGGTTTGCTTCAATTTTCCCTTTATTAGAGCTAATTCCTTGCTTAATGGACAACTCTTATTACTTATTTTACTTTAAAAAAGCCTATATTCTGTTTCCTCAACATCACTCATTTGCTACTGGTTCAACATAGCAGGCTTTTTATTAGGTGTAACTGGCATGTTACTGTCAGGGGTACAATGAAGGGGTGCAGAATAGACTGTTCCAAAATGAGCCATGTTTAGTTAAAGGCAGTCAAGACCCAACAGCAAAGAAAAACTTACTTCTGTCTTCACTACCTAGAAGAATCTAAATGAGGAACCTTACCATAGTGGATATTATCAGAAGTAAATTTTTATGACCTATGTTCATGGCAGGACAAACATCTGTATCTGCTTTCCTCATTGTCCTGTGAATTGCCCTCTTCCTTCAAAGACTGATGCTCCGATCTTTGGCTGGGGTATCACAGAAACTTCTTTGCCCCACTCATCCATGGGTGTCATCTCTTTGAATTTTTATACATAAGTAATTAACTTTGTTCTTTTCCTGTTAATAACATCTTATGTTGATTTAACTATTAGCACAGTCAGAGCACCAAGAAGGGAAGAAAACATTTTTCTCCCCTGCAACAGTAACACGACTCAGTATTTGTACATTCTATGCGGTGATGGCCCAGTCTAGTCTAGCCAACCTGTCACCTCACCCGGTTACAACATGTCAGAGCTTTACTGCAACAGAGCACATGATGCCAGCCACTGCAGTGAAGCAATAGAACTTGATCTTTGCAAAAATATACACCAGCCTCATTATTTGTAGTGTATTCTACAGAATTGTCCAATTTATATTTTCCTTGCTCATTTGAAAACTTTAATTTGAGTTGCTTTCAAAAAGTGGTCTTGTATATATCAGATCCTTTGACATCTTCCTTTCAACTATTTTCTAGATAAGGATGCAGATAGACAACAAATTCGAATGGCTTGCCCCAATCTTAGTAACAGAGTTTAGAACTGGGGATAAAAGTCTTTAAGTCACCTGATCTGAAACCTCTAGCTCTTTGCCCAGTAGAGCAATTTGCTGGCCTTTGCTTACCTATTACCAGAATGGGGAAAGTGGGAGGACAGCCTCAAATGCCAGTGGTGTGACTGAGCCCTGTTTAGTCCAGAGTGTGTGTTTTAAGGCCAGTGTGTTTTGTGCCACCTCAAAATATACCTCTTTGACGTGTTATTTTTGAGAAAAAGCAGACATGAGAGAAACCCTGAAAATAGCAGAGAAGTTTCCCTTTTGTAGCAGAAGTTTACCTTCACAGAGAAACTCTCTACTGTTGACAGATTCCATCATCTCCCCCTCTGAAGCAGGAGAGGAGGAAGACTCAACCACAAGAGAATCATATTAGTGAAGAAGGCACTGACTTAAATCTCTGAAACAAACTCTTGTTTGCTCTGCCTTTCCCAGTCATCTCCCTTAACTGCCCTCCCCACTCTAGTGTCTTTCTTTTGTCTTTAACGGAAGATTTTTTTAAAAAAAGATTTATTTATTTATGCATACAAGACCTGGGGTATAGATAAGAGGTGCAAGGGGTGTGAGGATTCAGCAGAGACAGAGTGGGGAGCACAACAGGCAGATGTACACTGCTGAGTGGGCCAGTGGGTGAGACAGGAGAGGTCTGCTATGCCACATGGGTCAGCTCCCTGACTGGGGATCTAATTCATGCCCCAGTGGCTAGAAATAGCTTGATAGAACTGAGACTTTAACTCCTGTACCACCAAGGAAGCCCTAGCTGAAGGTGGTATTTTTGGCCATCTCAGGAAGTTTGCTTATTTTTCCTAGGTATACCCACTATCTACATGTTAGATAAGCTTCTCTTTCTATTTTTAATTGCTCAGTGGTAAGGAATGGGGGCCAGGAACTCAGAAAATAGAGGGACAATTGTTTTTCCTCCCCTATAATTTCTGTACATTTTTCTGGCAAGGAATCATGAACTACTTAGAGACCACAGAGTTTCTCCCATAGTAAACTCATAAGTACTGGATGAATCTGTGACTCTAACTCACTCTTTTTTTTTTTTTTTTTAATATTTATTTATGCATACAGAACTGGGGTAGAGGCCAGAGGTGCAGGGACAGTGAGAGAATTCACCAGAGACAGAGTGGGAAGTAGAACAGGTTGATCTACGAGGTACACTGCTGAGGGGAACAGTGGGCAGGTTAGGAGAGGTCTGCCACGCCATGTGGGTCACCTCTGGGGCGGGGATTGAACTCATGCTGAAGTGACTTTAGCTTCATAGTGCTGTGCTTTAACCCACTGTGCCACCAGGGAGGACTCACCAACTCACTAAATTCTTAACTTTAATGTGCGAAAGCAGCCTGGAGACTTTGAGTAATGTAATACTGCCATCTAGAGTTAAATATTTTTAGCCACTTAAAAATAAATGCTTTCTCTTTGGAGGGGAAAGTATCTTCCTATTTATGAATAATAACAAATTTCTACAGAACAGTGACAAATACAGTCAGAAACCAAGTATTATATTTTGGGTAACATTTTCTTAACCAGCAAAAATACCTAATAAGTCTCAAATTACCAGCTAACGTGAGGCATAAATTTCCAGTTTTGTCCTTTTTCAAATTGTGGCCATAAAGGGTCTCTGGACTCAGTGACCCAGTAACATCTTGTCAAGTTCTTTAAAAAGGAGAGCCAGGGCCTCCCTGGTGGTACAGTGGGTTAAAGCACGGCGTTAAGAAGCTAAAGCCGGCCCTCCCTGGTGGCGCAGTGGGTTAAAGCACAGCACTGAGAATCTAAAGCCGCTTCCGCATGAGTTCGATTCCCGCCTGCCCCGGAGGTGACCACATGGCGTGGCAGACCTCTCCTGACCCGCCCGCTGCTCCCCTCAGCAGTGTACTTCGTCGATCTGCCTGTTCTGCTCCCCACTCTGTCTCTGGTGAATCCTCTCACCCTCCGCATCTCTGGCCTGTACCCCAGTTCTGTATGAATAAATAAATCTTAAAAAAAAAAAAAAAAAAAAAAAGAAGCTAAAGCCACTTCAACTTGGGTTCGATCCCTGCCCCGGGAAGGTGATCACATGGCACGGCAGACCTCTTCTGACCTGCCCCTGCTCTCCTCAGCAGTATACTTCATTGATCTGCCTGTTCTGTTCCCCTCTCTGTCTCTGGTGAAGCTTCTCACCACCTCTACACCTCTGGCCTGTACCCCAGATCTGTATGCATAAATAAATAAATCTTTAAAAAAAAAAAAAAAGGAGAGCCAGCTGGGGTTGTGATAGGGATCATACGGGACCTCCTACCCTGTTGAAGAAGTATGGCTTACTAGGCCTGCTGATCCATGAGCATGAATGTCTTCCTTTTGATTAGATCTTACTTTTGTTTTGCTTAAAACCTGGTAACCATAGAAGTTTATGAGTTTGGCCATCTATGAGGACTGCTAAACCAGAACCTAAGACTAGGCTAGAGGTACACATTTATGGAACATGTTTATTAAATTTAGATTAAAGAAATTATTTATGCATACAGAACTGGGGTACAGGCCAGAGGTGCAGGGGCAGTGAGAGGATTCACCAGAGACAGAGTGGGGAGCAGGATAGGCAGATCGACAAAGTAAGTACACTGCTGAGGGGAGCAGCAGAGGGTCAGGAGAGTCTGTCTGCCACACCATGTGGATCACCTCTGAGGCAGGGGATCGAACTCACATTGAAGCAGCTGTGGCTAACCTGCAGCACTGTGTCCTCTAACCCACTGTGCTACCAGGGAGGGCCAAATTTAGAATTTTTAAAGTAATAGAATCCTATTGGTATTTTTGTTTTAATTCATGTTTTTAAAAAACATAAAACTGGCTTTGCAAAATAAATGTAACTTATATTAAAATCACTACAATCCTTTATGAATTATTGAAAAAGCAATGAAATGTCAGTGATATAAATTGGTTAGGTTAAATGAATTTACACAGCAGCTACCTGTCCAGCCCTCTTTATCACAGTACTGTATGAGCCAGAGGCCCTGCTAGGTGGCCCTGTTCTAATCATGTCCTTCCTCTAAGTCTTTCTGGGTAGTTGCCATTTTCCAATAAGCTTCAGCCTCCTGGTGGCTTCCTTTCATTCTGTTCATGTTTTTGTAAGGAGTCACTAAATTAAACTCCATTTAAATGCTCCATTTAAGTGAGTCATCTATTTCTAGTATAGGGACTCAGGGGAAATATTCTTTTAACCCATTGGGTTCTTCTCAGGCTGGTCAAAGAAATGAACATCAGACATTAGTAAAAGAAAAAGAACAAATATAATTCCATATGTATGAAGACTTTAAAGTTTGTGAATTGTACAGTAAATGAGACTGAGGGGTTATATCCTGAGTTTAGGAATCAGATAGGCCTGAGGGTTGATGAGGGGGTGACTCATATGACAAAACGAGATGCTTTAGAAATTTGCCCTGCCCTGAGATATGGGTTTCTTTGATAAAAGGGCGGTTTCTGGAGAAGACAGTAAACCCAGGTAGTCCTGACTGTGCAAGGAGATTATAATAGTTTCCCTTGAAGCCCACTCGGACTCTGGTGATGTTAGTGCTACCTGCCAACACGACACATTTTTGAAAAAGCCTGCTCTAGACACCTTGGAGCAAGCCTATCCTAGCATTTTGGGGAGGCTGATCCTTACCCCTCCAGGAATCTGAGAAAGTTAGTAGTGAAGTTATGCCACTTCACATTGGTTAGCAGAATTAAGATGAAATTACAGAAAAAAATAAACACTTTTTTTCATCACAGTATTCCTGTGATGTGCCCTGCAACTAACAAGAGGGTTACCATTAAGTGTAGTTTTAATTGTACACTATTCTTGATATATCATCTTCTTTAATCCTTTAAGTAATCCTATGAGATCTAATAGTTATCATTCCCAGTTTACCTGGAAGGACATTGTTAGAAGAGTGGGTGCTCGTGTGCTGGGTGCGGACACTGGTGAAGAGTAACAGCTGCTACACTAAACATGAGAGCAAGCAAGTGTGGATTTATTGAAGCAAGAGGAAAGAATTCCTGACAGCAGGAGGTGGTCCCAGGCAGGATGCGTTTACTCCAGCCTGTCTATGACTACAGGCTATCAGACTTCCTGTTGCCCAGTGTGACAGACTATTGATTAGGTGCTAGGTGGTCAGGAAGTTTCATGGTGGTGGTTTTTCTGTTCCCTAATTATCTCATGACCAGATCTTATTCTATTTGGTAGCTAGCTCAGCAACATTTCAGTAAAACACTTCCATTTTCCTGGGAGCTGTTTTGTTCCTATATTGTTTAAAATCACTCCCATGTCTCAGCCTTTCCTGTTCCCCAAGTTTTCCTTGGTCTCAGTTCTTCTCAACATGTTAAATCTCTTTGATTACTGTGAAATCAAATGTTCTCTCGTTATTTTCTGTTGTAGATCGTTCCCGAGAAGTCTTGCAGCGATTAGTCGGCCCAAACAAACTAAAACAAGTGATGTGGACTGTTTATTGATGTTCCTTGAAGCTTATCAAGCCTTGATCTCCATGCTGTTTCCCGGGAAACAATGGTCTATAGAGCCAGGCTTGCCACTTAGCTCAGCTGCCCCCGACATTTGTTGTCTTCTTTCAGGTTTTAACTGTGGGCGAGTGGGGGGTTGGGTGGGATGAATGACCCTTTTTCCACCTGGTAAGCCCAGCATGGCCTCTAGCCTGTTTGGGGGTGGAAGACATTATGTGTGTTTCCTTAATAAAGTTTTTCCTGTATTTTCTCTGTATCTAGATAATGTAAGCTGCTATAAGAGAAATTTACTTGTATGGATAAAGAGAATCCTACCTAAGACTGTTAAAAGTAGAACTGACTTCCTGCTTTCCAGCTCCTTCCTTCCTGATCTGTTTGACTGCCCATTGGCCAAAAGTGGTCAGGCTTGTAAATTCTTCACTGAATAGATTACATTATCTCAATGAAACAAAATAATTGATGTTCTAAGCTGTGACATCTCACACCTGGTCATTAGCATGTGTGCCCAGCCTCTTTATTTCATGGATTTTTATGTTATTTTTCCCAAATGTGTGCTGTTCACCTATGAATTCCCTACAAAGCAGGTCCTGCATTCAGGAGGGGTTAGAATAAGAAATGCAAACTGTCACAACAGAGGATGGTTTCACATTTTTAAAGTGTACTTACTGCCCAAGTCTTAGTTTTCAAACAGACTGGTTTCCTCTTCCGTAGGCACAGTCTCTGAAGTGCGCTCCGAGGGTGCCCAGGGCTCCCCTCAGCTCAGCCTGTGCCCTACACCTTGAGCCTGCTTCAGAGGGCTTCCTTCAGACTTTGATTTAACTCCAATATCATGAGATGTGGGGGAGTGTGGCATGGCCCATTTCCACATGCTGAGGGCAATTCCCACCCCCGGGTAGCTCAGTGCACACGCTGTGTTTGGAGTGCAGTTTCAGAGGTGGTCCCTGTAGGCATGTGAGAAACTGGCAGGGCCTCTTCCATCTACAACTTTTCTCTGAAAAGAAATTCAATAAAACTTAATGTTGACTAAGTAAGTCAATAGGTTTTCCCCCTTGGGGGAAACTAGTTTCAAACAGCTTGACTTCTTGCTTTTGTTACTGCTAGTCATATTAACTCTCCCTCTCCCTGCTTAGTTTCAGCATCCACCCCTGGCCTCTATCCTTATCACCTTCACTTTTTTCCTGCTCACTGTCTGAATGTTTTTTTGTTTGTGTGTTTATCTCTCTCCCTTCCCTAAATTAGGTTTCAAGAAGACAAAAATCTTTGGGATTTTTTTTTCTGCTGTATCCCCAGTGCCTAGAATAGTTCTAGTACTTAATAAGCCCCCAAATATTTATGGGACAAGAGATTGGAAGTCATCATCCTGTCCTCACGAAAAAGTGAAAGCGGAACTGAAAATCATGAATTGGGACAGTATTATCTGAAAGCAGATTTGACTTATTATATTTGTATAGCGCAAACTCCATGTTGGGTGCCAGCCGGGATGAGCCTCCCCAACCACCCCCGGAGCTTAAGCACAAGATCATAATAGGAAGAAGACATCTCGCCACCTGTATGAGTGGCTTAACCTTTGGGCAACTGATTAATATCCACCCTGATCGCAGTGGCACATGTGAGGGAGATTTCCTCCTGCCCCCAGGCCAACATCCTGAGATTAAGGGTATAAAAGGGAGGCTGGAAAGGATAATAGAGAGAACGTTTTGCTGCAACCATCTACGTGTGCTGACTCTTCAACCTCGACATCCCCCTTGCAGACTGGTATCCCTGCCGTGCGGGCACGGCACTCCAGGCCAACTATAATAAAAAAGTATTTTAAATCATTGATACCCTGAGGGAGAAGAAGAATCCTATCAAAGATTCAGTAAAACGCAGAGAAATCAAAAAGAGCAGCACATGCACACGCGTGCATACACACACAGTGAAACAAAGAACAAGGGCGACAGGAAAGCTATAAATAGGGCTCAAATTAATCCAGCTACATCAATAACCACTTTAAAATATGATTATGATTATGTCTTTTAAGGCGGTGAAGTCATTTCAGGGTTCACTGCTGCATAAGTAGGAGATTAAAAACTACTTTAACACAGGGACATCTCACAGGCCTTCTTGTGCCCCCTTCCTAAGTCACTGAGTAAGGGTGACAGGAACAGTGTTTGCAGATACTTGACCCTGAGTCAATTCTTCCTCACTCAGTTGCTTTTCACTTAGTGCTCCATAGTATTTTTCCTTCTTATCTTGCTTAGAGGGGAATAACCAGCAGAATACCCTGAATTTTCAGAAAAATGTGTGAATAACACTAATCCTTATTCTCCAGGGTCAGTGTGGCCTATAATTTCTATTAATTTTAATCAAGGCCAAGTCAAAATTTTGAGTTTATGGCTTGAATGACTCAGTGAACCAATGGAAACCGTGTGCAGCAGAAGTTGACTTTGGCACAGGGCTATATAATAAACGCTTAAATGTTCAAAAATCACAATTAAGTATATTCTGAGAGCTTGTGAAATCCAGTGTGTTTTGGAAACAAGATTTGCCATTAAACAGAAACTCATTCTTTAACTGGGGAGCCTGCAGGCCCAACCCAGACACAGCGGGGCCCACCTCGGGTGCACTGTGGTGGTTCAGGGCTGAAATCCCACACTGTGCTCATGGTCAGTCCATTGTTCTGCTGCCGCGTTGGCTCTGGAAGTGAGTATTCCACCAGCCTGTGCACTTGGTGCTGGATCCGGTGTCCACTGAACTGTGGCCGTCCAGGATCACCAATCAGCACCCGAGTTCCATGGGCCCAAAAGCAGTTCTTCAGCCACTGATGCAGACGATCCGCAAGGTCTTCGTCATAAAACATATCTCCAAGCACGATAAGGTCCCACTTCTCTTGTTTCAAATCCAAGATGTTTTTTGTTAAAATGGGAAAAGGAGTAAGTTGGTTCAATTCACAATTCAGTGCAATAGCCATTCCTGCAACTTAAAAAAGCAGATAATGAATCGGGAAGTGCGAGATTGTTTTAATCCCTACTGATCAAGTAATTAAAAAAAAAATCTTAACAACACTGAAAACTGCTTTTTTTTTTAAGGTAAAGCCAACAGCTTATGCCAACATAAGTGTTGCCATTTTCAAATATATGAATGGGCAACCTGAAAACAATACAAAACACCTAGAAATGCTGAGGTCTGAAGAAGACCCACCTCAATAAACAAGTTTAGAAACATCAGCTACGCAGGACACAGGCAAACAAGCCTTAACTTAAGCAATGTGACAGGTGAAATTAAACCCCCAGCATAATAAGGCTCTCAAAGGCAATATCCTCACTGAAAGGTAGACTAGAAGGAAAGCAATGAAACTAAAACTCACCAGTGTCCATTTGAGTTAGAATACAATCTCCCTCAAAGACATACGCCTATTCTCCTTGCATTTGGGATGAAATAAACACTAGTTACATATTTCAGGGAATTCCTAGCCAAGAAACTAGCCAAGCCACCACTATGGCCATCTCCCAGGAACAAGTACAGATACTCCTAGAAAATCCCACCTACTCCCAAGATTCCCAGAGGAGGTCTCACTGAACATAAATTCACAATGGCAGCTTATAAAGCATACAAGGAAAGAAACTATCCTGCTGAGGCAGCTGGAGATGTTTCTCCTAAAAGAGAGAAAAAATGAGCTTTTGCTGTATTTTAAGAATGAAATCCTTACTTGGGTCTATGTCGTTGGCCAGGATCCTTGACGCCCCGCTCATCTTAGCAGCAATAGCTGTGGCTCCACATCCACTCCCAAGATCTAACACAGACTTTCCTCTGACAACACTGGGATGATCCAAAATATACCTAAATTAGAGTGGGAAACATTGTCTAAGCAGAGTTGGAAGGAGCTAAAAAGAGATCTACAGTAGCCTTAAAGGCTCCCAGTTCAGGCAGAGCCGTACCTGGACAGAGCTTGGCCTCCAGGCCAGTAGATTGCCCAGTAAGGGTCACTGTGGGGCCAGAGCTCGGCTCTTTCCCACCAGAATCTGCATCTGGGGGTCAAAAGCCGCAGGTGGATCTCAGGGGTGAGGCTGCCGCTGCTGGTGACTTCAGTGTTTTCCTCTATGAAAGCTTTCATCATTTTAGGGTCCAGAAAGCTCCCAGCCCCTCTACAGGGGCAGCGGTACCTGGTAAGTTGGGGACGGCCACTGCTTCTCACAGCCTTTTGGGGGAATCGTGTAAACACTCTCAGACCCACGCACAAATTCATTGCTCCTTTTCCAAAACACAGGTTTTCTGTCAAAGCTGCTGTTGAGAAAAAGTTGCTTCTTGTGAGGAAGAGTAAGGTCTGGTTCCCAGCTTGGTCTCAACGGTACTCTGCATCTCTATAATCAGAAAGAACCTTGAAAACTCCAGAGCTGACACTTTCAAAAACTACTACCTAGTAAGAAAACATTACAGGCTCAGCTTTAGCAAATAATCAACAAGACATCAATGCAGAAAAATCCAATCTCTTAACAAGATGTCGCTCACGAGACAGTTTTAATAATCTAGAAGAGCCAAAAAAAAAAAAAATCCTCCAGAACGTGCCTGTTACAAAAAAACATGGCATAATTTTACAGCTCTTTCATACACTTAATGAATCACTGCATTTATGCTTAGCAACTATGAACAAAATTCTCAGAATAAAGGACATTGATAGTGATGGGACCAGACAGTTAACAGGGCAAACATAGTCCTTGCCATTGTGAAATAGAGCAATGAGTTGTAGGATTAACAAATTATAATTGTCACAGCATGGAATATCAGTGCAACCAAAGGGTTTTTCCCCATAAAAAAAAAATGAGTTTTGGGCCCTCCCTGGTGGCGCAGCGGGTTAAAGCACAGCACTAAGAAACTAAAAGCCACTTCCACATGAGTTCAATCCCCGCCTGCCCCGGAGGTGACCACATGGCGCGGCAGACCTCTCCTGACCCGCCCACTGCTCCCCTCAGCAGTGTACTTCGTTGATCTGCCTGTTCTGCTCCCCACTCTGTCTCTGGTGAATCCTCTCACCCTCCGCATCTCTGGCCTGTACCCCAGTTCTGTATGAATGAATAAATAAATCTTAAAAAAAAAATGAGTTTAATAAAAGGGTGTCACTTGTCAGCTCTCTTTCTATACATATTTCTAATAATTCATCTTTATCAAGCCTGGGCTTAAAGGCCTTGTAAGAGAAAACATGTTGATAATGTAGGATTAGCCGCCCCCAAAAAAGATTAGACTTTCCCAAAATGTCAGAAAGCAGCCTTTTCTGACATGTCTCATTGGCAGCTGGTGCTAAGATTACTAGAGGTTTTGTGTACTTCAAGAGAAACTGTTAACAAAGAATGAAGACTACTGGGGTTTACCATCATCTCCAGAAATACCTTTTTGTCAGAGAAACCCACCTCAAGGAAGGGCAAACATCTAAAGCATCTGGTTTTGTCATGAGTCACCCCCTTCTTGTCATTTAAGACCCCCCTCTCCCTCCCTGATGCCCAGATCCCGTCTTATTCCTTATCATCCCTCAAGTGTCATTTACTCTAGAATTTGCTGCCATATATATTCAGCCACATGTTTTCCCACATGTATATTGAAGGAAAGCAGTTTGGCTTAGCAGTTTAGCTTAGTTAGCAATCCTGGGCCTCAGGCTGATAAGGAAGCGCCCGCGACCTTGATTAGGTTCTGGCTGTCTCCATCCCCGTACATAGGCACAGATCCAAAAAACCCCAGCATTATAGGTTCTTTTGTAAATAATTTTGATACTTCCCATCCGCTTAACCGGGGCCTGGCCAATGGGCGCAGGCCACGGTAGCCCCCTTTTGTTACAGTAATCTCCTTTTCATGTATATAAGCTTGATGCTGAAAATAAAGACAGGGACTTTCCTGGTGAACAGACTCACGGTGTCCGTCCTTTTTCCTTTCATATATAATTGAATTTATTCTTTTCTCCAGTTAATCTGTCTGATCTTAAATTATTTTGCTCAATCATCCTGAGAACCCAAAGGGACGGGAGCATATTGGAATGAGGTGTGACAGCAGCTTAGACGCAAATTACACACCCAGTTGTTTGGAACCTCTGACCTGCTTTGCAAGGAGTCCTTTATCAACTCACGTCTTTTAGAATAAGATCTCCAAACTCAAATGCCTAGAAGGGGCCAGGCTGGTGATAAATGAGATGCAGGCTGGTTACAGGATGACAAGAGCGTGCCAAACTCAGGAATTTTAACAGTCCAGAGGGGGCAGCAAATAATGGCCAGAACTTGCAGCTTCTCGACAATCCTATCACCGGCACAGACCTCCGTGGGACACCTGCCAGGCCACCAATGTGCGGATGCTGGATCAATGTCCGCGCGGTCAGAGTCCGCTGGGCTCACTATCTGGGGGTGGGCTGTCCGGGGCCGCATAAGACTAGGGTTAGAGGACAACAAGCGGCTGCGCTGTGGCTCCGGGGCAGTGTGGGTTAAGGGGTGGAGGTGGGGACCACGCAGAGCAAGAACGACAGATGGGGGAAGACGGGTGGAAGGAGCAGCGTGTGTGCCTACTTCCAATCCAGGAGGCAGGGGCGGGCGCTGCTTTCTTCTTCCCCTTACCTGGCTGTGCTAACACCGCCAGGGAAACTAAAGCGCAGAGCACAGGCGTGGCCCCCCGCACATTCTTGACAAGGGCATGCCCGGTTCTACTTCCTGGCAGGCAATGAGTGTGCGCGGGCATGGAGCATGCGTAGTGGGACAACGGGGTGGGGGGGGGAGAATATGGGGAGGTGCGGAGCATGCGCAGAGCGGCGGAGGCTGGGCGAGGCGGGACAGTGCAGCGCAGCGGATACGAGCGGGCACAGGGCATGCGCAGAGTTTGCGGCAGCACGGAGCACGCGTACAGGGTGGAGGGCGGCCCTGCAATGTCCAAATGCGACACCTGAGGGCGTCCCAACGTCACTTGGAAAATGTGGGGACGTGCATCTATTCTGAAGCCGTGGGCCAGTCGCACTCTGGGCTGTGGACAGAGCGGTGAGCAGAGCCGGGTAGACGCCATATGAGTCTGATATGGCTCCCCTCACTGCCCTGGATCCGCGCGTCCGCAGGTCACAGCATTCTCACTCAGGCTCCGACCCGCCGACCCCGGGCCTGGAAGCGAGTGTCCCCGTGTGGCCTGGCACAGTCCCCACACCTTCAGGGCCTACTCCCACCGCCTGATGGTTCCCATCTGCCTATCAGTTGACACCAGCCTGACACCTGCGTGAAGGTTCCCACCGCCCAGTAGGTGGTCTCTACTTGCCAGCCGGGTTCTAGTTCCCACCTGCCTTCCTTTCAGACGCCAGACTGACTCCCACCTGACGGGTCTCACCTCCGTGGCCTTTGTCTTCATGAGTGGCTGCTCCTGCCTGTCTGATGGTTCCCATCACCTGATCGAAGTTTGCACCAGCCTGGCAGTTCTACCTGCGGTCTCACACTAAGCTGGACGAGTTGCTCATGCGTTTTGTTTGCACTCAGTCTGGCCGTGGGCACTGGCACTCACACTGCCCGGGTTCCGCCCTTCAAGGTCTTGTTTCCAAGCTTGGGGGCATCACTGCCCAGCTGGACGTGTTGTGCCAGTCCAGCCCTGGTGCGGCCTGACATTTGCTTCTTGGTCTATGCTGCCTTTATTTCCTGACCTTCCTGAGTATCTTCTCTAGAGGTTCCCCATAAACACTGTTCTCAGAGTTCAGAGTGGTCCAAATATAACTAGTGAATACCCAAAGTATTCGCTAGTTAATTGTCCTGTGCATCCCCAAAAAGACAGTTTGCAAACCATGAGCCCCAAACCAAAACATGCAGTGAGGCTTAGAATCTTTTGTTACAAAGTAGCCTCTATCATGAGCAGTCAGTGTTTGGTTACAGAAGTTTCTTAAGATGGGGAGTTTGTTCTGTGTTAACTTGGTGTCAATTGGACAGTTTCAGTTTTGTGTATGAGTTCCTGAGTTATCAGCAAGAGATGCTCTAAGTTAGAGTCTTCCCAAATAAACTACATTAAGCTTTGTCTGCCTACCTAAACTGGTCTTGTTTGCTTAGGGAATTCTTATGGCTGATCTCCCCTTGATTTTGACACTTAACCAAGCTGAAAAGGTGTTGTTGTGACTGGATAAAACTGTTCATCAACTTACTAGCTGCTTTAAAAAAATTAGTTGCTGGGGCCCTCCCTGGTGACGCAGCAGGTTAAAGCACTGGCACTAAGAAGCTAAAGCCACTTCCGCATGAGTTCGATTCCCACCTGCCCCAGAGGTGACCACATGGTGTGGCAGACCTCTCCTGACCCGCCGGCTGCTTCCCTCAGCAGTGTACTTCGTTGATCTGCCTTCTGCTTCCCGCTCTGTCTCTGGTGAATCCTCTTACCCTCCGCATCTCTGGCCTGTACCCCAGTTCTGTATGAATAAATAAATTAATCTTTAAAAAAATTAGTTGCTGGTACAAAGTTTTGTTTTCTCATTTTCATGTACTCTTAGATTCTCCTGCTACCAGTAAACTCTTGTACATGTTTAGGATCAGTTTTCATCCAGCTCCTGTGTTATACCCCAGTCGATAGCAAGAACATCCTAGCCATGGCCCAAGATACTGCAGAGGTGCTTTATGGCTGTGATTAAACCAACAGTTGGCTTTGATGTGGTTCACATTTCCTCAGGCATGTCTCTCAGGGCATGTTAGGAACCTAAGAAGTAGCAGGTAGCAATGACCACTGGAGTTAGAGAAAGGTGTCCCCACTTAATGAATTGTAAATTCCCCATTGAGAATCTGCCAGAGGTAGACATGGGAGGAAGAAAGTGAACTAGAACTAGTGTTCACCTTCAAGGAGCTCTAACATGAATTTCAGGGTGCCTCCCTGGTGGCCACCAGGTCTAAGTGTCAGTGTTACCACTGCCACAGCCTGTGTTCAATACTCTGTCAGGGAGATGATCCTCTCCTGTCTTGCCTACTGCTTCTCTTAGCAGTGTATTTAGTGTATTTCAGTCAATCCACTTGTTCTGCTCCCCACTCTGTCTCTGGTGAATCCCTCTCCCCCTCACACCTGTCCTACACACCAGTTCTTCTATGCTAAATAAATAAATAAAACACGAATTTCAGATTTTAAAATATGTCCATGTTACAAAATAAATTTTGTAAAAGAGCAGTGCATAGTGGAGATACAGTCTAAAGGTGACCTTGATTCGGTGACTTAACCTCTCTGTGCTTCAGACGTCCTTGCCTGTAAACAAGATAACCTGTATCATAGTGCATCATGGGTTGTAGTGAGGATTGAATGAATCACTGCATGGAATCTTTTTACAGCAGGCTGGAGCCACAGAAAACACTCTGAAGGTCTATAATAGAAATCAGTGTTACTACTCCTATATATGTATATATGTGTGTATGTATATGTATGTGTATATGTATATGTGTATATATATATGTATATATATCATTGCATGAGCCAAATCAACTAGAATTCTTTATAAACTTAGCACAGGGAGTCCTCACCTATTAGTTATTTCAGGATTTGGTGGGTGGTTTTGGCTTGGTTTGGTTTTTTGAGGCTGGTTTTTCCTTTTTCTCCCTAACCCCCTTTATCTTTACACAGAGACGTTGTAACAGATGATACTTGTTTCCCAAGCCTCCTTAAGCCATGCTATCACTTAGGATGTGCAAGTTTTGCAGTTTAAAAACCGAATGTAACACCATTCTGTTGTGATAACAGAATATAACCAAAACTGTAATTAAAAACATAATTAGCAACTTCTTACTTATCTTAAATTGAATTCATTATTGAAAACTTCTTACTTACCTTGGTACTCACCGAAAAACAGGGTAGAAATTTACAAGGACGGAAAGGAATAATGGCCAATAAAAGAAATATCTGGTACTCGGTTTTAGAGGTTGACAGTCTAGTTTTTCAGAAAATCCTATTTCATATGGGACTTACGGGCTTTTTTTTTTTCTCCAGCCTCTATTGGCATTGGTTTTGCACCTGTACATAGAAACAAAGACAGAGACCATGAAGATAGCTTCCTTAAGAGATGAGGATAATGCGTGGGAGGAAAACATTATTTGGAATGAATTTGACTCAGCCATCAGAAATGAAGCAGGACAGAGTCTCCACAATGAAACATAAATGTTCCTACCAACCCTTGCATTTCATATTTCCAGCCACTGTGTGTTTCAGACCTGCACTTTCAAGTGAGAAAGAAACCTGTAAACCCAGAAAGTGATGGACTGAGACTCCCATACTGACAGCACTCACTGCTGGGCATCTGTCTGACAGGTGATTTAACACCTTGTTCTGTGTTCCTTTATCTTGATTGCAAAAATGAGGGAGAAAATGTAAAAGTAAAGACATTATATGGACCCCACTATTACACTATAATTG
Organism: Condylura cristata; assembly: GCF_000260355.1. Lineage (NCBI taxonomy): Eukaryota > Metazoa > Chordata > Mammalia > Eulipotyphla > Talpidae > Condylura > Condylura cristata. The sequence continues at coordinate 36,244,354 of NW_004567105.1, forward strand.
AGCCAGAGGTGATTCTCCAGTGTCTACTGGTCCAGTTGTAAGGGAAAGGAAGAACATTTTAAAATTTGTGCCACCTATTAGAAAATGGTGAAAAAAGAGTAAAGGCTGGTTATCCATGCTGGTTCTCAGGAAGCGAATTCTCTCATAACATGTAAGCGCATGCAGAGTACATTTATCCATCTTTTTCACCTTTTGATTTCCAGAAACGTGGACAGGACAAGAGGAAGAAAGGAGAGGCGGTGAGGTAGTTCTCTCTTCAGCCACCAGAGACATGTCCTGGGCACGGCGTGGGGAGGGCGTTTTGAGGAGGTAAATACAATCTGCTGTTTAGTGCATTCATTAAGGTTGGCCATTTGCAAATTAGTATTTGTGACCTAGAGTCTGCCAGAGAGTTAGGATGTTTACTAGGTTGCTCCTGCTTTACTAGCATGCCTGGTTTAAATGCTTTGAAATGTCATGGGGGGTTCGGGGGTGGGGGAGGTAATCAACTCACTTCTTCATGATCACAAGAGACAGTAAAGATAATCCAGCTCTGACTAGAAGCTTTGATACTCTGGAGTGGATAATCTTATCTCTTTGAACTCAGAAACACCAAATCTAAGCAAGAATCTGACCTTCAATTTCTATAAATCTTTAAATTAGATAAACTGATACGTTTATCTGAGTAAGTGCTATTATGTCAAGACGAGAGTCAGATTCTAGACTGAATCCAACCCTAAGTTAAGAAGATGGCCACTGTCCAGCCTGCTGCCCCCTCACCTCTGCTCTCCAGTAGCTTGCCCTTCCCTAACTGCTCATTTCCATTTCCACCATCCGCCCTTTTAAAGGCCTGAGCTACTTCAAGCCATCCAGGCTGCAGGGAGAACTCTGGGCAGGTAAGCCTAGCTGGTGGCTAAGGAAGATCTCCAGGGAGTGAGATCCATTCCTCTTACCACAGGCCAAAAACCAAGCTGGGCAGGGTTCCAGGACTGAGTCTGGTACTGTCACACTCCCCAGAGATTGTCACACAAAGAACTATAAATTGCAACCTAGTAAATCATAACAAAGAGAGCAGAATATAGTGTTGGAGGCACATGGTTTAATGGAAAGAGCTCTTTCCATTAAAAAGAGCTTGTTTTACCCAGCGACAGCCCACTTGTAAAATGTGGGTTTTACTGCTTGCTTTCTGTGTGGGCAGTCTCCAGCTGTGGGGAGACATCTTCCTGTGAAGTCCCAGAGTGCTCACAACAGGAATGTGGCTTGTTTTTGTGCTCACCATTCTGCACAGCCCACATGAGGTCCCTCCTAGCTTGAAACAAAGCACTCCAGGGAAGAGGAAGGAAGAGCACACCTTGGTCATAAGATGGGGGCAGTCCTGGGTGACAAACCCCAATGCTCTATAAAGGTCTGTTTCTCCTTCGTGCTGACCTTCCTAGTTCAGGGGCTCTCTGGGGGCTCTTGTTCCCTGAGCATCAGATTTGGGAATGAGACTCCTTCGCTCATGTGTCTCTGCCATGTTGGAACCCGCTCCAGCAGTTGGATGGAGGAGAGCCCACTGGAAAGGTGGGGCAAAATGTTCCCTGCAGGGGGGTGCTTCAGCTCCGCTGGGCTCAGAAGGAAATGGTTTGGTGGGCACGTAGACTCCCCTCTGCCACAATCGTTAGCCACCATTTCTAATAAGTAACTTGATGTAAATTTCAGTTTCATCTTTTCATTTCAACCCCACCTTCTTGGAGTCTATAAAATTTCTAACAGGAAAATATGAAATAGGGCCCTTCCTGGTGGCACAGCGAGTTAAAACACAGCACTAAGCTAAAGCCGCTTCAGCATGAGTTCGATCCCCACCCAGGAGGTGATCCACATGGCGTGGCAGACCTCCCCTGCCCCGCCGGCAGACCTCTCCTGGCCCACCCGCTGCTCCCCTCAGCAATGTACTTCATCAGTCTGCCTGTTCTGCTCCTTACTCTGTCTCTGGTGAATCCCCTCACCATCCCAGCACCTCTAGCCTGTACCCCAGTTCTGTATGCATAAATAAATAAATTTTTTTTAAAGATTTATTTATTTGTGCATACAGAACTGGGGTACAGGCCAGAGGCTCAGGGGCGGCGACAGGCTTCACCAGAGACAGAGTGGGGAGCAGAACAGGCAGATCGACGAAGTACACTGCTGAGAGGAGCAGCGGGCGGGTCAGGAGAGGTCTGCCACGCCATGTGGTCACCTCCGGGGCAGGCGGGAATCGAACTCATGCGGAAGTGGCTTTAGATTCTCAGTGCTGGGCTTTAACCCGCTGCGCCACCAGGGAGGGCCAAATAAATCTTTTAAAAAAAGAAAATATGAAATGAAACTCTTGCATTCTGGTGACTTTATCGAAAACATTTTAACCCCCATGAGGATTTGAATCTATATGAGTCCACTTAAACTACAAGAATATTCTAATTATGAACTGCTCTCCATTATGGAAGAGTATGGAGTCTCGCTCCCTCCCCAGCTCCCGCCTGTACACTGCGACCCATTATAAGTCAAATCTTCAACCATGTGTAGGGTCTTGCTTCCCTATTGTTGTGAAGCCTTTTTCTCCCATGTATGGCAGAGCTTTAAACTAGGCTAATATTTCCAAATTCTTGACAGGTAATAATCTTTGGGACTTAGGAATGAGAAATCAGAATTCCTAGAACTCTCAGAATCTGAAAATTCTTAAATACTACCAATATTGTTCCTACTATTTGTCCATGATTATGGATATTTGGAACAAGTTTGTTTAATAATTGCAAAATGTTAAGTTACTAGGAACTGTAGTCAACAGCAAATATTCAGCAGCACACATGAACGCTAGTAGGTAGCATTTGAGTAAGGTGACATTCAAAGCTCCCAGCAAGGTCAGCAGCTCCACCAGGATCATACATGGAAATGCCAGTTTAAGCATTCCTTCCCCCTCCCAAACTAATTTCTAGAAACACCACTCACAGGATTTGTATAACCTACATATAAGCATTAATATGTATCAGCTATCACAACTTGCTGTTAGTAGCACATGAGGTCACAGACACACACCTGTAACGTGGCAACAGCAACAGGCAGCATCGCCTGCTTCCACCACAAGTCAGCACCAGTTCCCAAGGTCAGCAGAACCTTCCCCAGCAAACCAGGGAAGGAATTAGACTCAGATAGTAGATGGGGTGCAACCAACTCCCAGCAGGCTCCACCATTTGCTAGCTCTGTCCAAAAGGGCCGGGTTCCTCCGGCTGACCCTGATCTTCCACAAGTCTTTTACCCCATCCTTGTCCTGGTGTTCATGGTGCCTCTCTCATGGAGACCCCCCAATCCTGAATGCTGCCTCCAAGCCAGCCCCCCAGAACCTTGTGCTCATACTTGCCAACCACCCCATGTGATGCCTGCACGCCTTAGCGCCTCTGCCCAAGGCCAGCACTGCCCTGCTGACATGCTCACTGGGGATCTCCCTTTGTTGTGGTAGGTTTTTAAGGTTTTTTTTCCTTTTTATTAAAGTGATAGTGATGTTGGTTTATAAGTTATTTAATAACTACACAGATTTTAGATTCATAGGACCTGGTTATGTGGCACTGCTAATCAGCGCTGGTGTAGACTACATTATGTCAGTGTGGACTACATTATGTTATGTTCACAACCCAAATATTTTTTTTATTTTTTTAAAGATTTATTTATTTCTGCATACAGAACTGAGGTACAGGCCAGAGGTGCAGGGGCAGTGAGAGGATTCACCAGAGACAGAGCGGGCAGAATAGGCCAACTGACAAAGTACACTGCTGAGGGGAGCAGCGGGCGGGTCAGCAGAGGTCTGCCACGCCATGTGGGTCACCTGTGGGGCAGGCATCATGCTGAAGTGGCTTTAGCTTCTTAGTGCTGTGCTTTAACCCATTGTGCCACCAGAGAGGGCCCCACGACCAGAATCTTAGCTCCCATCCTTCCTACAAGGTGGGCTCCTTTCGTCTGCCAATATCATTCCTACTCTTTGTCCACGATTATGGATATCTGCAACAAGTTTGTTTAATAATTACAAAATATTCAGTCAGGTAGTATTTACTAGGAACTGCAGTCAATAGCAAATATTCAGCAATTCCCTTCCATTTTCCCCTATCTCTTTGGTAACTGCCAATTTGTTCTTGGGTCTAAGAGTTGGTTTTGATTGTTCATCTGTTTCTTTATTTTATTCACATGAGTGAAATCATACGGTGTCTTTCTCTCTCTGATTTTATTTACTTTACATTGCTCTGGGCCCAATCACACTGTGAATAGCAGGAGTTTACATGTGGGCCTTCTTGGGAAACACAAGTGAAAAAATATTATCTGGGATCTGTATATTGATTGAAAAATCTAATCGGCGCTCCATCTCCTGACATGTCTGAGAGGCTAAGAGGATGGCAGACACCACTTTCTCCATCATGAGAAACAGTGAATATGGAAAGTGAGACATTTAGTGTCTCAACATTCAATAGGGCTCATGGGAACCAGTATTTACCTTTATTTTTTGACTAACACCTGAATGTCTACTGTGTGCACTATACTGCAGCTTTCCCCCAGATTTAGGGTTACTTTCAGAAATCATCATTTTTCCCAAGGTAGCATTGGCTTAGGGTGCTGTGTATGACAGGGTGGGGCCACGCCTCCTCAGATATACATCCCACCACACACCCACCACCTCCAGGGCACCCTCATTCCTTCATCATAGGCCCCTTCCCTCCCCACTTTGTCCCCACTTCACCCTCCCACCCTCTCCAGGAACTTCAGTTCCTCAGTCATATTTCAATACTTTATCTTGGTTAAGGTTTGTGTGTTGTTTTGTTTTATTCTCTTTATTCCACATAGGAGTGAAATCATCTGGTATCTGTGTTTCTGTCTTTCTCCCTCTGGCTATTTCCCCTAATGTAATCCCCTCGAGCTCCATTCATGTTGTCATAGAAGGAAGGAGTTCACCTTTTTTTTTTTTCTTTTATAGCCGAATAGCATCCCATCCTGTATATACAACACATCTTCTTAATCCACTCATCTGTTCCTGGGCATTCACGTTGGTTGACTATTGTGAATAGTGCTGCAATGAACATAGGGGTGCATGGGTCCCTTTGAATGGGTGCTTTTGCATTCTCTGAATAAATACAAAGGAGTGGAAGTACTGGATCGTATGGCACATCTATTTTTAATATTTTCAGAGTAAAGCACATTACTCTACGCTCCCTCGGAGGGGCGCTCTTACATTAGCAGAGAAGAGTAGCAGTCTACCGTCATGACGGTTTGCCCAGATACGCACAAGCAGAGGTTACAGAGGTAGTTTGTGTTGGCTGAGTGTCCTGTGGAAAGCACTAATCATGTCCAAGCACTTCCATTAATTGTGTCTTAATAATTGATGCCAAGTGTGAATCTGTCTGCCTTCGCAGAGAACAAAGCACAGGCCACGAGTCAGGCGGGCGTGCAGAGCGCTCTCCACCCTTAAAGTGCTTTCACCTACTCATCCTCTAGTTTAATGCTCAGCTTTCAGAAGGACAGGGCCAGCCTCACTACGCAGATGAAACTGAGACAGGGTCGTAAAATGACACCCACGGACAGGTCTTATCTTTCGCAATTGCTAAATTGGAACAATATTTGGAGAGCCTGCTTAGGATCCGAAATATGGGCAGGAGAGTGTTTGTGACAAAGCTGCCCTCAATGTAATGAAACCTCGCTGGAAAACATTCTAGAACAGGTCCATGTTGAGATCTAAAACGGGTTCAGGATTTCGTTGAGAAATCCTCCCCTGCTTGTGCTGGCTGTGTGTAGCTTCAAGCAGGTAGTGCCCTATACCGTGTGCATTTGATGACCTTCCCCTCCTCTGCCCTCAAACAGGAATAGGGCTCTCACACAGAGGATGCTTCCCTGTATCTGAAGGGAAGCAACCTTACCATCAAGGGAAGGGAAGCAACCTTACCATCAAGGGAAGGGAAGCAACCTTACCATCAAGGGCAGGAGATCGCAGAAAGAACTCTGCACACAATTCCCTGGCCTTTCGCCTCCATGCATCTTTGTTACATTTCCATGGCTGTGCCTCTGGTCAGTGGGGTATGAAAGCTTTCAGGTGTTGCCACTCCCGTGGGTCTTCATTTCCCACTGAGGGCTCAAGTGTCTCGAGTGTCACGTAAACCTCCGACTGAGTTTGTGTACTTTCCTCCAGTTAGTCTGTCTTGTGTCAATTTAACTCTCAGGCTCAGCTGAAAACTCCTAAGAGGATAGAAGTAACATGTTGCCCTCCCTCCAGAGATTAAGTAAGACAGTCATGCATTTTACTTACACACAGAAGAAATGTGTACTTGTCAGTTTTTAGAATAATTATCTAAGTATGTGCATGTTTGTGGATGTAAAGGCAAGAGCCAGAGACCCTGCATCTAAAAGGAAACCCCACAACTCGTATTAGTGATTAGTCTAGGAACAGGGGGCGGATTTGGGGGGGAGATGCTGGGAGATGGTGCTGGCCCCCATTTATTCTGCAGGGTTCTGAATTTTAGTTTTCTACAATGAGAATTTATCCACCAATGACTGGACTTGGATAACTTTGGACATGATGGATGGATATGAGCGCCCCTCATGTCACATGCTAAATACACCTGACATACACACCGCTTCAAGTGATGCCAACTTGTGTCTTCTAAAATACCTCTCAGATATCTGAGAAAGCAAGTTGGATCAAAATTGCCTTGGTTCTACCTCGTAGATGGCTGCTGTGGGGGCGGGGAGCAGCACCATTATTCTACATGGACAAGCCAGCCTGGTGCAGCCACCACCTGCCTGTGTGGGCGAGGCAGAGTGTCCACCATGTACCTCGGAAAAGTTTACACCCAAGTGGCCAGAGCAGTCCCAGACTTGAGCTCTAGGCCACAGCCCTGTGCTGGGATGTAGGCTGTCTCTGGAGGTGATAGAAGACAACTATGACAAAAATACATGTCCACTGAGAGTCATCTGGACCAAGCATGTCTTGTGACTGGCGTGGTAGGGGTTTGGGGGTATGGGGGACAATTTTATCCTTCATCTCTGGGGCCCAAATATCAATACAGGAAGTGAAATTTGGAAATAGGCACCATAACAGAGAGGCTTTTGGTCCCTGGCCCCATAGACAGAACGTCCAGGTCCCATCAGAAGTCTCTGTGATGCTTCCCTCCATTTTCAAGGTGTTCAGGCTGAGGCTCCAGGTCCCCTCTGGCAGTGTTAAGTTCAAGGTACTAAGTTAGAAGAGAACTCTTCAGTATAGTAGACCATTCACATTATCCCAAAGGAAGTGAAGCTGTTTACAGAAGGAACTGGAAACCCAGAGGAGGAGGTATTGGGGGTCAGGAGTGGAGATGGGGGAGCAGAGATAAGCAGAACCATCAATGTCTCTCCAGAACCAGCTTAGGACAGTGCACTGTTATTACAAGATATGACCAGCAGGGGGAGCTCAGGAACGCGTGTAGTGCTTCCCAGGAAGTACTCACCAGCCTAACAGGTTCACACCCCTAGGCAGATCAAGTGATGTCTGTTCCCTGCCGAATGAGGGTGGTTGTGGGCCCTGGGAAACTAGTAGCATCTAGAGAAGAGGGCACCAGGAGAGACTTAGAGCTGGGTTTGAGTTTCTAAAACATTTCAGGGAAGGTTTCAGAGGAGGGAGGATTGCTGTGGACTGGATACCTTCTGAAAGAGCAGGAAACTTGGATATTGAGGATCCAGATGCTTTTGATGGAGAAGGAGGTAGGAAGAAAAAGAGCCCAGCTAAAACTGACATGGAGCAGCCACAGCAGTTGCTGGTGTCAGCCAGGAGTGGGGTGTTGGGCGGTTTCTGTGGTTCAGGTGACTTCTGTCTGTCTGTGCAGGTGGTTTCTGTTTTTGTCTCAGTCCGTGGCAGCTCAAGTGATTGCTGTAGACATGTGTTCTGTGACGTGGTTTATGTTCAATGGATGTGACGCCACCTCCCAGCTGACACTGGAGGGGGACTTTGTCTTTCTCATCTGTTCCCACCCATACGCCCTAGGTACTAGAAGGAGCATTCCAGGAGTTGTCCCTTAGTCAGGCCTAGAATATGGGTGTGAACTCTCAGGGATGTGGTCTTAGAGTGACCAGTTTCATCTCCACTTGGCCACTTGCTGGTTTCATGATTTTGAGTAAGTTATCTATATCTCTGTGCCTCCATTTCCTCATTTGTGAAACAGTGAAAACTAGTCCCTACTTGTTTTTTTTTTTTTTTTGAAGATTTTAAAAGTTTTTATTTATGCCTATGGAACTGGGGTACAGGCCAGTGGTGCAGGGGCAGTGAGAGGATTCACCAGAGACAGAGTGGGGAGCAGAACAGGCAGATCGACAAAGCACACTGCTGAGGGGAGCAGTAGGTGGGTCAGGAGAGGTCTGCTGTGTCACATTGGTCACCTCCGGGGCTGGGGATTGAACTCACACTGAAGCTGCCATGGCCAGCTTCGCAGTGCTGCGCTCCAACCCACTGAGCCACCAGGGAGGGCCCATCCCTACTTCTTTAGGCAACTGGGAAAGATGAGATCACCTATGTGAAGCACTAATGGCAGCTTACCTTAGAGACCTGCCCTTTCCAAATCCGTCAGGTCTCCTGCCTTGGGGGGGTCTGGGTTCCCTCAGAGCTGAAGAACCAGGCTTGCAGTTTCAGTGAAACTTGGAATAGAGGAACTCAGAAAGGAACAGTTAGGTTTCCTTCCATTTCTGGTTTGTAAAATACAGGAGGAAAAATTCCTCCTTACTAACGAGAGACTTTTATTCTGAAAGATTCTTGCATGGTCAGGGGCTCAGGGACAGATTATGGCAATAGGAGGAGGGAGCTGCTGCTATGGGACAGGGCTGTGACCCTGAGGTCCACAAGCTCCCAAGATTCAGGCAAGGCACTTTGTGTTGCAGAGAAGAGTAAACAAGGCCAGGAAGTGCCGGATATGTGGGGAGGCTGACTGGGCAGCTGACCGGTGGCATAAGCGGCAGCTTTTGGCCCAGCAGCCTGTCATGGGGAGGGGCTGTCCACTGGCCCAGGCCAGGGTGGGCCAGAGTCCAGAGCCTTTATCTTTAGGAGAGGGACAGAGATGAACTGAGTTTGGCCAACAGTGTTTCGTACATTGGATCAGCGGGGACCAGCAGTTCAGCTGACTGTCAAAGAGGCCATGTCCCAGCTGTGGAAGGGCCTCTTGAGCTCTGTGGGTGCCCCAGTCACAGGTGAAGGAGGGGGCATCTGTGAGTCTGTTCCAGGTCCCTGGGAAGGTGGTCCTTTTCCCAAACATGAAAGACTGGCATTTTTTTAACCGTCTCTTTTCAGGACCCCAGGGTTGAGGTAAAACCCAACTGTGTCAGGTTGCAAGTTACATATCCCCAGTGTTAGACAAAGTCTGAGAGCTGGGCCTCAGGGGACCTGAGGGAGTCTGTATCCTTCCACAGCAGCACAGGTATGTGTGGGAGAAGGGGCCTTGGTAGGAACAGGCTGTTCGGTTGGTTTTGTACTTGTGTGGCTTTGTATTTCTTCCCCTCTGGCAAGTGGTTCCATGAAACATAAAATGTGGGAACACCGTGGATATGCTGACCCTTCACTCAGCTCCACCTGGTTGACTGGCAGTCTCTGGGCGCTCCTGGCACGCAGGTGCTTTGGCCAGCGCCTGCCTTTAGCTGGGTGTCGGCATGCTGCTCCCCCTGACACCCAGCAGCTCCCGGTCCCCCTGCCTGGCCCAGATGTGAGGCTCCTCATGCTGCTTGCCCTGGGTGTTTGCCCCCCATCCCCTTTGCTCTTCTTCATGCCCTTTGCAGGCAGTGACTCAACTCACTCAGTGACAGCTCTGTGACCTGGTCATGCCTTTAAACCGCAGTGCCTCCCGGAGCCAGGTGGCTCCTGCAGGAGACCCCTGGACAGAAGCAGGTGCCACTAAATGCTGCCCAACCTTCCTGTGGCACCTTCTTCCCAGGGCCTGGCGGATGGCTGTCAAGAGTGAGCTGGTTGTGGGACCAGCACCGAGGTCTGCAGGTGCTGGGTGTCCAGGGCTGGAGCAGGGCTGCTGCCGAGGACCACAGCTCTGGCCTGGTCTCTCCCCTCCCTGCCCTTCCTGCCCCTGAAAAGCTGCTTGCCCTCCTCCCTGCCATTCCAGGAGCGGAGTCTAGACCCTTCTGAAAAGCACCCCCCAGGCTGCCTGTGAGACAGGATGTGACTCACAGAGCCCAGTGAGAAGGGGCTCCCCTGAGCTGTCCAGCCCCCCCCCCCGCAACCGGCCTGGCAACGGGACCAGGAACCAACCCCAACCCCAATTTTTTTTATATCTTGTAAGGATTCTGATTACATGTTTAACTCCTGGTTGGGGAAGGAGAGAACTTTCCATCTGCTGGCTTTCTTCCTTCCCCCCAAGCTGATCCTCTGATCCTCTGTGAAAAAGAGGATTTTGTGGCACTTCCAAGGAGACTTGACAAAAACTCAGAAGCTGAGGCCATACCAAGTGTAGGCGCATCAGCTGGGGGCGGGGGTGCGTGGGGACAGAGGCCGAGGAGTCCAGGAGACCTCATCACCCGCCCCCCCATGTCTGTAGAGCATTCTGAACAGGTAGTGGGGGGACCTGCCGTGACAGCTCAGACACAGTATCGGCTTCTTCCATTCCAGCACTCTGGTTTGGGCACCAGAATAGCTGCCTGGCCCAGCCTCAGTGGGTCCACGTAGCCTCCCCCTACCCTGGGCCATGGATGCTGGTTCAGAAATGGCCACAGAGCCAAGGTGGTCCCACCCTAGGCCCCGACGCCCTGAAAGGAGCTCTGGTCTCTGAAGGATCTGGAACCTACGAGGCTGTGAGGCTGAAGCAAGTGCTCACTGCCAAGGATACACCAGCGCCCACAGGGAAGCAGGGAGAAATCTGTGCCTTCCACCTCTTTTGATCCCCTCCCCAAGCCAGCCCTCCCTCCACACCCCCGCAAAAAAGGGCCACTCGCCTGGGTTTAGCAAGGACAGCTCCTGCCCATATCCGCAGAGTCCTCCTGAGAATCAGCACACTTGACCTGGAAGTGCTCACCCCGGTCTGGAGGAACCTGAAGAGGAAGCAACGTCCAGCTGGCCTCCTGGGAGGTCTGAGCGGTCATGTGTTTATATGTTTTTTGTCTGAAGTGGGGCACAAGAAGGAGCAGAGCAGAGATGGTGAGGACAGGAAGCTGGCTGGGGCTCTGGGAGCAGGGGCCCCCTGTGCTGCACTGTTCTTGCTGTGCTCCGGGACTCAGAAACAGGAGGACAAAGCCCTCCTGAAGGTCCTCTAGGCGCCACTGACTTGTCAACTCGTTCAATCCTGCCAGAAATGCTTCGGCCAGCATTTGTGGGGAAATCTTTAGTTTTTGGTCCCTGTTTTCTATACCTATTACTAGGAACTAAGTATCACAAGCTGGCGGCTTTGCACAACCATGCATCTTGCCAGCACTTTTGTGGGTAAGGAGAGGGCTTCTCAGGGCCTTTGCTGGCCTGGTTTTCACGGGGCAGGAGACCCAGACCGCTCACGTCCAAGGAAGCGGCTTCCCTTGTGTGCCTGATGTCTCTGTGCTCCTGGGCTTTTCTTACCATCCCACTGGGACTCAGACCCCACGGCTACTTTGTGTGGCCTGGGCTTCTCACAGCAGCCTCATGACTGTACTTTCGAGAAGCAGGAAAAGAACTATTCAAATATTTTGTTTGAAGATGAGCAGCCCTTAAAGAGGGAGAGAAGAAGGAAGGAGAGCAGAGGTGGTGAGGACAGGAAGCTGGCTGGGGCTCTCCATCACTTGAGTCTCTTGGTCAAAACAGCCACTTGGGCCGGGCTCCAGCTGTTCTCACAGGAGAGCAGGGTCTTAGCGTCCGGAGGGGCTGCTGTACCGCCACAGGCAGACTGATCTGCTCCCTGCCATAATCTTCTTCTTAGGAATTTGTCTGTGAAAATAATGCCACAGAAGGTGTAAAAACAGATGTCCATCGCCATTTCTGAATAAAAAAAAAAGGTGGAAACCTCGTAGTGTGTGTCAAATGATAGATAAGTGACTCAGGGAATGGTCACTCACAGCTGATAGGAACATGAAGTCAAAGTGGCTATGGAGATTATGGGGCAGCACCAACAAATGTTGTTGGAAAAGGTAAAATTAAAAAGCATTTATACTAGGAGCAAAATGACATAACATGCTACCTGCATCTGGACAAAATCTGAAAGGAAACAGGGAAAAGTGAAGATAATTGCATGGAGGTGGTAAGAGTATGCATACCTTCTGTTTTCTCTTTGGTGTTGTAGCTTTACCAAAAAAAGGGGGGGGGGGTGGAGAGTAGGGAGAAAGAAAGGAAGGGAGGGAGGGGAATCAGAGCTTCAGTCTGAACGCCCTGACCTTGGCAGCCACAGGGACTGAAGGCCCAGGGAAGGCTGCGGAGGCCTGGCTGTGACTCACTGCGGCAGGCCGACCGCTGTGGGCGAGAGGATCATGGATGATCTCACTCCCATCAACCTTCTACTTTGACCCCCTTGTCTCTGGAATGTGGGAGTCACGACAGCAATAATTATTCTATCCGTCTTGCTGTGTGCCTGAGGCTGGCCGTGCTAGAAAGCAGTGATGACACATAAACACGAGGTGATATTTTAGTCTTTGTCACTGTGAATCTGTCTTACCCAAAACTGTCCTGGATGTTTACCCTAGAATCCTTGGGGGAGACCTAGATGAACTTTAGCATGCTGTTGGGCCCAAGGCCTCAAGCTTTGTAGGTGAAGCGGCTGCAGAGGTCACCGGGGTCACTGCTAATCAGACTGTAGGTGACATCCTAGCAGTGACCAGAGGCCAGGGAGCAGCCCTTCCGGGACTCTGCCCATCCCCTTCCCTGGGCTGGGGTGACCTCTGACCCTTTGCTGTGAGACCCGACCTTTGGATAGGCTCTGCTGAAGTTACCTGCCCCAGCCAGTCATTGCTGTGCCCTTCCTCGGAGTCCAGGAAGGCAAACTAAAGCGCAGTAAAAGTAAAAGTCACAAGAACGTATGATTGAATAATTACAAACACTTTTTAAAAAAAAAAAGATTTATTTATTTATGCATTCAGAACTGGGGTACAGGCCAGAGGTGCACAGGCGGTGAGAGGATTCACCAAAGACAGCGTGGGGAGCAGAACAGGCAGATCGACGAAGTACACTGCTGAGGGGAGCAGCGGGGAGGTCAGGAGAGGTCTGCCGCGCCATGTGGTCACCTCCGGGGCAGGCGGGGATCGAACTCATGCAGAAGTGGCTTTAGCTTCTTAGTGCTGTGCTTTAACCCGCTGTGCCACCAGGGAGGGCCTGATGTTCCTTTAAAAAAAAATTATTTATTTATGTACACAAAAACTGGGGTACAGGCCAGAGGTTAGGGGGAGGTGTAAGAGGATTCACCAGAGACAGAGTGGGGAGCAGAACAGGCAGATCTACTGAAACACACTGTGGAGGGGAGCAGGCAGGGGAATGGAAGAGGACTGCTCTGCCATGTGGATCAGCTCCCTGGCCGGGGACTGAACTTGTGCTGCAGTGGCTGTGGATAGCTCCGTCGTGCTGTGTTTCAACCCATTGCGCCACCAGGGAGGGCCCCAATTATTGATATTCTTAAAAGGAACATTTCAGTATTTACCCCCTGAAATTGGTGTTTTATTTAACAAATGCCTACCTTTCAGGCACTTTGTGGCATTAGATTATCTGACTTAGTTACCTGTTATATTGATTAGTGCCCACCAAGTCTCTTAGTAAAGAGATGAGGTGTCTGAGAGGTTGAAACACTGCCGCAACAGCCCCAGCTCGCAGGCAGCCAGGCTGGACTCTCAGCCAGGCACTCAGGCTCAGCGTCCTGCGCTTAGCCGCCACGCTGTACCACCCCCAAGGGACCCCGCTGAAGTCCACTTCAATAAATGCAGCTTCAAGAAGCCTATAATGAAATATTTCTGAGTGCAGGTGGTGGCTTTTTGATCAACTTGCAGCAGATTCCTGTACTCAAAATAATTCACAAGCTGCTTGCTGGGAAAGAAGCTGTCGGTGTCCACAAAACCACCCATGATGGGTTCCCTCCCTCTCAGCTAAGTAGCTAAGACAAATCTCAGTAGCTAAGACATCCTGAGCTCATGCGTTTCAGGGGCTGCCCTCCTCTCCCCTCCCTGTGGGGCACCCCAGTGTCTGTGCTCCGGGGCAGCCCTGGGCTCAGCTGCCTTGTTGACTAGTAACCGGGCGGGCAGGCACATGTGATGGTCTGTCACTGCAGGCTGACGGCTTGGGAGGACAGTAGCTTCACTCTTTACTCTTAGGAGCCTGGAGTGGATGTGTGGGCTCCAGCTACCCTGCTGTAGAGACCTCACCAGAGACTGTGTGCCGCGGAGGGTACCACCGGGCTGCTAGCAGGTGGTTGGTTTTGTCCCCTGGCAAAACCAACAGAAAACTCACCGAGCTCAGCCATCTCAGTGAACAGTTGTCCTGAATAGTTCATGGGACAAGAGAGGCAGCTGGCATACTAGACGCCTTGACCTTTTTCTGAGACGCTCATTCCAAAATGTCCATTGCATCTGGGAGCAGATGCAGTGCTGAAGACAAACAACTCAACCGCTAAGTGAACACTGCGAGCCCTCTGAGTGAAATATAGCCAGAGAACAGGATGCAGTTAGTACAGGGGGCCAGAAGCGTTCCAGCAGGGATCTGAAGGATCAAAAGGAGACCGACCACCACTGAGAAACAAGAAGGAAGCTAGTCCAGGCATGGGGTGTGCTACAAGGCCCTCCAGGCGCGGGTGTGGAAGAGCAGAGGCCAGCCTGGACAGAGTGGAAGCAGGAAGAGATGAGAAGAGGCTCGGGTTCCCCTGGAGTTGGCTCCAGTTCTGTGTGACAGGAGGCTGCTGGCAGGTCCTCCCCATCGCAGTAAAGAGCCCAACGTAAGATCCTAGCTGGACGGTGCTGGGGTGCAGGCCAGAATCAGGGAAGGTCCCCGGCCGGCAGTGGCAACAGTGGCAGCGGCCCAGGCAGCAGGAGCAGGGCCAGCCCAGACCCGCAGGTGGTGCTCATGGGGGCTGACCAGCCTGGCAGTTCCTCAGAAAGTCAAGCCCAGAGCTGTCATGAGACCTAGCAGTTCTCTTTCTCTGCATCGACCGGCAGAACCGAAAGCCTCTGTCCACACAAACCTGGAACGCTAACGTCATAGCCACAGCTGGGTGATCCCTGAGAGGCCGAAACAACCAGGTGGCCACCGCCCAGCCAGTAATTGAAGCGCTTTGTCCAGACCCCAGGAGATGACTGAGCCCTGAAAGCCATGAGAGCTGACACACCACAACCATGACCTTTGGATTCATCAAAAAAAGGGAACCAAAAGGGGGCTTCCCAGGGAACTGGGTGAGGAGAGGGCAGAGCTATTCAGAGAGCCACGAAAACTCTGGAGCTGGACCGTGGGGGGCCGCTCGGAGCATAGGCTCAGACAGTGCTGCGTGTTCTAACTGGGCAAGCCCATGGCCTGGGTTCAACCTCGAAGTCATTAAATGTTGGAGGGTGTTGTGTGGGGACCCCTGGAGGCATTCTAGGAGAGCTTCAGGGTGAAAACTATTTTCATAATAACTCTGCAGCATTTGCCTTTTTCATGCTTGTTCTTTTGGGAATATACCATGGAGTTTTCTGGAGGCTGCATGACGTGGCACACTGAGTACAGAAGTATATGCGAAAACCCAAACCTATATATATATATTTTTAAACCAGACAGTAGAGAGATGGGCAACAAGGGCCACACAATACTACTCTTCTCACTAAATTTTTTTTTTTTTTGGGAAAAATGTGGCTACTTTTTAAATATGTATTTTGTTTATATTAACGTGCTATGGACTTACTGTTTTTAACCAACAGTTTACATGTTTCTGCTCTGCTTTCTGACAAATAGTAACAGAACATAGACAGAGGTGTGTGATGTCCACCATAGTTTCTAAAACCACCTCAGGGCTCCCAGCTTTGCTTGCTCAGTGTGGAGAGTGGGGGGCTGGCCCAGCACAGCCAGGTCTGCTCTGGAGCTGGGAGGGGGTGAAGGGCTTGGGAGAGCTGGGTGACGTTTCCTGCCCCTTAAGGAGAATTTCTAATGAAAATGTCAAGATTTCCCCTTCCATAATGGGCTCAGGCAAGTTGCTTTCAAAAGCAGAGAGGTAAGGTTTGAGTTTTACTTTGTTTCTTTATCTGCAAACATTCAACTTGCTCTACTTCTAGTCCTTGGATAAAATTAATCCACCAAACAACCTATCACATATGGGCGAGTGAAGTAATTCAACTCAAATGTTCACATACTTGTAATCATCTGTCTGAACCAATATGGTCTTGCTGTTAAATATGATCCAAACTTCGTGACTGTTAGGATTTTGATGTCACTAAATTGACTATACTATTGGGCTGTTTAAAGAGTCTCTTAGATGTAACCGATGATACGTCTGACTTGATTTTAAGCAGCTAGGCTGGTGGGGTTGGGGAGGCAGGCAGAAGGGTTATAAATGAACCAAGAGCGGCCATATGTTGATGAATGTAGAATCCAAGTGATAGAGCCACAGGATTCACACTTCTGTCCTTTCTGCTTTGTGTGTGTTTGGAAATTTCCATAACAAAAAGTTTAAGACAAGAGCTCCCTCCTTATCCACTGTTTGGAGACCAGGGCTGCTGTGCAGAAAAGATCCCACAGGATGTGAGACTGTAAGTTGTTTTCTATATTTCACTTGATTTAGGTTTTTTCCCCCTCACTCTTAAGGGTCTTGCGAAACCCGTACATTTCAAGACGAATATAAAAAGCAGTGTGTATTTATCCATACCCCTCCTTCATGGTAGCTTCTGGGTACCTCCTATCCACTTCCAACCATAGCAGTGAGAGTAAATAATTCCCCCTAATTTGGCCTTAACAAGCAGTGGTTGTCACATAAATTGCTGCTTTTGTGTCACTGCTGCCTGACTGCAGCCGGTGATAACGTGTAAAATACGTTACTAGTCAGGGCAGATGTCTCAAGATCTAAATTCGGATGTTAGTTTAGCAAGCTTTCCATTTTCAGTATTTTTTTAGATTAAACATTTTAAAATCTGATATAGTGTTTTATTACACTCTGGCCACATTTTGCCTTAAAGAAAGTAATCTCTAGAACACTTTTTACCCAACAGTGTTGAAAAGGTGGGTCCACAATGTTTTTTAAAAATATATTTATTTATTTATCCATACAGAACTGTACTACAGGCCAGAGGTGCTGGGCCAGCGGAGAAATGAGAGAATTCACCAGAAACAGAGTGGGGAGCATAACAGGTAGATGTATTGAAATACACTGCTGAGGGGAACAGCAGGTGGGTCAGGAGAGGTCTGCTGTGCCATGTGGGTCACCCCACTTGCCAGGGATCAAGCTCGTGCTGCAGTGGCTGCAATAGCTTCATAGTGCTGTGCTTTAACACATTGTGCCACCAGGGAGGACCCTGGGTCCACAATGTCTTAACATTTCTAGCTCTAAATTGTATGTAATAGATAATTATACATAGAGTATGTGTACATCTAGCCCCTAATAAGGTACTCTGAATTCTTTCTACTACCTACCCCCTCCCATGAGATGGCTGTCCCCTCGGCACACACCCCCTGCTGATCCTTGATCTTCCATGTCCCAGTCTTCAGAACTGTGAGGATAGGTTTCCATTGTTCACGTCACTCCATCCATGGCAACTTGTCACAGCAGTCCAAACTTAAGATAAGGAGCTTGAGGTTCTTAAGTCTAGATAGAAAACAATTTTGTGGGGTTCTCCCTGGTGGCACAACAGGTTAAAGCACAGCACCATGAAGCACTCCACAGCCACTACAGCACCAGGTCGATACCTGGCCAGGGAGCTGACCCACATGGCGCAGCAGACCTCTCCTGCCCTGCTCCCCTCAGCAGTGTATTTCAGTACATCTGCCCATTCTGCTCCCCAGTCTGTCACTAATGAATCCTCTCGCCCCCTGCACCTCTGACCAGTACCCCAGTTCTGTATTTATAAATAAATAAATCTTTAGAAAAGAAGAAAACAATTATGTGATGTGAGAAAGATCAAAACATACTTCACTGCATTTAAGGACAGCTAAGTCCAGGGAATTGAAGTTTTTTCTTCTCCTCAAACCCTGAAGTAAGAGAAACATGATTAATTAAGGCAGCCCTTTGATGCCCCTGTGCCCCCCACTGCCCGGCACTGCTCTTCCTGCTCCCATGAATGACATGTGTCTCTAAAATTAAGTCTCTCGGTGTTGCCTTGGAGTCTGTTACTTTAAATAGGCACTCACCAGATTATAATTTTCACTTGCATGAGGATGGTTGGAGTCGGATATTGATTTTTTTCCTTCCCCCAAAACTCACAATGGGCAAGCTGGAAGTCAGAAACAATTACTCAGGACAATACAGTTAAGTTGGCTTTTCTCCCAGCATCTCTCCTCCTACCTTTAATTGTTATTTGAGTCTTAAGTTCCAGGAAAGAGTCAGAAGAGATTTCTTTTAAAAAGGAGGGAGGAGGGCAGAGGAGCGGGCCATTGGTTTCCCAAAACAAGAATAGGTGCTTTCCACAGTAATTTCCAAAACTGTGATGTAAGCTGAAATCGCTCCCTAGAAACAAAGGGGTTTAGGGGGTAAACAGCTGCTTGGACATGAGTGAGGTGAACAGACATCCTGGAACCTCTCAAGTCTCAGGCCTAATTCAACCATCGGATTAGGTTTAAATTGCTAAGTGTAAAGTGATTGCCTCATGAATAGTCATATTGATTATGCCTGAAAAGCACAGAGGACCTGTGTTCTATTTTTAGCTTAAATGCTCCTTCTTTGTTGAGGAATCTGAGGGATACATTTAGGCAATCCATTTGGGTGGCTGTCAGGGAATAGAAAGCAGTCCTAAGCTCTGAAAGTGCTCAGCTGCGTAGGGTGGAAGGAAAAGGCATCTATCTGGATTCATCTATATGGATTAATCTATCTGGATTCATCAGATTGAGACCAGATGTGGGATGACTACATGTGTCTCCCAATTCCAGGGGGAGGATAGATGGTGAGAGGATAGATGGTGAGATTTCAGTGACAAATAGGCAGCATAAGGAATCGCAGGCAAAGTCTGGATCCCAATGCAGATTCAGATTCCGACATGCGACATGGGTGTAAGTATGTATGCTCAAAATAGACCCGCTCAAGAGTGCTGATTTTATTAGTTGGCTTATTATTAAATCCAGTGCTTTCAAGCTTAAAGCTCATGGGTGAAGTTGAGAATGATTACACATTTTTAACATGAAATTGACTTCGTCCCTGGTGACTGAAATTTTTCCATACAGAAGTATGTATATCTTCCTTCCTTTCAGTAATTGCAGATACCCATATTCTTGTGATCGTTTGGAGCCCATACAAGTGCAGCCTGTCTGTAGGACTCTCACTCACAGGCACATCCCTGACACACTGCTGGGCATAGACCTGGCACACAATAAGAATTGTTAAAAAAAATAATGATCAGCCCTCCCTGGTGTCGCAGCAGGTTAAAGCACAGAACTGAGAAGCTAAAGCCACTTCCGCATGATTTCGATTCCCGCCTGCCCCAGAGGTGACCCACATGGCGTGGCAGACCTCTCCTGACCCACCCTCTGCTCCCTTCAGCAGTGTACTTCATCGATCTGCCTATTTTGCCCCCCCACTCTGTCTCTGGTGAAGCCTCTTGCCACCCCTGAGCCTCTGGCCTGTACCCCAGTTCTGTATGCACAAATAAATAAATCTTTAAAAAAAAATAATGATCACGCAGGCATGCATAACATAGCCTGCATGCCTGTATACAGCCATTTAAGTTCACGTCAAGAATAAGTCAATAAAATAGTTAACAGTTTGAGTTATTTATATAATAATGATGATTCACAATGTTGATAATCTTTTCTCACAGAAAAATACACAAACACACTTTAAAAAGAAAGGTTTTAAATTACAGAAAGCAACAGATGCTATAAATTTTTTTAGCCATTCAGAAATATGAAAAATAAAAAGTGGAAATTTTCACAGCACAAATATACATGTAGAGTTTTTGTCTAACACAAACAGGATGGTACTATACACTTTTCTTTCTTGATTTTTCCATTCAAACATATCTGTGTGTGTGTACATATATATATATATATATATATATATATATATATATATATATATATACACACACATATTTTTCCCCCCATCAACACAGCCTCATTCTTAGCCTGTACCATATGGATGGACCAGAATTTATATAACCATTTCCTCTTGGGAGCAATGGAATTGTCTCTACTAGTCTAACGTCAAAGCTTCAGAAACGTCCCTGGGTACATCCCCATAGCTTGTGTTTCTGTAGGAGACATTCTGAGCAGCAGAACTGATGAATCCAAGGTTAAGGACAGTCTAAATTTTTCTAGAAAATCTGCATTTAACAACCCTTCTTACATTATAGATCTGATTTGGTAAGAAGGAACCCAGAGGTCCAAGAAGTTTTCTGTAGGAGACTGCTTGATTTCTCCCCCATCCCTGGCTCCTAACCCCCTGAGGGGGTTCCTCAGCTGCTGAAGGCCTGAGTGGCTATCATTGTTGCTTTTTTAGGAGAGAGCGCCCTGGAATTCCCCCCCCCCAATATGAAACTGCATATTTCATTCCTTTAATATTCACACATGTATATTGCATATATACTATATACATATATATCTATACACACATACACATATACACATTCATAATATACAACTATACACACACACACACATACACACACATAAACTGGCAGCAACCCTAGAGTTCAACACCTCATTTGACCGGGCAGTCCTCCTGAATGATTTGATCTTGAGTTCCTGACACAACCCACTGGGAGAGTTTCTGCTGTCTCTGCCCAAGTCTGTGTGTTGGCTTTACCTTACCTGGTTTTCTCTGTGGGCCATCAGCAATCTCCAGACTGTCCATCCTTTCTTACTCACATCCAGGTGAGAAGAGGCTATCTTTCCTTCAGCTCTCAAAAGTCCTGAACTGCACTCTCAGGAGACCAGATTAGGACAATTGTCCTTCCCTAAAACCATACTTCTTTCAAGGGACATAGATTCACAAAGCTTCATCCTGGAGCTGGGAGTAAGACTAATCCTACCCAAACAGGAAGGCCTGCAGTGAAAGAAGAGGGGCGCAGAGTCTGAGGGAACCACCCCCTCTTAGGGAGGAACTTCCTTCCTTCCTTCCTCATGTTTCCATTCAGGGGGATTTCTATTACTGTGATTCTCCTCTGCCCTCTTACTCCAATCCCCAATGCAAATCTGTCCTTTTTGTGGGAATGCAAATCTGGCCTTCATGACCTCCTTGGTTTACTACACAGAGCTAGTCGTCACAGAGCTAATGAAACACAAGGTTGTAAGCATTAGAGTCTCTGATTTTCTTCCAACTTAAGAGTTCACACAAAACTGGACAGAGTCAAGTATCCAGGGTTGGCCTGGAGGAAGAGGAGGTGGAGCTCAGGGAGTGACACTTAGCTCTTTGTGTTCTTGGGCCTAAGTGTTCCCCTCAATCAGCTTCATCAGGAAGAGTCTGCCTTTGGTTCTCCATCTCGCTAGCTCTTTTTTTTTTCAATAAGCACCATTTATTTATTTTGTTTTGGTTCTCTTTCTTTGTGTCCTTTGTCTTGTTTCTCAATTGGATCTGATCTTGAGGAAGAGCTATGTGGCTACATGTAGGCCTGTTTTTGGGTCCTAGCCTCCTAAAGATTTTTCCTTTCCAGGGGTATAAAACCTGAATATGATTTTTCAGAACTATCTTTGCCCATTTCTGCTTCTAATCTAAACCTTTTACCAACTCTAGTGCCTGCATTTTCTACCTAGAGTCTGTCACTGTGTTGTATCAGAAGTGGGCTCCTAGCTTATATGCAAATGTCACTCCCTCTATGCTCCACACCCCCAAGCCCTCTGTGATGTTGACAATCTACCTAGGCCTCCAGTTCCTTTCTCAGAGTGGGCCCCTTGCTTTTCCCAATGGTATTACTTTTCTAGAGCCCTGGCAACAAACTACCATGGTGGCTTAAAAGAACAGAAATTTATTGTCTTGGTTCTGGAGGTCAAAATTTCAGGTGTTGGCAGAATCAGGCCATCTGCAGGCAGCTCTGGCTTGTTGGGCTTATTGCTTCATTGCTCCAGGATCTGCCTGTCTGCGTTGTCCTCCCCCAGGTCTTAGGACCTCAAGTCCCCTTTCTCTTATGAAGATATCAGCCTTTGGATTTAGGCTCCATCCTATTTCCAGAGGATCTCATCCTGATACCCTGAACTTCTTCAGAGTTTTGCAGAGATCAGGGATTAGGACCTGACAATCTTTCTGGGGGACACGGTTCAACTCTCTGCTTCCTCTTCTTCTTTTTTTTTTTTTTAAGATTTATTTTTGCATACAAAAACTGGGGTGTAGGCCAGAGGTGCAAAGGTGAGAGGATTCCCCAGAGACAGAGACAGGGGAGCAGAACAGGCAGATCTACTGCTGAGGGGAGCAGTGGGTGAGACAGGAGAACCCTGCTGTACCATGTGGGTTAGCTCCCTGGATGGGGATCAAACTCAGGCAGCAGAGGCTGGCAAGAGTTTCATAGCACTTAAGACCTAACCCCTTCCTACCAGGGGTCACCACCAGGCCCCTCTTCTCCTTTTAATTCACCTGGGAGACCTGGGACCCCATAACTTCTGGATACCCCTGAGTGGGATCCCCTCCTCCTGCCACATTTTGGAACAGCTGAATCTCAGGACCCTTTTTGCCAGCTGTCAGAGGTGCATATTGAGATTGTCACCTCCTTAGGATGCCATGTTTGACTGTGAAACTCAACCTCTTAACCTTTCTTCAGGCCCAGCACACACTCTTGTCCTCACCCCCTTAGTGCTAATCACCCCTCCCTGAGTGGGGCCAGGACCAGGGTCTAGCTCTGCCTGATTACATTTGGTGTTGTGCTTCTGTATTCTGAGGTGCTACCCAAGATGCACTGAATCTCTTGGAATTTTCATTAAGAATATCAAATATTTGTAATCATATCCAAGCACTGGTTTTCTGATCCTATGGCTTCTGCTGAAGGTCCAATAGTGAGATGTTGTATATTGAAGTATTTATTTAGCACAACATCAGGCCCACAGAAATACCTCGCGTGTATCCTGTGTTTTCCTGGTGTCCAGATCCAGTGCCACAGTCTGTGGATTTGCTTGCTGGAACTCCAGGCTCCACAGAAGATGAGGCTGTGAAGCCTATTCACCATCTTGTAGGAAGGAAAGCAGAAAGGAGATCTGAGCCAGAAAAGGAACATCCAGCCCAGGTTTTTTTTAAGTTTGTTAATTTTTAAAAAATTTACTTAGTTATGCATACAAGAACTGGATGTAGGCCGGAAGTGGGGGGGATGAAAGGATTCAGCAGAGACAGAATAGGGAGCAAAACAGGCAAACTGACTGAAATCCACTGCTGTGGGGAGCAGCAGGTGAGACAGGAGAGGTCTGCTGTGCCGTGTGGGTCAGCTCCCTGGCCAGGGATTGAATTCCTGCTACAGTGGCTGCAGATAGCTTCATAGTGCTAAGACTTAACCCCTTACACTACCAGGGAAGCCTAACAAGTCCAATTTTTAAAAAGGGTTTATTAAATTGAGATACATTGAATTCTAGAGAAAAGAAGATATTCACGTTGTAAGAATGTGAATCAGTTCTTGTCAAGCTAACTCCAGCTTCAGGAACTGCAAAGTTTAGAAACACAGGATGCAGTTAAAAATTGCCACAAACCTTTGGCTTTATTTTCTCTTTAAACAGATTTTATGGAGGTGCCATTTATATTGAAGTGCACCTATGATAAGCTCCTCATTCAATCCAACGCACCCATGAAATCACCAGGACAAATGGAGAGATAAAGTTTTTCTATCCCCTAGAAAGTTCCCCTCCCATGACCCCAGACTGCCACCGGCTGACCCTGCCCAGTAGGGAATATTATGTGAGTGGGGTGACAGGGTCCCACTGCTTCTGTGTCTGCCTCTTTTGCTCAGCCTGTCTTAAGACCGTCCTCCCATTGTTGCTTGTAGTGGTAGTTCTGTTTACTGTTGAGTGGAGGTTTGCAGGGCAGGGACCCCGCTAATTTATCCACCACCTGGTGATGTACACGTGGGGAGGACACCAGCCAAGCATGAAGGCCCTGACTGGGATGGCCTAAGGTCACCGTTAACTAGTGAAAGGTGGTAAAGCGCCTGAAGGGGTAAAAGGAACTGACATTTCCTGAGAAAGTAGAAGAACCATTTTATGAGACTGAGACCAGACCAACTGAGATGTATTTAAAATGTCGACAATTGTTACTTGCGTCTACCTTCACCACCTCTGTAAAAGCTTCATTACAGGACTTCCATAAAGGGGATACTAGTAAACTAGTTGTATAAGGTAGGAAAAGATTTACATAAAATGATGAGTCAGCTCTTTGGCTACCAGGCTCTTAGTGGCATTAGCTAACCCTTCTTCTGAACCAATGATTAAGAAATAAGATTATTGCTTTTTCCAACTAGCCTTTTGTCATGATGAAATTTTCCCAGAAAGCTAAAACTTTGGCAGAAGAAAATGTCAGTCAATATTTCCTTTTGTTGGAATGGTAACTGTCTGGGATTTTAAATACTATTTAGAGGTTAAAGTTGGGATGATCCCCTCCACTGCAGGCTCTCTATTTAGGTAATAAGTACACATGGAACTGCGAACACAAGGCAAAGTTCTAAGCACGAAAGCCACTATCAGCCACCTCTGAAGGGCCGGCTGGTGGGAGCTGCAGGGCAGGAGCAGAAGCATGAGTTGCGCTCTGGGCCTGGCTACCCTGCAATCTGGGTGGTGTGTGTCCATGGGCATGCGCAGAGCTGGGGCAGGTGACGGATGGGGCTGACAAGAGCTGTCTCAACCTCAGAGTGGGATAGGCCTGGTCCCCTCCTCAACAAGACTTAAATATTTTGGAAGATGTATTTTGGGTCACTTTTTTTGCTTACCTAATTTATATTTGTATCATTATTTTAGAGGAAGATACCCGTGCAAGGTTAATGCTCCATGGCCCTTTGTGGCCACTCCATGGCCCTTTGTGGCCACTCCATGCAGAACACACCTCCAGTGTCACTCCGAAGTGGACCTCAGGACGCGCCCAGCTATTTTCAAGTTAGTGCTCAATTTTCCCATGTGGCTATCACACTGAAAATTTTGAGGAAGATTTCAGTTTCATCTATTTTGATAAGATCTATGATCACAATTGGATGTATTACTTGTTGGGGCATCTGCTTTTACATTTTAAAAATAGCAACGAAGGACTTAACAAGCTCATAACTCAGTTTTCAAAGAAACAAAAAAGCAGAGTGCATGTTGGCTACTGTGGGCCACACATCCATCCTTTCCCTGTAGAGCTTTCGTGACTGGCCTGCAACCTGACACTAAGTCCTGTAAGAGGCCCCCACCAAAGATAGCAGAGGAGCATACACTGACTCAGGGTTCCCCCCTCCCTTCTTCCCAGTGAGGCTGCGCATGTCCAATACTCTCTATATGAGAAGCAATAGTTACATAACAGCAAAATAGCATACATTCATAACCGTTAGATATTGTGGTTGTGTAGTTTCCTAGACTCGACAACTTTTTACTACTTAGATAGCCACCCTTCTGTCATTCATTCCTTAACTATGTAAGTCCATGGGTCCTGCAAGGCACTGCAAATAGCAAGAACCCTGGAGAAGGACTGCAGGGGAGGGCAACTGGCAACCCAGTTCCCCTAACGAGACAGACCTGGGTGTTTTGAAGGAAAAGGGAAGCTTGCGATGGGCTCGAACCATCACAAGCCAGGCTGTGGTCCACCCGATCAACTGATTCTTTTTATATTTCTTTATTGAAAAGAGAAAGTGAGGAAAGAGGTTGCAGTACACGAGAGTGTGCCTGCGTATCTTCCAGAAGAATGCTCTTTGGGCTCTCAGACTACCCCCCACCCCCAAAGGTTTGTTTGTGGGCCTCCCAGAGGTGTAAACAGGGGCCCCCAACCCCACAATGGTATCCTGAGAGAGGAGGGAGCAGTGTGGAAGGGAAGAGAATGTAGACATGGGATCAACTGTTTTTCACCTTTCAAAGAAATATCAGGCTGGGAGCTCATTCGGAAAAATCAGAGAAAAGGTCAGGGCAGAGTTCAGGGTCTAGTCCTGTGCCCTTATCAGCCTGGGGTGGTACCTGCTGGGAGCGCTGATAACGCCTGGAGAGCGCTGGCTGGGGAACTGGAGCGTCCTGGCTACTTTGCTCTGACCTGGAAAACCTCGGGATGAATTACAGAATTGGGGGTGGGGGAGGGGAAGCTGGCCGCTACAGTCCTGTGGCACTGTGGCCACTGAGTGTGTCTTCCCCGCTACCCCACCGGTGGGTGGTCACAAACTCACTGCGGAAGACGGTCGTGTTAATGCGGGTGACGTGGGGGCTGAGGGGGGGGCGCCCAGCACAGGTTCGGTCTAAAAGATGGGGATGGTCCAGTCATGGGAAGAAATGATCTCAGGGCTGTTAACCAAAGCAGCATTTTTAAAAAATGAGAATAGGTGCTCTTGGTTTCGAAGACAGAACTCCGCTCTGCGGAGCTCGAGCTGGGGCATGGGGTCGTTCTGCACCGCTGCCCCGCGGGCGGGCACAAACCACGCGCGCCCCCCGCGCTCCCGCGGCGCGCGCCCTGTCGACATGC
>NW_004567105.1:36271559-36299443 GCF_000260355.1 Condylura cristata
TGCGGGCTCGCACCCACTGGGCCCCGCGGCGCGACTCTCAGAGGACCGGCTCAGCGGCGCGGCGATGACATCGGTCCGGATTCGGGTGCGGGCGCCGCAGAGCCGGCGCGCGGGATCCCTGATAATGGGCGAGGGCCTCCGGGACCCCTGCGTCTGGCCCCCACCGTCACGAGGCCCTGTAACGGGACACGACCCCCACCCTCGCTCCGCCCACAGGCGGTGGGTTGGTGGTGAGTCCCGGGCTCGTGGCTCCGGGCTCTGCTCTGTCCCCAGGTCCGTCGCATGCCACCCCCTTCCCTGTCTCTATTCTGTCCTGGGGTCCCACGCCCCCTCCCGGTTCTCCTTGGTTACGGAATCGGTCGCATCACCTACCCCCCACCCCAAACACACCCCACCTCCGTTCTGCACTGCCTAGGGGCCACTCAGCCCCCAGTTCTTGTGCGCCCTGGGGTCTCACGACTACCTCCCCCAGCCCCCCACCCCCAGCTTTGCTCTGTCCTGCGGTCGAGGGCCTCTCCTTCAGTTTTGCTCTGTGCTGGGGTCTCATACTCTCATCCCACCAGTTCTGCCGCGAAGGTGTAGCAAACCGCCCCCCTTTGTGCGGACCCTCCCTGCCCCCCCCCTTTCTGCTCCATCCCAGGGTCTTGTCCCCTCCTCCCCACCTGCCCACCCGGTTCTACTGGATCCAGGGGTCATCCCCACCTCCCCATTCAGCTTAGTCCAGGGATCTCACATCCCACTCCATTCTTTGGGATCCCTGCCTGTCATGCCCAGCGTCCTATGAAGTTCGGCCCCAGGTGGGCGGGTGCTCAGGCCCCTGAGGTGGATTAGGTGGACTGGACCTGAGAGATCCGGGGCTGCAGAGTATGGCCAGTCACCTTTTGGAGTCTGGACCTTTGGACACCCGTCCCCGCGTCACCTCCTAGTGGCACTGGCCCCAGTTCCAGAAGTGGGATAGTGTCCCTATGTGTGCGCATTGGGGGTGCCCCAGCCTGGGGCTGCGGGTGTCCGCAGTGCGGGGCTGCACCCGAGAACCCACGCAGGGAAAGAGGCTGGATGATATGGGGTTGGGGGAAGGAGGGTGAGTGTGCAGTATGGGGAGAAACCAGTGACCCCAGGTTCCACACCTGTTTTCTGCAGGGTTGCAGTCTGGTTTCGTTGTTTGTTTTCTTTTTAACGGGAGGCAAGTGACATCTACCGCCTGAGCATTATCTGTGTCAGTGCTGAACAGTTAGGTCACAGCTCCCAGAACAGCTGCCTTGGAGGTGACTGCCTGGCTGGCTGCGCCAGAGAGGTTTTTTGTCTCCTTTCTTTTTGGGGGGAGTTTGGGAAGAATGTATGAAGTAATAAACAATAGTAAGCAAAACTGTGGAGCCTTGAGATTCAGTGCCCACCAACCCACAGCTTAGCTAAGTGAGTATGTTTCTGCTAAGTGTGCTTCACAATCAAATGTCTTCCAGAAAATCTAACCATCTAGTTTTGGTTAAAACATTTTGGAAAAGGAGAACGGTCGAGTACCAGGCTTTTCTGTGTGGACAATTATGTAATCACGCTATTTCTTCAACTGAGATTTCATGTTAAGAATGGCTTCTTGAAAAGATACGAAGTAGAAAATATGTCTGCTTGTTCTGGAAAGGGGTTGCTGCTCCTTGGGAATCAGCAAAAGGATCATTGTATTTGTTTCCAGAATCCGCTCTTTCCTGAAGGAATTGCTGGCACTGGGTCCCTGGAGGCCCCCTGTGGGTGGTGACTGAGGGAATGGGAAGCCTGAGCTTTTTCTCCTGGAGCTCAGGTCCCTCTGTCCCGGACTCTGTACACACAGTGCAGGTGGCTCAGCAGAATCAAAGGGCGTGACAACAGCTGTTAAAGCATGTTGTGGAAACACCCGGGCTCCTCTTTCCATAATACTTTTGGTGAGTGAGGGGCACTATTGTGCGTGCTGCTCCTGCCCCTCCGTGCCCAGCGGTGACAGTCAGTCTGGCCTGAAGGTATTGCAGGATCATTCATTCAGTCGAATGTGAACATACTTGTGAAAGCTTCCTTGTGTCGCCTGGGTTCTGCCGCTGCTGTGGACGGAGCAGGGAGAAACCCCTGCCGTCATTCCAGCCGCATTCCAGTGTGGACAACAGCAGGCGTGTGCAGCGTGCCAGATGGTGCTAAGTGCCAGCAGGAAAATAAGCAGCAAAAGGCCGCAAGGGCAGAGCTGTGAAGAGTGGTGGGTGGTGGGCTGCAATGGGATGGGAAGTGTTTGGGGAAGGCCTCCCTGGTGAGGTGACCTTGGAGCAGAGTCCTGAGAAAGGCCAGCCAGCCAGCCGTGGGGGTGGTCTGGCCGGGATGGCACCTGCAGGGCCCTGGTGCCGGTGCTGAAGGTCTGGTGTACAGATGACAGCAAGCCCAAGGAGGCCGAGCAATGCTAAGGAGGGGCCTCAGCCAGTTGTTAGACTGATTCTGGGAAGGAAAACTTGGGGAGGTTTTTAAGCATTGATGTGTCTTCTGAGAGAACTGCTGAGGCCACCCTGGTGAGCAAGGAGATGGTGGATGCCCGGCAGGAGCAGGAAGCATGAGAAGCAGGCTGCCTTTTGATTAGGGCCGGCTTGATTTGCTCATGAAGTGGCGAAGGTCTCTAGTTGGGAAAGGGATAAGAGGTGATGTGGGATTTGTGCCTCAACACTTAGCAGCATCTGTTACTGAACTAGGAAGACTGGAGGAGAAGATCATTCTGTTTGGCCCTGATCCTTTTGTGGGTCCCTTTTAAGACATCACTTCTCAGGGGTCTCAAAGGAGGTTGTAGGTATACATTGAAGGCCATGGAGGTGGGTGACATCACCCCAGGAGTCAGTGTGGAGAGCAGAAAAGAGGCTGCAGGGCTGAGTGCTGGAGGTGAGGGATGAGAGACAAGCAAGGAGAAGACAGAGGACCTCAGAGGACCTGCATGGTGTCCCCAGCTAGCACCCTGCCACCACCAGAGAGCCTCTTGCACTTGAGCTCAGGAAACATGGCTGGCTGGCTGGCTGGCGAGCTGGGCAAATGAGCAGAAGGTTGTTGTTATTTTGCTGCATTAATTTCACAGTTAATGGTAGTGAAGCTTTTCTTTTACTTTTCTGGAGCTCATCTATTTTTATCTCACTGTTTCTTAGCAAGTTGTCGACCTGTCTGTAGAAGGTCTTACTTGACTTCTGCTCAACATACTTTCTACCAATCGCTTCGTAGGCTTTTCCTTAACACATGCTTGTTACTAGAATTCACACTTTGCAGGTGGGAGGACACAGAAATAAAATTTAGGGTAGAAACCGTATGGTGAAGAGCCAGTAGGCTGAGGCCAAATCATCATGGTTCAAGGTGATTTTTTTTTTTAAAGATTTATTTATTTATTTGTACAGAACTGGGGTACAGACCAGAGATGCGGAGGGTGAGAGGATTCACCAGGGACAGAGTGGGAAGCAGAATAGGCAGATTGACGAAGTACACTGCTGAGGGGAGCAGCGGGCGGGTCAGGAGAGGTCTGCCACGCCATGTGGTCACCTCCGGGGCAGGCGGGAATCGAATTCATGTGGAAGTGGCTTTAGATTCTCAGTGCAGTGCTTTAACCCGCTGCGCCACCAGGGAGGGCCCTCAAGGTGATTTTTTATTTACTCCTCCCAAGAAGACCCAGCCTTGCCAGCAAGGGGGACTTCTTTCATCTCAATCAATGGGGTCTTTCCATAACTAAATTTAAATATCTATAAATGAAAATGTGCTTGAAGTAGCGGGCCAGGGCATGGCAGGGGCAGCTCACTACTGCTGGCTGACGTGCTGCTGTGCCAGCCGCCTCCCTCTGCGCAGCCCGGCTGCACGACTGCATGTCACCCAGAAACCAAAACTCTGTATTTTTTTTTATAAAGTTTTATTTATTTATGCATACAGAACTGGGGCACAGGCCAGAGGTGCAGGGGCAGTGCGAGGATTCACCAGAAACAGAGTGGGAAACAGAACAGGCCGACTGACAAAGTACACTGCTGAGGGGAGCAGTGGGCGGGTCAGGAGAGGTCTGTTGCGCCATGTGGGTCACCTCCAGGGATTGAACTAGTATTGAGGTGGCTGCGACTAGCTTGTAGTACTGTGTCCTAACCCATTGTGCCATCGGTGAGCCCTCCCCCCTTTTTTTAAAGACATAATTAGAACTGGGGTATATAATTAGAACTCGGGTATAGGCCAGAGGTACAGGGGCAGTGAGAGGATTCACCAGAGACAGAGTGGGGAGAAGAACAGGCAGACTGATGAAATACACTGCTGAGGGGAGCAGCGGGCGAGACAAGAGAGGTCTGCTGCGCCATGTGGGTCACCTTCAGGGCCGGGGATTGAACTCACACTGAAGCGGCTGCCCCCAGCTTGGAGTACCCTGTCCTAACCCCCACCAGGGAGGGCCAAATCTTTACATGTTAAAGCAGAAATGTTTAAACAAAATGAGGATTTCCAACTGATTCTTTATGGCCTGTGGAAGAGAGGACACATAAACAGAAGCGAGGTGGCCCTGTTGTCAGAAAGGAAGGCAGACTTCATGGTGTGGTTCTCCTGTGTGGCTCTTCTCCTGTGTTTCCTCTAAGACCCAGCCGGAAGGTTCCTGAGGTTTGAATTACAGCAGCAGACCGTTCAGGCAATGGAAAAACGAAGGACTTAATTGGACCTCTATTTAAGTTATGTAAATATGCACGTACTCCTGAGAGAGAGGTCTCTCCCTCCCCTTTCACAGTGCTCCATACTTAGTACGCGGTATTTAATGGGTGCCGAGTGTGGAGTTTCACGTGAGTCTACGACTGGTGTGGTGAGCAGAGCCTGGTGTCCCTGTGGTAGCAGGAGTGCAGGCCTGCGGGGTTGGGTTCCGTGGGCAGTGCCTGCAATGGCCTTCTGCCTGCTTCCAGCACTATTTTTTTTCACTGTGGCTCTCTGGGATGTGGTTTCCAGAGGGGCTGAAGGCAAGTGGAGACCCTGTCCAAATCAAAGTACTGGGTCCCCATTCTCTCCGGAAGGAGGATGGACAGAGGGGTCCCTTTGGGTAGGATTTCATAGGTCATTGCTTGTGTCTGGGAAGGCTCAAAAATGTTGTCCTTGTACCATAACAGCAATAGCATTCCCAGATCCAAAAAATAATCTTCCAGATCCTACCTAAGAGGACCGCAGGGGAAATCTGCTTAGCATTTACCCGAAACTGACCAGATCAAGTGGCTGTCTAGAAGGGACTAGACGTCATTCCAACTACAGAGTGGGGCTGGGAGGTGAGGCGGAGCTCACAGGGCTGCGGCCTCGTGTCCACATGCTAACAGTAAGGGCATTCAGCTCACCATGAGAAAAAAGATGGTCCTGAGTTGAGCCGGGCAAGGGGTCCGGGCTCCCCTGAGTCCACAGTGCGGAGTGCAGTCTTTTGGAAACAGACGTGGGAGCAGGCTTAGGTGAGTGACAGCTGCTGGGTCACCCCACTAGCCGTGCCTCTTTCCCTGGAGTCTGCAAGGTCCAGCCTGGGTCCCGGGGCTGGGAGAGGAGTTGTGCAAGCTTCAGCCTTCATCCTTCCACAGCCAGAGAACAGGCGAGGTCTTGTGGCCACAGCAGAACCACAAATTGATTTTAAAAATCCAGCGGGACTGAAACTCTTTTCACGAAATTGGCCCACTACTGTGTACAGCAGACTCCCTGGCACAGGGAGCATCCCTGCAGGATGCCTGACTGTCCACAGAGCAGAGAGGATAGCAGGGAAGGGAATAGGCCACAGGAGGGCAGAGGTGTCTGGAGGTAGAGAAACTAGGGGGCCCTGCTCCCTCTGTTGAGGTGTGGATGTAGCTGGTTCCCAGAGCCCAGAGTGGCCTCCACGCCTCCTTCCACTGCTGGTCCCAGATGCTCTTGCAGTGGCCCAGATGCCGCGTCCTGCTCACATGTCCATGAAGCTGCATCCGGAGGAAGCCTTGTCCTCTGTGGTACAGTAGAGACTGCGCCTTGCTAAAGGACACTGGAACCCTGCGTCCAGAGGCTGATAGTTGGTTTTGTCTACATTTTGGCTTTGTTGGAACCATGACTAGCCCTCTCCCTTGGGCTCAGCCACCTGGTGTTAAGCATCCCTGCACACCGGGCTGTGTGTGCACAGGTAGCCCCACCACTAGGTGAGAATCTGCAAGGAAGCAGCAACAGTAAAGCGACTGACTGAGCTTTACTCAGTGTTTCCCACATCGGGGACTCTTCCTCCTGGGATCTCCGCATCTCACACCCTGAGGAGGGGGCATTATCCTCCACTCTTCAGATGGAGGCCAGAGAGTTGCACTTCCCAACCAAGTGAGAAACCTGGGTTGCAAGCTGGCCAGCCCCACCTTCCAGGCCTTTGGTGGCAGCCTCGTGTCTGCCCCGTGAGGTGGGCAGGGCACTGAACCTGGCCCACGGGAGAAACGACTTCTCACTTCTCCACAGGGGATGCTGGGAAGGACTGGCCAGCAGGGATAGGCTCGCTACCCTCAGCCCTCCCCCCCCCACACACATTCAGGCTCACAGATGGTCTCTTTGTCTATGACCTTGCATGGAGGAAGGAAGGGGCAAGGGAGTTTGAAGGGGTCTCTTCTATGAGAGCACCAGTCCCATTCGTGAGGGCCCCTCCCTCATGTCTGGGCCCCTTCCTGAAGGCTGTACCTCCAAAAAATCATCACCTTGGGGTTAGGTTTTCAATATACAGGCTTTTCCACGGTAAAGAATGCATACTCATTCATTGCAGTAATACAAGGTAATGAAGAAGAGCCTGGCATTTTCACTCAACATACGACTTTAGGAGGCACAAACCAGTCGTAGCATCCTGGCTTGTGAAGCTCCTCACTGTCTGGTGTCTTCCTGCCTTCCCAGCATTTCCCAGTAGCGATGCTGGTTTCCTTGCAGGTCCACAAACACAGCAAACTCCTTGCCTCACAGCCATTCCGTCTTCTGTTCTCTCCTGAAATCCCTTCCCCGCAGCCAGGACCCCTCCCGTCCCCCCCCAGTGCGAATGGAAGTGAGACACACACAGCTGCAATTTTCAGCGTTCTGGAGGCCACATTTGACAATGTAAATAGAAACAGGCAATATTTTTCCGTGATATATTTTATTTAACCCCTTACACCTAGAATATTATTTTAACATAAAAATCACTAACAAGCTATTTCACATTCCCTTTTCTTCCTGGATCTTCAAAAGCCAGCATGTGTCTCACACGCAGCCCATCTCCACTCTGGGTGGCCACAAGCCACAGGGTGGCCACAAGCGACGCTATGGTCCAGTACGTAGTGGACCCTGCCATCTCTGTAAGGTGGGTGGGCTCTAACTCCCCATTCAGCAGCGTCCCCTCCCAGAAGGCTGTCTGTCCAACCACGCCATACAAAACAGCCTTTTCCTGGCCTGTCCCCCATTGTGGCTGGACACCTGCCTCCTGTTCCTCCAGACTGGCCTGGTACATGACAGCACCTTGCAAAAGCCTTCTGTTGCTTTTTTTTTTTTTTTTAAAGTTATAGGCAGATGTTTATTTAAAATTCTAGTCATGTCAACTTAGTGTTTTCCACCAACTCGAGGTGCAGACCTTTCGCGGGCTCCAGTCTTGCTGGGGTGCCACTGAGCAGCAGCCACTGTTGTCTGCAGGTGTCATGTGGCCCACCGTGGCTGTTCCGTGAGCCCTTCTCACTTCTGCCTCTGCTTCCCCTTGGCTGCCATGTCAGCAAGAGTCGAGCCTGGGGTGGCCCTCCAGTTCTTGTCTGCACGGTGGGTCCTGTAGAATTTCTTTGAGCTGTCCCTTTTCGTGTCATTGCTTTCTGATGTCAGATTTTCCCCTTCACTCACTGCCTGTTGATTTGAACAGCCAGAGCCTAAAATAGTGCCTGGCCCATAATAAGGACTCACACAGATTGTTTGGATAAATGATTGGCTAATTTGAGGTAGATGAAAATACAACCTTTCCTTTTGTTGCTGCCAATAGCACTTAGCACATTGATTTGTTTGGGGGATTTTTAAGCTCTGGAACCAAAGCTAGGGTTTCTTTCAAGATCAGAAGCTTGAGTTGATGAAAAAGAAATGTGAATGAATGATTTTTCAAAAGGCATCTATCGGCTTGTGGATAGCTACCAACATTTCTTCGGTCTATAATATTTATTGCCTTACTCCATCCTGCTTGAAATAAGCCATGATGAATAAAATCAATAACCTTTTATTTTGGGGGGCAGCTTTATGCAAGTAAGCATGTAGCTACCAGAGAGGCTTTTATTTTATATATTTTTAAAGATTTATTTATTTATGCATACAGAACTGGGTTACAAGCCAGGGGTGCGGGGCAGTGAGAGGCTTCACCAGAGACAGTGTGGCAAGCAGAATAGGCAGATCGAAAAGGTACACTGCTTAGGGGAGCAGCAGGCAAGACAGGAGGGGTCTGCTGCGCAACGTGGGTCACCTCTGGGGTGGGGATGGATCGAACTCGCACTGAAGCGGCTGCAGCTAGCTTGCAGTGCTGTGTCCTAACCTTTGCGCCACCAGAGAGGGCCCAACTTTTATTTGTTTTTTAAAGCAAATGCCAAGTCTTTTTTATTTGTAAACAAGAACCAAGTGGTGGACACAGAATTGGCAAGTAGTGTCTATGGCTTTTCAGGATGTGTTTGTCTAGACGGGTGCGAGGCCCCCGTGTGGCTCCAGAGGAGACTGGGGATTCTCAGCCACTGCTCCCTTTCCAGGAGCATGGGCAGCCAGGGCCTCTTGGTTTCTGTAAAGTCCAGTCCTCTATGTGTCTCCCCTCTCTCTTTATTGTGCCTGTGATGGTGCCATGTAGTCACCTCTTAGCTAGAGATCCCCAAAACATCCAGTATGAGTCCTCCCTTTCATACAACTTTTTAGAAACCATAGCAATGCTGGCCCAGGGCGAGTGGGTGAGACCCGAGGACTTGGGGCCTGACCCTGCCTCTGGCTGGGCCACAGACTAAAAGGGAAGGACATGGAACCCTGATTTCTCAGGCGTCGCTGCCTCTCCCAAGGGCCTGTGACTGTCACTAATGTCATTCTACATAGAACATTATTTTAATTAACCGCCTTCTTGAGTTAACACCTTTCCTTTTTCTTTTTTAAACTTGTATACATCACCAGTGCAGAAAGAGGATTTTGAAATAATGCTTTTTTTTTAGCTGACTTTCAAAGACATGAGCGAATACTGTTAAGTCAGAAGTGGCCTCTGGACATCACCCGCATGTGATGGGAGCCATGGAAATCGCTGAGCTGCTGGTGGAGATTTCTCCCCTTGCCCCCTCTTTTATATCTCTTTGACTCTTTCTCCCTTTTAATCTCAGAAACCTCACGCCCTTTATTATTTTCTGCTATTTTTAGAAATAGTTTGCTTTGCAGAATCATCCACTGTATAAATGCCTAATGTTTGTTTGTCTTTGCCCTTCTGACTTGCCTTCTGACACATCATTCCCTTCAGACTCCTTCCATCTTGTTGCAAATGGCAGCATGTCACCTTTCCTTGTAGCTGTATGGTTCATGGTGTGAGCTCCTGATTCCGACTTCTTCCAGTGGGCACTCAGTTTATTTCCAGTGCAACATGTTTGTGGACCAGCCCTGTAAGAGCTGGGTTACAGCGACTGTGAGTAATTATAGAACTCCTGAGGTGTCAATAATGCAAGCTTTTATTATTATTTTTTTAAGATTTAATTTATTTATGCATACAAAGAACTGGGGTCAGAGGTGCCAGGGCTGACAGGATTCCCCAGAGACAGAGTGGGGAGCAGAACAGGCAGATCTACTGAAGTACATTGTTGAGGGGAGCAGTGGGTGAGACAGGAGAGGTCTGCCTCGTCATGTGGGTCAGCTCCCTGACCAGGATTGAACTCATGCTGCAGTGGCTGGTGATACCTTGATAGTGCTGAGACTTAACACCTGGTGAGGCCCAACAATCAAACTTCTAAGTGAACGGTATGGACTCATGGCCCCCACTAGTGACGCCATTCTCACCCAGGTTTGTTCTCATGTTCTCTTATCAGCTGGAAGAGAAAGAGGTGGCATTGTAGCACCTTGCCAGCACAGATGCACAGCACACACAGGTGGGGTCCCCGGTCGGTGTGCTGCTGAACTGCTGCTGCAGGTGGGCTGGAAGTTGTCCCCTCAAATTCATAGTCTCTAGGGAATATCATGCAGACACCATCTAATTCACTTTGTTTCCCTGAAGATTTTGTAAAGATTTTGTTCAAGACATGCCCATTGGAGTATGTTTCCCAACATAAGTTGATCTAGATTGTTTTCTCAATTATGAGACCTATTGACGGTGCCTTGGAAAGAGCCTCTAAACTATAATGTGCAATAAAAATATGAGCTGGGACTGTAATTTCAGAGTTGTTGACTCTGCTTTGTGAGGGCAAGTGTGGTGAATTCTCAGATACAGCTGTGGGCTTCTAGCTCTTTAACTGTGAAACAACTCAGCTTAAAGAAATTTTGAAAAATATCTGCTTTTTAGGCCTCAGAATCCTTGGGAAAAAAACCTGCCTGTTCTGAGTGGGTTTTGCCTGTCTGTGCCCAGAGAATCCAGGTGTTTCTGTATTGAAGTCCAAGGTCCTCACTCATCCCCATTTTCCCCTATTGTTTGAGGGGAACAATATCCTATTGTTTGAGGAGACAGTCTTGGGGAAGCCCTAAAATCAGTGAGCCTTGTTTTCAGATTCCACATACGTGTGGAACACCTGGAGTATGCCGTTCTCCTGACTGATTTCATTTAGCACCAACCCCTCTGGTTGTGTCCATGCTATCACAGATGGTAAGAGTTTACCCTTTTTATCGCCGAGTAGTATTCCATTGTTTATATCTTCCTCATCCACTATCTGTCCTTGGGCACTTGGGTCGTTCCTGTAACTTGGCTACTATAAATAGTGCTGTAGTGAACACAGGACTGCAGCCATCCCTTCAAATTAGTGTTTTTATAGTAAATAACAGTCTCTGGGAAAACATTTCCAGTGTCATTAAATCCTCAGTGAGGACATTCTGCTGTGTCAGTCCTCCAAAGCTTTGTTCCCAACAGAATGAAAAATTCCCAAAAGTTCCTTGTTTCCTACACTTTTCAGGCTGTTTCCAACATCCATTCTGCATCCTTCCTTTTTTTTTTTCTATGTCCTCTGAGAAAACAGGGATGATCTCCTAGGGCAGCAGTGTTGTTTCTTTGTATTTGAGTCACACCTTTTTTGAGGTAGGTGGAGTGAAGTAGCAGGGAGGGACTGTCTCCTCCATTGTAATCCCTGAATGGTGTTGTGGGGGGCAGGTATGGGGAGCCCCTGCCAGCAAGCAGCTGACTGCCCAGTGGGGTGAACGTTGGAGCGCAGGACTGTGGCCCTCCCTCTAGGACCCCAGTGGCTTGTCTGGTTGTCTGGGTTAACTTTCTCTCCTTGCAGTTTAACTCTAACCTTTAAGGAAATCTGAATGGCTGGACTCACAAGATAACAGGTTGTGTAAGGAGGTTTCCCATCTCCTGTCTCGTGTGTTCTTAATAAACAAACTTTTGTCTAGATTTCAAGATGTTCTGGCTCAGCCCCAGGGAAGTGAGCGTTCCTTCTTGACTCAGCTGGCTTTGTGCCTTTGTTCTTGAGAACAATGAGTGTGAGTTCACAGTTTATTAAAACACAGGCCCTGGCTCCATCCAGGCGATTATGCCAAACAGCCTCTTTTGTTTAGCTCTTCTCACTCCTGTCTGGCCTCACTTATTTTTCCATAGGGAGCCCTGGCGACAGTTTGATTTTAAACAAATGCATCAAAATGAGGGTGCTTCTGGCTCACAGTGGAGGGCAGGTCCAAACTTCCAGGAGTCCTTGTCCCAGGTGGGAGGTCCGGGGAGGAGCGACGAAGGAAAGATGAGAAGAGGGCAGTAAAGGGAGAAAATTGAAACCACACCACTGCTGCAAAATCTTCCCTGATTTTGTCCATTTTGCTGTCACTCTGTGTTCTACTTGTGAGCGATGATAAAAGGCGATGCGGGCCATCTTGGAGACCCAGCTGCAGTCTCCTACCTGCAGAGCCCCGCATGGCTGCAGCACCTGCAGAAGGCTGAGATCCCACCACCCTGGAAGGACATCTCTGCGCAGGGAGGAAACGCAGCTTTCTTTGAACGTGGCTGCGCAGTGCACAGGCCTATCAGACCTTAGATGGGCGTGAGGGCAGGCACCTGTGGGAAGTGGGATTTGCCTGCACCTCTGGCTCTTACTCCCTGGGGGCTGGCTGATCAGGTGACAGCATGGGACAGCACTGGTGAGGCTGAGACTGGGAAGGACAGGAGTCGCTTCTTACTGTCCTTGCTTGTAACAATACATTCTCTTGTGAAATTCAGACTTGCCTTGGGACCTAGGAACGCGTACGTGCTGTGTTGTTCTGGTGAACACAGCTGAGTAGTGCTTTTCTGCTGGCTCTGCTCTGTGTGGGAACTGTTTGGCGCCCGGTTCCCGACCTCTGCCTTTTGACCCTGCGCTTTGTGGTGAGATTACAGGCCTTTGAGCTGTTCTCTGTTCTGCAGCGCCCAGGACTATTCACACAGCAGGGAAGCTCGAAGCCCCCTTAAACATGTTCTTAGAGCCATCAGATTTCATGGTGACCATGAGTTTTGTAAACATTTTTTCTCTAAAAACTCTTATTTTTTTCCCCTTACGATTGTCTGAGTAGTGATCTGTTTTCTATAATAGGAACTTGAAAGTTTTGTGATTAGATGTATGACTGTATAAAATGTACTTAGAGTAAAATGTGCTTAGCAAGTTTTGTAAATTGATGTTGCTTGTTTAGGGAGCGGAAACTTTTCCAGGGAAGGAACCCCAGAGAGGCCAAGCTCTCTGCTCCCATCGCTCTTTCTAGGCAAGAAGTCAACATTGAGGGGCACCCTGCAGGAGCATCTGTAGTGTTGTCGGAGACCGAGGGGGCCACCTGCGACCTGCAGCACCATCCTTGCTGCCCAAAGTCCTATGGTGGAGTTGGTGCCGCAGGGCTGGCCAAGAGGCGAGTCCACCTGGTTTGGCTTCTTGTAGGTAGTTCATGTGAGTTTTGTTTTTTGGGGGAGGTGGGGAGGCAGAGGGTAAAATTAGTATTGGACATAAAGGTTTGAGGACTACGTTCATTTTATTGCTGTTTTGCCCACTGTCTTCAAGGTCATCCAGAAAACTAAGAGTCTGCTCTGTTTAGGAATTTTCGTGGGGCTTGCTAAGGAAGGGTTTATAATTGTGAAGCTCCAGGACTTTGGTTTATTCTGCGGCTGGATATCCTACCAGGAGTCAGGGTAAATGAAATAACTGCTTTGAAATAATAAAAGGCAGTAAGTGCAATTTTTAAAAATTGTGGCTTTTAAATTATAAAAATAACACACAGTTTGAAAACTAGAATTATTGGACTGCAGTAAAGAAAATGGAAACCAGCGATCATCCCAGAGGCGTGGAATTTCAAACACAAATAGTAGTTCTGGTTTCTGGTTACTAATTCAGGACCGCGGCCATCTACCGAGGTGGGTGTAATGAGCAGAGCAGTAACCTGAGACACACAGAGAGTTTCTGTCTTGGGTCATTGCCACCAATTTAGTATGTGACATCTGTGAAGACCTCCATAAAAAGCTGTTGATTAAGAGTGGATGCGGGAGCACATTGGAGTTGTCAGGGAGGGGTAAATATTAAAGCCTGTATGTAGAAATCTTTGTTCTTGATGTTCTGTGTTGAAAGCTACTCCCCAGTTTACTGTATGTATTTTAGTTAAAGTTTCATTACCCTGTCTTTTGCTAATTCTGGACTCCTGTTCAGAACGGCAATGCCCTGTATGTATGTGTGCTTTCCTTTGCTGTTCTCTATATCTAATACTATCTCCTTTAATGTGGGCATAACTCGATCCTGCCTTCAGAAGGAGTCTGTCAGTTGGTTCTTTATGTTACTGCTTTGGCGAGATGGGGGTATCATCCTTTGTTGTGAAACTCTGTTATTGTGGTTTGAAATCCAGAAGATTCTTTCTGTATGTCTTCTCTTTCTCTCCTTTTATTTCTGTCTCTTATCTAGTTACCATTTAAAACCCGATGACTACGTCCTCACTTCATATTTTGTCTACCATTTCATAGAACCCATGTTGTCTAAAGTTTATTGACAGTAGTAAACATGTATTACCTAAGAAGTACCCCTAAAATAAACTATATCCTTCCCCCCCCAAAAAAAAAATTAAATCCTACTTGCAAGACATTGAGTTTTTACCAAAGTCCTCTATATCATCATTATCCAGAGTGGCATGGAGAAGAGTGTAGCTTTCAATCTCAGGAGTTTAACATTGAGATAATCTGTGGATTTTTTTTTTTCCATTATGGAAAAGAAAAGGGAAGCTTTGGTGACTCAGGAGGCGGAAGGTGGGAAAGGAAAAGCTGGGGAGCAGAAGCAGCAGCTCAGTGACAAAAGTCTTCCATCTCTGTGTCACAGGGAGTCTGATTTATTTGCAGTCAGGCAGCAGATTGGAGGTACATTGAGATGTTATAAGAAATGGGAGAGAGTAGACTTACCTGGAGGTGCAGAGGTTAAAGTCTCAGCTCTATCAAGCTATCACTTGAGACATGAGACATGTCTTCGACCCCTGGCCAGGGAGGTGACCCATATGGTGCAGCAGACCTCTCCTGTCTCGCCTGCTGCTCCCCTCAACAGTCCATCCACCTGTTCTGTTCCCTACTCTGTCTGTGGTGAATCCTTTCATCCCTGCCCCCTGCACCTCTGGCTGTACTCCAGTTCTTGTATACATAAAATAAATCTTAAAAAAAAAAGATGGGAGAGAGAACTTGGCCAGCTGCCCTGGGGTTCAG
Organism: Condylura cristata; assembly: GCF_000260355.1. Classification (NCBI taxonomy): domain Eukaryota; kingdom Metazoa; phylum Chordata; class Mammalia; order Eulipotyphla; family Talpidae; genus Condylura; species Condylura cristata. The sequence goes on from NW_004567105.1 coordinate 36,286,354, forward strand.
GCTGTGTTCTGTCTCTACATAGAGAGGGCTGTGGACATGGGTGCTGGCCAGTGGCACCAGTTGCGTAGTGCAGGCAGCTTGTATCTCCCTGTTTGGTAGTGGGATCATTGGAACAGGGCCAGGAGCAATCTCCCTTCTGTACAAGAGAAGTCGAAGACCAAACACATTGGGGTGGCAAAGCAGGGGACACCATCATCAGAGCTGGAAATACATAAGCACAACATGCCTGATTTAAATCTCTCCTTTTACTGATGCATGAATATTACTTCTGCTGGCAATGACAGTGCTCTCTGAATTTATTTTGCATAATTGAAATAAATCTCCCAAAAGAAAAAAAAATTTTTTTTTAAAGAGAGATATAGTTAGTTCTTAGCTGGAGAGAAGCTGTTTGCAGTTTTGTTGCTATTGAGTTCTTTTTTAGGGTGGGCTGGATTGAGGTGAATTTTAGTTGCTCCAAATCCTGTGACTAGCTGTGGCACTTAACAAATTTTGGAGGAGAAATATAATCCAGGCAGAAAGGAAAGAAGACAGCTATGCCCTTTCCCCATTGTGGTTCTGTACCGTTGCCCCGCACAGGAGAGGAGAGCAAGGAAGCCTGCTAAGCCTGTCCTGGGTGGGCAACAGAGGGGCTAGGGTGAGACACTGCCCCTTTGCAGGTGCTTTTTCTCTTGGAATCTTGGTATTCTAGGTCAGAGAGGAAGGAGCTAAGAAATGTTTCCCATAACTTAACATTTTGGGGGGCAGGGTGAATTCAGGTGTGATTTGAACAGGCTCTGGCTCCACTTTGCTTTGGCTCTTCAAGTCGCTCCTGCTTCATACCCATTCCCACACAGAAACAAGACTCTGGGTATTTGTGGATGAGGCCACTTCAGGCCCCACCTCCCCAAGGCACACCCTTGAACCATTGGTGTGACCAGAAGGTGGGGGGCACTGGCCACTCAGACCCAGCCTGGGGTGAGAACCCTCCGCTCCATGGAAGGGAGGGAGGTGGCTCCTGAACACCCCTGGGTGCTGGGCTGTGAACAGCCCCTCACAGGTTTTGATTAGGGAGGGACACCCAAGTTCTGCGTTAGGAAGATCATGAGAATAATGAAGGGTGTGGGGTGGAATCAAGATGTGGTGAGTTTGAGGTGGGGCGGCCAGTTAGGAGATTGTCCTGTCAAGCAAACTACAGGGGCAGTTCCTGGAGGGGGGTGGTGGTGCCAGACAGGAGGGGGGAAGACAGAGGCAGAGTCGGCAGCCTTGGCATCTGTGAGATTGGCGGGTGGTGAGGTGCAGGTAGCTGGCATTTGCCCTAGGGTTGAAATTGTGGGTCATGAAGGAAGGAGCAGGAGGAGTAAGTCTCAGAGCCGGGATGGCAGGGTCACACCTGGCTTTGTGGTGGAGGCTGCCGTTCCCCTGCATTACTTACGATGGCCAAGGCGTATGTGTGACAGGTGTGTGGCAGCTCGTGGAGAGAGCCCGGGAGCAACCCCAGTGCTCTGTTTCCTTCTGTCACTCATCTCTCTCTCTCGGCACACAGCTCCCTCCTGTCTTGTTAAGGGGACCAAGAATGCGTGCATGCTTACTTGGGCCCATGTTTTTTTTTTTTTTTTGGGTCCATGTTTTTAAACATGAAGTATAAAAACACCACAGTTAACAAAAATGAAGAAATGTCCCCAGACACAGGCTAAGGCTTATTTCTAATTATGGTTGGGCAGTAATTGGTAAAAAGCTTCCTTTTCCTGCAACCATTAGTTTGTACCTAGAATGCACTGGGAGTCCACGCAGAGGGCAGCTGTTTCCAATGGAAGCCCAACAAAAGATTCCGCTTGTCTGCTGCTGCTCTGGAACACTCTGGAACACATGGCCACTCAGCTGACAGTACTTTCAGTGGTTGCTTGGGAGCCGGCAGGATCTAACTGCCCAGTAAGCGGTGGCCGCCTTCCCAGTTAGCATGATTGCTTGAGCTGAGCCTCTGAGCATTGATGAAGCTTAGGGTATTGCTGGATTCTTCTGCACACTTTAAAAGACTGTCCCTGGGCTGTGTCCTGTTTGTACTACAGCTAATTTTGCCTACTATTTTGGGTACCCAACATCCAGGTGACATCATTCTCAGAGGGTACCAGAAAGATTTGCTAGTTACTCCCTAGTTAGCTACTTCTTTTCCCCAGAGGCAATTGTCCTTATCACCTCCTGGGTCTATGTCCAGGTGGGTCCTGTGTCCCGGGACCTCCCTACTCACCTTAGCCTGACCCCCTTGCTTTGTACTTTCTCTTTACCCAGTTGGGTAGCCTTTTAATCTCATTTTATTCAGTAATAATAATAAAGGTATGGCTCAAGTTAGATTTTTGTTTGTTTACAGCAATTCAGGTATCGCCTGTAGGTTGCAGCTGGTGTGCTGAGAAATTTTAGGTGAATTGCCTGAGTTTGTATCACTAGTGCCAGGGTGAGAACTGGAGTAAGGTTCTTCTGTCCAGACCCAGCCCCTTGCAACCCAGCAGCGCAAAACTGCTCATATGTGAAAGAGCAACCTCTACTCCAGGGAGGCAGGGTATACAGACTTAGAAGTGCAGTAATAAGCCTGTCCAGTTCACACTGGGCTGCCTGTCTGTGGGGCTTAAAATTCAGTTGTACTGCAGACACACACAAAAGGGTCAAATAATGGGTTTATTTACAAAAGGGGAAAAGAAAAGGAAACAACCCAGGGAAAGAGAAAGGGATACAAAGTAACTGGAATATCTTACCAGCTTGGCTTGACTGATTTGGAGCTCTGGTAAAAAGCCCCAAGTCACACAGTCCTGAGAGCCATTTCCCAAGCAAGAGAGATGTTGGACAAAATGGCTCCTTACTTTTTCCCCAAAGTCCCAGAATGCCTGCTTAGCTCTGCCCTTGGGTCCTTGCAGTTCTCTCCCTGGTACTGCTGGGAGTTGTAGTTTCCAGTCACTGGAGTAGGGGATAGTGGCCAGAAAGTTGGAGTAGGGGGTGGAGTCCACAAGACTCTGCAGAGTTTCTTTAGGACATCTTTTCCCCCTAACAAGCCCAGTGTACATGTTGACCTAAATCACCTTCTGAATGAAAACATGACCAACCAGGACCACCCCCCCCATCCCACCCGCCAGCATGAGAACCGCAGACTTTGTCTGTTGCCCATCTGTTTGAGGAATGGATTATCCATTCATCCTTGACGAAGGGCGTCCCAGTGAAAGGACATATGAATGTGTTAGGGGCGTGACCACAAACACAAGGACTCCCCAGGTGCAGTCCTTTCTTTTATTAATAATTGAAAATGTGGGCCCTCCCTGGTGGTGCAATGCAGCCCGGTAGCTGCAGCCGCTTCAGTGTGAGTTCGATCTCTGGAGCTGACCCACATGGCGCGGCAGACCTCTCCTGACCTGCCCGCTGCTCCCCTCAGCAGGGACTTCATCCATCTAACAGTTCTGTTCCCCACTCTGTCTTTGGTGAACCCTCTCACCTCCTGTACCTCTGGCCTGTACCCCACAAATAAATAAATCTTTAAAGAAAAATAATAATTGAAAATGTTGTGCAAGTGTAACTACATATGTTGTATCAGTAAAGTTTTACTTTAAAACTATTATCTAGAGAAGTACAAAATTCAGTTTTTAAAACTTAATTAATTTTTAATCTATTAATATTTGTTCTTACATCATTTTAGTCCCCTTAGTTCTCCCAACAACATATCACCTGTGAACCATCACCATATTCCCTTGTGCTTTCCCCTCCCCGATCAACCCGAAATGAGGATCTTGGTTGAATTAACCTCTCTTTTTGGTACGATACATTTCCACAAATCAGGTGACATCTCCTTGACTCGAGGCGTTCTTGCTGTGTTGAGCAGGGTTTCCATGGATTACAGTGTGTACGAAGGAAGTAGTCCATTGTGTAGAGTGTATTTGTTTTAGGTGCTGGAAAATGAAATAAAAGCCCCTTTAGCATAGACATTTTCAAACATAGACAAAGTCAGGGAGACTAGTGTAGTGGACCTTTGTGCGCCTCTGATAATTAGCAACTCGCGGCCAGTACTATTTCATCTGCGCCCTGTAACCTTTCCACTCACTCCCTGCAACGGCTACCGGGTTCTTAGCTACAAGTGACTATCTGGGGCTCCGGTCATCTCAGGGGTGCGACTGGCTTTTGAGCTCAGCCTGTGGTTGTCAGCGGCCTTGGGGTCAGCATGAGGGTAGCACATCCCTTAGAGAGAGTGGCCAGGGAGAGGAGTGGGGAGGGGGAGGAGAAAGGCTGGGAGGTGGATGAGGGGGCAAGGAAGGGGAGCGGTGGTGGGCGGTCCTGATGGGAGCCACAGTTCTTGTGGGAAGCCCTCCCACAGCGGACCTTCTGCCAGGCCTGTGCAGTGACTGCTGGCCTGGAGATGCTGCTGCACAGGTTGGCTGTGGTAAAGCTTTTGATTGGTTGGTTAACTGATAGCTGTAAACAGTAACTTTTTTAAATTTGGAGGTTACCTTTTTGCTTCACCTTTTGTGCACCTTTTACTCACCCTCCACCAAGCCCCCATGCCACGCTAAGGAGAAGCTGCCCTTTAGATGGAGGACCCTAGGCCTAGTCACGTGCAGATCTGAGGGACCCCTCCAGATCTGACAAGCAGGAGTGAAGCTGAGAGTGAGAGCACTGCCTGAGGCCAGATGCTCAAGAGTCCCCTCTGCCCTCTTTCCCTACTAAAGGGTTCTCTCACTCCCCAGGGGCTGCAATCAAGTACTTGGCTCAGGGCCCGGCCCTTGCAGGCACTGCAGCGGGACTCCATTGTCATTGCTACCAGTGCTTGTGCATGGGGGTGTGGACAGGAGGCAGGACCAGAGAGCACAGTGGGTGGGAGCGGGACCCAGCAGTGTGGATGGTGGTTCTGGGGCTGTTACTGACCCCTGGCAGTGCCAGTTTAGTTAAGCTACTTTGTTTTAAAAAGAGTCACTAGGCCTTTGTTTTGGCATTTCCTTTGTCCTTTTTTTTTGCTTCAGTAATAACACCTGGACCTATCTTCAGCTCAGCACAGGGCACACAGGACTCCTTCCCCACCCGACAGTCATCCCACTTGACAGAGAAGTGTTGGCATTATATTTCTTTTTAAAAAGAAAAGTAAAACAGAAAGGAAGAAGAGCTGAGAGCTGCAGCCAGCCCTTGTGAGGCAGCACGTGGCTGGCCCCAGGCAGGGTGTCAGCCGCCACTTAGAGCCCGCCTGGCGCCCTGCCCGTCCAGGTCCAGGGCGCCTCAAATATTCATGGGCCCACAGCCTGGCTCGTGCTGATGCTGCTCCCTTGTCTCCCGAAGCTCAAAGCCCGGCTGGAGTCCCCTGGTGGCCTGGGTGGTAGATGGGATCCATACAGACAGACTCGCCAGGAAAAGCCTGTCACAGATTCTCTTTCCAGTTAAATAATGTTCGATTTAAGAACAAAGCAGAGCTGATCATGGCAACTTCTTGTGCCTTAAAATCCCCACCATAAATTATGAGTGTCTTGTGGTTAAGCAGTGCCTCTCACTTTTATTTGAGAAGTCTTATGTTGATTTAGAAAGCATTCGACTCATAAGCTTACTTTTTTTTTTTTTTTTTATTTCTAAGACAATTGCAGACTTCTTAATCATTTCCCAGAGAGCTCTTGAAATCACTGGGGATGTAGGTCAACAGAGAGAGACCATTAGTAACACTTGTATTTTTACCTTTTTATTTATTCACTTATCGTTTTAGTCATTTTATTTTCAAGAGTCTACGGATATGAGATTAGAAAGGAACCATGACTGTGAATAGATCATAAAAAGGCAGCAGCTGTGACTGGGAACCTGTGTGCCTGCAGAGTTCTCTGGATGAAGATTTTGTGACTACAAACTGGGCAACACTCCTTACTATCTAACTCTGATATAAAGAGAGCTTATATAATTAAGCTGTAAGTTTTCAATGATGGGACACTCCTTTTTAAATTATAAAGCTACAGGGCTGGTTAACATACTTTCATTTTGAAGAAGAGACTTTTACCTCCGATCATGGATACTAGAACTATTACAGAGCATTCAAAATAAAGACCCTGAAGATTGGTAGATAATGCCTCCCAAAGCTCACAAAATTCATCTAGGTGTTAATCTCATTTCTTTTCTTTTTTTAAAGATTTATTTATTTATGCATACAGGACTGGGGTACAGGCCACAGGTGCAGGGGCGGTGAGAGGACTCACCAGAGACAGAGTGGGAGGCAGAACAGGCCGACTGACGAAGTACACTGCTGAGGGGAGCAGAGGGCGGGTCAGGAGGGGTCTGCCGCACCCTGTGGGTCACCTCCGGGGCAGGCGGGAATCAAAATCATGCGGAAGTGGCTTTAGCTTCTTAGTGCTGTGCTTTAACCCGCTGCGCCACCAGGGAGGGCCCATCCCATTTCTTTTTTAAGTAGAAACTTCCGCGCTTTCATGAATGTCTCCAGAGTTCTAAAGTGAGCTTCACCAGCGCCGTGTGTCACCTGGCGAGAGAACCGCATCTGTATTGTTTGGAAAGGATGCTGGCAGTTTCGCCCCAACTGCGGTGTTTTACCCAGCTGAGAGCTGGGTTGAGATCTCAGAACCAGCATCTGTCTTGGCAGATTGGCCAGTGACAGCTGGGCCATCTGTAGGATGGATTTGAGTACCGAGCCTCCGCTTCCTTTGATTTCGCATTTTCTCACCTTTGGCTCCCTGTCTGCTCTGATTTCGCAAGAGGAAGAAATATAACAGCTTTATCCTGCTGAGCGGTCCCCAGAAGCCTGGCATAGCCGCTGCGGAGGGCTGGCGGGCTCCCGGCCGCCATCTGCCCTGGGAAGATCTGTACGGCGCACACACGCACAACCTCGTTCTGACTCAGGGGAAGGAAGCCTTTGGACGCTCGCTCGTGTTTAGAATTTGGTGGGGGAGGGGGAAGGAAAGAAAAAGGTGGTACTAGCTGTGACTACCAGGCCCCCGATTTCACACCCACGTGCCAGGAGGAGCTGAGTAGCTGCGCAGGAGGGAGGAAGGGGGAGGTGGCCTTGTAGCCGCCCTCATCCCACGGAAGTCACCACCTGGCTGCGCAGAGGAGGAAGGAGAGTGGAGAGCCAGCCCTGGGGCTCTGTCTCCCAGCATTTCATTGTCGGGTCCTACAGCTCTCATTGCCAGGCCTTGTTCACCCATGAGCGGTCCATTCATTTGCGATGTCCTTTGTGTCTTAGGGAGGGATTCTGTCCCATAAAATGCTTTAACCCACTGCGCCCTCCCTGGTGGTGCAGTGGGTTAAAGCACAGTACTAAGAAGTTAAAAAGCCACTTCAGCATGAGTTCCATCCCTGCACCTCTGGCCTGAACCCCAGTTCTGTATGCATAAATAAATAAATCTTAAAAAAAAAAAAAGCTCACTCTTTTCCTGTGGGACCTTGGTTTGTCCTTTTCTGACTCCCAGGGTGAGGAGGCAGGGCTGGCAAGGGTTGTTGGTGTCCCTGAGCAGATGCTTCTGCTCCCCAAACCCCTGCACCTGTCTGCCCCCCCCCCTACACCTGGGCTGTGGAAGGAATGTTTCCCTTGCAGTTTCGAACTGGGTTCTCATGTACAAGAGCAGATGAGGAAACTCCAGCCTTGCCCCCACGGGTTCAGGCACAGTGTCAGGGACCTGTGAGGCTCCCAGGGAGTGTTTCCATAGCCCTCGCCTGGTGCATACCCACTCCTGCAGCCCACTCCCCTCAGGAGAGCAGGGTCTTCCAGAACAGCACCCAGAACCCGTTGAATTCCTGGGAAAGGTGTTGAGAAAGGATTCTCATGTGGGGTGTGCATGGCTGCGCAGAGTCACTGGGGCTTTCCTCCAGCGTCCAGCTGGCTCTGTACACTGTGGATGAGGTGCAGTGAAGAGAGTGGTCTACACTCTCATGCATGCAGTGAAGAGAGTGGTCTACACTCTCATGCATGCACACTTGACACATGGACACACACGCATACACACAGGCACCCACACACACTCACACACACATTTTTCTGTTTGTCACTTGACATTTTGCTAATGAGATCAGCATTTTAGGTGTGTGGTTGGAAAGCAGAAATTCTAGAGTAGCCCTTTTTTCTTACCCCCTTTTCTTCCCTTTTAAGATTCTTAAAATCTTTCATGTGGCAGTAAACTCATGGCCACCTTCTTTCTCCTAGCGGATTTATGTCTTTTCACTTTTCTCCTCTCACTACTTCTCTGACATTTTAAAATCCTTGATGGAACTTCAAGCATATCATTGCCAAACAGATACTGGTAAACACTGTCAGGTCCTTCCATCCCATCACACTTCCCTTAAGCTGAACTGTGAAACACCAGCCTGACCCTCCCAACTGCTAACAGTGCACGGCTGTTACAAATCCCCAGTGATCAAATGCTGGTGTACGTACTGGGGCTAACAAGCATTTCCTCATGTTCTTACTCCCACCTGAGATAACCTGTGGAGCAGCAACTTCATGTGCTGATTTCGGCGGCTGATGTGGGTGACTAGACCTCCTGCACATCCAGCTGCTGAACAAGGCAGGTTCTGAACTTCGAGTCTCGTTCTTCTCCTTCCTTGTGCTTGTTCCCTAAGCTTGTGTCTGGGTTATGTGTCCTGAGGGAAAGTGGCTTGTGGGGACTTGCTCTACTGGCCCTCAGCTCATGTATCTTTGATTGGGGGGGGGGAGGTCCGGGAGTGGGGGCAGGATGGCTCATTGACTAGGCAGGGGTCTGACTAGTGTCTCTTCTTTTGATACTGGGGTGGCCTAAATTTGCTTTTATTTTCTCATCCTTGGTTACATCTTTAGTTCTAAGTGACACATTCAATACTGAATAAGTTGGCAGAGTCTTAAATCACTCCTAACGAGGACCAAAAGTGTGCTTATTGCATTTGTTAATGAAAATCAATATCAGGATACATTCTTGTGGTTTTTACTTTGAAAAGCCACAGAGCTTCTTCAAATACCACAATAAATTTCCAGTCGCTACAGGGATGCATCGTCAATTATTCATCATTAGCTTGATTCCTATTTGGACTTCATGGCTGTAATTAAGCCAGTCCAAAGGGGAGCAGGTTAAGTGTTGTGCAAAATGTGGTCTTCTCCCTCTGAGTGATTATTCTTCTTGTTTTATTCATGGAGAAATGTGTTCAGAGAAATTTTAATAAAATACTCAGTTTTAGTTGCAAGATTAGAACAAACCTTGTAAATAACAGTTTGTGGCACCAGACCAGGAAGGGGCTGGTCTTGGAGCTTTGGATCCTGGGGCTACATTTTAGGAGCCCCAGACACTTTCAGTAGGACCTGGAGGGGCCCAAGAGCTGGACTTTCTCACCCCATCTTGCATCTCATTGTGGAAATCTCAACTGGGGCTAAGCGTGCCAATCCTTTCCAGGCCCAGGAAGAAGGAAAAAGGAGGTTCCTGGTGGCTCTGCACTTTTCTGTGAGGGTTTCCTGAGAAATGAGGGTGTGAGCTGTGAGAGCATCACCCCCTTTTAGAACCTGCACGCCCATGGGCACCCAGCCCCCACCAGTCTGGGCTGGAGGTTTTGCTGCTGGTGGGTAGGCCCCGAGGGCACCAGGGAGAGCCCATCCGTTGTCTGCAGATAGGTCGTCCCACCCTTCGAGTCCCGTTCTCGCTTCTCCTTTTCCCTGTTGTCTGAAACCTGAAGCATGGTGGGTTGGGTGGGGAGGAGTTTTGTTGTTTGGGTTTTTCCCACTGCTCAGCTTCCTTATTCACTCTCAGCCTTGAATTTATACTTCTACATTTTGCCTTTAAATATATATATATATATATATATATATATATATATGATTTCTTTAAATATCATTTCTGTGAGTGTATCAAACATGATTCTCCAGAACATTCGAGTGTCATGGCAAAATATAAAATAAAGTAAAAATGAACAACATCCCACCTGTGGAGAAATACTCCAGGTATGTTTTAGTGCCCATCACCTGGCTTTCTCCTCTTATATGCAAAGATACCACCTGTAGCTATTGATCTATTTTAATATGTAATAGCAGTTTCAATCTATGACCAATTTTATGTAGTATACTTGATAATTGTATGTAGTAAAATCACATTATAATCTTTGAAAACCCTGTGTATCTGGCATATGGTTCCATTTTTAGCTCTACGTTGTCCTTTTGAAGGTAGAAGACCTTGTACTTTGTGAGGCAGCCTTACTTGCCTGTTGTTTCCCGTAGGTTCTTAGAAATTATTTGGAATTATTTGTTGTAAACAGTGTCATAGGGCCTCCCTGGTGGTGCAAGGAATGAGGACGCAGTGTTGTGAAGCTCTTTGCAGCCACTGCAGCACAAGTTCAATCCCTGGTCAGGGAGGTGACCCACATGGCACAGCAGACCTCTCCTGTCTTACCCACTGCTCCCCTCAGCAGTATATTTTGGTCAGTTTACATGTTCTGTTCCCCACTGTCTCTATCACCTCCCCTGGTGTGACCCTAGTTCTTCTATGCATATATAAATAAAGCTTAAAAAAAAGAACCAGTGTTGTAAAGAACTTCCTAGTGAAGTTCATTGAGTTTATATTAGTTCTTTAGGTCACATGCACATTTTACTTTTTCAAGCATATTGTCAGACTGTCCTTGTAAAGACTGCACTAGCTCAGTCTTCTACCAATATTCCAGAAGTATCATTGAGCTGGACGGTTTTTTCTTCGCATCTACTGTGTGATTTGTTTGGCGACACACCCCACTGAACAATTCAGAATCCCCTTATTCAGCTTACAGTAGGCTTCTTAATTTTGTTATGCAAAGCCTCTGGAATCTCCAGGTGTTATAAAATTCTCTTTTGAAAGTTGAGATGGCTCTTACAGAAGCTCAGATGACCGGAAATGTTTCATTTTCTACAGAATATATAGATACCGCTGTGAAAATATTTGCCTTTGAAAGTAATTTTAGTAATTATAGATTTCATTTACAATTTTCCTTTACAATATCATGATTTTCTTTTCCTATAAATAAGAAAAAAGGCAGCAACTCTTTAGTGTAACAGAAGACTTGGTTATTGTCACTGATGGGAACCCTGGGAGATTTAACTCTGTCCTGAACTTTCTTATTGAAGCCACAGGTAGAGAATGGATTTGGCTGTCAGTGCTGGTTATTGACCCTAAATGCAGAGGCCCAGCCCCTCAGCTGCACCCAGTAGTGTATTGTCCACAGAAGGGCTCTAGTGATGATCTTGAATAAGTATGTAAGTTGGTGTCCTTGAAGGTGCTCTTGAGAAAAGGTTCTATACTTTTAGCCAACTAAGAAGAATTTTGATTAATGTATAGCTTCTGCCCCAGTGCATCATATAGTATTTGGGAAGTGTCTGTCTATCATATGAGGAGTTCACCTCCCTGTGAATTGAAATAACTTGCAGGAGGGTCTTGTGATGGGTGTCAAGTTGGCATGGAAGAAGCATGAAACAACAGGGTGTAAGTGAGGCCCCCAGGCCTCGCCTGCTGGGAACATGGGAGCCATGCCAGGGCTGTTCCCTCAGGAGAGCATCACCTGTTCAGTCTGTTGGTGAATCTCCTGGGGATGTGCATTGGTGGGTTTGGGCAGGGCCTGAGGGTCCACCTGGCCAGGAAAGCTCCTAGAAGGCCACCATGTTGGTGGTTCAAGGGTCACAATTTGAAGAGCCAGGAATCAGGTGACGCCTGTTTCCTTCTAGCTCTGAAAACTGATTCCTGCTGTTCTAAACATTTAGTTTAATATCTGACCAAGTTACATTTTGTAACATGGCAAGGTTGAAGTGGAAGAAGATAAGTGTCTTCACAGTCTGCCAGTTTGCTAGCCAGAATTGTTTTTCTGCTATCATCTGAATTTGTTTTGACATACTCTAGCACCCACCCCCTCCCTTAGGGAACTGGGAGGGAAGATGTTACACGATTAACAAAATAAAAATTATCATTGCATCTAGGTGACTGGACATAGGAGTTCTTACAGTTTTCCCTTGGCTTCCCTCCTTAGGTGTTTGAAAATCTATTTTTAAAAGGGAAACATAAAATGACATTTAAATAAGCATGCACCTGCCAGGGCACAGACAGCAGTTTTATGTATCTTTCACCCCAGACTCTGGTTCTCAGGAGCAACTCATCTAAGCAGGAGCTTTGGCACCCTGAGAACCTCTTTGAATGAAAAAGCACAATGCTTAGGAGGCAGCTTGCTGTAGAGAAGCACAGAGCATCACTGCGAGGCCGTGGCTTGTTTCTGTAAACATGACAGATGTGTCTGTGCCAAGGGAACTGTGTGCTAGTGGGGTATTTTTGGAAACTCACTTGGAAAACTGTAAACTCAAAATAAATTTTGGTTGCCAGTGAATGTATCAGTCAGATACTACCTATTTTTTTTCAGCTTTATCTTTTTCTTTTTTAATATTTTATAACAGTTTATTTTTACATCATTTTGTACTTTTTTTTTTTTTCATCTCAATTGTAATCCCCATGGGTTTCCCATCACCAAGTTGATACCACCTATTTTTATAGGACAAAGATACTTAAAATAGAGTTCAAGAAGTACACATTCAACAAATGTTTTCCTTTATTTCATGGGGCTTTTTTAAAATAAGTTATTATTGGGCCCTCCCTGGTGGCGTAACAGGTTAGGACGCAGCACTGCAAGCTAACCGCAGCCTCTTCAGTGCAAGTTGATAAAAATAAAATGATACCCTGCTTAGGAATTTCCATTTTGATATGGGATAAACTATGCTCTAATATACAGCTCATTTACCAAGACTAGTCAGTTCTTATATAGATTTTATAGTTTGAGAATAATATTTAAAAAGCGCAGTTGAATGCAGATTATTAATCTAGAAATAGAAAAATATTGTATTTTTTGTTACTAATGGATGCTGAATCTTGTCAAATGTTTTTTTCTGTGTTACAGTTGATAACATAATCTTTGTCCTTCTGCTAATGTGACATATAACATTTATATATTTTTACTTTTTTTTTTTTTTTAACCTCCACCAAACAGCCAGTACCCATACCCCATTACCTTCCTCTCCATCCCCTCCATCCTTCCCCCCTCCTCCCTCTGGTAACCTTTATCTTCTTGTTTGTTGGGCTCATATTTTTATTTTTGTATTGTTTGTATGTAATATTTCCAGATGAGTGAAACCATCCAAAAT
>NW_004567105.1:36300433-36301458 GCF_000260355.1 Condylura cristata
CATATTTGTTTGAGTAAAGATCTTCCTCTTCCACTGATTTTTATGTTTTTGACTTTTTGAAGAAACCAGATTTGCCTTACTGGAAAAAAGTCCCATGTTCTGATTTTTTCCATTTACTGCCTCTGGCGGTTAGCTTGTCCGTACACCCTGGGTTTCTCATCAGTTTTCTTCTAAAGGCTTAATTAAGTTGAAGTTAAATGTACATATGATGCGAACAATATCTTAGAGGTCTCAGGGCCTTGTCAGGCTGTGCTGGAGGCCTGCTTGTCAAGCTGCAAATGTCTCCCAAAAAACTTTTGAACATATTCTTTTTGATGTACAGAAGATTGAAATCTTTTTGGATTTTAATTAACACTTCCTTTTTCTTCCATGGCTATTTTAGTGTAACCATTCAGAGTCAGAGACTTGAGGAAGTTATTGATGTGCCTTCTAAAATATTTTCATGCTTTGATGTTTAAGTGTACTTAATATATGTGCAAGTGGGTGCCTCTTCCCCCAGAACACTAGCTGATGCTTATCTGTGGCCTGGGTCCTTTGTGTGTGGATTATTTTGGTGTCTGGTACAGAGTGAGAATTTATGTAGATTATTTCCTTACAAACCAGCCTCATGTCCCAGTGTCTGTTTGCCGACTGGACTTTTCCTTCTTTACTGTTATATGACATTCCCATTGTCATGTGCTGAGTGCTGGACCAACTGGCTGGTGCCTGTGGCTCTCTCCTCTCTCACCTGCCTAGGACCATGCTCTTTCTTTTTCTGTCAAAGTTGATAATCCAAGCAAGCATCACCCTAATTTCTTAGTTTTTTCACAATTGGCAGATCAGGGCATGTTTGGGCTTAAACTGCCGGTAACCTTGTGACTTTGATTAAATAAATTAAAAAATATATATAATAGTTTATTTTTACATCATTTTGTGTCTTTTCCTATCTCAGTTGTAATCCCTGTGGACTTCCCACCACCAAATCACCCATGTGCCATCACCATAGTCCTGTGCAACTTTCCCACCCCATTTTTGATCCCATTTTC
>NW_004567105.1:36302469-36335105 GCF_000260355.1 Condylura cristata
CCGTCAGCTCTGGTAGTAACTCCTATGAGAGACCTGGAGGTGGTGGGGAGAGCCTTACGCTGTCTTCCTGTCCTGATGTTTCCCATCATGAGATGCGCAGGGCCTCTCGCAGGTCCCCATCTTTATGTACCACCATTTGTCATAACCATCACGTGGTATATCGACTCAAGGCCCTTTTTTGCCCAGAAGAATTTGTTTTGTTTTCCCCAACAAGTTGTCATCCTTTGAACCTGGCTCTCAGGCCGGAGAGGATGAGACAGGTCCGGGCACCTGTGTCCTAACAGCACCCAGCAGCTACTGTGCTCATGTCCTTAGGTTGCCTCTCAGGCCACGCTGGGATGACCCACATGGTCAGACCGTCCGCAGCCTCAGGCTCAGCAGCATGGGAAGCACCTGCGGACTGTGGACCCTGGTCCACCAACTCAGCAGCAGGAAACTGTTTCCCAGGGCAACGTGACACGTGGAGATCAGAGTCCCACTTGTGGTGGTAGAGCCAGAACTTGGCCTGAGACTTCCTGAGCCAGCGGCAACCTTTGTGCTCCTGGAATGAAACAATATTCTGCCCGTGGATTAATTCTCGGCCTGTCTGAGATGGGATGTGCTGTCCTGCATGTCCCACCACATGCTCTTCCTGTGCATCCCCTGTCAGTCAGCAAGTGCCTGAGTCTAGCTACGGCTAAGCCAGGAACCTGGAGGGCAACCTGACAGCTTCGTCTGTGCCTCGCCCCACAGTTGAGGCCGCCCTGTTGGTTTCACCTAGAGACTCTCAGGGCTGTTCAGCTACCTTGCTCGTGCTCCTGCCTCCCAGTCCACACTGCCATGACCTGCTCCTCTCCTTCCTGGCCTGTCCTGCTCATCCCCCACCCAGAAGCCCTTTTAAAATGAAAACCCTCGGAGACACTCTCCCCTCTCCCCCTCAACCCATCTTAAAACCTCCTCGGTGCTCTCCCTGGCTGCTAGGATGAGCCCAGCCAGCCTGCACCTGCTCGCCAACTCCTCTGTCCCTGAGTCTTTGCCCCCACCCCTGTTTGCACCTGGCTGGCAGTCTGAGCTGTGTTGATGCAGGAATACTTCCTGCACCCCACCCACTGCATCCCCTCACCTCTGCCTTGTTCTTCCCATCCTGGTTGAGAGAAGTCGCCCTGACTGTCAGAGTTGTTCTGGGGATTGGAGAATCGCCCTCGCTTTGTAGCTGTGCTTTCTTGATTGCGAGCCTTTGTTTGAAGTCAATCTTCTCCCCAGACTGTGAGCTCCCTCAGAGCCTGCTTGCTGTCTCCACCCTCCGCTTACTGGAGGTACTACTGTCTGTGATGCACCGAGGGGATCTGCGCTTGTTGTCTCAGCAGATGGATTCTGTACAGGCTGAAGACCCTCCTGGACCCCTGGGGTCTCTAGATGTACCTTTTTGCTGCAAAGCAGCCCCAGGGCAGCCGACTTACTGTGAGGGGAGTAGAGACAGGACTCCACTTCTGCTGAGATGGAGGTGGTGCTGTGTCCCATTGACAACCAGAGTGCATTTTGAGCTGAATGGGACTCTTACCTGGAAAGGAGATTCAGGGTACAGATACACAGTTTCCCTGTGTGGCACTGATGTCAGGGGTCTGGATGTCCTGCTCTTATTAGGCCATTCACCCTTCTGAATGGAATCCCAGAATAAGCTTTAGGAGCTGGTGGGATATAACGTAGCAGTTCTGGTTGTCCAGGGAGCTCAGATCTGTAGTCCTTAAAGCAAGACCACGAACACACTCATGAAGGGCACACAGACACCCATGTGCACTGAGATTAGGTGAACTGATGCGCGTGCCATGCTAATGTCAGTTCTTAGTGCAAAACAAGGGTATGAGTGTTTACCACTGTGAGTAGATCTCAAGAGAGTCTGCTCCAACCTCTATGTGTGATGTCAAATGTATAAGGGACTTTTAAATTTAGGAAAATGTAACTTTCTTTGAGCAATGAATATACTTGAACATTGAATGAACCACGGTGAAAATGACTACCTGGACAAAAATTTTTTTAAAAAGAGGGGTGCCTCTCTGGCAGCCTAGTGGTTGAGTCTTAGCGCCATCACTGCTGCGACTTGAGTTTGATCCTGGACCAGGGAGCTGACCCGCATGGCCAGCAGACCTTTCCTGACTCACCCACTGCTCCCCTCAGCAGTGTATTTCAGTAGATCTGTCCGTTCTGCTCCCCCCCCCACTCTGTCTCTGGGGAATCCTAACCCCCAACCCCCACCTCTGGCTTGCACCTGGCTTCTTCTATGCAAAAAAAAAGTCTCACCTGTCCTGTGTCTCCCGCCCTCCCTGCGAAGCCCATGTAATGGAGGGGTTCACCGGTTTCTCTTTAGATACCAGCAGGGAAAAGACAGCTGAGAGGCGGCTGGTTGCTGGAGCCCAGGGGTGACACCAGCTGCAGCTTGGGCTCGGGGCCATGCGCCTCAACCCAGGGCCTGCATGTGAAGTGCTGTCAGGGACTTCCTGCGAATGTGTTCTCATGAGAGATGTTTCATCATGTCTGAACACAGCTGAAACCTGACAAGACTTTTTTTTTTGATCAATGCAGTCACTTTTAAAGGGTGTGAAAGAGTCTATTTGGTTTTTTAAATGCAGTAATTTTTCAATCCTGACACATTCAATTGGTTATTTTGACTTTCAAGCCTTCACGGGGTTAATTCAACCTGGAAGGTTGTAGACTAAGTTAAAGTCACAGAGCCCACGGGACTGTAATGGGAAGTTCTGAATCTGCTTTCTAGAAAATACACCTGAGCTTGAGGTGTGGCCCCAGACCTTCTGTAAAGCTGGCCCTTCTCCACATCCAGTGTTTGTGGGGTGCTGACTGGTGGTGAACCCGCTGGAGGCAGTGATAAATTAGAGGGGGCTGCTGTGCTATGTGACTTCTCGAGAGAAGAGAATCTTGGGCAGCAGCTCCTTGACAGGACAACTGACTGTTTTTACCACTGTCTTGATTTTCAGAATGCCATCTGCAGGACTCCTGATCAAACTTGGCATCATTTGGAGCTGGGAGTTTTTAAAGGGGGTTTTCTGGAATGTTGGGTGCTTGACCTCGGAGGGCCTCACCCCCTGATTCAAGGGCTCTGGACCTACCCGCTGGCCAGCTGGCCTGCCCCATCTCTGGCCTCAGCAGCAGTCTCCTCTCCCTCTCCCCCCACCAGCCCCCACACTGGTGTGGCAATCTGCACCACCTTCCCTGGTGAGCTGGTTCCACGTGGGGACTTTAGTGTGATGCAGGCTCTCCACAGATGAGCATAAGTTCATGCCCTGCCCATCCTTTCTCCTGAAACTTTCCTGGACACCCGCACTTTGAATCAACCTCTCAAAGTGAGTGTCCAGAGCCGAATTCCTGTGACTTCCTCTAAAAAGGAGCCTCCCCTCCCAGCTGATGGTCTCTCCAAGTAGGGGGGCTGTTAGGTCTTCCATCCCCCTCACTGCAGTTCAGCTCCAGTAACTGCTGCCGCCTCTGCCTCAGGCCGTCCCTGTCTCAGGCCGCTCTGCCACTGTTACCTGTCTCCTCTGCCTTGTAGCTCCCCAGCTCCTGATCTTTCTTTGCACACACACACACACACACCCCCAGTCTATATTTAAAAATAAATTTTCTGCAAACTCATACTTTGAGTGATTTCAGGTCTGCTGAAAATTGGAAAGCATAGTCTCATAAACAGCCACTGAGCTCCTCCTGCTGGAGCGACCTGTCGGCAATGATTTGCTTCATTTGCTTTCTCTTTGTATCCACATGTCCTTGTTCTGTCACACAGCTTAAAAGTCACCCAGCCATGACAGTCCATCTCTGTTTTTAACGTGTCATCTCAGATGAGGATGTTACCCTCTCACTGTGGTGCTCCTCTCACCACAGAGAACCTGCCCTGGGGGTGGGGTGGGAAGTGTGTGTGGGGGGGGATGGGATCTGTTTGTGCCATCTAGGGAGTGTCTTTTGTCCTTTCTTCTGCGGTTAGGCTCAATCACGGCTCCAACATGCCAGATCCTAGACACAGGAGCTGCAAGATCACTTTATTTGGAAAGTCTCTGCAAGTGTGATTATGTTCTGGATTTTGTGATAAAGAGATGGTCCTGGATGGTCCTAGTGAACTGTGAGCTCTGAATGCATCAGATGAGCCTGAGAGGGGGGAGGAGGCTGAGAGATGAAAGAGACGGGACACAGAAGGGGGTGCTGTGAACACGGGCAGGGGGGTGTGCCCTCAGCTCCCAGAAGCTGGAGGAAGAAGGTTTGTCCAGAGCTCTGGGGCGTGTCGTCCAGCAGACACCCTGGCTTTCAGCCCAGTGAGACAGATTTCTGCCTTCTGGACCTGGAACTGGAAGGCAGACTCTGCTGCCCCAGCCCACAGTCTGCCCTCATTTGTCACAGCACGAACTGATCCCCCAGCCCAGAGCAATCCTGTCCCTATGCGCTTATCAGGGCGGGTCAGGTGTGCTGGCGGGACCTCCTCTGAAGCAGCCCCAGCCCCTGTTCCTACACTGACCGTGCAGCGGTCCAGTGCTCTGTGGCGTGTCCCATGGTGTTCTCACAATGGGGCTCAGGCTGCACTTTTCAGGGGCAGGAACTTATGGGGGTGTGTGGTGGGGTGTTCGCATCCAAGGGCCAGAGGGAGCCTCCGGGGCCCTGCTGCCCGCACGGCGCTCCTGGGCTGTTCAGCTCCAGGCTCTCCTTCCCTCACCCTTCAGTGGGGTGCACTCAGGGTGTAGTCTGGGCCCTGCAGTTTAGCAGAAAGCAATTCTCCAACGTTTGAGCATTTCGTGGGGGACGGAATTGACTCTTCGGTAGCTTTTAGACAGAGTGGCTGACTCCCCCCTCGGGTCCAGAGGAGGCCTAGACGTCTCTCCTCCCTCAGGTTTATCCCGAAGGACAGCCAGGCTATGGGACTCGCCAACTACCTCAGACAGCCAGGCTGTGCTGCCAGCTCAGGGAAGACCTTCTTTCCCTTTTCCACTTGTTCTTTCCCATTTGTTACCACTTGAAGTGATATTTCTTGGTCATCACCAAGCATCCATTCTCTCCAAAAGAAAGAAATACAACAAATTGCATGCCTCTCTTTTCTCCCATGTCTCTTGTTCCCCAAATCATGCCAGACACACCAGGAGGCCGGGCCCGGGGCCACTTTCCCGGTGAGCACTGTGTGCTCTTCCACTTCTCCATGGCTGTGCAGCTGCCCGGCCAGCTCTGGCGCAGCTCAGTTTGTGCCACCTCGCTCTGGCTCCTGCTCCCCATCTCACTCCGGGCTGCTTCCAGTCATCTTTCTGACATAGGTTTAATGCTGATTAACCCCTAAACTATTCCCGGGCAGACTCCCTGCCAGGATGAAGAATGAACAGAATCCGGTTTGCACACCAGCCAGCTGTGGCTGCTGCAGCTAGCCTGTCAGAGAGGGGCGATTGTCATGTTTACCAGAATGAACTTAAATTAGCGCAGCGTGAAGCAAAAGGGAGGGGGAGATGTGGATGACTCATGCACGTGGTGCCTGAGTGTGGAATTCAGGGGGTTTTAAGTCACTTGGAGAAGGGCAGGGCATACATACACAGCACCGAGAACTTCATTAAAAACTGTCCAGAAGATTTTGCTCTACATGGAGAGGGCATGGATGGGCTGCAGAATCTTTTTTTTTGAAAAGGTGACTTAAGGGCCCCCCCTGGTGCCACAACAGGTAAGAAAACAGCACTGCAAGCTAGCTGCAGCCTCTCCAGTGCGAGTTCAATCCCTGCCCCAGAGGTGACCCACATGGCGGGGCAGACATCTCCTGACCTGCCTGCTGCTCCCCTTAGCAGTGTATTTCTTTGACTTGCCTGTTCTGCTCCCCACTCTGTCTCTGGTGAATCTTCTCACTGCCCCTGCACCTCTATACCCCAGTTCTGTATGCATAAATAAATAAATATTTTTTAAAGGTGACTTGAGTCCACTATGGTATATATTGTTCATTTATGCAATGTTATTTTCCAAAACATTTGAGTGAGATTTTGTGTTTAGAGTCAAAAGTGCCATAGACATCTAGGCTGGGACTTCTAGTCTCCACGAGAACATAGATAAACTGTGAATGAACTGAAGCCTTTTTTTTTTAAAGGATTTATTTGTACGTACAAATAAAACTGGGGTACAGGCCAGAGGTGCAGGGCTGGTGCGAGGATTCACCAGAGAGAGTGGAGAGCAGAACAGGCAGGTCAATGAAATATACTGCTGAGGGGAGCAGTAAGTGAGACAGGAGAGGTCTTCTGCGCCATGTGGATCACCTCTGGGATCAAACATACTGCAGTGGCTGCAGCCAGCTTGAAGTGCTACACTTTAACTTGCTAAGCCACCAGATTTAATGAGAAATGGATGCAGTGAAACGGAGAACTTACTTTGTATATCAAGAAGGTTGTCCCACTCATTTACCCTAACATTTGCAGGGAGATTTTGGAAAAACCTTCATAATGTTTATTTATTACATGCATCACATTTCTTATTTTTACTACACAACTTCATTCATCGTTGCCATTTTCCTTTTTGGAAGTGCAGAAAGACTAAGTCACTTCCCCAAGGTCACTTATGGTTTAGTCATCCTGCATTTCGGCTCCAGAAGCAGAGCAGCTGATCCTCACGCTCACGCTTCATGGTGAGAGCACTGACCTCTCTTTAGCACAGAAGACACTGAGCTAGAGGGCGGGCCTTTCACGAGTGCCATCAAAGAACCGCTCAGCTAGCTGAGTGTAGTCCATTTCTGTTGAGATCCTACCCGCAAGAGTCTCTCCTTGTTCCTTACATCTTTGTTGGCCGTGTTTTGCTGACGTTGGAATGACTTCATGGGCCCGGAGGCAAGAGCACTGGTAAAACTGGCCCCTCCCGCTGTGACTCGTATCTTCCTTACAGAGAGCATTGCTGGGCTCTTGGTGGGACTTTTTCCCTCTGAGAGTGTAAAAGAAAGTCCTATTCCCACATATGTGTATCCTGTGCAGAAGGAACAGCATTGCTCATGCTCCTGACTCCTTTTAAGAATTTTCTGGGGGGGATATGGACAGCAGAAGTAGCACATGGAAGTGGAAGGAAAGACCCACTTTCGTTCTGAGCACATCTCTGCCTGTTTGAGTCTCATGGCATAAGTTTCCATGTGCGCCATCCAGAGCTTAGCTCCTGCAGAGTTACAGGTCTGCTGTCAATGCTTTAATGGCAGTGGAGTCTCTTGTTCCTGAAGACATAGGGCATCTCTTCAGCAGAGAATAGTTAGCAATAGGAGGTTTGTTTTATATTGTGAGGTGGAATGCAATGCGGCTAATGACATTCATGTACCTCCGCAGAAATACACTGCATACATGTTTTCGTGGTTGTCAGTGTCTGATAAGAAGAGTGATAGGTGGTTATCACAGTAACGGAATCACCTGTGTTTGCTCAGCGGCGTGGTGATTCGCCCTGATTCCTACACGGGGATATTCAGCCTGAGTCAGAACCTTGATTTCTGGGCTATAATTAGTATTGAAATACAGTTGTGTGCCCTTCAGTGTGGTAAAAACCGCTTGCTGTGTTCTGGAAACACGTGGCACTTACTGGACCATTGACCTAAACATCACAGCCCTGTCCTTTTTGAATTTTATGTGTTATTTCTGTGACTGCTTGAAGTTGGTTTTTTATTTCATGTTTTGTTAGAAAAGGGGTCGTTTGGCAAACAGGCATAGGAGGCAGCACTTTAGGGAGAGCCGAGGCACCTGCATTCCATGCCAGCAGGCCCTGACCTCTGGGTCCTCGCCTCCCGATGGACATGTCTTACTGGGGTCCCCGGCCTCCACGTCTGGATCCCTGGGAATTCCCCATCACAGGAGTGTTGTCTAGAGGAGGTAACCTCAGGTGCCACCCCCCGCCCCCCACAGTAGCTTCAGACAGGGGACGGTCAGCGCAGAAGTTTGAACCACACTGGCCTCTGGGAGGGAGGGGCTGGGGGTTGTCCATTTGCATGGCGGGTGTTGTATTCCACACTGCCTGCGTGAGGAAGGGGCTCTACAGCTTGATTTCCCAAGCGAGAACATGCCAGCTGCATCCCTCCAGGCCTCACCCTGCGTGCTGGGTGTTCTGGCAGTGAACAGAGCTTCTCCGAGTTCTGTGAGTTGTTGCAGTGAATGACCAGAGCCCGGGGGTGGGGGCTCCAGCAGTGTCTGTTCTACCAGAAGCGTGGGTGGCCTGGGACCTCTCGGTCAGTGGCATGCTGGGGGCTGTGCACATCCAGGTGGGGATGACAGGGTTCGAGTGCACGCCCTAGTGGGGTTGAAATGTAACTATGTGAGTTCATTGAAGTGCATTTATTTAGTGCCAAATGCTCTTTATTTGTGATGTCAGCAAGGAGGGAGTAATACTGTAGCTCTCTTCGGAGGTCACCACCTGCCGGTTGGGTGCTGGTGAGTGTCTGTGGTGGTTTTAATCCGAATGCCCTTCTGAGTGTGCCAGGGTTCAGTTCATTCTGCAGTGAGCATCCTCCCCTGGGGGCTGCTCTGCAGAGCTCCTCCAGGACCCTCCTTCACCCTGCATGCACACAGCCTGGACCCGAGGTACCAGTGCATCTGGAGGTAGTGTCTGGGAAGGCAGACACCCATCATGGCTGGAGCCCCCAGGCTTGATGAGAGGCTTGGGAGCAGGTGCACAGCCTCTGGCAGCCATAAAGGCATCCTTGGAGAGGGGTCGTTTTTGCTCATTCCATCCCGGCTCTGCATCTGAACCCAGTCTCCATCAAGGAGTGGGAGGCAGGGTGGGGGCAGGATTGGCATCATAGGAGGCAGATCAAGGCCAACAGAGTAAAGCAAACTGATGCAGGCATGTGCCCCAGCTTGTCAGTGGGGTGGAACTTCGGGGCGTGTTCGTTCTTCACTCACTTTTTCATCTGGGGCTGTGAAGTCTATTGTGGAAACATTCAGAGATCAGGACCCTTCCATGTGGGGCCCTGTGGCCAGCTGTATTCAGTGGTGGTGGCACAGGAAAGAGGGGTGGTGCGCCTTAGCTGGAGGTGACCGTCACCTCTGCTTGCCTGTCATTGGCCCTCCCCCAGATGCAGGGTGCTGGGTTTTCCAAGCTCCCAACTCTGTCCTGCATCCAACATGGGGGTAGGACCATCTCAGGGACCCGAGAGGGAGAAGGGACCCCAGTAGCTTTCCTGCCAGAATGGAGATTTCCAGAGTGCAGAGGGGGTAATAAGATGGTGCTGTGGTGGCAGTGTGGTGACCTGGGAGGCTGTGATACAGCTGGAGTCAGCTGAAAGAGGTCACTGGCTCTCTGAGGTGGGCAGAGGGTGAGAGCCTCGGACTGGATTTCCCCGGTCATCTTGAGGGTGGGTCCTGTGCTGCCCACAGCGGGCTGGCTGGACATGGACTCAAGGCCCATGGCCCCTGCTTCTGGGAGTGAAATGAAAGCCCTCTTCTCAGCCCCTGTTGTCCCCCCACTACCCGTTCCTTACCTTTCCAGCAGAAGCCCTCTCTGCCTCTGCTCTCCTCTCTGCTTTTCACCCTGAGTCCTTCCCAGAGGTCTGTGTCAAGTTAGCAAGGCGTCCTTGTGCTGACCACTCCCTGCCTGGCTCCAGGTTGGCCCTTCTGGTTTCTCCACCACGCCAGCAGCTCCTTCTGCCTTACTTTGCACCATCCTCTTCACCACCTGGAAGAGTCACATGGGCCCCAGGGCTCTGGCCCGGGTCCCCTCTTCACCTACACTGTTGTCCGAGGTGACCTTGTCCAGCCTTATGATGATGGGTGTCCCCTACTTCATATTGACCCCTGAGCTTCTCACTGTAACCCTCAATTTAGAAGTCATGTGTCTACCTGCTTATTCACCTGGACATGGAATAAACCCCTCTGACAAAACATATCCAACATGGAATTCTTTATTTTGTTTTGGTCCCTGGCCCCCTGGTAAAGCCCTCTTCTAGTTCTCCTTTTTTTTTTTTTCATCTCAGCCCACAGCTGCTGTATCCACCCAGGTGCAGATCAGAACCCCAGCATCTCCAGCTCCTCTTGGACTGCCCCTGACTCTCATAGCTAACCTGCCAGCACCCCATGTCTTCAATCTGTCCAGAGCCCCGGCCAGGCCCCCAATCCTCATGCCGCCATCCCTTCTCAGGCCACTGTGGAAACCCCTCACCGTTGCCTGTGTCCTCCCTGACACAGCCATCTGCCTCTGCCTAGCTTCCAGGGGGCTCCTTTTACACAGTCACTTCCCTGCGAGAGGTGTTCGGTCGCTTCCCCGGTCGGGAAGGCCACCTCTGACTGGCTCCCGCTCACCTCTCTGGCCCCATTTCTGCCACGTCCCTCCACCACGTGGTGCCCCGGCCCCCTGGCAGCAGCCTGTCTGCCTCAGGACTCTGCACTTGCTATTCCCTCTCAGAAATCTGCCAGCTGTCTGGCTGAGGCAGGACTTCAGACCTTTCTGCATCTGTCAGGTGAGAGTGATAACAGGGGAAGCGAGAAGGACGAGGTGAGTGTGCATGGCGATCTTAGAACAGCGTCCACCCCTACCCCCGGCCCCCAGGCCAGGACTGCGTGGCATGGCTTCATCTGGCCAGCCGTGGACCGGCCCACAGGCATTAGCTGTGGGCAGTTGCAGAGGGGCCCACATGCCTGCCCACCTCCTGTGAGGCACCCCTCACTCCAGTGCCCTCAGAGGGGCCGGGGTGCACTGCAGAGAGGAGCCTGCCCCCCTCACTGTCTCTCACCTTCATGCTCCCCTACTCCTGGGAGACGTTACTGACTGAACATTCTGTCTAGCATTTATCACCTGTGTGTGTGTTGTTCTTCATTTTCCCTGCAGAGAGAAAAGGAACAAAATAGAAAAGGGGCAGGACATGAAGATTGCCTTGTAACTTTCCCATCTTCATCGTCCTCTTAGAAATGCCGTTTAGTGCCACTCCTGAGGTGTCCTGGGCAGGAGAGTAGGGAAGTGGGCTGAGACGGGCCTTGTTTCCTCAGAAGCAGGCAGCAAAGAGACCAAAGCTTCAGAACTGGCGAGTAAAGATGCTTGGACCCTGCTGCTGGGCACAGGGCCAGCTGCCTGCCGACTGCCAGGCCCCGGCGTCCACCTCTCCCTGTGGCCCACATATGGCTGTGAAAGCAGCCCTGCTCCCAGCCCAGTAGCAGTGTATTCTTGGTGCTCTGATGTCGTCTGCTGAGTACAGGCCCTTTGTGTTATGACACATTTCAAGTATTTTGTCACTGTTAAGAAATGTTTGAGGGATGGGAGGAAAGGGGGCGAAGGAGTCTATGGAGGAGGACTGTGGGGCTTTGTGCTGGGTGTGGTACATCCTAAGCAGTGTGCACCTGTACCCCTAGACCATAGAGTGTGTTGTCAACCAATAGATATAATGTAACCTCAGTAGACATAATCAAAAAAGAAATGTTTGCAGTTCACTTCTTCTAGAACCTCCTATGTACATTCTAGAATGTTAAGCAATACTAACAGTCACATGTCTTTTCAGTTGTACATAGTCTTTTTTTTTTTTTTGCATTGAGTAAATAGGATGTAGACCAGAGGTGGAAGGGGTAGAGGTGAGAGGACTCACCAGAGACAGAGTGGAGAGCAGAAAGGCAGAGATACTGAAATCCACTACTGAGGGCAGCAACCGGCGAGACAGGAAAGGTCTGCTGTGCCATGTGGGTCAGCTCCCTGGCCAGGGGTCGAACTGAGGCTGCAGCGGTGATAGGGCTGAGACTTAACCCCTAAGCCACCATGAAGGCCCCAGTCTTTTTAAATATACGTGTTAAAAAGTAGCTTTTGGCCCTCCCTGGTGGTGCAGTGGTTTAGGACACGGTGGTACAATGGTTTAGGACGCAGTACTGCAAGCTAGCCACAGCCGCGTCAGTGCAAGTTCGATCTCCGACCAGGAGGTGACCCACATGGCATGGCAGACCTCTCCTGTCTCGCCCCTGCCCCCCTCAGCAGTGTACTTTGTCAATCTGCCTGTTCTGCTCCCCACTCTGTCTCTGGTGAATCCTCTCACTGCCCCTGCACCTCTGGCTTGTACCCCAGTTCTGTATGCATAAATAAATAAATCTTTAAAAAAAAAAAAAAAAAGAAGTAGCTTTTGCGGTCCAGGTGGGTCTGATTGTAATTCCCACAACTCCAGGTGAAGCAGAGATACACTTCTCTGAAACATTTAGACCATGGTTCATTGGACTTTGGAACTCTAGAGGCAGCTATAAAACAGTTGAACCTCCGTGTCTATTGCAGTGACTTTTGCTTATGTACAGTTTTCTAACTGGTCAGAGTACATTGACCTGAAATACTTTTCAGAATCTTTTTCCTTTTCTCTGAGAAAACCAGCAAGAAGGGGCTCTGGTGGGGTACAGTGGGGTGCTTGTCCTCCCAACAGAGGCTCTGTGCTAACACCCCTCACCTCAGGCTCTCCTTGCCATGGAGTGGCTGTGGGCTCTGTAATGAGAGAGGAAACACCTGTGAGGACTGAGGTTGTGCCCAAATCCCCCTTCTAATGAGCGTCCACCTGCCCGGCCACTGAAAGCCAAAAATCCTGAAAATAGATTTATGGCCGGGGAGCTTTGTGCCTGCCAGGCCACAGAGGAGCGAGCGCTCCTGTTTGAATGTGGCTCTCCTGGGTGGGGTGCTGGGCTTCTTTTCACTCGGGCTCTGGAGCAGCAGGTTTTCAGGGCACATTTTGGATGCAGGGTTTTCTTTGGCGCCTGGCAGCTTTGCATTTGAAGATTTGGTGGTTGGGTCCATGTGGGGGCCATGACTCTCATCCCTTCCTCTCCTGTGATGGAGCCTGCTGGGTGCCAACATCACTCCCCTGCCAGTTCCCACTGTGACAGGAGCCCCACAGGGCCCCCCCTGGGGTGTGTGGGGGCTGCTCTGTCCTCAAGGCAGGGCATGGTGTCACAGTGCTACTGATCTGAAAAGTCCCAGCGACCCCTGGTGACCCTGCCTGATCCCTTCAGTTTTGGAAGCTACTTCCCCAAGCCTTTGTCTTTAATTTTGTTAGGGCATGATGGGGGGAAGATGTAGAAAGTTCTGTGAACCTTTTTTGGGCCTGTAGAATTCCACTGTCTCAGTTTCTACAGTACCATGTAGAAACTCAGCTGTGTTCTCCTGTCCAGCCCTTGAGGTGCGGATGGGAAGGCTCCTTGTGGGGCTCCAGCGACATTAGCCATCATGAGCTGACTTCAGAGACCCGAAAGTTACAGACTTTTTGGGTGTGCCAGAAAAGATTCTGGAAGTCCTAACACTTCAAAGCTGCTGAAATGCAGCACTCTGGTGTGAATTTATTAATAGTCCACATCCTTCACGCCCCTCCCAGATCTCACACTTGCTGGTCGGAAATGCCGACCAGGACAGCTGGCCGAACACCACCCATGGAGCCCCCCCAGCCGGCGTCAGCAGAGCGAGTCCCAAAAGGTAGAGCATTTACAAGGTCCGGTAGAATGTATGCTTCTGCCATACCCCAAGAACTGGGATGGATCTTTCAAACAGCCTCGATTTTTAGACTAGTTCTAGATGTAGAGAAAAAACCCAAAAGAGAATAGTCCTGCTGTATCCCAGCCAGCCCTGTTATGCCTGCGGTCACCACTGGGTACATTTGTGGCAGTAAGTCAGCACTGATGCCTCATTGTAGTCTGCCCCTTACCAGGTTCCCTTAGTGCTCCCCCAGCGTCCTAACCCACGGGGCACCCCACCCCCTGTCCCATGTGCTCCACTGTCCCCTGCGTGCCTACTGGCTGCAACAGGTCTGTAGACTTCCCCAGTTTCATTTCCCTGGCAGTTTTGACAAGAGTTATCAGGTTGACTGGTGGTTGATCCTCTTGGAATTTGTCTGACACGCATGCCCTGGTAGGACAGGCTTACGAGGTCTGTGGCGAGACTGTGGTGAGCCCAGTGAGACTCTGCACACTGTACCCCCAAGCAGCCTCACCTCCCGTGTTCCTCCCAGGGAGTGGGCCCCTGGTACACCACCTTGGTCAGCAGCTGGGGGGCAGTGCTGGGCACTGCCATTCTGTTGCCTGTCCCGAGGTTGGGGTGTGATTTTTAAAGTTGGCCATTGATTCTTACTTACTGTCATATTTGATTCTATGTGACTGTGGCCACATTAGCTTTCTCCTGATATTTTTCCTCCAATTTGCTTAAAGAAAAAGAATGCCTGTGCTTTGTCCCATGTGAGTCACGGTTGAGATGTTTTAGCAGCAGTTCACTGATGCTAAAGTAGAATTACCTGTTCTCTTAGTTTCCTGATTCCTAATAGCTTAGAAACTACATCATGTTGGTGGTAAGCTACATTCCATTGATATTAATGTCGTTTGTTTAATTGCTTGCTTTAACTTTTATTCTCATTTTCCATTCTCCAAAGTCATTTTTTGCTTTTTTTGTTTGTTTTGGTTCTCTGTTCATAAAGCTTTTTTGTTTCTGTTACATCATGTAGTTTTGTACCAATGGCTAGAAGCAGATCGTCATGGCCACAGCCAAGATGCTGCCAATACGACTTCAGGTAAAAATATGAATAAACATAAAAGTGGAGGTGTCAGAAATCACGATTTCAATTTACTGCAAGCCAATCATAGGTTTTATTTTATTGATTTTTGTTTGGGCCAAAAAAAAAAATCAGGTTTTATTTTTGTATTTCTGTTCTCTCATCTGCATCTTAATTTCATAAAGACCTCATTTGCTTCAAATCTTGAAAAAAATTATCCGCTCGTCTTTAAGCTCTCTTGGCAGATATATCCTATTTTCTTAGGAGGAAAAGCTTACTTAATTGCAGCTTATATTGAATAGGAGGTTACTTGGCAGTATTGCTTGGAATCCAGTCAATATTTGGTGACGGTGAGAGATATTAATATTTGTACGAATTTATAATCCTTGCTCCTTTCAGAAAAAAAACATTTAAAAAGCTGAATTTTAAGTTAAACAAAGGATGCTTATGCATCGTTTCCATTTCCTAGGAATTCAGATTTGGGAATTGAGTCACTTCTCCTGCTAAGCCTACCTATAAATTCTAAGTCAGAGGCTTTTTAACTCTGGGGTCAAAAGGAGAAGAGTGGTAGGCTCACCCCCTGGCTCCCAGCTCCAGAAGGCACCACCAGTGTTCTTTGGTTGATACTACGGGTAACAACCCATCCACTCGTTTCTAAACCCTAACAGTGATACCAGAACTTCTAGATAGTTGCTTTTTCGCCTAATTTCCTTCAAAATAATATTTGCCAAGAGAGTGCTCTCTGTAGCGAGGTGAAGCGGCTGCTCCTTGCCCCTCTGGCAGCCTATGAGCAGGGTGGTAGCCCAGCATTTCTCTTGCGAGGCTTGTGCTGCTGCTCCTGGGCTTTGTTTTATGAAATTCTTTCTCTGTGGAGATGGTTTTCCTCCTCTCGCTGGTTGATTCTTGGTGCCTCAGGAGGGTAGGGGGCTCTTAGTCCACAGAAAAAAACACTCTGAAAATGCCTTTGTGGCCCCATCAGTGCCTGGAAATGGGCATGCTGGTTAGCCAGCTCAGGCAGCCTGGCTGAGAGGTAAGTGCACGGGTGGGTCCAGGCCAGGGTCTGTGCTCTGCCCTGCAGCAGTTCATGTTTTATTTCCTTTTGTGGAGGATAAAAGGCAGCAATCCTGGGGGTGGTGAAGGCAAGGCTCCCTTGAGGGCTGGGTGTTGTCTGAAAGTGTCTGCTGCTGTGCTAGAATGGGAATGAGGATGGGGTGTTTTTTTTGTTTGTTTTTTTTTTGGTTTTCTTTTTCCCTCTGAAGTGAAAGTAGCCTTTTTTTCTTTAATGAAGTGAGCAATTAAAAATTCTTAGTGACTACATGAGAATCTAGCATCAGCTCAGAGTTCACTTATGCCCCTTCCTGAAGCCAACCCTTCTGAACCCCAACTTTCCAGCACCTTCTCACAGGGGCAGCATCACACTCACCAGGGACTCGATGGTTCCATATCCTGGTCCTGCCACAAACACTGTGCGGATGTGGGGGGGGTGAGGAGGGCCAACATGCAGTGCCTACTGGAGCCGTGCTCTGGACGCCTCTGGATACGGGTCCATGGATCAGAAGACACAGAGGTCTTGTGATTGCGGAAGGAGTAAGGGGCCCTGAGGAGATGGGCTGTAGCCAGGGTCTTCATTTAGAAACAGTAGGTTGGTTGCCAAAGCAGAGCTATTTAAGTTATGTGCCTTTGTTTAAAAAAAAGCTCCTCCATCAAGATCTGAGAGTGTGACTTTTCCCTCCTTCTGTGATCTGCTAAGTTTTGCACCAAAAGGTGTCTCAATATCCAGCTTTTCATATTTTTACTGAAAATGGAAACTGAGTCTAACTAGATGGTATATCCACTTGCAGCTCTAACCTCTCCACAGGCAGCTCGTGTGTTGCACATAATCAGAACTTACGATACAGAAAAACCCAGGAGACACAGCGACACTGCTGCAGGGTCTTCTGACTCCTCAGTCTCACTGATTTGGCACTGAAAATTTGAGGTCCACCCACATTAAAATATTTTATGAAATTGAGGTATTTGGAGGTAACAGATCGCATGAGAATTGATGATTAATTATCAAGGAAAACAAGAACTGAGCTGACAGTGTTGACTTTTCTCGTGTATCTGGAATCATATGTAATCAAAGCAGTTTTTTCCTTTCTCCAGAATTTTAACAGGTAATGGATTCGGCACAAATGACTTACTTCTTGCTACACTAAGAGACGAGTGTGTTTCGTGTGTTCTAAACTAGACAACTCAATAGTGCTGTTTCCAGTTGTGTTGGGTCTTTAAAGTTTGAAGCCTGAAGATAGTCACACTTGTTAGAGACTTTTTGTGGAAAAAATTGTAAAATCACCTCTTTGAGGACTGCAGCCTGGGTCCAGGCACAAACTTTAAGGTTGTAAGATGTAAGATGAACTCAATGAAAGACATTTCTTTCATGAATTAAGTGTTTCTTTTATCACCACATGCTGAACCACATGCCGTGGTTGAGTCACAGCAGGACCGTTTTAGCCTCGTTCCCCCCTGAGCACCGGGGGTCTATCCAGGATCTTAGAACTCCAATTCTGACATTCAGGTGTGGGTCTCTTGTTAACAGTTCTTTCTTAGTTGTTCATCGAGAATTTTACAACTTAGACTCATTGTTAGAGGTAGAAATCAAACCTCAAGTTAAGACATCTGCAAAATAAAGCTATAACATCTATTTGAAAATATTCTAGATTTAATTAATTGTCAAGTATTTGTTATAGGTGAAAATTTTGACCAGAGTCCTTTGAGAAGAACATTCAAGTCCAAAGTTCTGGCCCACTACCCGCAGAGTGTGGAATGGAACCCTTTCGACCAAGACGCAGTGAGCATGGTACGTGCTTTTCTTGCCCCTCGGCCCCTTCTGCCGTCGTTTATTTTATGAAGGTGACAGTAGTTCCTGCATTTTGAATATCTACATTATTTAACTTTTTTCTTTTTTTTAGTAGATCTGGGGGTGTCAGCCAGAGATGTGGAGGCAGGGTAAGAGGATTCCCCAGAGACAGAGTGAGGAGCAGAATAGGTGGGTCCACTGAAATCTACTGCTGAGGGAAGCAGTGGGCAGGTCAGGAGAGGTCTGCTGTGTGCTGTGTGGGTTAGCTCCCTGGGCGGGGATTGAACCCAGGTAGTAGTGGTGGTAGTGCTGAAACTCAACCCCTAGACCACCGGGAAGGCCCCTATATTATTTCATTTAATTTAGTGCTTTGATAAACAGTTTTATAAGGTGGATTTTTTTTTTAAGATTTATTTATTTGTACATACAGAACAGGGGTACAAGCTAGAGGTGTAGGGGCGGCGAGAGGATTCACCAGAGACAGTGGGGAGCAGAACTGGCAGATTGTCAAAGTACACTGCTGAGGGGAGCAGCAGGAGGGTCAGGAGAGGTCTGCCACGCCATGTGGATCACCTCTGGGGCAGGTGAGGATCGAACTCATGCGGAAGCGGCTTTAGCTTCTCAGTGCTGTGCTTTAATCCGCTGCGCCACCAGGAAGGGCCTAAGGTGGGTATTATCCACCTCACTTTACAGATATAGAAAATGAAGCCCAGAGAGGTGAGGTAATATGCCCAAAGTCACCACAGCTACAGGGTTGGTGATTTTGCCCAACTATCAGAGGAACACGATAGTCTTGTAATAACTGCCACTAGATGCTTTGGTGAAAGTGATTTACTTTGTTTACCTGGGGAGGAAGATGAGAGGTTACTTTATCACCCAAGGAATGTCATATAATGCACCTGCAGCTTAAAAGACTCAAAGAATGAAGGTGGGAAGGAACTCTAGGGCATCATTTGGACATTAATAGGAATTTGTTTGTAAGGGATTTGAATTAATGTAGATAATCACTAGTGTTGATAAACCCCTTTGGAGATTCTTAGATACAGCATATCAATTTCAGACAATTTAGGACAGTTGAGCCTCCACACACTGTGACTGTCTCAGTCAGAGCCCAGTCACCCAGTGGAGAGATGACACAGGGCAAGGCAGAGTGGAAGTCCTTGTGTATGTGGAAATTAGGGCCCAAGGGCCCCATTAGGATGGATGTTGGGAGGGGCCCAGGTATTCCTTGCAGGCAGCACCCGCAAGGCCCGCCCAGTGTGCGCTGTCAACATATCCACACAGGTGACTCTGGGGAGGGTGCTGGGCCATGCTTTACAAGGTTAGGAAGCCTCTCAGGTTAACTCACTCTCACTCTCTGGCTCACTCTTCTCCGACCTGCACGTGGGCTCCCACCAAGAAAAGCTGTGTGACTTGGTTTGACCTGTACCCAAACCATGTGGGGTCACGATGGACCTTCTGGGGTATTTGACCCACTGTAAACCCTCCCTGCTGGGTGTGCTGCTGGGGGACAGTAGTGCTGCCCTTTCTGGAGGCAGAGCCAAGGTGCTTGGTACTCAGGTGGAGTCTATGCAGGGTACGGTTGTCTTCCTGTACTGGCTTCTGTGCCAGCATGATCTGAGACTCAGGGACACAAGACAGGCTCTGGTTAAAACAATCAGCCAACAACAGTGACAAAAAAATAAGTTACCTGCTGCTTACACCAGCAGCTTAATGGAAAGAGTAAAGAAAAGAGTGTCTAGGTGAGGCAGTGGGAAATGGGGACAAGAGTATAAATAGATCATAACACCGACTCTTAATCACAAGCTAGTTCAAGGTGTAAATTAGAATGATGCCCCAAACTAGCTTCTTGCTACAATGTGAATCTGCAGTCATACCACTTTTTGGGTGTTTACTGTGGCTTAATCATTTAAATGGACTAGCCCTGGGGCATCTGTGATAGCTCTCATCTGTATCTATAAATCATTCATCTCTAAAGCACTTATCGAATTCCTTGATCTGTCTTTGACATTTTCTTTACCCCTTGCAACTGATGTTATTCTTTTTAAGCAGTGGAAGTTTCCCTCTGAAGAGTAAATGTGCAGGTTTGTGTTTGGATGGTCAAGCAGCACACAGTACTATTGCTGCAAGTTGAAAAAAGTATTTGTCCACACGCCTCGAAAATCTCTGAAAAGCATCCCATTAAGCTCGGCTGCATTTGGGTCATAGATTTACTGCCGTTAATTTCCCCTTTGATTTATTAGTGCGTGCATTTGTAGAAGCTCTAATTTATCCCCACCTAAAGTTAGAAAGCTTTGTTCCTGCCTTGAGCAAAATCCCACTCCAGCAAGCCTTCGCCTCTGTAATATCCATCATCCCTCTAACAAGAGACAGAGCGCTTTGAACCAGGATCATTAATTCCACACAGAAATCAAGTACCCAACACAGTGGACTTTTTTAAATAAAAAAAGTCCCATGTGCCTGAGTGCAGTGCAGATACAACAAATAAATGTAAGTGACAGATGAAATTGTTTCTGAATTAATCACTTTTTATGTTTCTTTTGTTGCCAGTGCGGAGATTTTTTAATGAAAAAAAAAAAAAAAGGGCAAGTGCCATAAATCAGACAGAACAACGGAACAATCATATTCCCACCACCCAGTACTGACCTGCACCTATGCAGTGGCTTCAGGAAGTCACCTCTCCTCTTAAACTAAATAAAAGTTTGTGAGCGGAGCTGAAGCCCCCTGACTGCCCTCTTTTCAGACCTCCCCTAGTAACCATGACAGCTCAGAGAATGTCCCAGTAGGTAGACGTTGTTCTTAGGAATATAGCGAACCTTGTGAGGAAGGAAAGTGGCCAGTCCTGAGACACAGTCTACTTTGTATCCTGCCCTCAGTGAAATATGTGATGAAATGTTCCAGGTCATTAAAAGAGTAATAATTTATAAACTCATACGTTTACATGTAGGCTTTACTTTGATCACAAAGAAGAGTGGTGGAGTGCAGTGAGGAGTCACAGGTCAAGGGTCAAAGGTTGAATGTGGAAAAAAACCCTTGCAAGCATCAAAGAAAAAAAGGGCTGCTCTGTACTTTGTACAGAATTTGAAATGGCTGATCCTCAGTTAGACCCACAGGGTTGATGTCAGTGTGAAAATGAGCCCCCATTTTGACCCAGTTTAGTCCACATGGCACAATAAGATCTCAGGGGTGGGGCTCAGCCCCAGTCCGTTCCTTTACCATGCGACTAAATAGTGCCCAAGCAAACTCAGCCATCTATATCGCATTCCTGGAGCCCACCGATCCTAACTCGTGGTGGCCACCCACCTCGTGGCCTCTCTCTACCCTCCCCTAGCCCATGGACTCCCTTTCCTTCTGTTTCCACACCTCCCCCGAACCCCTGCCAGCCCGCGCACCTGGCTGCCTCCTGCTCCTTCACCCTCCAGAGGGCTCTTGCACGTCCCCTTCATCCCGCAGGTGCCTCCCACCACCCCTGCACCCCAACTCCCTCTAGCCTCCGGCACCCTGGGGCGCTGGGAGAACAGCTCCCAGCCAGGGCTTTGCACTTGGCAAGAGGCTGGCTGAATAGAGCGGGGTTTGTGCCGCTTGCAGCTCTCCCCTCCCACCGTCTACCCAGGTGTCACTTTCACTGAGCAGGTGATCCTCTGTCCTGGGACGTTTGGGCCACATCTTGGAACCGTTGCTTTGTGCATGTGTCTTTCCTGCTAGCCTGTGAGCCACCAAGAGTGAGGCATCGTGCACACATTTGTGCACGTACCTAGGTCAAATGTGATACAGGCCATAAAATCAGTGTCTGTTGGAGGGAGGAGGGGGGGAAGGAGCAAAAAAAGAAGAGCAGACGCCAGGGTTTTCAAGAGTTTTTTGTGTCTATTTCTCTTTTGTCTATGTGATAAGGAGAGCACCTAGGGCCCTAGAATATGTTTCCCTATAGAAAATGGGAAATGAGTCTTTTCTTTTTTAATAATGTAATAGTTTATTTTTTACATCATTTTGTGTCTTTTTCCATCTCAGTTGTAATCCCCATGAGCTTCCCATCACCAAATCACCCATGTGCGGTCACCATAGTCCAGTGCACTTCACACCCCCACCCCCGTTTTTGATCCCATTCCTCATTCTAGCCCCTTAAAATGTCTCTGGTATATAGTTGTTCATTATTATTATTTTCCCACCTTAGTCCTTTATACTCCTACTATGAGTGAAACCATCTGATGTTTTTTTTTTTCTTTTTTCTGGCTTATTTCACTAAGCATGATCCCTTCCAGTTCCATTCATGTTGCTGCAAAAGGCATGAGTTTATCTTTTTTGATTGCCGAGTAATATTCCACTGTGTATATGTACCACATCTTTTTAATCCATTCATCTACTTTTGGGCATTTGGGTTGATTCTATGTCTTTCCTACTGCAAATAAAGCAGCAATTTAAACATAGGTGTGTAGGTGTCTTTTTGAATCAGTGTTTTTGTCTTTTGGGTAGATCCCTAGGAGTGGATTGCTGGGTCATATGGAAGCTTCATTTTTAGCAGTTTGAAAAACCTCCAAACAATTTTCCATAGTGGTTGTACTAGTTTGCATTCCCACCAGCAGTGCAGTAGAGTTCCTTTTTCTCTACATCCTCACCAACATTTGTTGGGGAACATGAGTCTTTCAAGTTAGTAGTACACATACCTGGAAGATTGCAGAGAGATAAGGACATTTGGTCACTCAGACCCAAAAAGTAAGCTGGGGGTCAAGTTAGCCTGGCCTGTGACTCTCTGTGGGAGGGGAGGGCTGCGAAGGGGGGAATAGCTCCCTTAGAGGTGATGAGAGCTCGTTGAACATCATAGACAACAAGTTTTGATTTAGAGTTGTTTTCGTGAAAACAAACTGACAATCCATGTCTCATTTTCAAAGTCGAAAAGGCAATAAATAGCGTCTCCCAATTCACAGTTTCCAGATCAGAAGTCAAAGTCACTTTTTTTTTATTTTGTAGAGACAGCATTTAGAGATACTTACATCTGTCCTCTGAAGGCTGGAAAGCCATTCCTCACCTTGAGCACCACTCTTTGGCAGAGCTCTTCCTGTAAATGTTGGGATTTGTGTGCAAGAAAGCAACAAGGCCTTCAGAGAATATTTGGCAGCCATTCAAAATAGTTTGAACTGTAATCTTGTGGTTTATGATGTCAGAAAAATCTGTCCATTAAATTAAACTCCTTCGTGTTGACTTTGGAGGTCACGACGTGTCTGCGTTTCCTACTGGGTGTGAAGGAGAACTACAGGCTGAGTCAGAGACAACAGTCTTGTTCATTCATTCATTCAACAAATAGTTATGTGCCTTGCATTATGATAAGCATATCTGAGCTTAGCCTGGAGCAAGAATGATTCAAAACAGGCTTCCTGCAGTCTTGACCTACTATAGTGAATGTATTGGGTGACCTTCCTTCATCACAGCAGCATAAGCCCTCCCCAGGTTCTAGGAGATGAATAGACTGAACCTTTTCTTGAGTAGAACAACGGGTGTAAGCCAGAGGTGCAGGGGGTAGGGGGATTCTCCAGAGACAGAGTGGGCAGCAAAACAAGCAAATTTACTAAAGTACGCTATTGAGGGGAGCAGCTGATGAGACAGAAGAGGTCTGCTGTGCCATATGAGTCACCTCCCTGGCCAGGAATTGAACTCAGGCTGTAGTAGTGATAGAGCTGAGACTTAACCCCTAGGCTACCAGGGAGGCCCTAGATTGCACTTTTTGATGGGAGAATTGCAAGTTTCCAGAAGACAGTGTGAAACTAGAAATATCGTTGGAGCCATGTTTAGAAAATATGTCCAGGTCAGGGTTGGAACTTGAGAGTGTCCCAGGGAGACAGTTCCAACCAGAGGAGGCCAGGCCAGTGCACCTGAGCATAGGTCACCCAGGTGTTCTAAAGATTCCATCCTAATCTCCAGGGATTATCTGACCTGAACCGTCTTTGGCTCCTCAGCAACTTTGTTCCTAAATGTGACTCAGTCCTGGGCATTTCCCAAGACAGGAAAGGCGAGTCTGCTGGAAGTCATCAAGCATGCCTTGGTTCTGCCCTTCTGCTTCAGTAGGTCAAAAATCAATCTTCCCAATGTGAATTTTTCTAGCATGAAGTGTCATGTTCGAAATAGCAAAAATGATCCCCTTATTTTTGTTATTCTGTATGGAACTTTCTTCCACTTATCAAAGAAACCTGCACTTCCTTTCCTCTGAAAGCTCATCATCATTGCTCCCAAAATAGCCCTTCCACATTAAATATTTGTAAGGTGCCTTTGCACATCTTGTCTTAAAGTCATGGATGGAGCCAGTGCTGTCAACCCAGAAACCGGCCCTCTGATGGGTTCTTTGGTTTTGTGGGGGTATCTCAAGCCTTCTGGGATCAAGAGGAGCCTTCCCAGGCTCAGTCCAGCCTCCTGCGTGTGACACCGTGTGATACCCTGGCCCACCTGCCTGCCCCAGGCATTTTCCTCTTAGAAGCGAGGACCAGCGTAGCTCAGCTTTGAGGCTGCTTGCTGATCTCATGTGAAATCAAACTCCTTCTGAGTCCGGTGAGGTTGGTAGCAACACGACAACGTTGCTTCCTGTTCCTGGTTTGGGGTTCTCTGTGTGCTCATGCTTCTCCCCCTTCTTCTCTCCCCCCCCCCCACAGCTGTGCATGCCCAAAGGACTGTCCTTCCGAACTCAAGCAGACGAGAGGGAGCCTCAGTTCCACTCGTTCATCATCACCCGGGAGGACGGCTCCCGCACCTATGGCTTTGTGCTGACCTTCTTTGAGGAGGTGGCCAGCAAGCAGATATGCACGGCCATGCAGACGCTTTACCAGATGCACAATGCCGAGCAGCAGGGCAGCGCCTCGTCCTCCTGCAGCCTGGACTCTCTGGCCAGCAGCCTGGACGACGGAGATGCCATGTCCCTTCAGAAGCTCCAGCGCGACAACTCCTACGACATCACCAGGGACACCCTGTATGTGTCCAAGAGCATCTGCCTCATCACGCCGCTGCCCTTCATGCAGGCTTGCCGCAAGTTCCTCTCCCAGCTGCACCGCGCCGTAACCTCGCAGCAGCCCCCGCCCCTGCCTCTCGAGAGCTACATCCACAATGTCCTCTACGAGGTGCCGTTGCCACCTGCGGGCCGATCCCTTAAGTTCTACGGGGTGTATGAGCCCATCATCTGCCAGAGGCCGGGACCCGACGAGCTGCCACTGTCCGACTACCCGCTGCGGGAGGCGGTGGAGCTGCTGGGGCTGGAGAACCTGGTGCAGGTGTTCACCTGTGTGCTGCTGGAGATGCAGATCCTGCTCTATTCACAAGGTAGGTCTCCCCACCTACCTTGTGCTCAAGTCCCAGCATGTTCCAACCTGGGCTGGAACCCAGCAGGGGCCTGTCTCGTGGGGGCTAGGTGGGCCCAGGAAGTCTTCTGTCAGGGAGACAGAGTACACTGACCCCTGCTGTCTGTGCTGATCGGAGGGTCTCTCTAGTGGGAAGGGCCCCCTTCTCCTGATGAGACGTGATCCTCATAAAAGCAGTAAACTCCTTCTCCTGCAATAGAGCCCTGTTTCTACCAGGCACTCACAGACTCCTCACTCTGCTGGTCAGCTGAGGGTCACCTTCTGGCAGACTTCAGATGTGGTCAGTGGGCCTGGGGGTTGAAGAGGGTGACTGAGAGGAGGGTGTGTCAGGCCCTCTGTGCCACCTGTCACAGGGCTTCTGGTTATTTTCCGTCCCTGAAGGAAATTGCCTCCATGATAATTTTCAATCAGTTTTCCCATTTTAAGAGACCACTACAAGTTAGGTTTTCTTTTTGCATCTGGTAAGTGCTGAGCCTGGACCAGACACTGATTCCAACAGAAATGTGAGTTTGCAGAGGAAACAGCCACCCAGTCCAGAGTGGTGACTGCGAGGGCTGGAAGGTCAAAGGCCTGTGCCCTGAGGGAGGACTGGGGGTGGGGGGCATTTGCAGCTGCTGGAGGGACTCTAGGGGCTAGAGGGGCTGTCTCACTTCACTACTGTCCTTTTTTTCTTTTCTATTTTAAATGACGCGTGAGGCTGAGCCAAGCAGGCTGTATTTGTACTTCCCATCTTGTGTGTGTATTCACACTGCTCGTGTGTTGATAGCCCTTGGCAAGGCTGTTTGCTGTTGTTTCTGCTACAGACGTTCTTCAGCCACACGACGCAATGCCCCACGTCCAGGAGGTTCAGCTCCAGGGACCCCACCTAAACCCTCTCCTATCCTTTCTTTCCTTGGTGCCTGAGCGATTCCGTGTTCTTCCTTTTCTGGCTTCCCCGTTCTTCCTTTCCTGCTGCATTCCTGGGGGTCACATGGGACTGTGCTAGAGGGACGGTCTCCAGCTTCTGTCCTCCAGTAATTGGTTAGCCAGGAGGAGGAACTTAAAGTACTTGAATTGCTGGTGTCTTCAAGGTCATTCAGCAAAGTCTTGCCTGGAATACCTGGGCTGGAAAGCACTTTGCCTTGGGAAGTCCAGGGACTGGGCTCAGAGCTGGGCCCAAATTCCCCTACACTATGGCCCTGGGTCCTTCACTCATCCCTGGGTGTAAGCGGAGGTTTGTGTTCTTTATTCCCCCTCACTCCCTGATTGATTTTGAAGGTTAAATAAGAAAGACTACAGAATCCATCCGGCACAGTTAGAAGATGACTGATTTATCATTTAGCTGCTCTGTGCTCCCTGTAAGTCATCAGATCTTAAGTGATTGGTATGACTTTGTTAAACAGTCAAGGCATTTAGTTGTTTCGTGCCAGAGAGCCTAATGATTATTCTGTCATCCTGGAAGCCATGCTTTAGGCAGAACACTCCCACATCACAGCCCTCTTGCTCACCAGCTTTAAGGGCCTGAACCTCCAACCCTGCTCAGCACCCATCTTCCCGCTGTGTCAGCGTATCCCCACCACTGTTCTATGGGATCAGGAGGAAGTTAGCTAGTAAAAGTTATAAAGATCTGGCCCTCCCTGGTGGCGCAGTGGGTTAAAGCACTGCACTAAGAAACTAAAGCTACTACAACATGAGTTCGATTCCCGCCTGCCCAGGAGGTGACCACATGGCGTGGCAGACCTTTCCTGACCTGCCCGCTGCTCCTCTCAGCAGTGTACTTCGTTGATCTGCCTGTTCTGCTCCCCACTCTGTCTGTGGTGAATCCTCTCACCACCCCTGCACCTCTGGCCTGTACCCCAGTTCTGTATGCATAAATAAATAAATCTTTAAAAAAAAAGTTATAAAGATCTACCTATTTGATTTCAGTTGCAAGTGAGCATTTTTTTTTTAACCAAATGAGTATTTTGGAGTCACTTGGTCTTATGCCAAGAAAAAAAGAATGTGTCCTGAATTATAGAAATATATACATGTAAATACAAACATGTATGTGTGAAGACTGGATACAAAATTAAAAGACACATGAAGTAATTTTATAAACATTCACTGAAATCGTTCTTTGTTAAAACTGTAGTGTAAAATGTCTGGTAGGGATTTGTTTGTTTATTTTTGCCTCTGCTTCCCCCGCCCCCCAATTTATTCCTCTCAACATTGGGTTGGTGCTCTCAGGTATATTTGATCTACAAAGACACTGAAGTTCAAGGAAGCTAACTACCTGCCCAAGGTCACACAGCTGCAGGTAACAGTGGAGCTAAACTTGGGGCTGGAGACTCCCCAAAGAGGTGTGGCCATGGGTTCATGGACTGGCATCCTCCTTGGCCTTCCTTCCTCTGTCTTCCGTTTATGTCTAAGTCTCTAGCTTGTGCCACATGCCTATTACAAAGGTAGAAGGTAAAAGATATCTTGACACCTTGCCCAGTGAGACGAGTTAGTTGAGAGCCGTTACATGCGACGTGTGCCCTGGTGCCTGCCCCCATCCTTCCCGACTGTGTCATGGGGGATTTCATGACCTCTGAGACTTTATTTCCATTGATAAGCCGTACCCTAACATTTAAAGATGTTCCCACAAAAAACCCAAAGGCAATGGGATTCAGTGATGAGACATCCTCACCACAGAACTGGGATGGGTCCAGAGCCTGTTCACCAGACCTGGTCTCTTCTTAGGGGTGCCCACACACCCCAGTCACTTACAGTGGTGACAGGCTAGTATTTTATGAAGAGAATAGCCAGCAGGTAAAGGTTCTAGGGCCCCAGAGGCCAGGAAAGAGCACAGCCTGGAACTGCTCAGAGCAAGACAGTGGGAGCTTGAAGTCTAGTCATCTTCTCAGAGGAGTCAACGAAGAGTAAAGACGGAGTGAACCCCAGTGTCTAACTCTTTTCTCCCCTAAGTCAAGTCTCGGTCTGAGTCAGGTCTTGCACTTTCCCCTCAACCTCATTTGGGCACTGCCCAAGTACTCCCAGGATGCCTCTCCCTGCCACCCTTTCTGAACTGTGCCTAAATTAACCTCATCAATAAGTGGAGGCTTCTTGAGCTTCTCCTGAGAAAGTTGCAATCCCAAATTGCTGGGCTCACTCACGTTCCCCAGGACACTGTCCTGGGCAGTGCAGGGTCATCAACTGTTACATAGCTGTGCCTGCACATACCATTGGTGGCCCACCCAGCAGCTTCTGCCACACCTCAGTGCATGAGGCACACGTCTCACCTCCCGCTACAGACATTACCCCCACACCTCACAGAGTCTACCTTACCACACAACACACCCCAGTCTCGCAAGTCAGAATTCACAGGGCTGGGGGAAGGATGTGCTGAGCGAACTCTACGGATACAGGTTTTGTGAACTCCACGCGGGAACTACAAATCCCAGCATCACCAAAGGTGAAGCAGTCAGGATCTAAAACCAGACATGTGGGCTTTGGGGGTCTCCGGGCCTTTGGTTCGTGGCTGGTCTCATGGTTTTTCACCAGCTTTCAGTGAGCTATTGGAGTTCCAGTTCAGTGGAACTGGTAGAACGCATTAACCAACGTCTCTTCTCTCTCCCCTTTTCTTGTAAATAAACCCATTATTAACCTTTTTGTACGGGCCTGCAGTTGAATCTTGTAAGTCCCTTTAAGTATACGGGTGAGGACCCACAGTCAGGCAACCCAATTCGCATTGGGTTACCCTGTCACACCTCCTTGCTGATAGGGCACACCTCACAGATCCATGGTTGCACAACTCTACACACTTAACTGCACACCACAGCCTCACAGCTGCCTCACTGCACACCCCACTGCAGCTGCACTGCATGCCCTGCTCCAAACTCACTGCAAGCCCAAGGTACACCCCACTGCAACCTCTCTGCACACAGCAGCCTCACTGTGTACTGCACACCTTTCTGCTTCCTGCCCACCTCATTGCACACGGCATGCCTGACACCTCACACAGCCTCCCTCACAGTGCACACCTCACACTTCACACCAGGTACCCGCACAGCGCACCAGCGAGAGACGCCCCTCTGTGGTGTGTGCCTCTATGCCCTGCCCTGCAGTGTAGTCATTGTTCCCTGTGAGCTACCTCTTACTTGTTGGGGCAGTACATGACCAACAGGACACTGCTGTACCCAGCTGTCCAGCCTTTTCATGTGTCAGTAGGGCTGAGGGAGAAAGGAAGTCAGGCAGCCCCTGGTGGACAGGAGAGATGGCCTTATGGCTGGGGTCAGAGCTCATGCACACCCTCCTCCAACGTTACAGGACATAGTGGATTCAGCCCCTGCCCCCAGGGTCACCGTGCGGTGTCCCCTCACACTTAGGCAGTAACTGCTGCTTCCTTTCCTGCCAGGCAGCCACATCCCTGCTGCAGTGGGGCCAGTGTCCTGATGCTGTCATGCAGAACAGCTCCCCGGTTCCTAGCATGTCAAGTCCTACCCTAGGTCTCATCCTGGTGGTGCTTTCCCCTCCCACATGGACACAGACGCCCACCTTGCTCAAAAAAGCTGGCTTGTTTGTGACTGAAGCATTGGCAGAATGAATGATGACTGGGTGTTTCTTCACCAGGTGACTCTGCTCACTGCTTTTCCTAATAAAACTCTGTTAAGTAAGGTTTTCCTTTAAATTATTTAAGGATTACTAAATAGGTTCTTTTCTCCCATTTCATGTTGGAAGATGTAATTTTGTTTTACAGTCTAGAGCTTAGTGTTTTCTTAAGGGGCTGGCTAAGTCAGGAGCATTTTAAAGGGAGTGATTGTTTTAGAAACCCAATCTTATACAACAGTACCCAGAAAAATGAGGAATTTTATTCTTGTAACTATAAAACTCTATAGAAGCCCATAATAAAACAAATACCAGTTTTTAAAAGTTCATAAATACAGACAACACCAGTGAAAGTGTTTTTTGTGATAACTTGTCTACATACGACATAATGCACGTTTGAAATAGTCAATGTTAGAAAAGAGAGGAGACCAAGAGAATCAGACTGAAGTGGGCTTTATTGAAACTCCATGAGGTGATGAATCTCTGCAGGCCAAGAGTTGTGCCCCAAAATGGGCATGTGGGTCTCTATAAGGTCAGGCTACTGCTGCAATTTTTTGGCACTTAAGGTTGGAGGGTAGCAGGGTCAGAGAGTGGAGGATGGGTGAAGGGTAGTGGGGTCCCTCCTGCAGGGAGGGGCTGCTGAAATTCCTTATGCTGGGGGCAGTTTTGCCAGCTTTATCTGATTTCGCATATCTCAGATTCCCTGATGCCTGGTTATGGGGTGGGGGGAGGCTTGCAAGTGGCCCCTTAGTGTTCTCTTCAGTCAGGTCATAAAATATTTAAATAGAGTTGCATTTTATTTTCTCTGAATTTTCCATGTGCCTCCTTCTCTAACTCTAGGAGTGACTGTGGATACATATCCTGCTGCCATGACCTTGCAATTTCATGTCAATTCCAGAAAGCTCTGGAAGCTTCCCCCAGAGTCTTTCCCACGCTGGAGATCCTGGGAAAGCTGCCTTAGACGGCGCAATTGAGACTGTCATTTCATAGGAGAGGACAAAGGTTAAAATGCAATCTTTGTGGGTCTCCCTGATGGCACATGGTTTAAGTCTCAGTGCTATAAGACGATTACCAGGTACTATGACCTGAGTTCGATTCCCAGCCAGGGAGCTGACCCACATGGTGCAAAGGACCTCTCCTGCCTTGCTCACTGTTCCTCTCAACAATGTATCTCAGTAGCTTCTCCTGCTCTGCTTCCCAGTTTGTCTCTAAGGAATCCTCTCATCCCTACACCTCAGTTCTTGTATGCATAAATAAATAAGAACAAATCTTTTTAAAAATGCAGTCTTTGTCTCTAAAGGATAGTTCTGATCTCTGTACAATCTACTGAGGCATAGTTAGAATGAGTCACTTGGTAAAAATTTTCTGTGTAATGAGATGGCTTAGTAAGTGAAT
This sequence comes from Condylura cristata, assembly GCF_000260355.1. Taxonomy (NCBI): domain Eukaryota; kingdom Metazoa; phylum Chordata; class Mammalia; order Eulipotyphla; family Talpidae; genus Condylura; species Condylura cristata. The sequence continues at coordinate 36,333,020 of NW_004567105.1, forward strand.
ACTTGAATTTTCTTTATAATCTACCTAAACACGCACACAACTAACTGGATATGTGAGTATCCAGGAAATAGGATTTTTTGGAGTGAATCATTTTTTTCTCTGGATTGTCACCATTTTCTCCTACTGAGAAGGAATCTCATGGGGACAAAATCAAATCTGATCCTACTAATGCACTCATTTATTCAAAGTTATGTTTGAGTACTTACTATGTCTGGGACTATACTAAACTACTGAGATTAGAAAAATTAAAAAGACCCCAATCCTTGGTTGAATGAATGCCACAGAAGAGAATTCTAGGGACATTCCCCTGGATTTGGTCTGTTTCGTCATTACCTGCTCCGCTTGCCTTCCTGCTCCTGCCTCTCTCTTTGGTCTGGCTCTGCTTAGTAAAAGCAAAGCATCCATCAAGCCAAGTCCTCACAGCTGTGAGCCAGCCCCCTCCTCTGGGCAAACAAGATGAAGCCTTAGTGGGCTTCAGAAGGAGAACGCACCACAGCAGGTGCTTGAGTGCCTCCTACTGCAGCACAGACCCAGCCCTCATGCCTCCACAGACCTGGGGCTCAGGTCAGCTGCCTGAGGTGGAAGGCCCTTATATCCCACAGCTCCATTTTCCACCTCACACTTGTGGGGTGAGGGGGTATCAGGTAACCTCCATGAGCACCCCCTTCACAGATAACTTCTATGTGCTACGGCCAGCACTTTCTCTGGCTTCAGCTGATGTGTGCGTGTGTGTGTGTGCGTGCATGCCAATGTCTGTGTGTCTGTGTGTGTCTCCACCTCCCCCAAGCCCTCACTAATCCTTAATCCTCATTAAGGATCCCTTAATGGGTTAGCACCCACCCACCCATTTTCTGCAGGATCGTTAATGTGCCATTGGCTAGCACAGAGCCTCTTCTGGATGCCGCATTTGCCAGTGGGGCACAGTGATGTGTGTTCATGGCCCTTGTCCCCACAGATTACCAGCGCCTGATGACTGTGGCCGAAGGTGTCACTGCGCTCCTGTTCCCTTTCCAGTGGCAACACGTCTATGTGCCCATCCTCCCCGCCTCCCTGCTGCATTTCCTCGATGCTCCAGTCCCCTACCTGATGGGTCTTCAGTCAAAAGAAGGAACTGACCGCTCCAAACTGGAACTTCCTCAGGAGGTAAGGCTGGGCGCAGCCTTTAAGGCTGCCGCTGTGGCTGAGGCTCCAGGTTCCTGGAGGGCAGTGGGGTGGCATTGGGGTCGGGGGGGTGGATACTGGGAAGTGGTCATTAATTAAACCTGGCTCAAAACAGGACTGTGGGGCCACCCTGGTGTCCTAGGAGTTAGTCTCAGCACTGTCACCTCTGAGGCTGGAGCTTGATCCCCAGCCAGGGAAATAATACACATGGCACAGCAGACTTCTCCTGGCCTGCCTGCTGCTGCCCTCAGCAGTAGATTCAGTCGATCTGCCTGATCTACCACTCTGTCTCTCGTGAAGCCTCTCACCCTCCCCCAGCACCTCTGGCCTATACCCCAGTTCTTCTATGCAAAATAAATAAAATTAAAAACAAACAGGACCATGGCCAGTTTTCACAGCTTTAAATTTGTGAAAAGGGAGCAAGTAGCATTATCTAATTGCTTTGTCATCCTGGTACCACTTCATTCCTCTGCTCACATTCATGTCACGTATGTCAGGCAGCCCAGGTTAAAACAGCCTTTAAAATCACTGTGTTGATTGTGTTGACTTTGATTCTTGACATCCATTCAATGAAAAAATAGCATCTTTCAGCCCTCCAGAGAAAACCAAAGTATCACATCCTTTAGAGTTATTTATTTCCAAACCTACAGCCTTTTCTAGAGGTCAGCTGGGCAAGATGGTTGAGTTAAAAATTTTAGGGTCCCTTAAGGTCGGGCTGCTTGCTGTGTGTTGGATTTTTAGGTGATGCTTAGAAGAAATAGGAAGTCTTCAGAGCCTTTTTGCCTCTCAATTTCACTTAATGGTACACAGAACTGGGTTGGAAAGCTTCAGAAAGGAAGTATTGATGGACATGTCTTGGCCCATTAAAACACATAAAATGGGGCCCTCCCTGGTGGCCCGGTGGGTTAAAGCACTGCACTGAGAA
>NW_004567105.1:36335680-36345241 GCF_000260355.1 Condylura cristata
CCTATAATTCTCATCTTTCTTAATAAAATCTCTCATGCTACTCTTGTTTCCCAAGGACATTCTTGTTTTCATAAGTGAGTTTAAAATGAGGCACTGGGCTACCGCCATCTTACCAGTACTGGTGCCTGCAGTCATCCACTGCTTCCTTTATTCAAGTCAGTGTTTCTCTTCCCAAACAAACATTTTTGTTCAGGGGAAATGGCTTGCTTCAGCCCGTGTTAAACACCCCTGCAAACGCTCTTGCTCTTTCTGGTTTTAGGCTTTGCCTCCCTCGTCCGCCTCCATTCTGGCATACCCCTGGCTCCTCTTTCACTTAATTAATCTAAGTGTCTGACTGGTTCCAAGAAGTAAATCCTTTCAAATTTCAGGGAAAAAGGACTAGAGCATCCAAATGCATTTTGTTTTCAGAACTGAACAGTGATACTCTGCTGTGCACCTGATTATAGGCGCATTAGATGGTATTTTAGAAGACTTCTGCGTGCAGATGTCCCTTTCCATTTTTTGGTTTGGTTCACAGTTGTTTAAAGTCTTTAATGCTCCACTTTGCGCTATTTATGGCAGGAAGCTTTTCCCTCTCCACATCTCTGCACATCCTCTGACCCCAAGATAAACACACTACAGAATCTGAAGGCCCTGTAGAGTGTCTGTAGTTTTCTAATTTCTCATTCATGAAATCAGCACCATTTAAGGTAATACAGACCCACCTGCGGAAGCGCAGACTAAGGCACAGTAACCGGTCAGGTGCGCAGGTACCGTGCCTGGGAAGAGCAGGCTGGTGGCCGCTTGCATCACTCTGCTCTGGTGTCATTTTACAATGGGGAGACTTCGGCTACTATATGTAAGTTGGGGGAGGGACTCAGTATAAAAATAGCCACGTAGAAAAAGTGACTCGACCGTGTGCACTCGGGATATGCACATGTGCTTTCCCTGGGAACTAAAATAAAACCACAGCTAAAAATAGTGCCAGGGCTCCCGGCACAACCGTGAACATACTGTCTACAAAATGATCATCTCAGGAGGTGCGATCTGGGGCGTTAGCTGACAGCGAAACCACACAGACTCAGAACGGACTGCCAGTCACTTCCCCGTGACTCTGCAGCTCTACAGCGGCGCCCCTGGCAGCCATCTGTTGGGCTGTCTGGGGGAGTTGGGCTCCAGGAGTGATGACAGAAGGAAGGGCCAGTGGCTCGCTGCATGGAACAGCACCTCCCCTTTTATCTGCCGCTCATCCCTCCAGCCCCAGAGGGAGACTGAGGAAGCAGGAGACGCACTGTGACAGCCACTTTGCTGAACCAGGAAAGATTGACAGTATTTTGTATATAGATGCTCAGAAATAATTTAAAAAAAAAAAAAAAAAGAATGCTCTTGTGGTAAAACAAACAAACAAAACAAAAAACAGGCAGGCTGAAGCAGAACTGTTTTGACCTCCTGCTCTTTGTCTTGTCTTGCCCTGAAATTCTATGGCTGTTCTCCTCTGACTAACCCCAATGGCAACCCCCTTGGCAATGGAGAGACAAGACCCCTCAGCTCGGTCGCCCTTCCTGGACCCCTCCTCCTAACACCAAGCTGGGGGCTGCACACCAGAAAGCATTTCGGAAAAGTGGGGATGAGACACAGCACACACAGCGGCTGGGAGAGTGAACTCAGACCATGGGGGTGTCCTGAGCTTGGATGCCACTGAGGGGGCTCCCACCTTCACTCCCCACCTTGTGGTGCTGATGGTGGGGTTTAACTGGAAGTAACTGTTTCATGTAGACTTTTGGGGCAGTTACTGAGTAAAAATATGGCACTATCTAGCCCTACAACAACACAAGACTGGCTATTATCTTTTTCAGTGTTTGTAATATTCCTTAAATCCTCTATACTTTATAAATTTTATGGTGGGAAGAATGAGAAAGTTCCTTACCAGAATGCCCTAATGTGTGGAGTTCTTGTTTGTCTGAGAAAAAGGGCTTCTTAGTTTTTACCTCAGTGTTTCTGACACGAATTCATTTTTCCTGTTTTATTTTGTGAGGACTGAGGCTCCACCAGTAGCCCTTCCAGGCAGACTTAGGTGGGGGCACAGCCTCAAGAGACCGGCACCTCCTGGCCACCAGCTTTCAGCTCCATAGTGATTACCTGGGCTTGGCACGCTCAGCACTTCCCAAGATGACTTCTTGTCTGTGTTCATGGCTGGAGGAACAGGAAGGGCCTGCAGGGAGGCATTAGAGAAGGAGGCAGAAAATGCAGAGCTGGAGGCTGCTGGTCAGCACAGGGTGAGCACTGTAGTTAGTAAGTTTTCCATCCACCTGAATTACAATCTTGAATGGTAGTGACCTACTTTGCCCTCTTAGCCTTTCCGGGGACTTTCCCAGAGACTGTGGACACACGTTGCAGAAACAGATTTAAAGGAAACCACAGGCAGCATCACTCTGGCACTGGAGCAAACGTGGGGGGAGGAGCCACTGAGCACCGGCCTCTGCGCATGCGTGTCCAACACGGCCCGCGCCTCCTCTCTGCTGGAGCCTCAGTCTCCTCAGAGGTTATTTCAGGCTTGAAGGGAGGGTGGGGGAGGAGACTGAGGTTTTACTGCTTGTCAGTACCTGCTTGTCACTCAGGATGGCCCTCCTTGTTGACAGGGTCGGGTGGGAGTGGGGTGTGTGAAACACAGTACTTCTCCCACCGCCATCGACTGTGCTGGTTGTGAGGCAAAGCGAGAAAGGAGGAATACAACTTCCTGGGACCCCCAGTCCTCAGGACGTGGGGGACAGTCAGGGCTTTGTGAAGCACCTGGCCCCTTGTATTTCCCACACCTACTTGAAAAGTCATCTTTTTATTCAACATCTAGAGCATAAATCAACTCAAGAAAATAGGTCTTATGATTTCTGTCTCCTCTCTCCACAGCTGACAAGCATCCCCCCGGTCACCTCTTCCCTAAAGTTTTTGGGTGAAACTGATAGAGGCTGAGAGTAGAAAATTTGGGATAGAGGGATTACAAGGCCAGAAACTGGACCCGGGGGTAGAAATGATGAACATTCTCCTTAAGCCAACTATAGGAATGAAAACCCTTGAGCTCAATTGCTATAGGAGTTTGAGTGGCACAGACCAGCGGTGGGATTGTGGAGATGGACACCATCATAGAGCCTCCTGGTCCTTACAAATCAACATAGTCACACCCTAGAATTAACAATACATAACAATCCCACAAAGGAATCCCTCTTCCCCCCAAAAAAGGAACACTCCATCAGTGTAATTGCTGATCTGGTAAGAGGCAGCTCTCCTGCCCACCTGTATCTCCTGCCCCCCTCCAAAAAGACTTCAAAACCCACCTGCCAGTCACCCGAAGAACCCTCATCCACCACACCCACTGGGCTCCTGCCTCCCTCCTGTCCATTCTTCCCCTTTTGTCTCAATATTTCTGAAATGATTTCACTTTCCAAGGGTTTGAAGATAATTCTGGATAAAGTGAAAACATGTGGATTTTCTGTAAGCTGGATTGCTCTTTGCTAATGTCATCCCAATGTTGGGTTCTACAGATGCTAAATTTTAGCAATTCTTGTTAATTCTAAATTGCAGTGGAAGCTAAAGTGGTGGAAAGACCCAGAAAGTAGCGGCTCCTTCTGGCGCATCTTAGTGCCTTTTGCATGTGAGTCCACACACCTGTACTTGTTGGGCTGCTTAAGAACACCCAGGGATGCATGGTACAGGGTCACACCTGCAATTTAGTGAGCTGACTTGGTCCAGAGAAAATGAGTGCGTGGATATTAAAGATGGCATGAAAACAGAGAAAGGCTCTGACAAAGAGATTTACATTTAAAAGAATGAAAAAGTCTGAACCTTGAGAAGATTAACATACTCTTGACCTACAGTTTCACCTGCAGCCGTTGGCAGGCTTACTGTAAAACGCACAGTGTCTGCATTTTCACACCCATTCATGTCTTTGTTTCTCCTCAGGCCAACCTGTGTTTTGTGGACATTGACAACCACTTCATTGAGTTGCCGGAAGAATTCCCTCAGTTCCCCAACAAAGCTGCGTTCATCCAGGAGCTCTCCGAGGTGCTGCTGCAGTTTGGGATTGCGCCCGAGGGCCGGCTGCAGGGCCGTGAGAGCGCCACCAAGCTGCAGAACCTGGTCCTGAGTGACTTGGTCATCGACAAGAAGAATGGCAACGTGGCCCCCAGCGACATCAACGTGTACAACCTGCTGCGGGGCAACGAGACCCTTGCCCGCCTGCAGGCCCTGGCCGAGCGGACCGGGGTGGCCGTGGAGAGCGTGGGCCTTGCTGGCTCCCTAGGCGACAAAGATGTGAAACTGCAGTGTGAGAGGGCTGAGCTGCGGGACCACCAGCTCAACGTGCAGCTCCGGGAGGTGTTTGCCAACCGCTTCACACAGATGTTCTCGGACTACGAGGCCTTCGTCATCCAGACAGCACAGGACTTGGAGTCCTGGTTGACCAACCGCGAGCAGATGCAGAACTTTGACAAAGTAACGGCTCCACTGTTTCCCCGTTCCCTTCACTTGTCTTAAAACTCAGGTCTTCTCTCTGTCCCTTCCCTCAGAGGGTCTTTTCTTTGCCTGTCTTTTACACTGGGTAAAACAATTTCCCAGGAGAATAGATGGACCAGCTCATGAATAAGCTGGTCACCCAATAATGTAGTAAGCTGCCCCTGAGCTCATTTTTTTAAGTTTCCCTTACTTTGAAGACACTTGAGCTCTAACCGCCCTTCCATTTCACAGATTTTTTTCAATCTGACATTACCAGACCTCGAGGGGTCCCCCATTTGGCCTTATCTTGGGATCAAGTCAATGAAACCCATTCCCTTTCTAGTAAATCCTTATTCTTATGTTTTGTTTTCCTCCTGTTTCAAAGCTGTAGATTAAAGGCGATCCTTTCATTTCAGAAGCCAAACTTCTGTCTTGTTCTAAGGTTCAGTGGAGAGTGACTGTCTTGGGTTTTATTATTAGAAGTCTATGGCTAGGATCGACGTTTTGGGAAGAGGACAGAAAGTGAGGACAGCTTTCAATGATCCTGCAGAAGTTGAAGCTTCTTTCTAAGATTTACTCCAGGGTGTTCTTCTGCCAGATTTTCTTGCCCATAGCAGCCAGGTATTTTTTTTTTCCCAGACAGAAGCACTTAGGGCAGTGCTAACCCTCTCGGGTCCCTGGGGCCTCGTCCCAGCCCTGCCCGCAGAGTAGTGTGTGCAGACACCAGCTGAGCTATTAGCGTGAATCACTGCTTTTCACTAAGTGCTATCTGTGTGTCAGGAAACATCTCTCAGAGGGGCTGATGCATGCTGGGAGGCTAGTCTAAAGCCTTAGAGCACCTGGCCAATAACTATTAATAAAACATTTTTGTAAAGGTGAGTAACATAAAAAGGTTCTCTTCTGATTTGATCAGTTTATTTTTTTCAAATGCGATACAAGCTGTGTTGAACAGTTATGATGAACTTTGCATTTGAGAAAGCATCTTTAACATTAAGAAGCCTTTGCTTCTCCAGACAAATTTCTGCTCTTCGGCTTCTTTCTCACAAAGCATAACCATTTTTCCACATTTTTTTCCTGTTCAGCCTGAAGCTAATCTGTGTGTGCTCATGGTTTATCCTTGGAGCATTCAAATCGAGTTCTGGTACTTTCTTCCCTCTCCATTTTTCTGTGGCTCTGAACTATAAATGGAATTCCTTTTATATAGCCCCTAGAGAGAGGAGCATTTTGTGTTGGACTCGAGAAGGAGTAATCACCTTCCATTCTACCAGAAAACATTGTGGGACCCTCACACGTTTGTCATGCAGGGCCAATATGTTGCCCTGTTGTGTGCTGTCCATGAGGGCCTGACCAACACAGCAGACACTGGGCCCTCCTAGGAAATAAGACACTTTGTTCTGTAAGAAAGTATATTAATATTTACCTTCGCGTTTCATTTTCAGAGAACCTCTCTGTCTCTGCGAAACTTTCTGTGGCTATTTGGATTTATGCAAAGACGTCTGCACTATGAAGGCACTTACACTGATTTCTATAAGGAAGCATTTCCAAGGCTTCCTAGATTTTAGATGAAAAGTGATTATGTCTAGAAGAGCTGATGAGCCCCAGTCAGGACTCAGCCCTGGCTTTTGCCATACTGACCCAAGAGAATGAGAGGCAGAACCAGCCCAGCAGCTAAAATAGCAGACCACTTCCAAATGTCAGCTAGTACCAACCTGCAGTTAGTATTTCCTTCCACCTGGGAACCTGAGGAGCCACAGGAAAGGGAGCCCTTTGAATCAGAAACTGGCCACAGTGCAGGCACCAGTTCCCATGGCAGCCGAGCTGGCTGCAAGGGTCAGGGTGTGTCCACAGGCCCTGGGTGATTTTCAGACAGTGCTATTGCATGGGTGAAGCCCCAGCCTGTCTGCCAGCACTGCTCTGGCAGGAGTGTGATCTGGAGTCAGTGCTCACCCACTAATCACTAGCAGTGTTGGGGCCTTGATAAGCAGCCATTGGAAGAACCAAAAGATCTCACTCATATGGCCAATCCCATGCTGGTTTTACAGTCACTACCTGCATGTGTTGCTGCCAGGTCAGCAGTGTCAGTCAGCACTGCCTGGAGCACTTCTGGGCTGGGCCTGGCCAGTGGACAAGGCCTCAGCTCTCTGGGGCTCTCTGGGACCAGTTACACTAGTGGTCAGTGAAGACTGGCTGTCATGGTATAGCTGCCCACTTCTCATGAAGGTGACCTGTCTGTCCACAGAGGTCATGCATGTTGAAAGGTAGGACCCCTGCCTGAGGCCAGGTGAGCTGAACTCCCTGGATTAAACAGAAAGGCGGGAAAAGTGCACTGGCAAAGGTTTCTGATTTTTTTTTTTTAAGATTTTATTTATTTATGCTTACAGAACAGGGGTACAAGCCAGGGGTGTGGTGGGTGAGAGAATTCACCAGAGACAGAGTGGGGAACAGAACAGGCAGATGGACAAAGTACCTGCTAAGGGTAGTAGCAGGTGGGTCGGAAAAGGTCTGTCATGCCATGTGGGTCAGCTCCCGGGCTGGGGATCGAACTCATGCTGCAGTGGCTTCAGAGAACTTCATAGTGCAGTGCTTTAACCCGTTGAGCCACCAGGGAGAGCCCAGGTTTCTGAATTTTAAGCCGCCACCATCTGCATGATCAGGTTGACAAAGAGTGTCTCCAGCCCCAGATAATGCAGGGATTCATTGCTTGGTGTGGACACAGCCTCCCTGCTCTGATGAGTCCCTAATTTTCTGATTACAGGCCTCCTTCCTATCTGATCAGCCGGAGCCTTACCTGCCCTTCCTTTCACGCTTCATTGAAACACAGATGTTTGCCACCTTCATCGATAATAAAATCATGTCTCAGTGGGAAGAGAAGGATCCTCTGCTGCGGGTCTTTGACTCCCGAATTGAGAAGATCCGCATGTACAATGTGAGGGCGCCCACCTTGAGGACATCCATTTACCAGAAGTGTAGCACCTTGAAGGAAGCAGGTACACTCACCTTGCCCACTGAACTCAGCCCTGTGCTCACACGGTTGCCCGTTAAACAGGGCATGGATATTCAGCTGTGGCCGTGGGGCTGACCCTGTATGCTGTCCACTGTAGCTTTCTGTGACTCTGACCCCCGTGGGTTCCAGGGCAGCCCCTCCTCTTCCTGCTGAAGAGGACCCACACCAGCCTGGGACGTGGTGTGTCCCACACAGTGGCCCTGGGCTCGGGCTTCCTATCTTTGTAGTCTTAATGGAACAATATTGATTTCTGTCTTGCTGTGTGTGTTCCCTTCTTATAGCTCATCTCTTTATCCAAGAAAAACTTTCCATTAAAATGGCCTGAGGTGCTCGCTAACTTACATTGTTTATGTCGTTCGAGTGTTTATGTTCACCTCAGTAGGTCCGTTGATTGAATCAGAATTCCCAGATTCTTTCTTTCAAGCTAGTGGCTCCCCCTCCCTCACACCAGTCTTGGCCTGAAGAATCACGGGTCTCACTGGAGGTGTACTCCATGGTCAGTCAATCTGGCCAGCCTCCCGCACAGGATATCAGGCAGTTGCTTCACCTATATTTTTGCCTTTATCTTAACAGCAAGGCCTGTGGGCATCTTTTCTTTTTTTTTTTTAAGATGTATTTATGAATACAAGAACTGGGGTGGAGGTCAGAGGTACAGGGGATGAAAGGATTTACCAGAGACAGAATGGGGATTAAGACAAGCAGATCTGGCCCTCCCTGGTGGTGCAGTGGGTTAAAGCGCAGCACTGCAAGCTAGCAGCAGCTGCTTCAGTGTGAGTTTGATCCCCACCCCAGAGGTGATCCACATGGGGCTGTAGACCTCTCCTGATCTGCCCGCTGCTCCCCTCAGCAGTGTTCTTCCCCAATCTGCCTGTTCTGCTCCCCACTCTTGCTATAGTGAATCCTCTCACTGCCCCTCCACCTATGGCTTATACTCCAGTTCTATATGTATAAATAAATCTTAAAAAACAAAAACAGGAAGACCTACTGAAATCCACTGCTGAGGAGAACAGCAGGCAAGACAGGAGAGGTCTGCTGTGGCATGTGGGTCAGTTCCCTGGACAGGAAGGGACCTCAGCCTGCAGTGGCTGCCAATGGCTTGATGATGCTGAGACTTAACCCTCACACCATCTGGGAGGCCACCTGTGGGCATCTTTGCTTTCAGCCTCTTTGACAGGGTGAAGGCCCTTCCTCCTGCCACAGCACTCCTGAGGTGCTGAGCCACGCCAGGTCTCAGGTTAGGGTGACTCATGTGGCTACAGCCCAGAAGCAGACTGTTAGCCATTCATTCTGTGAACAGACACAGGCCCTGCACCTGCCCTCAGTCTCACCTACCTGTGGGGTCTGTGCCCCACTCTCGTTGCCTGAGAGACCACTAGCTGTCACCCAAGTGCCCCCATTGTGGCCTCCCCTTGGAACGTAGGAGAGGTGTGAGAGCGCCTCTTCTTGGGGAGTAAAAGGAGACAGCAGGTGTGGGTTTCCTGGCTCCGCCCTGTCCCTCGCCCTGATGCTGCATTTCCATGTTCCGGATACCACAGGAAGAAAAGCGGCATGTGTGAGCACCAGCCGTCACCAGCCGTCCCCTCTGGGTTCCCTGGAGCCCCGTCCTGTCCCTGCCCTCCTGAGGTAGCCCCCAGGAAGAGCTATCCCCTCTGCATTCCTAGAAGCGGCGGGTGCCCCTTAGGAGGGCAGCGTGACCGAGATGCCTCTGCCACCCTGTGAGCCATGGCCCTTGTCCAGGAAAGTGCATTCCTCCCTCTGGATAGCGGTCCTGAGGGGGCTGGGCCGGAGGCTGCACGCGGAGAGTGTGCCTCCGCAGTGTCTCTTCTGGGAAGTGGATTCTCTTTCAGGCTCTCAAAGAGTTTGTTTGCTACTCGCAAAGATGGTTTAGGACAGAAGAGTGCTTCTCTTCCTTCTTTGATCAGATTAAATCGTCCTCCCCGTCCCCAACAAAATATGCAGAGGTTGTAGTCACTGGATTTTTTTTCCTTATTTATTTTAAAGATTTATTTATTTATGCATACAGAACTGAGGTACAGGCCAGAGGTGTAGGGGCGGTAAGAGGCCTCCCCAGAGACAGAGTGGGGAGCAGAACA
>NW_004567105.1:36346546-36355004 GCF_000260355.1 Condylura cristata
AAAAAAAAAAAAAAAGGTTTTGTATAAATTCCCACAGGTTACAAAGACAAATTAGGGAAGCTGAAAGCCACTCTCTAGCATTTTGAAGTTTAAGTCACACAAGGCAGTGATGATTGCCACAGAGCCCCCTGCCCCTTAATACCACCTCTGTCTCTGCCCCGGGACACAGATACCCAGACACCCTGACTCCCAGGCTTGGGTGGAGCAGGCCACTGGGCAAGTTCTGTTAACCAGAGTGGAATGTGCCAAGGACACGCCCCTCTCCACCCCAAAAAAAGATTCCTTAGAATATATTTGAGGAATAATCACCAGTGCTCTATGTGCTAGTGTTGAAGGAAGTAACTTATTCTGTGACTTATTTATAAAATACCCCTTTGCATTTCTGCATGTTTCCTGCTTATCACCCAGCCATGGGTTCTCCTTGTCCTCCCCTTGAGCAAGCACCAGACAGAGGGGTGTAGCCTAGTCTCACTTCCCACATGTTATATTTGCCCTCGGAAATTCAGTTGACAAAAGACATTTAGGAGCAAATTCTTTACCAGAGAAATAGTTCACTGTTTCTTGGTAGGTCTTTGAGACCTCCTCCTCCTCTAAGTGTTCTTAAAATAGAAATGTTGAGTAATCCTATCTTTTAACTTTGGCCTATTTCATTCTTCAAACAGCCAGTTCTTATCCTCTGGACATATTCTGAATGCCTGCCAATCTTACTTTCCTCTGCACTGTCCCTCTGGACCTTATCCACACCCCTCCTACATCCCCTCCTATGTCCCCTACAATGGACAGTCCCCTGTTGCTGAAAATGAGGTCACAAACTTTGCAGAGCTCCTGGTTCTACAAATGGAGGAGCTGTGAACCTTTGGGGTCTTTATACAAAGGAATTAAGTCATGGAAGACTGCTGTGTTTGCTTTTTCCTCCCCTTGTCTTTCAGCTGAAGGAAAGTGTTTTCTTTCATGTGGTACTCAGAACCATATTTCACTTTCTATATTGAATTTCCCACTAAAGAAAAGTTGTTTCAGTACCCAATTACAGATTTTACAACCCTGCTGCCCTCCCTTTGATAACAGCAGAAAATACCATGATAATTAATTATCTGGTGTGTATTTAAAATTAAACTTTTTATATTAAGTTGGACTGATTTCTGAAGCGCGTTTGTAAAAAAGTCTATTTCAGAGTGGTAGAAAGAATGAGTTCCTTGAAGTGCATGGGTGGGGGGGGCACTGTTTTGCAGGATTTAGCCAATAGGAGGTCTGTAATTGGTCATAAATTTAATTTACAGCTCAGTCAATTGAGCAGCGACTGATGAAAATGGATCACACAGCAATCCACCCACACCTACTGGACATGAAAATTGGCCAAGGCAAATACGAGCAAGGCTTCTTTCCAAAGTTGCAGTCTGATGTCTTGGCGACGGGACCAACTAACAACAAGTAAGTGTGTCCATCCCCTGAGCAGCAGGTGGAAGAATGAATAAAGGCCGGGGCCATGCAGCTCTGAAGGGGCGGCTGGGCCGTGAGTGGCTGCTAGCGCCTTAGCAACCGGACTGCTTTTTGTAAGAGCACGTTACTCTATTTGAAATATGGACTGACTTTCTATAAATACTTGACCATTAATGTCAACATGTAAAATAATCCAAAGAACAGAGTCTTTTCCTTTTTTTCCCAAGTTATTTGTACTTGGGGATAGTTACATGAATACAGGCTAATGGAATCGGAAAATCATGCTTTCACCATCTATATTCATCTGCTATTAACAGAAAACCCTGAACTCAGCTTAAAGGAACATAACTTTATTTTTTCAAAGTGCTGGAAGCTAGAAATCAAAAATCAAGGGATGGGAAGGGTCGTGCCCCTTCCAAGGCCTCTGGAGAGGCTATTTCCTGCCTTGTTGAGTTTCCCGTGGCCCCAGTAATTGTGGCAGCAAATTCCAGCCTCTGCCTCCATCCTTACTCAGCTGCCAGGCCTCTGTGTCCATGTCCATATGTCCCTCTTCTTATTTCTCTAAACTGTGTTTATGGAGGTATTGTGGGTCTATAACACTGTGGGTGACTTAGGAGTACAAGTTTATGCCCCCGTGGGCACCCCACCCCCCCTCGCCAAAGGCGCTCGCCCCCCGGCCAGTCCTCCTGTGCTCCCGCCAGATGCCCCACTTCTTAGAACAATGTCCTGAGGTTGTGTTGGGGCCCAGCTTGGTCACATCATCCACAGGGACCAGTGGCTTCACAAAGAGCATTCTCGGGGCTGATTTAAGATGAACTTACGGTCCGCAGGGGACTAAAGTAGGGCCCCATTCACATCAAAACTGAAAGCAGCTTGTATGAGAGCAACAAGGAAGGAGAACTCACAGTCACTGTGGAGACACCAGCAGGCTGGCGAGTGGAGGGCACAGGACAGTGAAATAGGGACAGTGCTGCAGCTGGGAGGGGCCTGAACACCGTTCAGGGTGCAGGTAGCCAGTACATTGGGGTTGGAGGAAAGGTGGTCTCCCTGTGTGTGCAGCATTGAAGTCCAGGGAGGAGGACATGGGGAGAGCGTGTCCAGCGTCTGAGGGCGAAGTGAAAGCAGGTCTTTGCGGGACTGGGTGTGAGTGATAGAGTGGGCACCGAAGCAAAACTGGGAACTGTGGGAGAGGATGGCCGCACCAGGGAGCAAAGGAGGTTCGCCATGGTGGGGTGCCTCTCTGCAGGAGGGTGGAAACGGGGCAATCTCCACAGGGGAGACACTGCCTTTTGGAGCCTCAGTTTTTTTTTTTCCAAAGATTTATTTATTTATGCATACAGAACTGGGGTACAGGTCAGAGGTGTAGGGGCAGTGAGAGGATTCACCAGAGCCAGAGCAGGGAGCAGAACAGGCAGATCGACAATTCACTGCTGAGGGGAGCAGCGGGCGGGTCAGGAGAGGTCTGCCGCGCCATGTGGTCACCTCCAGGGCAGGGATCAAACTCATGCTGAAGTGGCTTTAGCTTCTTTTTTTTTTTTGGCTTTAGCTTCTTAGTGCTGCACTTTAACCCGCTGCACCACCAGGGAGGGCCTTGAGCCTCAGTTTTTAAAACACCACAATAGTGGCAGGAGCTGCCTGTCCTTATGAATACACTGAAAGCCAGGGGCTTTCCTGCTGATGGGGCGGGGGGCGAGAGTGCAGAAGCAGCTTGATGAAGAAATTTCATCTGAGAGAATCAGTTGAAATATAAGTGCCATGAGCCTTTTGAATGTTCCCGCTTTCCCATGTAAAGAGAACTGGGGCTTGGGGCGGGGGCAGGTGTTCACCTTCACCTGGGTGCGGCTGTGTTTCAGCCGCCGGGTCAGCCGCGCCACCACGCAGCGCAGGAAGGACCGGCTCCGCCAGCACCCCGAGCACGTGGGGCTAGACAACGACCTGCGTGAGGTACGTGGGAATGGGGGGGCAAGGGGGAGGAGGAAAGATGGGAGGAGGGGGCCAGGGAGATGGGGAAGAAGACGGGGGTACCCGTTTTTGAAATGCATCTGTTCTGTTTTAAAATAATTCTTTGTACCTAACATTTTTAAAGATTTATTTTTGTTTATTTATGCATATAAGGACTGGGATGTAGGCCAGAGGTGGGGGGTGGAGAGAATTCCCCAAAGACAGTGAGGAGCAGGCAGATCTACTGAAATCCGCTGCTGAGGGGAGCAGCAGGCTAGAGAGGAGAGGTCTCAGCACCATGTGGGTCAGCTCCCTGGCCGGGGATCAAACTCAGGCTGCAGTGGTTGGTGGTAGCCTGACAGTGGTAAGAATTAACCCCTGTGTCACCAGGGAGGCCCCTCTTTTTCCATTTTTGTCATTCCAATACACCTAAAAGGAGGCTACATCAGGTGAAGATGGGGTGACGTGTGGGAGGACTTACAGAAACTACAGGCTTGTCTGGGTTTCAGCAAAACATCAGCATCTGCCTGTGCTTTGCCCTCCACTCACTGACACCACTTCTTAAAGTGTTTTTAAATTAAGATTCTGTTGCTTTATTTGTGCTACTTACACGTCAAACAACACAGTGAACAGTTGAGGAACTGGAAGTCAGCTTTTCATCATTCCACGGGATCACAGGAAAATGCAATCAGGGGCTCGAAGGAGTCAAGCAGAAGGGCTCCTTCTAGCAGAGCTGCCTCTGGCCGGCGTGTCCGTGTGTCTGGAATCTGAGCGCTGAGAGCCAGGGAACAGCTGCCCGTGCTCCCCCCGGTGCTCCCCTCTAGTTCTTCCCCCCTTGCTGTGACTTCATCACCTGCATGTGTGTTCTGCTTTTCTCTCTCCCTGACTTCTCTCTCTCACCTCTCTGCCTTCGGCATCCGGGTCCTTAGTCTTCCCGGGACCCCTCGGTCTGTTGGAATTCCATGGCTTTCTGGGAGTGGGACCAGGGCCCACCTCCTCCTGCACGGCCTCCAAAAAAATCCTTCTCTGAGCGCTGCCTGGTATGTTCTCTGCCTGCGCGTGGTGAGGAGCGGTGAGCTTGCCCGAGTCCCCCGCTGCCCCCACCGGTGTGAGCGCACTCCTCCTGGGAGCACTGGCCTCTTCCCTGCTGCTCACCTTGTGCTGGTGTTTTGTCCCCGGGTGACACTCGCTGCCACCAGCCCCTCTGTGCTGAAACCAGGGAGAAGTGACTTTTCTCAGCGGTGGTGTTTCTTTTGGAGTGGCAGTAACCTGATGTAGCAGATTGTTTTTCTTCCAAAGGAGAATATGTTAACATCCCAAAATCCTTTTTACATAAGCATTCTGCAGGCCTGCAGCAGTGATTCCTGGTCAAGGGGCTTTTCTTTGGCGAGGTTTCATCCCCACAGTGTTTTAATTTACTCGTCCAGGTCTGTGTCTAATATGCTCAGAAAATCAGGTCACAGTGGAATCTTAGTGCTGAGAGGAGACTTTGAGGTCACCTTGTCCAACTGGATGTCATTTAACTGAAGTCCAAGAGAGTCGCCCAGATTGAATGGACACACAAAGGCAGAACCGGCCCCCGGCCCAGGAGCTGGCCGGGACCCACCACCCCCACGCACCCAACTCACCAGGTTGATGGAGCAGTTCTCACTCGGGACCTCTGGCCTCCTGATTTCATTGTGAAATAGGGGACCAGGTTTACCTGACTTTGCTTGGTCTTCTCCTCTCAGTGTCTAGAAGGAGCACTAAGCTCTCCTGGGATGGAGTCTCTGGCTCTGGGGTTTTCCCAGCCTGAAAGATGAGGGTGGACCCTCAGGGCAGACGGATCCCTTTTTATATCATAGTCAGTCTGGTTTTTACTGATCCTTCAGCTCCAATTCGTAGACTGCCAAGCTCTATCAGCACAACTTTAAATGACAGGTGCATGGACTTTGTGATTCTGTTAGAATCCGTCTCGCAGGTTGATTTTTTTTTTCAGAAGCAGTTTTCACTTCCTTTTATTTATTTGGACACTGACCTTCACGATGTGTGGTCGACCTGTTACCTTTAATTTCCCAGGGGTGGGAGTTGTCTCTCATTCTATCTTCCTTCTTTGCCCCTCTCAAGAAAGTCTCAAAGCAGAAAGAAATACACACAGGTGTTACAAGAACAAAGTGTGAGCAGGTTCACCTGATTTACAGAGATGCCCTAAAGGAAACTGCTATTGATGCTGCTTTTTACTGGGTAGTTGGAAAGTGGCGGGTGAACTAGTCAGTTGAAGCCCTAAGAAGTACTTGTGTTTTCTTAAATTTGTACCAGGTTTAGCAGGTTATTTTTTGAAAGCGAGCTATATTCAATGTACAAACTCCCTTTTATTAAAAATAAAAAAGCAGAGCTTCACACACCTCCCCTTACAATGCCGGGTCCTCCCCTGAAGCTAGGGAGCCCTCCCGTGCGCCCTGTGGCTGCTGTGTTGGTGTGCTGGCTGGCCGTGCTCTCTCTGCCCCCACACAAACGCCTGGCTTCACTACACAGCTTAGAGCAGTTGTTCTTTGACCATGGGCCCAAGGCCCTTGGGCTTCCTGGCGATCCAGACCCATGGTTCTGATGAAAGTGTGTGGAATCTGCAGGTGCTTTCTCAGGGGACAGAGACCCAGAGCCACAGTGTTCTTCCCGCGCTCGTACTGGCCACAAGTAATGAGTGGGCTGTCTCCTTCCAAGTTCTTCCAACTTCCTCCGCTGTGGAACAGACGGGAGGATGGCGGCAGCCTGTCCTAGAAACCAGCCCCCCCCCCCCACTGGTCCCTTTGCACCCAGGGCTTCTTTGAGTCACTGCTGCTCTTGTTAGGAGGCCTTGCCCATTTGACCACTGAGCAGATGGGCCTGAGGTCATGCAGCAGGTCCCAGCGCTCTAGGTTCACTGTCTGCCTGATGCTGGTGTGAGAACGGCTGGGTCCTGCACAACCTTGGGCTTGAAATCCAGCCCCACACTTCCTCATCCCGACTGACCCTGACTAATCCAGCCTCAGGTTTGCCCAGTAACAAGACTAAACCAGAAATTCCAAAATGTCACGCATGAGCTTTCACCCAACGAGCTCCGGCAAGGGTCACTGTGGAGGGCCCGAGGCCCCGCCCTTCACTGCAGACACCTGACACTCCTGTGCCCTTCACTGCACCGCGAGGCTCCCCGTACGTGCGGTGTGAGGTTAAGCAGGTACACAGAAGACCTGCGGTATGTGCATTAAAAATACTCTTTGATTTTTAGAAATACATGCAAGAGGCACGAAGCTTAGGAAAAAACCTGAGGCAACCCAAACTGTCAGACCTCTCTCCCGCAGTGATCGCACAGACCAACTCCAAGTTCGTCGAAGGCTTATTGAAAGAATGCAGGATGAAGGTACACCTCCACGTGGGCGGGGGTGGCAGGGAGCCAGGAAAGCCAGGTACAGACCCTGTGCCCTTGCCGAAGCTGTGAGCCCCATCTCCACTGCCCATGGAATCATGGAGAGCCTGCACAGATCTCTCCCCTTGCCTGTCTTGACTCTCATCCTCCCTGATGTGGACAGGCAGGAAGCCAGCCACGGCTGTACCGGGGGAGTGGGGTTTGTGTGTGTGTGTGTGTGTGTGTGTGTGTGTGTGTGTGTGTGTGTGTGTGTGTGTGTGTGTGTGTGAGAGCCCCTCCTCTGTGTGAGTGAAGCATAGCCAGGAAGAGACTTGGCTGTGCAAGGCTCTGTGTGTGTCACACACTTGGCCTTCAGACACCTGTGTTTATTGGAGGTCACAGTACCAAGGGACAAAATGCAGAAGCTTCGTGCCCACAGTCCGGGTTGCCCACTTGATAGCTGCTTCCTGCAGCACGTCTTCCCTGTGTGCTCTGCAGCTGTCCCAGCCCTACAAACCAGACTCTCTTCCTGTAGGTTTGATGAGAGTGCCTCAGGCTGCTACACGTTACCTTCTTCCTATCTCCCCAAGCCCACACACAGGGAGCAGGGGAAGGAGGATGGCAAAGGTTCCTCCTTCACTCAACTCAGAGTTCTGAGCCGGCCCAGAGCCTCCCTAGATGGTGGCTTCTGCCTAACCGCTGTGAAATGCCACAGCCACTGGGGTCTGCCGGCTGGAGGCCCGGGCTCAGGCTCTGACGGCAGAGGCTTTTAACATCGTCACCCCTCCTTGGGGATGCTTCTGAGGAGCCTTTTAGTCCTCTTGAGTGGTCCTGTTTCTCTGATCAGCAGAGCTGGTGCTGCTCCAGGTAGGCACCCCGTAGCTAAGACATACCCTAGGCTGTGGCCAGGCCGCCCTTAGACGTAGCAGGAGGGAAGCCTGGCCTCTGTCCGGTGGGCCTGGCGGGCTGGGGGCTTCTCAGGGTAACACCACAGCCACACTACATGTTCCAGACCAAGCGCATGCTAGTGGAGAAGATGGGCCATGAGGCCGTGGAACTTGGCCATGGAGAGGCCAACATCACCGGCCTGGAAGAGAACACCTTGATCGCCAGCCTCTGTGACCTGCTGGAAAGGATATGGAGCCACGGCCTGCAAGTCAAGCAGGTGGGTCCAGAAGGCCCTGTCCCAAGGTTGAGAAGTATGATAAGAAGACAAAGAAAAAAAATTGAAAGGGATGAGTGGAAATGAGCCACAGGCACTTTATTCCAGCAGGAGCAAATGTCACCACAGGGCCCACAGGTCTCTGTCGGCAGGAAAGATCTGTAGCCAGGAAAGATAAGCACTCAGCTGGCGCTGCCCCCGGAGATTAACCAAGCGCCCCTTCCAGTCTGTTATTCAGGGTGGCACACCCCAGGGCTTTCTTTGTTTTTGTCCCTGGGGTCTCTCCTCTGATTTTTCTGCCATGTTTCTTGTTCCTCGCTGGCTGTCTCCTTCTGCCTCCCTTTTTTCCCTCAGCATGTTCTGTCCATGCAGAACCACTGTGTACTACGGGAGCCTCTTCATCGGCACTCAGTACCTGCTGAGGTCAGGAGCGCCCAGCTCCTTCCCTTTGTTGGGCTGCCCTTCCCCGCTCAGGGTGCCTCTGGTCAGCCTGGGTCTCTGGAATTGCCAGTGGCTATCTCAGTGTGATTGGTTTGGATGAGAAAAAAAAAAAAATT
>NW_004567105.1:36356203-36420372 GCF_000260355.1 Condylura cristata
TCCTAAGCCAACCCACATAAGAATAAATATTTCTTACCTATTTTAGAAATAAATGTGTTGCACACACAGAGCAGCCTGGTTGCACTCCCCCCACTGCCCCTAGGGGGCACCCTGCCCCACTGTGGCGCTTAACCAGTTTACAGTTCTTGTAATCTTGAATTCGATAGTCATTGCCGAGAGCCCCTGTGAACAGAGTGTCAATGTTTTGATGTGTCAGGGTGTGGCTATATTGATAACGCTTCAGTTCAAGTTTTAAAGCATTTTCTATGTCTTATCTCCTCTTCCCCCTTTCCCACTGAAAAATATAAAAGGCCTTGGCATGTGTCCCGAAACCATCACCTATGATCACGTGTGCCTGCTCAGACCATAAAACTATGACCATGCGGCTTTCTTTCACTGGGAGCCATTAGTTGCTAGGAAGAAGCAGCCCTTGGTGGCACAGATGTGGGAGCAAGCTCAGTGCAGGCAGGCCATAGAACTGCCGAGTGAGGCACATGAGGGCTGCTGCTGGGGGACAGCCACAGGGTCGTGGTCAGTGTCAGTGGCCCTACTGGAGACTAGACCCCAGCCCGTGCCACGCCTCTTCCCCCACCAACCTCGGGAAACACAGGTGTCAGGCCTCACCTGTACCGGCATGAGCTGACGGGCTGGTGGTGTCAGCCCACACACGGTGAAGTGTCTTCTGGATCCTAAGTAGAGTTACCATAAACAATGTGACTTCTGAAATCAAACGTATTGTCTGTTGGGAGGGGTGAATTTTATAAATACTGCTTTAACACCTTTGATGATGCAGCCCAGGAAGTTGGTCTTAAAAACATGACGGTGTGAAGTATATATAAAAACATTAATTTGAAAATAAAATCTTGCATAATTGAGAAAGAATGTGTTCTAATTATAGAGAAACTAGCAGTTCGTTGACTTTTTTTGCTTTCAAAACTGGGTCTCCCCACCAATACATTTTTGTTTGCCGGCTGTTCAGCTTCCTTATTGGTGGTGGTAAACAGCCTGCATTTCCAGGAAAAGGAACAATTCGAGAACCTTGACTCTACAGGGGTGCTCAGAGAAGCCAGAACAGGAAGGGTCTGTCTTAGCAGGAAAACCACAGCAGGGTACACTACCTCTGTTTTGTTTTGATAAATTTTACTTTTTAAAACAGTCTGTGGATCAGGGCAATGCTTAGCAGACAGCAGAGACTCCAGCCACCTCTGCCCCATGTGGACCTGCCTGCCTCCCCCCCTGGTCCCACCAGTGCCAGGTCCTGCCCTGAGGCTGGCCTGGCAGTCTCATTCCCCTGCTGAAGGCAGCCAGAGCTTCCCCCAGTGTGAGTCCTGACCCCAGAATGTATCTTCCTCCAGGTCAACTTCAGCTGTGCTTGTGCTCGGGAGTCTTGTGCTGGTCCCCCAAGAAGGGCGGCCCTAAATAGACAGCAAAACCCAGGATCCTAACTCTGAGCTGTATGAGTGTGTTTGGTTACTTACTTTGGTAACTTACTTTATCAACTGACCCCCATGGCACTGCAGACTTCTCCTGCCTCACCCACTGCTCCCCTCAGCAGTGTATATCAGTTGATATGCTGTTCGGTTCCCCACTCTGTCTCTGAGGATTCCTTTCACCGCCCCCCCCCGCACCTCTGACCTGTACCCCAGTTCTTGTGTGCATAAATAAATACATCTTTTTAAAAAATGGGTAAGTGGAGACAAGGGGCTCAAAATCCCAGGGAACCTCCTTGACAGCTGCTGCATTTCAGCTCTTCGGCTTAGAGCTTTGTCCCACTCTGCCCCTCAGATGGACTGAGATTACCCACTCAGCACAGTTTGTAGTTTGGATTCTAAACTTGACATAGAAACCTGTCAGACCTCAGAGCCTGAGCTCCTAGATTCTTCTTAAACCCTTGCAGAGTTTAGGGGAACTGTGTTGGGGGAAAATAGTACCATACAATACGGTTGAGAATCACACACCCAGAAGTCAGCTCAGTGCCCTCTGTTGCTTAACTTACAGACACTGTGTTCATGTACTTATCATGTGCTGTCAGAGTGAGGAACTTTGGAAGCTAACTGGCCCTCCTGGCCAGAATTTGCACACACCACCTTGTTTGCTAAGTGGGCTTTTCTGGTTCTTTTTAAATTACCAGATATCATCCTGGATGAACAAGAAAGAAAATAGTGGGGTCATGGCATTCATAAAATAGTGACATCCCTGGGAAAAGAATTTGAGCTTTTATATTGTCTTTAAATTTTGTCCTTATCAAAGTTACCTCCAAAGTATCAACCAGAATGTGTCACAGAATTTAAGTTCTCACTGTTGTTTTTCTAATACTTTGTTGACTTTTTTGTACATAGTGGCCCTTGGACCAGAAAGAAGGAAATCGGACTCAGGAGCCGTGTTGCCGACGTTGAGGGTCTCTCTCATCCAGGACATGAGGTAGTCACGGGCCGCTCCGACATCTCGGAGACATTATTGACGTAGACTTACGTGACTGTGTGTGTTTCTCTTTTCTTTTTTGCTTGGATATTCTGGAGAAAGCATTCTTTATAGTTTAACTTATGTTGCTTGTACACGATACTATTTTTTCCCCAACACGACATCCAAAGTGACAATGCAACCGAAGAGTTTTAAAGCCTCCCTAAACGATTTTACAATTTCTTTTGTTGCACAGTTTCGTAAAAACTCCTGAAATACCTGCTGTCCATGGATACACACCAAGGAGTTTGCAGGTCTCTTGGCAGGAATGTTAGATTTTGTCTGAAACAAAAGCAAATCTAAGAAATGATTGCTTGCAATCACTAGTCTTACAAATAATTAGAGAAAGCATGTAAAACAGATTCATGGGTGAAGACAGAGGCTTTTTTAGCATCTGTGTACACTCCTAAGGTGTGTGGGTTTAAAATGACTGCTAGAACCTTTATGGTGTGCCTTGCTATTTATTACGAGCTGCTGTTTGATTTGTCAGAACCTCCAGCTGAAAAGTTTCCCATGCAGGGGCCATAGCTCTCAGTGCAGTGGGGCCACCTCTGGCTTGGCCCCTGCCAGGGTGTGACCTGAGCCATTGTCCAGCCCCTCTGTGCCGGTTCCCTGTCTCTCAGAGATAGAAACAGCTGTCTGGCTCATAGGGCTGTTGTGGGCATTCAGGGAGTTAGCCCAGCACTGTTTTCAGTGCCTGACTCCTGATTCAGAGTCTGTAAATGCTGGGTCTCCTGCTGCTATTCCTGCCCTGGAGTCATTAGTAGTTTCCATCTCTCTACCCAGAGCACCTAGAAATAGTTATACCCCAACAGCAGCCAGCACACGGGGCACCCAGAGTGCCTTCTGAATGGCATCTCAGGGACACCCACCAGGATTCCTATGAAAAGGAGCAGCCCCAGGCTGATGAGAGGACATGTCGGGTGAGTCTGGGGCATCTCAGAGAAGGAGAGGCTCACACACCAGGCAGCAGCCTGGGGGCCCAGGACCAGAGCCACATGATGAGCCCTGCGGAGTTGGAGCACAGGCCACAGAATCAAGATCCCATGAGGCTTCATGCTCTATAGAGACCCACCTAGATAAATGGGCATGCTGGGACAGCACTTTCCAAAGGAAGCTTTCTTCCTTTGGATAATAAATGTGGAAGAACAAAATAGAGAAACTTGTAGTTGAAAGTTTAACTTGTAACCAGGATATCTACTTAGTCTCAAAGTGTCTCCTCCAAGAATTTGTTAACTACAAAGGAGAAAAAAAACAGTGGCGAAACCCCACAGACCCCACATGGCCAAGGTCAAAGCCTGTGGTGAGGAGAGCCCTCAGCCTCACACTCCCCTGACCTGATGCACCGGAGGGCTGCCTAGCTGCTGCAGGAGTCTCAGCAGTGCACACCCACCATCCATACTTGAGAAGGCAGCAAGGAAGTCCAGCTGTTCTGGTTTGTAGCTTAATGTGGGTTCTGAGCTGAGGTGATAATCCTTTAGTATTTTCATACAATTCTGGGCCTACATCTCCTTTCTTTGGAAATTTAATTCTAAGACAAACTTTTTCTATTAATAATAGACTGCTACTCTTGAAAGGTCTCAAGACAGAAAGACTGCTCATGGACTGGAGAATAAGGGGAGGACAAGCAGGTGCAGGGTCATGTCCTGGGCCAGGAGAAGGACATGGTAGGGGCAGTGATGAGCTGGGCATGCAGTTCACCCAGGAGACTAACCAGTGCTGATGTCTCAGTTTGGCTGTGTAAGCTGTTAACCTCCAGGAGGCTGGCATGCAAGGACTCTCCCCCAGAGTCTTGCAACATTCCTGTAAGTCCAGCTGCTTCACAATTCCCGCCCTCTCTCCCTCTGTTGTACCATGGCTCTTGTGAAAAAAAAAGAAGCAGGTCAACAAAATTTACCATGTTAAGCATGTTACAGGAGACAATTCAACAGCTAGGTACATGCCCCTGCATGCCCCCTGCCCCCAACTCTTGTGTCTTCCCAAGTTCATCTCTGAGACATGGCAGCTTAAGGACTCGAGTGCCAGGGTTGTCACAATTCCTGGCTCCAGTGTGTGGCAGCTGGCAGAGGGCCAGACAGACACACATATGGGCCATCCCAGACTCTATCAAACACCCTGTATCACCAAACTGTGAGCTACCGAGTTAATTTGTTGTTCTAAGAACAAGGCTGGGCCAATGAATAACTGCTCTGATTACATATAAAAGCAGAGCTCTGTCACGTGTCACCTCAGTGCCACTTCCCACTCCCTTCCTGGTCATGTCCATACCCACCAGCTAGCCATTCAGGGGCTTTTATTCCCAGTGATGACATGTAATTGATGACAAGGGGTACAGGCAATCAAGCCATGATCTTGGGGGCTGTGGGTACATCCTTGGGGACTGGGATTCTGAAAATGTACACGCAAGGTGTCTGAGTAAATCCCAGCCACAGTCTGTTTACACACAGACGGTGGATACTCCGCTGAGGGTGGGTTGGCTGGTCACTTAACCTTGGTTATAAGTGTATGTGTGGCTATCCTGTGTATACTATGCCAAAAATTACATAGTTGGGATGATCATGCTCACTCAAGAGAGAACTATTTTGACTGTACCGAATTTCAGTGACTATACCAAATGTGAGCTGAAACTAAAATGAGTTGTTGTAATTTCTCTCTTAAATATTGTTGGATTTCATTGGCAATATGGTGAATCAACACCGTTGTTGGACTCCAGAAATGTGGATTCAGATCCAGGTGCTGCCAATCCTGGAAGTCATTTAGTCTAGGGACAGAAGCCCTTTCCAGCCAGCCTTACCACCAGGGGAGCTTTATGGGCCATAACCAGGATACCCCTGGGGTTGGGTGGATGGAGTTGGTCTTGTCGCTGGCTCCTACAGGCTTTCTCTGTTTACGTGTCCAGAAGATGCTGACTAGGTCTTCTGGGAGCTGCTTTCCAGATTCTGAGAGATGTCCTCAGTACTCAGCTTGGATCAGGCTCATGGCCTGGTGGTACTCAGAGCTAATTCTAGGTAGTAGAAGGGGAACAACCCCAAGCAGGTGGGTGGCGGGCACAGTGCTTGGCAGAAAGCAGAAGGGGGTGGCACCTCCAGAATAATACTGTGCAAGAGCAACGTGCAGCTGAGCAGACCTTAAAGGTCTTACTGGCTTCTCACGATGAACTGTGAACCAACATCTGGACACAGGGTCGGGTCCATTCAACAGGGAGCTCCCTGTTGCTGTGCAGAGTGAACAGTCCATAGGCAGGAGAGAGCAGAACTGCAGCTTCTAGCAAACAGTGGCTTGGCTGGGGGAGGTCACCCCTCTGTGGGACTGCAGGGCCTCTGGGGCTGCATCCAGACTTGGGGGGGACACGTTGGGCTTAGTCACATAAGTCCCCTCTGCACATAGAACTTCCAGTGTGAGGCCAACTGGGTCCTTGAGCTCTGTGTGCTTTCGTTCTTCTTTAGGCACATCCAGAGCATGAGCGAGATCAAGACTGATGTGGGGCGTGCGCGGGCCTGGATACGGCTATCTCTGGAAAAGAAGCTCCTGTCCCAGCACCTCAAACAGTTGCTCTCCAACCAGCTGCTCACCAAGTAAGAGCTCATCGTTGCACATGCTTCTGTGTTAGCCCCGTGTGCTGGAGGGAGCTGGCCCGCCACTCCTAGAAGCATTTGCTGGCTCCTGCACCCCCATCCTATGCACAGACCCCCGTAGCTGTCTTGATAGCTGCCCTTTATCAAGAAACCCTCTTGAAGGAGATGCCTAAACCAGAGGTTCATTAGCATGAATCTGAAGGCTGAGGACCTTGAGCCCTGTGGAGTCCAGGGCAGCAGGGAATTTATCCAAGCCCTCCCCGCTGCGGTCTGCTGGAACCCCTACAGGTGACCGGTTCTGGTTGTGACGTGTGCTGGGGTCTCTCACTCCCTGCAGGGATGCTGATCCCTGATATCCAAAGGATGGGTTTGATACAGAATGCTATGTGACCCTGACCCTGTTCTTTTGAAACATACTACCCCCCCCACCCCTCGTTATCAGTCATTTGTGGCCAAAGTACGAAGTGAATAATCATCACTTAGAATCCCACTGCATCGAGGTTTCTTCTGCACTTCCCTTTGTGCCTATTTGCTTAGTTAAGATTATAGTATGTTTGCGATTTGGTGTCCTTCTTTTCTAAACTTACTTTTATATCACAGACATTTCACTCTGTCGCAGGATTTAGGCTCTGGAGTCTGGGTGCCTGTGTCCCAGTCCACCCTGGCATCACCACTTAGATGAGTACTAAACCCCTTGGTGAGCAGAGGAACAAGTAGACTTAGCACACAGATGAGTCATGAGGGTTAAATGCACAAGTGACTAAATACTTTGGAAACAGGCTCCAGCTGCGCACTGTACACTTGCTTCTTACTTCTAGCAGTTCTGCTATTGTTAAAACACTTCCAGAGCTGTATCTTCAGTGGTGCCACAGTATTCAATTTGTGGGTATACCAGCATGTAGTTTTACTTGTACATAAATGTTTGAGTGAACAAGTGTACAGGGTCTTCCCCACCGAAAAGAAACACCTCCATGTAGACTGAGCAGAGACTTTAACCTGGAGAGGAGACAATTAGCAAGAACATTTTTTTTTTAAACCTAGCTAGTCATTAAAAGAAAAACAAACAGACCCATGAGTCCATTTTGTCTGTCAAACTAAGACCTCTTAAGACCATGACCAGTTTGTCTGCTTGCCTGCCCTCCAGGAAGCTCTACAAACGCTATGCTTTTCTGCGTTGCGAGGAGGAAAGAGAGCAGTTCCTCTATCACCTTCTTTCACTCAATGCCGTGGACTACTTCTGCTTCACCAGTGTGTTCACCACCATCAGTAAGTCGGGGTGGGGGAGGCAGATGGGAGCCACTGGCGGGGGTAGGGGTCAGCTAGGGCTGGATAAAAGAGGAGCAAATGTTTCTTAAAGTGAGACGCCATCTTGGTAGCAATGGAGGTTGTGTCCTCAGCCCCTGGAGGGAGGCCTCTCCTGTCTCAGAACTCACTCAGCTTCTCCCTCCACCCACTCCACCATCCCCAAACTTGACCCAGGTGTGCTCCCAGGAGCAGCATCCTCTGTGCTCCCAGAAACCTGTGTCTGAGGTGGGAAATGGGGTGCATGTGAAAAGGAATGTTTTGAACAAGTATTCCAACATCTTGTCTGAAATGCATGAACTCCAGGCATCCCTCTATGATAACAATAACCCTGTATAATTGAGGAGGGAGCGGCAGGGGAAACCTCTTCCAGACACTGCAGGTCTGGGGGGCTGTTGAGTGGAGGCAGATTGTGGTTGACGGCTTCACTGGAGCTGGTGATTGCGTCACTGCCTCTTGATACCACCGAGCCTCCCTCCCCGCTGCAGAGAAGTCCTGCTTGCACCAGTGGGAGTTAATCTTCAGCTGCAGGCACAGGAACTTAGAGCATGGCTTAAGCAACTTCGTAGTTTTAGTCTCCAGTATGAGAAATCGTCCCAACAGCCTAGTGGCCCTCCCCACAGATGGCTGTTCTCAGGCCACCTTCCAGCCGGAAGGAGGAAGGGGAAGGGGTTAGGGTGGAGAGACAAGCTCTGTGCTGCCCAAACAGGTCTTGAGACAAAGTCGCTGTGACCCCTCTCCTGCCCCTAGGCGGGACTGTGCCCTTGGGGGCTGTCTCATCTCTAGTGGAGGCACCAGGAAAGGGGGCCAGATGCTCCTGGGCCAGCCAGTAACATCTGCCCATTCCTGGGGCTTCTTGGCTCCTGCAGCCTCCAGGAGGCCTCTAAGAGGTGGGCCGGGCTCCTGGCTCCTCTTGGGGCTCAGTTTCTTCTGTGACAGGGTGTCTATCCCCTCTCCCCACTGTGAACTGTGGGGGAAGTGCCCTGAGTTGTGGGGATGTGCAATCTCTGATGCGCATGGTGCCCCACCTCTTTGGCCATCAAGGGCATTTCTGCAGCTCTCCTAGGCCCATCAGTGAGACAAAAGAAGCATCTGATGCCTCAAATACTGACCTCTCTGCTCCCAGTTTCAAAGACATTTAATTCTGATACTGCCCTGCCGTGTTCCTCAGCCAACACAGAAAGGGAGCAGCGGCTTCTGTGTAGAAGCGGCGTCTGTGTAGACGCGGCGTCAGTGTAGACACGGCGCAGACCGAGGCCGGCACACCCGCCCCTTGGCCGCCCTGCCCCAGTCCCCGGGCCCCTGGCCGGGTCATTCGCGCTTCCACCCCTACTCCCCTGCAGGGAGGGCTGCTCCCCGTCTCCGGGAGGGGCGTGATTCTACCTGCTTTAGGAACGCGAGGACGCCTCTAATGGAGTGCGGGGTGCTAGTGTGGGGGTGTCGCATTATCCAAAGAGACGCCTCTGGCCGCCGGCTGCGCTTCCTCCCCGCCCGGATGCGGCTGGCACAGCGACATCTCGTGGTGGGCGTGTGGCGGGCCGCGCCTTCGGGCGCCCTGCAGCTCCTTCGCCCCGGTAGCTTTCCAACCCCGCGTCTGAGCTCCGGGTTTCCTCCGCAACTGGGTGCCGGGGGTGCGCTCCACGGTGCGGAGGGAGGGTGCGGAGGGAGGTTGCCGTGCTTAGAGCTCAGCCGGGGGACCCTCCTGGCCAGTGGGCCGTCCCCACTCTCCTTAGGAACCTGCACCAGTAACTTGTCACTGGTTGTAGACTGTGGGACAAACCTGATAAACCGGCAAAGCAGCGAAAAGTTCTGTGAACCCAGAGAGGTTCCCCACCTTGGCCTGTGCCTGCGGGTGGTGGAGACTCATGGCAGCTCAGGCCTGCAGCTTTGTAAGCAGCCCCAACGGGAGAGCCTGTGATCACCCCTCTTGATCCTCACAAAGTGCACATTCCCTGAGAGTTGACAGAAACGTTCCTGGGCGAGGTTGGTCATGGGACAGTCTGCTGTGGCTGACATCAGTCTTTCCTCCCAGTGATTCCATACAGGTCAGTGGTCATCCCCATCAAGAAGCTGAGCAACGCCATCATCACATCCAACCCTTGGATCTGCGTCTCAGGGGAGCTCGGGGACACGGGCGTCATGCAGATCCCCAAAAGCCTGCTGGAGATGACCTTTGAGGTAGGTCAGCCTGTCCCAGCAGGAAGCCCCTGTCTGTCCATCCAGAACTCCAGTGTCGCCTCCTTGTTTCCCCGGCGTCTAATAGGATGAAAGGGGGTCCTGTGAGTGGTTATGCAGTTTGGGGTCACACCTGCTAACGTGCCTTGCTTTTATTTTTGTTGTGACTGTTCCCTGTGTCAAGCCTAGTTTCTCCTCAAGGGATGGTGCACTTCTGGGCTTTGCCAGGGGCCATACCCTGCTTCCCAGCACCCAGCATGGCTAGTAAATGTTCTCCCCACAGTGATCTCTTCCCAGTGTACAATGCGCCTGCCTGGACCTGGGCAGAAAGACCTAGCCAGCAGAGCTGACCTCGATGCTCACCATTAGGCCACATGGAGATGTTTGTAAAATGGCCTCCGTGTCCCATATCCTAGCTCTCATCTCCCCGGCGAAGTGTTTGCAGGTGTTCCTGGTGTGCAGGAATAGCCATACCGCTCAAGTGCCCCACTGACAGACATCACCCTCAAAGCCCATTGTACCCACACCTGCCCACAGCCCTCTAAAGAGATGGAAGCTGTGGCTTCTCTCCGCCTCCAGGCAGGGATGGAGCATGAGCTGTGTCCCAGGCCCCACACTACCAGCCCCAGGCCCCATCACACCTGCCTGCTCCTGATCTCACTGCTGCGTCAGAGTGCCGTGTCCCTCTCACCTGGATCCTGAGCCAACTTCCCAACACAGCAGAGCCGAGGCTTTACGAACCTGTGGCCCAGATGCTCCAGCTGTTCATTGTCAGCTGGGGCCTGTGATCTCTTCTTGGAATTCAAGTCGGAATTTAGTTGACGTTTGTCTTACCACCATTTTCTTTTGTACTTGGCCACAGAGACCCAGGAAGCACACTGGTGTGTGCTTCTTTATGATGGCCTCAGGGACCTCTGGGAGGTGCGGGTTCACGTCACTTCAGCCTCAGTGTTTTGTTGGAGTACCTGTCAGAGACTTTGGACACCTGTAGTGATTTTCCTGCCTTCTCTGTGACAGAACTGAGATGCCTCCGTCTCCTACTTCATGAAACTCTTCTCATTCTTTAGACACAAAGCCCCGTCTCTGAAGTTTCTGGGTTCTCCAGTCAAAATTGTTCCTCCCACCTCGTCCCTCTAGTCTTGTCACAGCTCTGGCCTGGTGTCCTGCCATGTGCCCCTTGGATGGGCAGCATCCCCCAGCCCCTCCAGGAGGGCTGGTCTGCCTGAGCCTCCTGTCCTAATGCTACACTGCCCAAGCCCCTCTCCCGTGCCGGGCCATTGTTGATTCAGTGGAACCAAGTGCCGGGAACAGCCCAGAGGTGACGTCCTGGGCCAGGTTCTGAGTAGCCTGTGGTCCTCTTCTTGCAGTGCCAGAACCTGGGGAAGCTGACCACCGTCCAGATTGGTCACGATAACTCAGGGCTGCTGGCCAAATGGCTCCTGGACTGTGTCATGGTCAGGAATGAAATCACAGGACACACGTACAGGTAAGCAAATGGGCTTGGGAGTCCAGGATGTTTCCTCTGAGTTTTCTAGATCAGGAGAGGATTCAGAGTTGTTTTCTTTCTAAAGCCTTCCTATTGCCTCCTGCGTTTTAGTTTCATTTTTGCATATTGCTTGGTGTCTGTTTATGTAATCTAAAATACCCCAGAAACGCTTGTATGAAACAGACTGTGTTTACTGTTAATGCTTGGGACACAGTGTTGAGGAAGGTTGGTGTAACTGGTCAAAAAGCAGCTCAGGGTGATTTCAGTGGGAGGAGAGGATCTTTTGTCCTGCCGCAACCAGCCTCCTGTGGGAACTCTCCTCTTCTCTCCGGTAACTTAACTCCTATCTTCCAGTTTGAAAATACCTTTCCCAGAACTATCCCACAGAATTTTGATACAGCCTATGTATTAGAAAATACTAACAAATCACTTTAATTTGGTTGCGTGTGGCCATTTCAGTCTATATGAGAGAGAATGTCTTTATTTTCCAGAATTAAACTGAGGTGTATTGTCAGAGGTGAGGTGTCCTGCTGCATGTGATTTACTTTAAGATAAATCAGCCAAATATGAAAGTGAAATATGGCCTAGGAGACGACTGTGTGATTTGTTCTTCTCTCTGCTTTTCTATTTGTTCAAAAATTTTAGCAATTAAAATAACAAACCAAGGCCTCCCTGGTGGCTCAGGTGATTAAGTCTTAGCACTCTCTCTGAAGCTATCAGAAGCCACTGCAGCATAAGTTCAATCTCCGGCCAGGGAGCTGACCCCTATGGCACAGCAGACCTCTCCTCCTCTCTCACCCATTGCTCCCCTCAGCAATGGATTTCAGTCAATCTGCCTGTTCTGTTCCCTGCTCTGTTTCTGGGGAATCCTCTCACCACCACCCCATCTCTCCCTCCACCCCCGTACCTCTGGCCTACATCCCAGCTCTTGTTGCATAAATAAATCTTTTTAAAAAGTAAATAACAAACCATGGGCACTAAACTAATGAGCTTCACCCACAGTACAACAGAAAGCCAGTGAATATCAGTGATTTTTCCAGAAGGTTCTGTCCTCCAGGTTCCCATGTGGGCGCTGGCTAGGGAAGGGTGTCGATGACGGCAGCCTGGAGAGGATTCTGATAGGAGAGCTGATGGTGCCGGCAGCAGAAGAGGACCTGGCCAAGCAGTGTCGGACACCCCCCCAGCAGAAATCACCCACCACAGCCCGGAGACTGAGTGTCACCTCGCTGACGGGAAAGAACACCAGTAAGCCGTCAGGTCTTTACCTTCCTGTATGCCCCAATGTTTCCGATGTCACATGGCCATTTTACAGAAAACTGTGGAATTAATGAGCTGTGATGAAGAGATTATAAAGAATAAATCAAAGGAAAAATTATTTGAGAGAGGAGACTTTAAAAGGGCAGGGAGAGGGCCCTCCCTGGTGGCGCAGCGGGTTAAAGCACAGCACTGAGAATCTAAAGCCGCTTCCACATGAGTTCAATACCCGCCTGCCCCAGAGGAGACCACATGGCGTGGCAGACCTCTCCTGACCCGCCCGCTGCTCCCCTCAGCAGTGTACCTCGTCGATCTGCCTTTCTGCTCCCCACTCTGTCTCTGGTGAAGCCTCTCACCGCCCCTGCACCTCTGGCCTGTACCCCAGTTCTGTATGCATAAATAAATAAAATCTTTAAAAAAAAAATAAATAAATAAAATTTAAAAAAAAAAAGGGCAGGGAGAGCATAAAGAGGAAATATGGCATTTAATTTAAGTAATTAAATGCCTAAAGAGTTTAGATATTAGGACCCTCCCTGATGGCACAACGGGTTGAAGTGCAGCACGATGAAGCTGTCGCAGTCACTGCAACACAAGTTTGATCCCCGGCCAGGAAGTGACCCACATGGCTTGGCAGACCTCTCCTGACCCGCCCACTGCTCCCTTCAGCAGTGTGTTTCAGTATATCTGCCTGTTCTCCCCTCTCTGTCTCTGGTAAATCCTCTCACCCCTGCACCACTGTCCTGTACCCCAGTTCTTGTATGCATAAATAAATAAATCTTTTTTAAAAAAAGAGTATCAGTACACATATGCAGCACATGACCCTGAAACCCACACGCAGACACTGGCCCGAGAAAGAGGCAAGCATGCACGCCTCCACTAAGGCTTGTGTGGAGGGGCCTCTCTGGAAGCCTAAGGGGTTGGGTCTGCATTATGCCACTGTGGCCTGAGTTCGATTCACCAGCCAGGGAGCTGACCACATGGTGCAGCAGACCTCTCCTGTCTCACCCACTGCTCCCTCCCCTCAGCAGTGGATTTCAGTAGATCCGCTGCCTGTTCTGCTCCCCACCCTGTCTCTAGTGAGTCAGAGTCACACCTCTGGCCTACCCCCCAGCTCATCTATGCAAAAATAAATAAAACTTTTAAAAAAAAAAAAAAGACGTGTGTGGAGATGCTCACAGCAGCTCTGTACTGCTCAGCAGGATATGGAAATGGCAGACCAGGGTTCACTGCAGCACCAGTGAATCCCAGCAGCCAAAGGTCAAATGCCCTGCTCCGCCATCTCTATTAAATTCTTAAAAGGCTTCTGTAGATAGAACAGTGTCGGGAGCTGGGAACAGGGCAGGAAGCTGACTCAGAAGGACAGGGGAGCTATCTGGGTGATGGAAACACTGCACCATGGCTGAGTGGTATCTGACTGTCCCTCTCAGAGCCCATTGAATTGCACTCTTAAAATTGGTGAATTTATTGTATGAAGACCTTAATTGTGTTGCTTTAAAATTAGAAAGTAAACCAGTTAGTGCAGTCCAACCATCGAGCTTATTTTTCTTGAGGACTTCAAATAGCTAAGTGGATGCTTATAAGAGTTAAATCGGCTCATGTCTCTTGGAAGTATGTGGTGTGGAGAACAAAGTTTCAGTTACTGATAAAGTGTCTGTACTTATCAGGGGGATGTATTTTCTGATATTCTTATGATGTCAAGCATAGTCAGGAAACCTCACATTAAGCATAAGTGAGCTGTCCCAGCATGGCCTCCATTGCCCTTAAGCCCCTGAGCCAGGCCTGGGCTGGGGGCCGCCTGTGAAGAAAGACAACCCCCCCATCCCCCCACTTTGGGTTGTATTTTCTCTCCAGACTCAAGAAGCAGGAAGTGTGAACTAACCTGAAATTCAAAAATGGGTGACTCGGTACTTTCTCATAGTATGGGTGGTGTTATTTAGAGAACTAGAAGATTTAAGTCAGTTTCAAAATACTACTGATGGGTACAGGGTTCTGGAATGAATAAAATCAAAGCTTGCAATGTAGGTCCTCAGGTTGAAAAGAAAAAATACTCAAGGGTAAAACTAAAATAGTGGCTGGGAGCTAAAAATGGTTCAGTTTCCATTTTCACAATTTTTAGGCATTGGTGGAGAAAACACTTGACTTTTACCAGAAGAATGTTTTGTGTGATAAATTCCTCCAGGAGTGTGAATTCAGAGACTCTACATGTAGTTGTGTTTGTCATGTGTTATGACAATGGTATTTACTAGCCAGCCACCTTTTTTTTTTATACAACTGTGTTGGGGTTTGAAAGGCAAAACAGTTTAGAATCCTCTTCAAGTCACCCACCGAACTCTCCTATAGGAGCAGGGCCCAGATGGGATCCGGGAGGAGAAAAGACTCACCTAGGGACTGACCGGGGAGGGAGGCCCCCGCCTCAAGCCAGGTGCTCCTGTACCCCACATTTTCCCATTGATTTAGACAGGATGGCCTCACCCAGCCTCAGAGTCCATGCCCATGAAGGAGAGGCCTCAGAGGGGATCGGCTGTGGGATACCTGAGGAGTGGTACTGTGAGCTCCCCCCTCACCCCAGACTGGGGCCTATCTCACCCTTCATGACTCACACTTGATACCTCATTCTCTTTGCCTGCTGGCCCACAGGGTGTGTCTTTTCCCTGTTTCAGGCTGAGGGAATTCGAACTCAGAAGACAGTTGGCCAAAGATATAGCATGTAAAGTACAAGGCTGGGATTTTAATCTGGAGGTCTCTGGGGTCCTTTCCCAAGGTACCCAGGCTCCCCTCACTTGAGGAGCCTCTGGTAACACCCACCTAGTTGCCTGGGTGAGGCTTCCCACCTGGGGGATGCTGTTGCCTACATGTTCTGTTCATTTCCCCAGCCTAAACACTAGCCACTGTTCATTGTTTCAGAGCCCAACGCGGGACAGATCCAAGAGGGAATCGGGGAAGCTGTTAACAACATCGTGAAACATTTTCACAAGCCCGAGAAAGAGGTAAGAGGGGCCCTCTCTGGTGGCGCAGCAGGTCAGGACGCAGCCCTGCAAGCTGGCCACAGCCGCTTCAGTGCGAGTTCTATTCCCGGCCCCCGAGATGACCCACAGCAGACCTCTCCTGACCCGCCCGCTGCTCCCCGCAGCAGTGTACTTTGTCGATCTGCCTGTCGTGCTCCCCACTCTGCCTGGTGAATCCTCTCACCACCCCTTTACCTCTGGCTTGTATTCATTTCTGTATGCATAAATAAATAAATCTTTTTTAAAAATAATGGAAAAGAGGAAGAGGGCATTAGACTCACCACTGTGGGGGCCTTTGTCCAGACTGCTCCATACACCATGCTCCCTGAGGCAGTGCGGTGCTCCCTTGCTTTGTGAGGCCCGCAGCCTGCCTCCCACGCCAGTTCTTGATGTTGTGCAGTCACAGGCCCATGTGACTGACACACCTGTGCTGTGCTCACAGAGGGGGAGCCTCACCGTGCTGCTGTGCGGCGAGAACGGGCTGGTGGCGGCCCTGGAGCACGTCTTCCATCATGGCTTCAAGTCTGCCCGCATCTTCCACAAGAACGTCTTCATCTGGGACTTCATAGGTAATGAGGCCCACGTCTCCTCTCCAGGGTCCCTGTGGTCCCTAATGAAGGCCCTCACTAGACTGGATAGTTAGTGACAAGGGGTGTGCTGTTCAAGTAGCCAAAAGTACTATGCTCGATTCTCACCAGTCAGCTGCTTCTTTTACTTAGCGTCCATAGCATTCTACCATGACTCCAAATGTCAGGATAGAAATTCCAAACACATAAGTAAGCAAAACACAATTCCTGTGGGTGACAAACATATTCTGGGCAGGGGGTAGAGGTTGGGTAGAACAAACAGCACACAAAAACATAACATGTGCAAGCCACCCTGTGTATTATGTGAAAAAATAAAAAAGCAAGGTCAGAGGAGGTGGAGCTGTGTTTGCAACCTCAGGAGGGTGGCTGTTGGTGCCATCATGGTCTCCTCATGGAGGTGAGCCTGGGAGCAGGGTGCCTGGCCAGCTAGGACCCCAGGAGCCCGGGCACATCGAGAGTGGCAGGATGTGAGGGAAGGGCCTGGCTGCCAGAACCAGCCTCCTGTGGGGCTGGATATTATCCTGAATGGGGGTCAGGAAAGCCTGGGGCTGAGGAGTAACAAGGTCAGACTCCATTTTACAGACACCGCTGCAGCTCCAGCCTGTCCAATGTGGTAGCCATGCCTAAGCTGATTTAATTTAACTGCATTTGAAATGCACTTCCTTAGCTAGAGCAACCCCTCTCCTGGCTCCAGCAGCAGACTTTGGTATGCAGTGCTCCTGGAATCCTGGCTTCTTTGGTGAGGTGATTCCTCACTTTGTTTTGTCAGTAAGGCCTAGGCACGTCACTGATTTCATCTAATTTAGGATTTGGGGGCAAAGAAAGGAAAGTGGGCAGAGGGCAGCCCTCAGGAGCCATGACCTTGACCAATGACCTTGACTTGGCACAGACTACTCTTTATCCCAGTATCTCGCAAGTATCACTAGCAAGCTTTCCAGAATCCCCTCAGGCCCCCATCTGTCTACGTGTGACGTGTCATGTGTCGTGATGTGACTCTGCTTTCTTTCCCCAGAGAAAGCGGTCGCTTGTTTTGAAACTACTGACCAGATTCTAGACAGCGAAGCTGACGTCCTCCTCCAGAAGTCATCCAGCAGAACCTTCTGCCACTATGTCAGCGCCATCAACACCGCGCCCAGGAACATTGGGAAGGACGGCAAATTCCAGATTTTAGTTTGCCTGGGAACAAGGTATGGACATGCTTTCCCTGTCCTTGCTACACACAGGTGAGAGTCCGGCCCACCTTGCCCCTCCCAAAGCTCCAGGGGTCCTTCATTCCTGGTGTGTTGGGTGTTTGCTCCGCCATGGGCGACGTGCAGAGTAGTTGACACACATGATCTCACCGAATCACCCCTCCCTCCACATCACATCACCGCTGCTGCAGGAAGTAGCAGCCAATGCCCTCACCTGGAGACAGAACACAGAGAGGCACAGAGATGCTAACACAGTTCCCAAGTTACACAGCTTGACGGTGCCAAGGTCAGGCCCTGCCAGAGCCCACCTTGGCCACTGCCAGACACTGAGAGCAACGGGTGGGCAGGCAGGGAAGTCGGAACCTCGGCACACATGTGCACCCACTGCACAGCACTGTGGGTGTCAACATGCTAACTCCAACATGCTAACTCCTACTACATAAATGTAGTCTCTAAGACTGGTTCTTGCCTCTTTTTTTATGAAGGGGACACATAGGAGTTGTAGAATGTATTGATTTCAAAACAACCCTTAGAGTTGTAAGAAATGAAACACAAGACCTTTAGACGATCTCTCTCAAGTTCCTTGTACAGCATTTGTCTCCTCGAGGCCAAGGAGGGACTTCGGGGGCCACTTTGTGGCTGCCCTTGTGTAGAAGACGCTGAGGGAGCCCCAGGACAGTTTGGGCACGATGACAGATAGCAACGTCAGTCCTTATGTGAAAAACAAAGGGCTTGCAGAAGCACACTCTATTTCTTCTTAAAAAAAGGCCCAGTTTCAGTTGTCTTTCAAGTTCCTTTTTAAAGATCTTTATCTCCTGTTTTCTCTTTACTGTTGACTTAATAAACCAATGCAGCCCCTCTTTAGTGTAAAAAAAAAAAAATCTACTTAATGTTTCTTTGCTTTAATTTTGTTCCTTACTGTTAGTGCTGTATGTGTGTGTGCGTGCGTGCGTGCGTGTGTGTGTGTGTGTGTGTGTGTGTGTGTGTGAAGAGCTGGAGTGTAGGCCAGAGGTGCGAGGGTAAGAGGATTCACCAAAAACAAAGTACTAGGCAAAGTACTAGGAGGTCTGCTGTGCCATGTGGATCAGCTCCCTGGCCTGGGATCGAACTCAGCCTGTGGCAGTTACAGGGCTGAGACTCAACCCCTAGGCCCCTGCTGTATGAGTTTTTAAAAATCAGAACAGAGGAACAGGGCCTCCCGGTGGCACTGGGGTTAGGTCTCAGTGCTATCAAGCATCTCCAGCCACTGCAGCCTGAGTTCCATCCCTGGCCAGAAGCTGACCCATAGGGTGCACAGACTCTCCTGCCTCACACACTGCTCCCTGTCAGCAGTGTATTTCAGGGGATCCTGTTTCTGCTCCGCACTCTGTCCCTGGTGAATCCTCTCACCCCCCTGCAACTCTGGCCTACACACCAGTTCTTGTATGCATAGATAAGTAAAACTAAGTCATTAAAAAAAAAAAAAAAAAAGAACGATGATCTCTACCTTTGTATGTCGTCTTTCTTCCCCAAAGGTCCATCTTTTGGCATAGCTTGCAGGGAAAGTCTTAGTAACGCCACATAAGAAAAAGATACAAGATGGCATTCTGCCACTTTTTGAAAGAGGTGACATTGGAATAGAGAATGTCTCCAGGTGGTGGCCAGACCCACTTCTAGAACCAGTGGGTTTTTCCTTTAGCTTCCTTGTCTCTTCGCTGTGTCTTTTTAACCAGTGAAAGCCCAGCTTGCTGGCTTTGCCTCCTGCTCTCCTCACCCGGGAGCCTGGCTGGATTCTCCCCCTATGTTCCTTCAGTCCTCCCGGCTCCCGCAAGGGCCGCCGTACTCAGCCCTTGTGTCCTCCCACAGGGACCACCTGCTCCCCCAGTGGATCCCGCTGCTGGCCGAATGTCCCGCCATCGCCCGCATGTACGAGGAGAGCGCCCTGCTGCGGGACCGCATGACCGTCAACTCTCTCATCCGTGTCCTGCAGACCATTCAGGACTTCCCCATCGTCCTGGAAGGGTCCCTCATCAAAGGCGTGGACGTGTGACCCCTTGGCTCGGACCCCCGTCCAGACCCTGGTTCCCAAGCCTCCCCCTCGAAGGCGCCGACTGAGCATCTTGTGAGCCCCTTGAGGAGCGGCCCCCACCAGAACAGCCCTCGCGCTGCAGACAAGGCAAAACACTGCATTGTAGTTCATTTGAACCCGGAATTTAGTATAAAATAGAGTATTTTCATGTGGTAGATGTGTGTAAATATGCTCTCTTCTTGAAGAAATTATATTACTCTAATAAGATACTTTTCTTAGATGGAATATTCCTGTGACTTAAAATTAGTAGCTTAAAAGCGTAGGGAGCTGGGGGTGGGGGCAGAGCTGAGCTAGTCAGGAACAAGCCAGGAAACCTGTGGACACAGTGGGCCAGCAGCTTCCATGCCTCTGACTGTGAATGTAAATGGTGTCACCTACAAGCGAGCTGGAGTCCTCGCTGGTGTCTTTTAAGTTATAAATTACTTCATACATTTGAATTGAGTCACTTCTCCAGACTTCTGGGAAAAAACTTCCATCCACAAGATGAAGCTGTAATTCAGATATTTGAGTCCTGACCCCAAGGAGCTTGGCTGAAGAACTGGCAAGAGAACACACAGAGCGCCAAGAGTGTGTTCTGTGGTGGGATTATAACTTCTTTACACTGTGGAAGATTAGCCCGGACTCACTTCATTCTTGGCATTTTTACTCTTGTTATTTGAGGTACTTTGGGGAGATGCAAGTTTCATAGTGTTGGCCTCGTCGTCCTAAGGACCACAAACAGCAATAGTATCCAGCCCTTTCCTTCACCACCCTCCCGTCTGGAGCCTGCCTGCGGCCCCCCCAGGAGAGCTGGATCATCCAGCATAGGTGTCCCTCCCCGACCCCCTGCCTGTCCCCCCAGACATTCCCCCCAAGAATGTCTCGGAAACTTTTTGTTGACTCTCAAAATGCATATAACAGGAGGGGAAGAAAGAACCAGCCCCTCGTGGGGTTTCAGGGCCAGACTTAGGCTCCTCCATGAGCAAGCCTGGGTGTTGGTATCGAGCAGCTGCCCTGAAGCCCCCAAGGGCACAGTCTTGGAAAATGGAAGCGAAAGCAGAGCCACAGTTGAAGAGAGCAAGGGCTGTGAGTGGCTGCAGCTGGGCGTTTTCTCAGGAAGTCCCACAGATGCCATGGCAGCTGGTCACCTCAGCCAGGGCTGCTGCCAGACAACGCCTCCCCAGGTGGCCAGGGGCTTGGGAAGAAGAGCTGTATTGAGGGAAAGGCAATGAGGGAGGGTCTTGGCCCTGCTCCTGAAAAGCTGGGCAGCCCAGCAGAGGACTGTCACAGCCTCCTCGTCTCGTGGGTGGGAACACATCAGAACCAGAGAGACTCAGTGCTGCCCCACAGCTGGCCAGTCACCATGCAGATCTAACTTGTGTCTTTCAGTTACACCAGGCTACGTGAGGCCAGCCTCCAGGACACTCGTATCAGTAGTAAGTATTTGTACTCTTGGATCTTGATTCACTCGGCTACACAGCTAGGAAACAAGAACCAGCACTCTCTATGATAATCGTGCATAAGCATTAATATTCATTTGAACACATTGTTCCCCCAATGGTTGAGAAAGAGTATCACTTGTGAAAACTGAAAGCAAGATTGGATTTGGGAGCCTGTAGATAAAACTATTACTTTAAAAAATAATACACCTCCCCCCCTCACCCCACCCCGTTAAAACTCCCATTTTGCTCCACTTTGCATAGCGAGAGACTGATTTCAAAAGAAACTCACAGGCACTGACAGCCAGGACAGGCCAGATGCTTCTGGGGATCCAGGTTCCTGAGGGTGCCACTGGCCCCCCCTACCTGGTCCTGGTGGGGGCAAATCTTGGCTTTTCAGAAGACACTTAGCACTCATAAACAAGAAGAGCCCATGGGAGCCAAGCTGATGAGTGAAAAGGATGTAGCATAAGCTACATCCGGGCTCACCTGAGACATCATTATTAAAAAAATAGGACTCAGGCCTGTTCTGTCTGACCAGGGCCCACATGTTTTGAGGGCAGCAGCCGAATCCTTGGAGAAAAAGTACCCGGCAGCCCTCCAGGGAAGCTGGCTTAGGATGACCACACACCAGGCCTCTCTGCCCTGCCAACTTTCCAAATTAGCATCTGGCTCTATGGGCAAGCCTCAAGATGAAAGTAAATAAAAGTCCATTTTCATTAACTCCCCTCCGCCCCCCGCCCCCCGCCAACAAACTAAAAGTAATGCTTAGAATCATTACTAGTATTAGTAGTGTATGAAGTAGTTTTAAAGTTAAATTGCCACGAACATCACCTCTTGAGTTTTCCCAGTGTCTGGAGGCCTCTTTGGCTGTACTCTGTGGTGATACGGGCACTGGCATTGCTGTGCAGACCTAAGGCGGGGCCGGCACACCAGCGCTGGAGGCCACACATCCCAGGGTGACCTAGACAGGAGGGGCTCGAGGTGGGGGAGCTCCAAGCCCTGCCCACCTCCTCTGCCCAGCCAGAGTTCATACAGAAACCCCAAACAAAAGTTTACCATTTCCCTCTAAAATGTTTCATGTTTTTGTCCCTTTTGTGACTCTGTGGTGTTTACTTTAAAGTAGATTGTTGTTGTTGTTTTAAATTATTTTAATGAAGTTGTCACACTATGATGGTCTGGATGATATTGGCACTGGACAGCCTGTTTCCTTTTTTGGCAATAAAGCCCGGTTATAAGTGGGAGTGGAAAGGGGGAAAGACCGTCCCTCCCAGCTCCGTGAGCCTGTGCTGACACCTTTAAGACATTTGGAAACGTGTGGCCACAGGCCAAGACCAGCTTTGAGTGTCCCTCTTCTTGATGAAATAACTTCTAAGAAATTGTGACTTTCACTTAGAGAACTGTGAGTATTTTCTCTGTAAGGTTTACAGAAACTAGTCTATCCTCACCTTGCGAGGGGCTGTCTGAAGCACAGCTGCTTCTCTTTCAGTGTTAACACACCTTCACTACTTGAGAATGGAGGCTTGAGCTTTTCTCTACTTTTATAAAGTGCACCCTGTCTCCCAATCAACCAGGTCTTTTGAAGTCTATGAGTATTTGTTTCTTCTATGAGTATTTCGTTCATTTAATATATAAAAAAAAAAAAAGAAAAACAGCTAATGAGGTAGGGTCCCTTCTTTCTACTAAAATGTATTATGAATCTCATAAGCTAATGCCCAAGGTTTTGGAAGAGGAGGCTGATGGGTGTGATGAGAAGACTTACTGAAGCTGACTATCCTTGCAAGGATACATTCTGATGAGCTTCAGAGAGAAAATACTGGACAATTATTAACCAGAGTGAAAAAAAATCACAAAATGTATTCTCGTTTGGAGGAATCCAGGGTATCCTTGGGTTATGGGGCAGGAATCACAGCTGGTCCATTTACTTAATGTGTGCGTGTGGGTCCTGCCCTTATTCCCAGTACCACAGCTGTTCGCAGTAGAGCGGTATGGGAAGGTGTTTCTGTTGTCAAGCCAATAAGGGTGTTCGATATACAGAAAAACTCCTCTGTGTCACGCCTGAGCCATGTAGAAATGTGTCCTGTGTATCTTTTTTTTTTCCAAATGAGTATTTCTGCACTTAAATTATATTGTTTTTCTTTGTATTGTTAACAAAATGCACCATAACTGGATTTTCTTTTCCTCATCTGAACATAATATAAAATGTAAAGAGTATTGTGATACCCAGCACTTTAACATACATATCAGAGAAACTCACCTGGGTTTTTCAGGTTTTGAAGTACATTTAAATATGACTTTTCATGCTTTGTTCTTTACAAATAAAACTGTGGGGTTGATACTTTGTTTTGCTTCATTATTATAGAATCTTAATACCAATTAGTTTACAAGGCAAGTAGCTCAAGACATTAAAGAGAGAAAACCAAAACCACGATGTAGTACAAAAGCTAACCCTACCTCACACTACACAGAAAAAGCAACTCAAGGTGGTTTAACAACCTGAAAGTAGAAGGCAAAACAAAATTTTTAGGAGAAAATACAGAATGTGTGTATAAAATCTGGGAAAG
The DNA here is from genome assembly GCF_000260355.1 of Condylura cristata. Lineage (NCBI taxonomy): Eukaryota > Metazoa > Chordata > Mammalia > Eulipotyphla > Talpidae > Condylura > Condylura cristata. Next base: position 36,379,288 of record NW_004567105.1, read on the forward strand.
GTAAGGCTTTCTTAAACGAGACAATCAAAAATAATTAGCATTATAGGCCATCATTTAAAAAAAAAATGGGAGGCCTCCTTGGTGGCCTAGGAGTTAAGTTTCAGCTCTATTACCTCTACTGCCTGAGTCTGATCCCTAGCCAGGGAGCTGACCCACAGGGCACAACAGCCCTCTCCAGTGGATTTCAGAAAATCCACCTGTTCTGCTCCCCACTCTGTCTCTGGTGAGCCTGCTCACCCCCTGCACCTCTGGCCTATACCCCAGTTCTACGCAAAAATAAGTAAAGGTTAAAAAAAAGAAAAGAAAAATTCTTCCCTCAGTTTGCTTTAATCCATGTTCACTGAGTAAAACATACTTTGATTGCCAGGACCCATTTTGTTCCAGATGTCTGAATCAACTGATGTGTCTGGATTGAACAGCACCAAACATGACACACAGTTTAGCTTCAGTAACTCCACTCCAATAAATTCAAAGACAAAAATCAAGCTTGTATGCTTCTTCGCCCAACTGAGGACTTAGTGGAAGATGTTTGTAGCAAAGGCGTCTGGTCTGAAAGAAGGGAGAAGAGATCTGCTACAACGGAGATTAAGTAGTCTCTGCCAAACTATACTCTTGAAAGATACTATTAGAAGAAGGCAAAGAGAAGGGACAAACTGGGGTAAAATGCTGGCAAATCACACATCTGATAAAGGTCTTTTTGTTTAAAGATTTATTTATTTATGCATACAAAGTTGGGGTATACAGGCCAGAGGTGCAGGGGCGGTGAGAGGAGTCACCAGAGACAGAGTGGGGAGCAGAACAGGCAGACCACGGAGAACACTGCTGAGGGGAGCATGGGTGGGCCAGGAGAGACCTGCCATCCCGCTGGATCACCTGGGCTGGTGATCTTGCTGGGCTGGTGAACTTGCACTGAGGCAGCTGCAGTTCACTTGTAGTGCTGTGCTTTAACCCATTGGTTACCAGGAAGGGCCCTGATCGAGGTCTAATACAAAAATATATAAAGAGGTCTCAAAACTCAATAAGAAATAGCCCAGCCACAACCAAGGACAAGTGATTTGAATGGATACTTCACCGAAGAAGACATGCATATCAAAAAGATACACAAGAAGATACTCAGCATCATGAGTTACCTCAAAATATAAGTCAAAGACCAAACAAGGTAACACACACCGCTGACTGTGGCTCAATTTGAAGACCTAGCACACCACATGTCTGTGAGGATGCACAGTCGCTGGGCCAACATCCACTGCCAGTGGGCACGAGAAATGCTGCTACCACTTTGGAAAACAAGGTGGGAGTTTCTCAGGAAGTCTGATGTACATCTACCCTATGGTCCAGCCACTCCACACCTCCGTATGTATATGTGACTTCATCAAAACTAGCACTAACCCACTGCCACCAACAAACGAGTGGAGAAGCTGCTTGTAGTATGTGCATACAGTGGACTATTACTCAGCAATGAAAAGGAGCAAACTATCAGCAGTTGCAATGACATAGACAAATCTCAAAGTACTCATTCGGAGACAGGTCCCCCCAAGCCACAAAATGGATGGAAGCAAACAAAAAATACAAATAACTTATGCTGACAAAAGACAGATTTGTTCTTGTCTGGAGAAGGGAGTTTGGGGAATGGGATGACAACCAGGCAGCAGGAAAGTCTTCAGAGGACAGATCCATTCATGACGGTGATTGTGGCGAAGGTTTTACAGGTAAGTAGTCAAGTCCACATTTCCCAAAATCGTGTACAAAATTGTGAAACACTGGAGAGCAATGATTTTTTTTTTCTTTTTTGCATAGAAGAATTGGATTGTAGGCCAGGGGTGCAGTGTGTGAGAGGATTCACCAGAGACAGAGTGCAGAGTGGGGAGCAGAACAGGAGGATCAACTAAAATACACTTCTGAGGGTGTATGGGAGGTGAGACTGGAGAGATCTGTTGTACCATGTGGGTCAGCTCCTGGCCGGGATTGAATTCAGGCTGCAGTGACTGGTGATAATCTGATAATGCGGAGACCTAAACGCAAGTGCCATCAGTGAGGCCCTATTTTTTAATTTTTTTTTACGATTTTATCTTTGCATAGAAAAACTAGAGTGTAGACCAGAGATGCAGGTTGTGAGAGGATTCACCGGAGAAAGAGTGGGGAGCACTACTGAAATCTACTGCTGAGGGGAGCAGTGGGTGAGGTAGGCGTGCTGTGTCATGTGGATCAGCCCTGCTGGAGATTGAACTCAGGCCGTGGGGTGACAATGAGACCTAGGCCACCAGGGTGGTTCCCGGTCCCATTAGTTAATTTAACCAAATTCTAAACTACAAAGCTCTTGGATATCAAGTCTTGATGGAAGTGGCTCCCACTTGAATCTGTTATTTTTGCCACCAGTGAAGTAGCTCCCCAGATCTTTTTTGGTAAATTAAGGGTTTCACTGAGTTTAATCATGAGAATTGACAAGATCACTCGATTATGCTAACTGAAATGTCAGCATTTAGGTTTAGTTTGGACTCACTGGTGCAAGAGAACTAAGACTTTTAACACATAAAATATGTGTCACCTAGTAAAGTAAAGCATATATTTTAGACACTAAAAATAAAGAAGCTGCCTTTTTACATGCAGGAATTAAGAGATTCCTCCTCCCGGAGGCCTCAGCAAGCCTCGACAGGTCACAGAAACTCACCCGCAGGGTGGATCTACGGGAGGGGAGGGTCCGGTCGGAGGTTGAGCGGGCTTCCAGCCCAGCCATTGGAGCTGCAAATTGCTCTCCTCTGGGAACGAGGTGCAGTTCCCGAGGGGGTAGGGCAGGGCCAGAGGGTGGGGGTGGAGTGGGGTGGAGAAATTCTAGCGGGAGGATCAGAGGCTGCAGTAGGGCCTAAAATCATTTGCACACCTGGGCCACCCCACCAACCTGTTCTGTGGTGTGACTTCTCCATCTAAGTCTCCTGTCGGGCAGGCGTCAGCAAACCTTTACCTGCATTCTGCAGCAGCAAAGGGAGGTTCAGTTGAACACTGGCCCTTTGAAGAAAAGGGGAAGAGGGCCAGTGGGGAAGTGAAGAGCCCTGGTCTGGGACTGCCTGTGACTTTGCATCAAGCTGTCACCTCCTCAGCAGAAAGCAGAGGCAACACACACGCACGCCCCACGAGAATGTGAACCCCAAAAGGTCGTGCTGTCCACCGAGTGTCCAGTGACTGCCAGGGGTGATTTATTATCATGAAACAAGCCGGAGGAAACTACTGGGGCCTGCGGGGAGGGGGAAAGAGGAGTGTCATGAGCAGGGGAAAGGGGTTAGGCTGAACCCACCAGATTTCTCCATCCCTGGCCCCACAGGCCTATGACTTCCAGCAACCCCATGTTACAGGGCAACCCCAATGTGAAGTGCAGTGTCCTGAATGTGGGGCTCATTCAGAACATCCGCTCCCCCCAACATGCCCATGGCCCCTCGTCCTGGGTCCTGAACTTCCATATCTCCCCCTCTGAAGCCATGGATTGAGCCCCCCACTCCCCCATATCCAGACAGTTCTGTCTCAGAGCCAAAAGTGTCTGGGCAGGGAGAGCCACCCGGAGGAAATTGCATTTGCCGAGGGCTACAGCTGGGGGAGAATGAGAGCAACTGTCATGTGCTTCCCCCCAAATTAACATGAACTTTTTCTTTTCCTTTATTTATTTTTAAATATTTGTCATTGTTGTCATTTCTGGACAGTATTTGATTTCTTCCTCAGGTGTAGTCCCATAAATCTCCCCCCACCACAGCACCTTTGAACATCACCATGGAAAGCTGTGTGGAGGACCCTCAAATTATTAGACATGGAACATGAACTGTTTTAAATTGCTTTATGAGATCATGCACTTTAGAAACTGCCTCTTCCTGGGAGCTGGGAGTGCACTGATTTGTTTACTCTGCCAAGCCCTGATGGGGGTGGAGCACTGGTCCCTGAGGCCTAGAGCTGCAGTGGAGAGGGAGGTGTAAGAGGGCTCTGCCTCCAGAAGCCTTTGTTCCTAAACCCTGGCTGCTTCTCCTGGCCAGGTCCCTAGGACACTTTCCCAGAGTGGGATGAGGCACGTGCGTACTGCAGGACTTGGGCCCTGCAGCAGGCTGGAAATGTCCACTCCCCAACAAGCAGCCCCAAAGCAGGTATTACTGTTACAGGGCACCCCAGTGTGGACTGGGTTGCCTGTCTGTGGGTCCTCACCCAAACAAGCGCTTAAGATTCCATTGTGCTGCAGTACATCCTGCCCCCCCAACATTACCACTCTTATCTTCACTCCTCCATGTTTTTTGCTATCTTATAGAACAAAAGTGATCTTTCCTAAGGCATCTCATTGCAAAGTAATTGAGATTAGACTCACCGTTAGGATACCGCCAACCAAGCACGCCTTCCCAGATGACACTCAAGGGCTCAGAGTTGGGCGCTATTTGACCAGGAGTAAATGATACAAAACAAATGGAGATCCTGCACTCATCTTTAAGGACAGCAAGAAAAAGCAGAATCACAACTGACTTCTACCTACAGTCCTGGAAAAGGGGGATGGGTGAGTGGACCCTTGGAGGATACTTCTGTTACAGAGCAGGGAGAGAGGGGCACCACTGAACCCCCAAAGCTGCCTGCTCTAAACAGGTGCTGCCATCCGCCACACCAAGACAAGATGTAAGAGCTTTAATGGAAAGGGACTTTAATACAGTGAGTATACAACACAGGAGACAAAGAATATAACTTCTAAATCAAACACCTGAAGTGACCCATCCCCTCGTGGGCAAAAGTCCACCCAAAAGGGGTTGGCCCAAAGCAAGGCCTGAAAGCTGCCACAAGACTAAAGCACCTTCTGGCCGGGACCCATAGAAAAGGGTCAGAAATGGCCAGACAAGTCTGGGAGGAAAAAAGCAAAATCAAAATCAAGATAAACACTGCCACAGTCACCTCCCCACGGGTCTCTCGCCCACATCTCTTTCAACCAGCACGAGGCAAGAAACAAGCACAGTTTCTTCACGTGTCTCCCTCTGCTCCACATGGCTCCCTCAGTTCTCCTTCTGGCTCTCCATCCAGCTTCCTTCTTCTTCAGATTCCTTCTCTTTTCTTTTCTCTACTCAGCTCCACCCTCCTTCTGGGTGGGGCAGGGAACCTGGAACTTCCCCTCTTCCTGGGGGCCACCCTGTTACACTTCCAGAAGACCAGCTGAAATTCCCTGGATCCACTGGTTCCCTTCGGGGAGATGCCGGAGACTAGTTCTGGGAAGGAGTTGTCTGTGGAACTTTACAGCCCAAGATCCTTCATCACAGTCATCAGCACTTTCTTGTTTGGTTCAGATTTCCTGTGGATGCCTGGAGATTTCACACTTAGCTGCTGCTTCTTTTTTTTTTTTTTTTAAGATTTTTATTTTTGCATAGAACTGGGGTATAGGCCAGCTGTGCTGGGGTGAGGGGTGGGGGAAAGAGGATTCCCAAGAAACAGAGTGGGGAGCATAACAGGTGGAGCACTTGAAATCCACTGCTGAGGGGAGATGGACGAGGTTTACAGGCCAGGTGGGTCAGGTCCCTGGCCAGGGATCAAACTCAGGCCTTCACTGTTGCAGTGGTAGTGCTGAGACTTAACCTATAATCCATCAGGGAGGCTCCTCAACTTCTAACAGTTTAGTAATCTATGAATTTTTCTGACACTTTATTTCTCCTAATAGGTTTCAAAGAGCTGCTGCTTTTAAAGAAACTGGAAACTGGGGGAACCTAACTGGGGTGCTTGGGCTTCTCTAGCTGACCTGTCCATCCTTCTCTGGTAGGCTTTCCAGGTGCACACTCTGAGCATCCCCCACTCCTGAGGGCAGCCCCCTCATATCCACATCTCAGAACCTCTCTTCCATATGACTCCAGCCAGGACCCCAAAGGGAGCCACTGTAGGCCTGGGGGACCAGAGACCACATCCCCCACCTTTTGAGGGGGCCAGATAGCTGCTCACCATGTCACACTCCATTCTTCTGTCAGGCATATCAGTCAGGGATAGAAACCAACACCCAGTTCAGCACCTGCTGAATTCTAGGGCCTGTCACCTCAGGACTTAGCCCTTAGTATCATTCTTGGGGTCTTTGTCTCTAAGGCTCTGCTTCTGAGACACCTATGCACACCCGCTAAGTCAACAGGGAGTGACTGAAGGCAGCTACAAACCCAGGAAAATTGGGGTGGCTGTGAGCCAGGCCCCCCCCCCCCACACACACACATCCTCACACTCAAGAGCGAAGCTGACATGCACACAGTGCACGCTCGGGCACCCGCACGCACAGGTACGTGCATGCCGTGGGTGCGCGCACGCAGACTCCCACGCAAGGAGGAAGGGGTGAGTCACTTCTCTGTTCACATGCGCGCCCTCGGGCCACGCTCCTCGCTTTGCTCCAGGAAGGGCGCCCCTGGCCCCTCAGGACGCCACTCTGCACCCCTGAGTCCTGCCAGTGGCACTAAGATCCCCAATAAAAAAAGCAGAAGCCCCCACAGCAGAGTGCTGCCACGGCCTTTGCACTGCAGCCTTCTGGCTGCTTTCATTTTCCGGTGACTCAGCCCACAGGCCCTGACCTGTCTCACACGACCCTGCGAAGACCCAGGTGAGGGGCCCTTCTGCCGAGCCCCGGAGACAGCCCGCTTCCACCCACTCAGGACCTGACCTGCTATGCATGTGACCTACTGTGCGTGAGACCTGCTGTGCGTGTGGGCACGCCCACACTCATCCACACCGCACACACCACACCTCACATATTCACCCACACCTCACACCTCACACACTACACACACATCTTACACACCACATGCATCACACAACACACATTACAACACGTGTGTCACACATCATGCACACCACACAGACCACACACATCACACACACCACATTGTATATATGATGCCTACTATACACATTACACCATATATCTCACACACATTGCATCCACTACACACCATGTCATACACACAACACACAGTCATGCACCACAGACATACCACAACATACAAACACCACAGAACATATACACTCCACCAAACACACCACAAAACTATACATGCCACACACAACACATACTCCTGTGTCACACACATACCACGTCACATACAAAATACTACATACACACTACACAACATACCACAGCCCACACACACACACACCACACACATTGCCTACAGCCACACACCACACACACACCATGCTGCCAGTCTGTCCTTTGTGCCCAAGCAGGACAAATGAAAGGAGAGACACACCTTTGTTTACTCATGAAAAGCGCTTCTAAATCAGAGGCTGCTGTCCTCCGCCTTCTCCAGCTCCTCCTCACTTTTCTTCTAGGGTCCCCTGCTGCCATATTTTCTGCCCAGTGCTCACTGATGCCAAGAAAGCTCTGCCCACTGACTGTGCTCTAGACTATCGATGTGGAATGATTTAAGAACATGGAGTGCAGGGCAGAGATCTGTTACCCAGCTCCAGTTCTGCCACTAATGATGGTGACCCTGTCACCTGCCCCCCTACCCTTACCTGCCTATAGGTTCGGCTTGTAGGGTCCCCTCATCCCACCTGACACCCCACTCCCATCCGTGCCTATTTGTTCCGAGATTAGGTGGAATGCACCACGAATGTCACAGTGCTTGGTTTGACATGCAGGAGTTGTACATGTTCAATTATGACTCCCTGTTTGTGTATTTTTTTTTTTAAGATTTATTTGTGCATACAGAACTGGGGTATAGGCTAGAGGCTTAGGGGCGGCGAGAGGCTTCACCAGAGACAGAGTGGGGAGCAGAACAGGCAGATTGACGAAGTACACTGCTGAGGGGAGCAGCGGGCAGGTCAGGAGAGGTCTGCCACACCATGTGGTCACCTCCGGGGCAGGCGGGAATCGAACTCATGCGGAAGTGGCTTTAGCTTCTCAGTGCAGTGCTTTAACCTGCTGCACCACCAGGGAGGGACCCTGTTTGTGTATTTTAAAGGATATTAACAGTCCTTGTCATTTTGCCCCTGGTCACAGATAAAGCAAAAGAAGACTTTGATTTTCGGTAGACAGAGCACCACCCTAGTTATCTGGCTTGTCTTTCTGGCAGGGAATGGGGTAGGAGAAGTTGAGAGTGACGTTAGTTAGGGCCTCTGTTTTAGAGGTTTTTAATCTGAGGCTCTATCTCTGCTGTTCCAGGCTCCTGCAGTGGAAGCCAGCTACTCACATGCTGAGTGGCATGTCTGGACCTGCTGCTTACTCCCAGGTGGTAAGGTGTTTTCCTCTTTGCATTCAGCACTCTGCCTGGGTTTTGGACCTGTTGCAGATGAAAGGGAGAGCATGCAAATGCATTAGGTAAAGTGAGCAGACATCACGCAGGCATGCCCGCTCTTAGGACCACACATACCATTCAGTTCCCAGATCAGCATCCACTGTCTTTTCTCTGCCCAGGTTAGGCAGGGTGGGTAAGATGTTGCTATGGATTCAGTGGTCTTTCCATATCTGACAAGTTCATGGTCTGGTGTGTACTAGTATCTGACTTTAAGCATAAACAGGAGAGGGGGCACAAACATGTTGAGTTTGTTTTGGTGTTTAAATCAACTGTAGAAGTTTCCCTACCCACCAAAAATCCATTGCTGTAACATTTCATCTTTTTCTCAATGATGTGAAAAAATCAAGTTTAATCAAGAGCAGCTCAAAATTTGTATTCTGAGGTCCACATAGTACCTCCTTGCAAACATAAACAGGAAGGAGAAATATAAAAAGACATGTCTGACCATGGGAGAGCTAAGTTGGCATTTTGAATAAGTAAAGCCAATGCTTCCAATAATGCTCCACGGGCCATCAACTCCCAGCCAGTCTCTAGTGACGGTGGTGTCTGAACTTGTCTTCCACCAGAGCCTCCTACACATATTTGTCATTTACAATGATAAATACCAGTCACCGTACATAATAACTGGTAAGGCAATTACAGAAAGAAAAATAACGATGCCAGGGTTTGGCTGGATACTCAGACAAGACTATGCTATTTTTTAGCTGTGGAGACCTCCACGGCCCCTTTTTGCTCAAGCTCATGGCAAAAATCAACCGTAAGGGCCTCCCTGGCTAAAGACACAGCGTTATCAGGCTATTGCCAGACACTGCAGCCTTAGTTTGATCCCTGACCAGGGAGCGACCCACATGGCACAGCAGATCTTTCCTGTCCTGCCCGCTGTTCATCAGCAGTGTATTTCAGTAGTTTTGCCAGTTCTGTTCCCTGGTGAATCCTTTCACAAACACCCCACCCCCACCCCCGCACCACTGGCCTACAACCCAGTTCTTGTACGCATAAATAAATCTTTAAAAAAAAAAAGAATAGTAACCTAACTCCTAAGAGACCGGTGTGCCTGCTAGCTGCCAAAGAGCAGTTTCACAGTAAGAAATAGGATGCCAGTAGGGCCAGCTGGTCAGCACAGTCACCCTGGGGGAACAGTGGTGGAACAATATTATCAGAAAGGCCCAGGTTACCCCAGGGCGATAGAACACAGAGACTTGGACTTATAAATTGAGGCACTTTAATTGGAATATCAACCTGGTTAATTAAGGGCAGGAAGTAAAAATTCAGGTTATCAAACAGTAGGTACAATGTAACGTTAGCTTTTTTACAGCCAAAATACCTAGAAAAAACATACATCATGATGATGACAGCAGTTATAGTATCTGGATAAGCCATGCAATTTTTATTTTTACTTTTCTTATCTCCAATTTAAAAATTTTCCCCCCAAATCATGAATGATTTTTTTTTTAAGATTTTTTTTTTTTTTTTTTTTTTTGCATAGAAGAACTGGGGTGCAGGCCAGAGGTCTGGGACAGGTGGTGAGAGGATTCACCAGAGAGAGTAGGGAGCAGAGCAGGCAGATCTACTGAAATCTTCTGCAGAGGGGAGCAGCAGGCAAGACAAGAGCATCTGTTGCACCATGTGGGTCAGCCTCCTGGCAGGAGATTGAACCTGGAGGTGAGGGCACTAAGACTTAACCTCTCGACCACCAGGGAGGCTCCATAGTTCCCTTTCAGGAAAGAAAATAAGGAATACATTATGTTCTGACAGAATTCTTTGTTAAATAAGTCAGGAAAAACTATGTGGAAGGCCATGCCGTCATTCCCAATCATGCTATAGAAGGAGACATAACAGTTAATATTGATGAGGTGTCTGCTGTGGGTTAGGTACTGTTCTAAATGCTTTACATGTCTGAACTCATTAAATCTTGATAGAGACTTCAGGGTAGATGAGAAATCTGAGGCAGAGAAACCTGCTCACGGTCACATAGCTGATCCCAAGCTCAGTTTCCTTTTCTGTGAAAGGAGTTCCCTTCCTGCCCTTGACTAACCAGGTTGATATTCCAATGAAAGGAGATAATGAATAAAAGCAAAATAATCCAGTGTCCAGAGTCAGCAAACTTCAACTGACTCTCCAAACACAGTCCTGCCAACTGTTTTTTTTTTGACCCATGCATGAGCTGAGAATTATTTCCACATTTTTTAAATAGCTGGGGGGAAATCAAAAGGAGAGTAATTTTTCATGATGTGAAAATTACATGAAATTCAAATGTAATTGTCCCAAAATAAAGTCATATAGGAACACTGCTGACCTCTATTATGTTCTGGCTATGGCTGCTTTGTGGCTGCAGTGACTGCCATGAGTAACTGTGACAGTGCATTAAATATTTAAATAGGGCCTCCCAGGTGACCTAGAGGTAAAGTCTTAGTGCTGTCACCACTTTGGCCTGAGTTGATCCCTGGCCAGGGAGGTGACCCACACAGGGTGCAGCAGACCTCTCCTTAGCAAATCACCTTGTCCTACTCACTGCTCCCCTCAGCAGCATATTTCAGTCATTCCACCTGTTCTGCTCCTCGTGAATCCTCTCACCCTCTGTCTCTCGTGAATCCTCTCACCCTCCACACCTCTGGCCTGAACCCCAGTTCTTCTATGCAAAAACAAAAAAAGAAAAATTTGAATAGTCACCACCTGACCCTTTATGGAAGAAACTTATAAAAGCCTCACTTGAGGCCTAGCATTGGGTGTGACAGTTTTATAAGGAAAGGTTTTTGTTACTTAGTCAAGGTTCAGCCTCCACATGGCTGCCTTAGCTGTCCCCCTGCCCACTCTTCCCTGTTCCCCTACACAGCTGCAGCTGATCCTGTGGAAAGGTGTGACATGTGTATACTGTGTCTCATGTGTTCATGTTTGCACATATGTGATTTCCACAACAGTCCTGTGAGAGGGGAACTGTGACCCTAGGTTGACAGATGAGGACACTGGGGTCCAGGTGATTTGCTAAGAAATTATATGGCCGAGGAAGTAGCAGTAATAAAAGTTTTCTGGAGTGGTGTCAGTTAAGTATCCCACCCACACCTGTCCCTCTGCTCCTGCTGGCTTGCTAGCTCTCACTCCCTCTCCCATGCTTTGTTTATTCTACTCTCTCTGACCCTTGATCGCTTCCTGTTTGGGTTGGGCCTCCCTCTTTCACGCAGAGATCAAACACCCATCCTCCATCCAGACCAAGAAGCATAGCCAATTCTGTGGTTAACTACAATTTACTAATGAGTCCAGGCTATTCTCAGCTATTCCTTTCACCACAAGAGAACTTGTTAATTGTAGTATATTTCAACCCTGTTTTTCTGAAACCTTCCTTGCTGTCTTCCTTCAGGGCGGCAGTGGACACTCTCAGTGGTGAGAGAGTACAGCAGGTGGAAGGGATTTCTGTTTGGACAGTTTACTTTTCCACAGGGCACTTATGTGACCTCTGTGTACTCATTGTCACAGAGTGACAAATGGTCTTTCCCTCACAGATTCACGCTGACTGAGTTCATGTTGACAGCGCCAACTCAAAGCGCTTGAAGGACCAGAAGAGCATGCTGTGTTAGGCATGGTGTTAGGCCAGGCTGATGGGTAAACCATAGCGCTATTTTTTTCTTTCATCTACAAGCTGGACTTAATTTGGCCCTATTTTCATCATCCTTTGTAGACCATTAACTTCAGTCTTTTCCCCTCTGGGCACTTCTGGTTTTTCCTCCCTGGAGCCAATGCCCTTGTGGCTACCCAGCAGCCAGGGGACAAGAGCGTTGGTTTGTTTCATGCGCGGCCTTTGAAACCTCGGTGGCCAGCACTTTCGCCACAGGAGTGTGCCTGGTACTTCTGGGTCCCAGCCCTGGTGAGAAGTCTTCTAGGCCCGGCACAGGAGCCTTGCAAAGTTGCTGCTTTCCTGGAATAGCCAGTTTTATTTATTTTTAAAGATTTATAGTTTTTTATTTGTACATACAAGAACTGGGGTATAGGCTAGAGGTGCAGAGGGTGACAGGATTCCCCAGAGACAGAATGGAGCAGAACAGGTGGATGTCTGCTGTGCCATGTGGGTCAGCTCCCTGCCTGGCTGGGGATGGAACTCAGGCCACAGTGGCTGGTAATAGCTTCACAGCACTGAGACTTTAACCCCTGCACCAACAGGGAGGCCCAATAGCCAGTTTTAAATAGAAAATGATCAAAGAACCTCAAGGAAGGCTTATTCTATCTCCTTTGCTGTCATTGTTAGAACAGAGGATTCAATCAACTTCTCACTTATTCAGCCAGGTGCCTGTGGAAGCTGTCATGTTTTTGTCTAGCTTTGTTTACACGAAATCCCTTGTCAACTGTGTTCTGAATGTCTATGAGCTAATCCTACCCTTCTGTCTGGTCCGGGGTAGACAAAGGCTGTGAACAAAGTCTGTGCAGTGAGAACAGCAGAGAATCAATGAATGTGTCAGTTGCCTGCAAATTATGGCCAACCTATTTGCCCAGCATATGGCACAGGTTATCACAGTGAAAGCAATTCATTTGAAATCAAACCTCCCTGGCTGCACATATAGTCCTAGCTGCTTAGTAGATTACCAAATTGTGCTTCAGGACAAGTAATTTTAGAAATTTGAAGCAACCACTAAAAAACATTAATCTGCTAAGAGTATTTTATTTTCTATAGGATAAAAATAAGATAGAGATAAAGTCAAAGAAGCTATTAAGGATAAGTAGAAAAACAGCCATATTCAGCTCTAATCCTCAGTTGGGCCTGAGGAGTGAGATCTGTGGGGAGGAAAGAGGGAAATGGCCTGAGTCCACTTCAACAATGGAGACACTTCAGAGGGGAGAAGCAATGAGATATCATGGAGACAGGTGCTAACCGCCTTGTGATAGAACCCCCAGACAGGTCCAGATCTTTAGCTTTCACTCTTGCAGAACCTGATTGTTAATCACAGCACTAAGTTAACAGGATTCAGTTCTAGCTCACTAAGAAAACTCAGAGGTAGGAATATATAAAATAGAATGCCAAATTATTTGTTTCCAGTGAGAAATGTAACTGCCTAAGTCACCTAGTAAAGACTTCTGTCCCCACCAGTGAGAGAATCCCACACGAAGTTTTCCTCTATCAGCTAAAGCTGCTACAAGGTGTGTGGCAAATGGGGCCTGGTAGCTGGTGGGGAAGAGTAAGGAGTAGATAGTGTTCAAACAAAATAGTGACAGCATCGGTCTCTCTGGTGGAGCAGATGTTGATGAATCCTCTCACCCCAGTTTTGGCCTATACCCCAGTTCTTTTATACATGCATACATAAGTAATAATAAAAGATTTTTTCTTTTTTTATTATAATAGCTTATTTTTACATCATTTTGTGCCTTTTTCCATCTCAGTAGTAATCCCCATGGACTCCCCATCACCAGATCACCTGTGTGCCATCACCATAGTCCCATGCATTTCCCCCCACCCCCATTTTTGATCCCATTCCCCAGTCCGCCCCCATAAAATGTCTCTGGTATATAGTTGTTCATTATTATTTTTCTCCCCTGGTCCAATAAAAGATCTCTTTTAAAAAAATGATTTTAAAAAAAAAGAAGGTACCAATAGGTACCTAAGAGTCTGAATATGGGGGTCTCCCTGGTGGTGCAATGTGTTAAAGTGCAGCACTACGTAGCTATCTGCAGCCACTGGAGCACAAGTTCGATCCCCGGCAGAGAGCTGACACACATGGCGCGGCAGACCTCTCCTGACCTGTCCGCTGCTCCCCTCAGCAGTGTATTTCAGTCCATCTGCCAGTTTTCTTCCCCACTTGGTCTCTGGTGAATCCTCTCATCCCTGCACCTCTGGCCTGTACCCCAATTCTTGTATGCATAAATAAATAAATCTTTGAAAGGGAAAAAAAAGTCTGAATATGACTCAGAACCTAGGACACAAAAGGTAGTTGAGTGGGGAGTAGGACTAGTGTTCATTTCCAGGGCTGCAGGAACCAAGTGCAACAGCTGGCTTAAAACAACAGAAATGTCTTCTCTCACAATTCTGGAGACCACAATCCAAAATCAAGGCAGGGTGCTCCTCTAAGGACACTAGGGGAGGCCGGTCCCTGCCTCTCTCCTGGGAGCTTCTGGTAGACCTTTGATTCTGCCCTGTGGCTGTGTCACTACAGGCTCTGCCTCCATCCTCTCAAGGGCTGGTATCGACAGAGACCAAACTCTAGACAGGCTCCTCTGAACTCTTTTCCACAAAGTCTTGACACCCTTGCATCACACAGTCTTAGCCAGAATCCCCCACCTTTGATAATGGTGGTCTGATGGGAGTTCCCACCTCTCACCCCCAGGGTGTCTGCTTTCAGCAAGGACCTTGTTAGGTCTGTCAAACAAGAAATCTCCTCTGACCTCTGAGGTTTCTTTTTAGTACTTTTCCATTCACAGACCCTGCACTCCGCTCCTTGGCTCTAAGTTTCCAGTTTTACTTGTGTTTGAAGTTGAGCCCTATCTCTGTTCCTCCTGCAAACCGCTTCAGAGGTACTGCAACAAGTGTCATGAATAATTGTTTAACAATTTCTCTCCCCTTACAAGGATAGTTATTTATGTTAGGTCAAAGCTAATGCTACTCTGGTATGACCCCAATAATTTCATATCATGAGGTTGGGGGCTAGGTCTTCAATAGATCTTTTGCAGAATATAATTCAGCTTCTAACAGACAGCCTCACTACTTCTGCAAAAAAGATAGCAGACTGGACATTCTCATGTCCCTTCACCCACTTTCTCACTCTCCTGTTACCCTACATGCTGGAGTCCATTCCCACCACTCCTACTTGTGACCCCATCCCCATGCTTCTTGCCCCCCCCCCCATACCAGCACAGCAGGGTAAGTGGCCCCTTTCCTCAGACTTTTCTAAGCAGAACTGGGGAGGGAGGATGGAACCTGAGCATGTGCCCTGGACCTCTGCAGCCACAGCCCCACTGCTGAGAGAGCTACGTGCAGTAAGAGGAAATGAAACTGTGAGAAGAGGCGCCCAGAAGAGGCAGGGAGCCAGGGCCAGACACTCAGAGACTCCTGTTTCAGGTTTCCCCAGGGCTCAGCCCTGCCCTTCCAGTTTCACAGGAACTAATCAAGCACCTTTGTGCTGGAACTAGATGGAGTGGGGCTCTGTTCCTTGGAACAGAAGAGTCCTGGGAGATACATTTGGCCTGGTGAAGACAAAAGATACAGCATTAAGTGGGTCCTTGAGACCTTACCATTTGGAAACACCATTGGGAGAGCCCCTCACTCCCCCCCCCCACCAAGGGCCACACCCACTGAGGGGAGAAGAGAAGTGGACCTTAGAAACACTTGGGGGTCTCTTGGGGGCTGACATACGTGGTTCTACAAGGGAGGCACTAAACTAGAGATCTGGGTGTTAAAGTTTAGCAGGAGATGTTTATGCTCCCAGGAGACTCAAGAGAAGGCCAATTATCAAGGCTGCTGGGTGACCCCAGAACCCCAGCAGGGGGGATGGACACCAGCTGTATGATGAATGTTTTCTGGTGTCAGGCTTGTGTCTATTTTCACAGTGGAATATGCCAGTCAGGAAGATGTTTGTTTATTCATCATTCAACAAATATTTACTAAAGGCTGATTATGTGCCAGGTACCTTGTTACAGTGTGTGTATTAGAGGTGCCCAAGAGGCAGGTGACTTCTGTTCCTGATAGATGGAGTTTTCTGTTGATGGGGGAATAGATATTCAAATATATCAAATTAATGTAGTAGGAAATGTGTAATTTACACATTGTAGTAATTTATGAAGGAAAAGTTATGAGAAAGAGTTTTGAGGGGCAGATTTGAGGCTGAGTGAGTAAGAAAGACCTCTCTGAGGAAGGACTATTGAGAACTGTAGGGAGTGGAAGTGTGTGGGCGAGGGGACGGAAAGGCAGGGCAGAAGAAGGGCAGGAAATAATGTAACAAAGACCCTGCGGCCAGAAGGAGCCAGACTGGAAATGAAGAGAAGAAAGGGGAGGCCACAGCAGAATTGGGAGGGAAGGGGTGGTTGGAATGAACCAAAAGGAATAAAGACCCTACATGAGAGGCCTGGAAGCTGTCCGAAGTGCCACTGAAGAACTGCATGTTTAAATTACCTTTTAGAAAAGAGAACTGAAGCAGGACGAGAGAGTAGTTGGTAGTCTGCACATTTCAGAGGAGAAAAGTGAGGCCGGCAGTTGAACGGGAGGTTGGTGATGAGTCGGGGTCAGCCTTGCGCAGCAGAAAGATGCCATCAGGCAGGGGCAGGAACACCAGGGATGCCACCTGGAGTGCCACTGCTTCCCAAAGGACTGTTACAGGGGGTCCTGGCCTCACATGCCCAGAGCTGCAAAGCCCAGTGGGAGGAGGTGGAAAATGTTTGGCCGGGTTTGGTGAACAGTCAGGCTTTCGGGGACCCAATGGGGCCCTTCTTCGGTGGAAGCTGGGGGCAGGATCCAGTGTGGATGGTTGCAGAGTGAATGGGAGGTGGGCAGTGCTTTCAAACTCTCCTTAAACAATGGGGAAACGGTAACTAAGAAGGGAAGTGAGGTCAAAAGACGAGAGCCCATAGATGGGAGACACTGGAGTATATTTAATATTTAAAATGAATGGAAGCAACCCCAACCCAGCACGAAGATAAAGGAAGTCCTGGCAGGGTCCTGACAGTTGCCAGAGAGGACACATTTTCTTCTGGCCAGGGCAAGGTACACCTGCTTTCTGCTCCCCTCTGCTTGTGTGGGTCCCCATCAGCCTCCCTGCTCACCCTGTTCCTTCTGCTCCACATAAGAGTGCCTTGTTTACCTTAGTATTTTTCATTCCAACTGTGGGCCAGCATCTCTCAAGTGACAGCCCAACTTTGTGTTCACTCCATTGCATTTGGGTTTTGTAGTTCCTTGGGAAGAACATCCATACTCTGTGTGTGTGTGTGTGTGTAGAAGAATTGAGGTGTAATCCAGAGGCACGGGCAGTGTGGGAGGGGTGAGAGAATTCACCAGAGACAGAGTGGGAAGCAGAACAGGCAGTATTGACTGAAATCCACTGCTTAGGCGAGCAGCGGGCGAGACAGGTCTGCTGTGCCCTGTGTAGGTCACCTCTTTGGCCAGGATAAAACTTAGGTCATAGCACTGATAACTCTGAGACTCAACCCCTAGGTCACCAGGGAGGCCCAGCTTCTTTAGGTCTGTTACTCGTAAGAAGTTTTCTGTCCTGGCATATTTTTTATAAACAGTCACCTAAGTGGTGTGATCAGGACAACCTAATAAAATTTATCCTTGCCCCAAAGTAGCATTTGGTAAGAGTTAATGATAATTAACTTGAGTGTAGGAGTTACCCTTAATAAGCATCTTTATTTCACAGATATTACCTCTTTAATCTTCATAGGAGTTATATGAGGTAGGATTTCCTGTTGTCTCTATTTAGAAATGAAGAAACTGAGACCAGGAGATGAGATTTGCAAGGTTACAGATCCTGGGAGCCTAAATCCAACTTCTTTTTTTTTTTTTTTTTAAAGATTTATTCACCTATCCACACAGAACTGGGGTACAGGCCAGAGATGCAGAGGGTGAGAGGCTTCACCAGAGACAGAGTGGAGAGCAGAACAGGCAGATAGACGAAGTACACTGCTGAGGGGAGCAGCAGGCAGGTCAGGAGAGGTCTGCCACGCCATGTGGATCTCCTCCAGGGCAGGCGGGGATCGAACTCATGCAGAAGTAGCCCTTGATTCTCAGTACAGTGCTTTAACCCACTGCGCCACCAGGGAGGGCCTAAATCCAACTTCTTTAGAAAAACCCTAGCCCGGTCTTTACAAGCCTATGCCCTGGAGACTGATATTGCAGTAAGATCTCAAGATACCGGACCCCTGCCTTACCATTGGCCTCCCAGACAGGGATTATGAGTGGGACTGAGCAGCCAGCACTGAAAGCCCGGCTGGGGGAGGGTCACAAAGGCCCCGAATTTTTCCCAGAGCAGTCCTGATTCCACATAATTCAGCTCATGTCCTCACAAGTTAAAATGAGGGTTGAGGAACAAAGTGTGGACAATCAGACAGGAATCAAGCTTTTATTAACTGCAATTAACCAGGGACTGGCTGATGTGATCCCTTTTCTTGTTCCAGCACACAGAGGGGAGGGAAGCATGAAAGTCTCTGCAACTTAATTTTCTGAGAATGGCGTTTGAAGTTGGGATGAGATAATGAACATGAAATCCCTTTGAAGCCGCCCTGCTGTGTGATGCATTGTTGGTGGCATGGCTCCCTGGGTCCCCCAACTTTAGGAGTCTGCTTCCTGAGTGGCCCACCCACTTCTGTTGCACCCAGATTAACAGCCCCGAGGACCTGAAGAAGAGTGCAGATTCCACATTGACTGTCTTGTTTGTACTAAGCAGAAAAATGTTTTGGGAATTGTCCATCGTATGGGTAAACTGTAGGACTCCTTGGTACTCACCTACTGAGACAGAGAGGCTTCCTGGTCTCTGGAAATTATCCCATGGAAACCAAGTAGGTAAAATGAGAGTGTGTAACATACCTAAAGGTGCAATATTTGGGGAATATCCAACAAACAAATACAAAGACACTAATTCAAAGAGATATATGCACCCCCGTGTTTATCAAGCCATTATTTACAATGCCAGAAGCTGAAAATAATCAAACTACCCATCAGCAGACCAATGAATGAAGAAGTCAGGACATAAATACATAGTAGACTGCTCCTCAGCTATGAAAATAAAGATGAATTTCTGTCATTCTCAACAACATAGATGAACTCAGAGGGAGTTATGTTCAGTGAAATAAATAAGTCAGGCAGAAAAAGACAAACATCATATAATTTCACTCACATGGTGTGCAAAGACAAATGGACTAAATAAAATTTGGACTCTAAGAAAAAGACCAGGCCCTCCCTGGTGGGCACAGCGGATTAGGACACAGCACTGCAAGCTGGCTGCAGCCTCTTCAGTGTGAGTTCGTTCCCTGGCCCCGGAGGTGACCACACGACTTGGCAGACTTCTCCTGTCTTGCACACTGCTTCCCTCAGAACTGGACCTTGTCCGTCTGCCTACTCTGCTCTCTGCTTTGTCTATGGTGAATCCAATCACTGCCCCTGCACCTCTGGCCTGTACCCCAGTTCTGTGTTCATAAATAAATCTTTAAAAAAGAAAAAAAAAAGAATAAGACCAATTAGTGGTTCCCAGAGGGGGGAGGGGAAGAGACAATAATACGATGGATATGTTAGGGGGAAAGTATGTCCTGAACCAACTCTACAGATACAGGTTTTGTGGACTCCACCCCCACTCCAGACACCGAAACTACAAACCCAGCAACACCAAAGGGAGGGCTGCTAGGACCCGAGGGCAGAGTTAAGCCACCAATTTTTTTTTTTTTTTTTTTATAAAACTGGACAAGTTGGGCTGAGGGTGTCTTTCTCTCTTTGCCTTATGGCTGGCAGCTGGTCTCTTGGCTCTTGGTCAACTGTCAGTGTGTTATTGGGGTTCCAGGTCAGCAGAACTAGTAGGATTCTTTAGTTAACTTGTCTCTCTCTTTCTCTCTCTCACTCTCTCCTTCTCTCTCTCTCTTTCCCTGGGTTGTTCCTTTTCATTTTCCCTTGTAAATAAACCCATTATTGACCTTTTTGTGTGTGTCTGCAGTGCAGTTGAGTCTTAGTGCACGGCGAGAACCCACAGTCAGGCAACCCAGTTCACATTGGGTCACCCTGTAACAGATAGAGCTGGACAACTGGGCATTCAGCCACGGATTTAATGTAGTGTGTCCACAGGCTGATTCTCAATGATGCTCTCCTAAAACCTATAATATTATAGTGCCGTATTATCCAATTTGTTCATTTATTTTTTAATTTTTGCGTAGAAGAAGCCAGGTATAGGCCGGAAATATGGGGTTGAGAAGATTCCCTAGAGACAGTGTGGGGACCAGAACAGGTGGATCCACTGAAATCCACTGCTAAGGGGAACTGTGGGCAAGGCAAGAGAGGTCTGCTGTGCCACGTGGGTCAGCTTCCTGGCTGGGGATGGAACTCAGGCCACAGTGGTGACAGTGCTGAGACTTAACCACTAGGCCACCAAGGAGGTCCCTGTTGCTTTTTTTTTTTTTTAATGTGCAGTGTTGGAATTCAAAAGGAAAAGGGTATGATTCCATTTCCATTACTTTTTAGCCATTAGTCATTCCTTCATTTCCCTCCAACAACTTTGGTTCAGTGATGAAATGGGCATGATAATAATCGTGGTTAACTCACAGGGACCGTGTAAGGAAAAGAAGTGAAGCTGACACAGTATCTAGAGTTTGCTGTCTTCAGGGCCAAGAGCAAACATACATTCCCTCCCTCCCCAACCCCTCCTTTGCCAGTAGCCTGAGAAGTAGGGGCAGTAGGGCCTGGAGGAACCAAGTGGGGTTTTCCTGAAGTGGATGAAGTGCTAATCCCATGCTCTGGGACCTCTTGGTGCAGTCAAGGAGTCAAGGCGCCCTGGGCCTGTGAGCTGTAGAGAGCATCTGTGTGCTCCCTGAGGCTTGGCGTGGAGGTTGTAAAACCTGGGTCACGTAGCATTTTTTTTTTTGAAGATTTATTTATTTGTGCATACAGAACTGGGGTACAGGCCAGAGGTGAGGGGTAGTGAAAGGATTCGCCAGATACAGATTGGGGAGCAAAACAGGCAGGTCGATGAAGTACACCACTGAGGGGAGCAGAGGGCAGGTCACATAGCATTTTTGACAGAGGAAATAGCTAGGTTCCAGGTTCTAATTCCCCTTGGAGGGCAGAGCTATTTGCAGCTGTTTCTTTGTTGGGTGGAATGCATTCTCTGCACCCCTGTGCTTTTTGTTTCTCAGAACAAGTTTCTCAAGACAAACACTAATGCCTGAGCTCTTGGCTTGTCTGGAGAAAAACAAAGCCATTAATGATAGTTAACATATTAATTGCAGAAAGTGCTTCTTTAAGTTTCTGTTGGCATTCACTTACTCTAACAGAGTAAGTGAAGTGCTTCCAGATTCAATTTAAAACCTGACCAGGCAGGGTTCTTAATCTTCATGCTTCAGGTTTTCGTTACTACCGTTGCCAAACGCCAAGCTTATAATTTACAAGTAGTACCCAGTGTGCCGCTGAGAAAGAAACCCAATCCTAAAAATAGAAAGGAAACTCAGGAAAACACCAACCCAGATAAATAAATCTTCTGTAAGAGGTCCGCAAAGTTTATGAGCCTGTGCTGGAGGTTACACTGATCCCTTCAATTTCCATTGATTAAAGCAAGTGTGTTAACCAGGGGCCAGAGGAAGTCAACTAGCCTGGCGGTTTCACAAAGTGTTCTCACGTCACTTCCTGTTCCTTTTCCTTCTCTGGCTGATGGTTCAGTTCTTAGGTGTTAGACTGCTTTTTCAATAACAGCAGGCCTAGGATTACTTTGCCTGAGGCATCTGTCCTCAAGGGCCTCCATCATCCCTGACCCTGACCCAGTCCTTTGTGCCCTTCCCGAGCCACAGCCCAAGCCCAGTCGGCTGCATTTCACTTGATCATTGTACCTGCTTCATGTGTACAGGAGAATTTCGAGGCCAGGATGCCTCAGCCCCAGTATGTGTGCTGTGGTAAACAGTGGACCTGATGGAGCGGGTGGTTTAGGATAGGAAGGAGTGTGCTTAAAGAGAGCACACACAGGCCCCTCCTAAAACCAGCACAAGGAGGCACCAGGGAACCTGAGATAAGCTGAATCAGAGATAAAGCTGACAACAGTAAACAACTTCAGCAGAACTGCCACCAGCATAAATAAGCCCAGCGGACTCCTCCAGCAGGAGAGACCCCCTCACATACACCAGAAATTTTAGTAGTTGCCTAACCCACACACCCATTGGGGGCGCGACTCTTGGCCTGCAGAGAGTTGTCACTTCACAGACTTTCAATAAAGCCCGCTTCAGTCTGATACTCTTGGCCTCCTCTCTTTTTTAACATGTACCCATTGTTCTCCAACAATGGATGGCAGTGAGCTGGCAATTGCAAAACCCTGATTCTAAACCCAGAAGCTTAGACCTCCTTTTACCTTTTCCTACATGTCCCAGCCTATTCTGAATCCTGGTAATGTTTTTCTGAATTTGTTTTATTATTATTTTTTTACATTATCTGTCTTTCCTTTCTCTTGAGTCAGATGGTTGGTTTTATGCATCTGTCTAGCCAGTCTGTAGAAGATGTCTTGTCCCACAATTAGCTAGCTTTTTAAAGATTTATTTATGTATGCATGCAAGAACTGGGGTACAGGCCCAGAGGTGCAGGAAGTTAAAAGGATTCACCAGAGACAGAGTGGGAAGCAGAACAGGCAGATTGACTGAAATGCACTACATCAGGTGAGACAGGAGAGGTCTGCCAGCCATGTGGGTCACCTCCCTGGCTGGGGATTGAACTCATGCTGTAGTGGCTATGGATGCTTCATAGTGCTGTGCTTTAACCAGTTACACCACCAGGGAGGGCCCCATAATCTCTTCCTCTTTAGGGAAGAGATGATTGCTGAGGATGTGGTGAGCTTCCTTCTATCAATCAGCTGAAAGTGTAGGGGAAGAAGTGTTCTCTACCTTCTTAAGTTCAGGATAGCTGCAAACTGACAAAAGGTGGGATGACAGCAGGATAAAGCAGTACATGTCCCCATGGAATGCACATACAGCAGGGAGTTCAGTGATTGGGGTTAGAGGAGGGGTTAGAACTTCAATAGGTGAAGGCGGGGGAGAGGACTTCTCTTGAAATGCAAAGGGTTAAAGCACAGCACTATGAAGTTATCACAGCCCCTGCAACATGAGCTCGATCCAGCCAGGGACCTGACCCAAATGGCACAGCAGACCTCTCCTGGCCCGCCCGCTGCTCCCCTCAGCAGTGTATTTCAGTCCATCTGTCTGTTCTGCTCCCCACTCTGTCTCTGGTGAATCCTCTCACCCTGCTTCTCTCCCCCCCCACCCGCCCCACTGCACCTCTGTCCTGTATACTCCAGTTTTGTATGCATAAATAAATAAATCTTTTTTTTTTTTTTTTAAAGGTGAAGGGTGGCAACAGCCTTTGCTGGGGCAACATGACTTTTCACAAAGATAAACAGACTTTCAGGGGGACAGACAAGAGACAAAATAGTCTGTGATAATATTTGTCTCTGCAGTTAGGAGCAATTTTCCTATCTCTTCAGAGCCTTAAAATACCCTGTGCATGCTGGTGGGAATGCAAACAAGTACAACCACTATGGAAAACTGTTTGGAGGTTCCTCAAACTGCTAAACATGGAGCTTCCCTATGACCCAGCAATCCCACTCCTAGGTATCTACCCAAAAGACACAAAAACACTGATTCAAAAAGATACCTGCACCCCCATGTTTACTGCTGCTTTATTCACAATTGGAAAGACATGGAAGCAGCCCAAATACCCAAAGGTAGATGACTGGATTAAAAAGATGTGGTACATCTTTTTAATGGAATACACAATGGAATATTACTCAGCAACCAAAAAAAAATCAACACATGCCTTTTGCAGCAACATGGATGGAGCTGGAAAGGATCATGCTTAGTGAAATAAGCTAGAAAGAAAAGGAAAAATACTGGATGATTTCATTATAGCAGGAATGTAACAGACCAGGCAAGAAAATAATAATAATAATCAACAGACAGCTATATACCAGAGACATTTTGTGGAGTGGAATGGGGAATGAGATCAAAAACAGTGGGGGGAGGGAAATGCACTGGACTATGGTGATGGCACATGGGTGATTTAGTGATGGGAAGCCCACAGGGATTACAACTGAGATGGAAAAAGGTGCAAAATGATGTAAAAATAAACTATTATATTATTTTTTAAAAAATACCCTGTGCAAGGGATTTGAGGTAGATTTCTTTTTAAAGATTTGTTTATTTATGCATACAAGAGCTGGGGTGTCAGAGGTGCAGGGTGTTCACCAAGACAGAGTGGGGAGCAGAGCAGGCAGATTGACAGAAATCCACTGCTGAGGGGAGAAGTGGGCAGGACTAAGTTGGTCTGTTGTGTCGCCATGTGGATCAGCTTCCTGACCAGGGATTCAACTCATGCTGCAGTGGCTGCTGATATAGTTTGATAGTGCTGAGACTTAATCCCTTGAACCACCAGGGAGGTCCAGATTGGAGGTAGATTTTATTGACATTCTGCCTTCTGGAAATAAATTTGCCCTCAAGAGGAGTGTCTGACAGCTCTTTTTCCCAGGTGGGGAAGATTGCAACTTTGCTCCCCATCTGTTGACTCTCAAATAGCTTTAATCTTTCTTTTTCTTTCTTTCTTTTTAAGTTTCATTTGCTTTATTTTATTTTTTAAAGTTTTTGTTGTTGTTGTTAACATAGAATGGAATGCAGGCCAGATGTGCAGGGGATTAGAGGGTCCAGACACAGTGAGGAGCAGAACAGGCAGATTGACTAAAATCTACTGCTGAGGGTAGGTGAGATGAGAAAGATCTCTGCACCATGTGGATTAGCTCCCTGGCCAGTGATCTAACTCAGGCTATAGAGGTAACAGGGCTGAGACTTAACCCCTAAGCCACCAGAAAAGCCCCATAAGATAATCATTATACCAATGTTAGGCTTCCAAGTGGGTCCCCACAAAACGGTTTAAGAGCGAAAATGGAGAAATTGCCTCCAAGCACAGTGTCAACTTCTGCCTGAGGTCTGAGCCTGCAGCCCAACTCGTGTCCTCTACAGTTCAAACTGATCAGCCCCCACAATGGCCGGAGCCAATTCCTTAAAAGAAATCTCTTCCTAGATATGTCTGCTCAGTGTATACATACGTCAGCCTAGTAAGATTTATAGCAATCTCCCTCTGGTTATCTTTCTCTGGAGAACTTAGATTCATATTGCCTCTACTTGTGCTAAGGGGAACTTACTTGTCTTCCTTTTTGAAGTGTTTTCCTTCTCCAAAATTTTTTTCAAGCAACTTCAAGTTTACCTTTCTTTGGTTGCTTGCTAAAGCTTGCAGGACACAGCCCAACTCATGGCCTGGTCGGTCTGGAGGCTCAGCATTTGAGGGCCCCTACCTGTCCAGCACTAGCTTTTTTGTACTGGTCTCATGGTTCTTAAGTTCACTGGCGCCAGATCCCCACCACCAGCTCTATATGGCCCCTGTCTTTGCTCATGCCTGTACCTCCTCTTCCCCCAAAACCCCCCTGTTGCTATCCTCACAGCTCTCCTTTCACATCTGTTAGTCTGCTGATAGCACACACTTGGTGGCTCCCAGCAATCAATCCTCTCAGTGGGCTTTGGTCAAGGGGTCAAGTACCCACCTGACTCCCCCTGGGGGCTCTTACCTGTTTCAACTTCTAGTGGCCACCTGTGGTCTTTGGCTTGCGGTCCCTTCCTCCATGTCTGGAGTGCCTCATACAGTCTCTCTGCCAAAGTTTGTCTAGGCCTGTCTCCTGTAGTAAGATCCCCATCGCATAAAGACACTTGTGTGATATCTAGGGTTTGCCCAGATAATCCCTCCAACCTTCCATTCCTTCTTTTAATCACATCCCCAGGCCCTTTTGCCACAGAGGGAAACATCTGTAGATTCTTTGGATAAGGAATCTTTGAGGCCACCATTCAGCTTATCTCATTGTCATGTACTTCTAATGTCCTTAACTCTGGCTGGCATGGCAACTGGTAAACCACTCTCTCCAGAACCCTCTACCTCTTTGCTTGCCTACCCCCTCTCCTACCTGTGCAGTAGCCTGCTGTCCCCAGAACTCCTGAGTGCCACTAGGGGAAAGATCAAGGCACCTGCAGACCCCCACTATCACCAATTCATGACGGCCAGTCTCAGCTGGACCCTCACCCACCCCCACTGACTGTTTCATTAATCTTTGAAGCTTGCTTCCCTACTGGACTCAACTCTGGCTTCCTCATAATCCTTCTCAAAGCACTCGATGTTTCTCTGTTAAACAGAGAAACTTGCTTCCATTTCTTGGAGAAAATCAAGGTCATTAAGCAACGGATACCAGAGCTTCCCCCTCCTAAAGATGTGGCTTCATTCTCTGCACTGTCTGTACCCCTTCTGTGAGTGGCAGAGGGTCAGCTGTGCTTGGCTGCCCCATTCCAGGTCTTCCACCTTGCTGCCAGTTCTACTCCATACTGTTAAGCCAGGACTCTTCTTTTTTTTTTTTTTTTTTTTAACTTGCTTGCCGTTCATCCCAGTGTCTTCCTCTCAACTGACTCTTCTCATTCTTCTTCTTCTTCTTCTTCTTTTTTAAGATTTATTTTTATTTGACTGACATGGCGTAGCAGACCTCTCCTTTTTTGTCCGCTGCACCCCTCAGCTGTGTATTTTCAGCAGATCCTGTTATGCTCCCCACTCTGTCTCTGGTGAACCCTCTCACCTCCTGCATCACTGGCCTACACCTCCCTCCCAGTTCTACACACACACACACACACACACACACACACACACACACACAACTTTCTTGGACCTTCCATCCCACTCTGGCTTCTGTTCTCTCCCCTTTCTGTCTTCCTCAGATCAGACCGGGTCATCTTTCTCTCTCACCCTGTCATTTCCCATTTTTATCAATCTCAGTGCATGTGTCCAACATCCAAATTAGAAATGTGGGACTCATTTTAGACTTCTTGCTCTCCTTCCTCTATACTCAGTCAATAACCATGTACCAATTATTTTCCTTCCTTCCTCTCTTCCAAATCTGATCTCTTATTCAGTCGTGGTATTTTTGTCAAAACCATAGCATTATGATCTTAAATCATTAGCTCACCTCCAGTCTTATTTCCTTTTAACCCGTCCTCCACATTACACCTAGAATTAGACACTTGAGATGAGGAACCTAATCATCACTCCCTGCTTAAGTGCTTTTTGTGGTTTCCATTGCCTTGAGCCTGTGCAAGCTTTTTGCAGACTCCCACATTCTCTAGGACTTGACCAGACTATCCCCCACAAATTCCAGTCATGCACTTGACACTGTAATATTATCCGCATGTCCCTTCAACACAGACTGCTTTTTTTCCATGCAGGGGCTGCTGTTCATGCTGTTCCTGCATCCTGGAAAACCTTCTCCATATTGTTCACTTGTCAACCTCATACTCACCCTCCCAGATTCACTGCAGTGGCATTTTCTCCAGGCTAAGCTCCATAGTCCAGTTTTGTACTCCTTCAGTATCTGTGCTGGCTTCATCATGCTATGTTAAGCTATTCACCTGTCTGGTTTCCTTACAGTCTCCTTAAGCACTTATATAGCTATAATAGTGAGTATATTTCATTCAGTGTAGAGTGTGAATGAAATACCTCGAGTATTTGGGTATTTACTTCTTCTGTAACTTACTCTCCTTGGTGGGGCCAGAAACCCATTAAGGCTAGGTAGTGTATTTTATAACATTGTATGTATCCTTATCATATAGGGAATTATATGCATGAAGATACTTATTAATGATGATTATTGAAATACTATAAAAATAATGGTAACTCTAAAAATAAATGACTAGATCAAGAAGATGTAGTTATATACACAATGGAATATTACCCAGCAATCAAAAAAAGATAAACTCATGCCATTGGATGGAGCCGGATGGGACGATACTCAGTGAAATACGTCAGAAGGAAAAAGAAAACTATCGAATGGTTTCGCTTATAGGAGGAATATAGGGGACCAAAAAAGGGATCAGGGGAAAAAATAATAACACACACCACAAAATATTAACAGGCAACTATTAATCAGTCATTCTGCAGGAGGGGAAAAGGAGAGGGATCAAAACAGGGAGGGATGGGCCCTCCCTAATGGTTAAAGCACAACACTATGAAGCTATGGGTCAGGTCGCTGACCCATATGGCACAGCAGACCTCTCCTGACCCGCCTGCTGCTCCCTTCACCAGTGTACTTGTCAGTCTGCTTATTCTGCTCCCGACTCTGTCTCTGGTGAATCCTCTCACTACTGCTGCACCTCTGGCCTGTACCTCAGTTCTGTATGCATGAATAAATAAATCTTTTAAAACAAAACAAGGAGGGACGGGACCTCTCTAGCAACTCAAGGGGTTCAGTCTCAACACTATGAAGCTATGGGCAGCCATTGCAGCTAACCCACATGGTGAAGCAGACCTCTTCTGTTTCACCTGCTGCTCCCCTCAGCAGTGGATTTTAGTCAGTTTGCCTATTCTGTTCCCTACTCTGTGGTGAATACTCTCATTCCCTGTACATCTGGCCTATACCCCAGCTCTTGTATACATAAATCAGTCTTAAAAAAAAAAAAAAAAGAGGGAAGAACACAAGGGACTATGTCAATGGTATATGGGTGACTTGATGGTAAAGTTCTATGGGGACTACACCTGAGAGGAGAAAGCAAACACTGTACAAAAATGAACAATATGTAAAAAATATATTAGCAAATAAATTATATTTTTGTAAAATGGTTACTCTTGGCCCTCTCTGGTGGCGCAGCAGGTTAAAGCACAGCACTAAGAGGCTGAAGCCACTTCAGCATGAGTTCAATCCCCGCCCCGGATGTGACCCACATGACGCGGCAGACCTCTCCTGTCCCGCCCCGCTGCTCCCTTCAGCAGTATGCTTCCTTGTTCTGCTCCCCACTCTGTCTCTGGTGAATCCTCTCACTGCCCCTGCACCTCTGGCCTGTACCCCAGTTCTGTATGCATAAATAAATAAATCTTTTTAAAAAAAAAAAGAAAAATGGTCACTCTCGTAATTGTGGGTAAGTTCTATCATCCTTAAGTAGTAAGAAAAGCCCATTTCAATTAAAATCTAAATCCAACAAGATTTCCAGATTCCTCTGATAGTTAATATAAGATTGATTGAGAAAAGTGAAGATCAGCTAATTTTACACATGCATGTTTTGTTTTGTTATTTTGAAAGTATCTAGCTAAGAAGAAGAGATATCAACAACCACCACCACAACAAAAACGGTCTTTAAAAAGCAGTTCCTCAGGTACAGAGTACCTACCATATTTTAAGGCACAGACGTGGTCAATCCTGTTCAGCCACATTCCTGCCCTAGTCCTCTTAAACCCCCTTCCCCATCCCAGATAAATTCCATTATTTTTCAAAGCACTGTCAGCATGATGTAATCCTCTTTTGTTATTTTACAAGTTTAAGGGGATTTGGAAAGCAAAGGCAAACTATGCTTTCAAAATATAAACATATTTAAAGTATTTTAAAAATATATATATTTATTTATGCATACAAGAACTGGGATGCAGGCCAGATGTAGACAGAGGTGGTGGGTAAAGAGGATTCAGCAGACAGAGTGGGGAGCAGGACGGACAGTTCTTCTGAAATACACTGCTGAGTGGAGCAACAGAGGAGAGTCCTGCTTGGTCTGCGGGTCAGCTCTACGAAGCTGTCTGAAGCCACTGCAGCACAAGTTCTATCCCTGACCAGGGAGGTGACCCCCATTTCATAGCAGACCTCTCCTGGCCTGCTCACTGCTCCTCTCAGCAGTGTATTTTAGTTGATCTGCCACCTGTTTTGTTTCCCCACTCTGTCTCTGGTCAATCCTTTCACCCCTGCAGCTCTGGCCTATACCTTAGCTCTTGTATGCATAAGTAAATAAATCTTTTTTTTTTTTTAAATAAAGAAATAGGTCAAAAGTATGAGGTAAGGTAGTAAACTGAGGGAAATTTAGCAAGTCCTGTTTGTTAAGCTTCTTCTTGGTTTTCCTTTATCTTTGGAGATAAAGATGTACCTTTGTTCAGGTATAGGAAGATCATTTCTCACATGTGGGCCTGTTTCAAGGGAGAGTAGAAGGGAGAAGTTCACAGGGACTTTCTACTTCTTATTTTCTCAAACTCCTTTAGCTTAACATATCCGTTAGATCGAAGTGCCGTATTTTGATGTAGCGCGTCTTGAATCTCATCATAAATGTACTTTTATACGTAGAAATGCCTAAAGGTGTCATCAGAAAGTATTATTGGAACTACTGTAGGAATTCAGCAAAAATCAGTTGTATTTCTATACACTAACAATAAACAATGTGAAATGAAAATAATCCCATTTGCAATTGCATCAAAATGAATGAAATACTCAGTAATTACCTTAACAAAGGAAGTGAAAGGTTTGTACAATATTCATTGACTGAAAAACTTAGTATTAGGATGTAAATACTATCCTAAGCAATCTACAGATTAATTAGCCTTTGTCAGAATCTAATAATTTTTTTTTTATTAAAAAGTTTATTTTTACATCATTTTTCACATTTTTTTTTCATCTCAATTGTAATCCCCATGGGTTTCCCATCACCAAATCACCCCTGTGCCACCACCATAGTCCCGTGCATTTCCCTCCCTTCCCCCCCCCGTTAGAATCTAATAATTTTTTAATAGAAAAATCAACCCTAAAATTCAGATAGAATCATAAAGGACTTGAAATAGTCAAAAACAATCTTGAAAGAGGACAAAGTTGGACAATTCACACTTTGTTATTTTAAAACTTACAAAACCACAGTAACCAAAAACAGTGTGAAGGGCATCCCTGGTGGTGAAGTTGTTGTCTTAGTACTATGAAACTATCTGCAGCTACAGGAGTTCTATACCCAGACAGGAAGCTGACCCACCCACATGGTACAGCAGACTCTCCTGTCTCACCTGCTGTTTCCCTCAGCAGTATATTTCAGTCAATCTGCCTGTTCTGCTCCCCACTCTGTCTCTGGTGAATCCTCTCATCAGCCCTGCACCTCTAGCCTGTACCCCAGTTCTGTATGCATACATAAATCTTTTTTTTTTTAATTCGAAATAGGTTTGGTTCAGTAAAAAAACAAAACAAACAAACAAAAAACCCAAAGTAGAGCTTCATTGGTAGCCTAAGGGTTAAATCTCAGTGCTTCCACTGCAGAGGCCCATCACAATGGCCTGAGTTTGATCCCTGGCCAGAGATCTAACCCACTTGGCACAACAAACCTCTCCTGTCTCACCTGCTGTTTCCCTCAGCAGTAGATTTCAGTCAATCTGCCTCTTCTACTGCCCACTCTGGTGAATCCTCTCAACACCCCCATACCTCTGTCCTGCACCCCAATACTTCTACACAAAAATAAAATTGTAAAAAAATAAAGATATCCAAAGTAGTAGAAAGCAAGGTCTTGAGGAAATATTTTCTTATTTAAAGATGTATTATTTGTTTATGCTTACAAGAACTGGAGTGCAGGCCAGAGATGTTGGGGTGCAGGCCAGAGATGCATTGAGAGAATTCACCAGAGACAGAGTGGGGAGCAGAACAGGCAGATCCACTGAAAAACACCTCTGAGGGGAGCGGCAGGTGAGATGGGAGAGGTCTGCTGCTCCATGTGAGTCATCTCCCTGGCTGGGGATCGAACTCATGCTCCAGTGGCTGCAGATAGCTTCATAGTACTGAGACTTTACCCTTTGGGCCACAAAAGAGGCCCCTTGAGGAAATATTTTTATACCAGTATTTAATAGTAATATTAGTCTTTGCAGCTAAAATGTGGAAGCTACCCAAGTGTCCATTGATGAATAGATAAGCCTAAAGTGGCATATACATGCAATGTAATATTCTGCCTTGAAAAGGAAAAAAAAAAACCTGACACATTCTACCATATGAATGAACCTTGAGGACATTATAGTAAGTAAAATAAACCAACCATGAAA
Organism: Condylura cristata; assembly: GCF_000260355.1. Taxonomy (NCBI): domain Eukaryota; kingdom Metazoa; phylum Chordata; class Mammalia; order Eulipotyphla; family Talpidae; genus Condylura; species Condylura cristata. The sequence goes on from NW_004567105.1 coordinate 36,411,088, forward strand.
AGACAAATGTTTCCACTTACATGAGGCAGTCAGAATGGACAAAAAATAGACTGGTGGCAGGCAGGGGTTGGCAGCAGGGGGAGAGGGTAGGTATCATTTATGAATAGAGACAGTTACAGAGAGGCATGGTGGTAGCACATCCTGGTAGCACAGCATCCTAAGTATATTTAGTGCCACTGAACTCCACACTTAAATGGTTGATGATAAATTCAATGGCATGTATTTTACCACAATAAAAAAAGATGAAAGTAAGTTTGCAGGTAATGTTCATGCCTCCAAGGATTGAAACTACGAGGTGCAGCTTTTGTCTGACAAAAATGCGGGTGTGCGTGAATACTGACATAAGGCAGAAACTGATGTGTGCAATAGCATTAGCATGCACTGAAGAGGCATTGAAAGGTTTGAGAAATCAGAGATAAGTCCTCAGAGGGAAAGGTAGAATGAATTCAAAATTTGGGTACAAGGCCTGGTTTCTTAGTTCACCTCCACCACTTAAGATATAACACTGAAAAAAAAAACACTGAGATCTATGTTTTCAGATGTATATAGAAAGACTCACATCTGAGTCAAAGGGTTATTGTGATGATTTTAAACAATGAAGAGAGATAAACATGGGGAAACACATAGAAGAATGCTAGATCCAGAGTGGGGATTTATAAGTGGTAATTATATCTGCATCTAAGCAGTCATTTGAGTTAGATCTTGAAGGATATTTAAGGCTAGGGTTTAAGCATTCATAGATGACAAGAAAGGGAATTCCAGAAGGAGGAGACAAGAAGAGTTTTCCTTGACTGCATGTGTTTATAGCTCTTTATGTGCACAGACCATAAAAATATTTTGGGAGCCAAAACAGATAGAGGTTTTGGGCTCAAGAAATTAGTCACTTCGGTAATTTGTGAAGCTAACAAATATGCTTGTATTCCTAATGTGCTACACGTGTTTCAATAGTTATTTTTGTCTTAAAATGGTTTGTATTTTATTTATAAGGTTTTATATCATACTTATAAAATAATTGATGCTCATAATAGGTCAAAAAATTAAATTACATAAAAGATAAGTCACTCTTCCAACTTTATCACTTCTCCAAGATGACTGTGATGAATCTATGGTGTGTCTCCTTGAAACCTTTTATCTTTAGAGGTAAAATGCCTGAACACATGATATATGGCATTCCTTTTGTCCCTCAAATGAAATCATTCTTTGCTCACTGTTCTACAAATTGCTTTTTATCCACTTAATATAGTGCTAATGTCTTCAATTCTTTATAATAGCAGCATAGAATTTCATTTTATGGATGTTTTATCATTTATTATTTTAGCAAGTTTTCTATTAATGAACTTTCAAATTATTTCCATTTAGAATTTTTATTGTAGTGATACTGCAGTGGGTATCCTCAGATATGTTGCTTATGTCCTTGTGTTACTATATCTTAGGGGAAATTTCCTGAAGTGGAACCAAACAAAAAGATGTTAATATCTTAATGGAATGAGTTTCTCCTGTCCTCCATCTTCATCAATGATGGGTATTATCAAACAGATTTATTTATAAACAAATCTAGATTTTTCATCAAGTGCTTGATTCAATTTACATTATTTATTCAACATTATTTATACAACATTTATTCTTATAAATGTTATAAAAGACAATCAGAGTGTGTGAATGAAGTTTAGCATCTTTATATACACTTATTTCTATACGTTTGGGTGAACATTTCATATTCTTTACTCACATTAAGAAATTATTCCTACTACATGGCAATTAAAAAAAAAGATAAAATTTTGTCAATCATGGGCCCTCTCTGGTGGCGCAGTGGGTTTAAGCACAGCGCTACAAAGCTAGCTGCAGCAGCTTTAGCACAAGTTCCATCCTACATGGCACAGGAGACCTCTCCTGTCTTGCCCACTGCTCTCCTCAGCAGTGTACTTGAGCAATCTGACTGTTCTACTCCCCACTCAGTCTCTGATGAATCCTCTCACTACCCCTGCACCTCTGTCCTGTACCCCAGTTCTGTATGCATAAATAAACAAATCTTAAAAAAAAAAAGAAATCTTGTCATTCATAACATGGATGGTATAGAAGGGGATTATGCTGTGGGAAATAAACCAGGAGAGAGAGAAATATCCCATGATTTCATTCATATGTGGAATATAGAAACAAAATAAAGAAACAGACAGAACTAAACCAAAAGAAACACTGGAAATATGAGTGTAGTACAAGCTACTAAAGGTTGGGTGAGGGCTTCTGTGAAGGGTCCAGTGGAAAATGGTGGCGGATTGTGGATATTTTGGTAGTGGGTATATGTGTAACAAACATCTGAAGAGATGTGAATCCATATCATAAACAGTGTTGTAAATCAGTGCTACCTTAGCAAAGTTTTTTCAATTTGGTTTATTTTCCATGTACAAATTTAAATTTTTTTTTAAAGATTTATTTACTTATGCATACAGGACTGGGGTACAGGCCAGAGGTGAGGGGGTGAGAGGATTCACCAGAGACAGAGTAGGGAGCAGAACAGGCAGATCGACTGAAATACACTGCTGAGGGGAGCAGTGGGCAAGACAGGAGAGGGCTGCCATACCATGTGGTTCACCTCCCTGGTCAGGGATCAAGTCCCTGCAAGTCCCTGTAAAAGCAACTGCCACTAGCTTCCCAGTGCTGTGCTTTTAACCCATTGTATTACCAGGAAAAGCCAAAATTAAAAATTTTTATGTAGCTGGCCCTCCCTGGTGGCGCAGCGGGTTAAAGCACAGCACTGAAAATCTAAAGCCGCTTCCGCATGAGTTCGATCCCCGCCTGACCCGGAGGAGTCCACATGGCGCGGCAGACCTCTCCTGACCCGCCCGCTGCTCCCCTCAGCAGTGTGTTTCGTCGATCTGCCTGTTCTGCTCCCTGCTCTGTCTCTGGTGAAGCCTCTCGCCTCTGAGCCTCTGGCCTGTACCCCAGTTCTGTATGCACAAATGGATAAATCTTTAAAAAAAATAAAAATAATAAAAAAAATAAAAAAATAAATAAAAAAATTTTATGTAGCTAAGTTAATTAATCTTTTTAAGTCTTTTGCATTCCCTCACTCCAAGATTTAAAAAAATATATTTAATATAATTTTGTAATTTTAGCCTTTACTTAAAATGTCCTTTTAAAATAATGTTCATGATATGCCAAAAATAAGAAAAAGCATATATGTTTTCTGTTGATTACAGTAAAATATAACAGGAATATGTTTTGTTTTCAAATCAGGAATCTGGACAAAAAATAATTATTTATTGTCTGGAAATCATCCTAGCACTATTGGCAATTGTTTTAATTTGAAGAATCAAAAGAAGATAGCATTTTAAATGTTTTTTTTTTTAAAGAAAAAATTTCAAAGACTTTGTAATCATCTGTTTTCTTCCACAAAATCTTATTTTGGAATTTATTAGCTTAAATATAGGTTATATTATTAGCATAGCTGTAGACTTTTAGTTGTTATCAAATTGATTGCTAATATTTTCCCCTAATGTTGACAAACCTGAGGACTTGTTTTCTAATTATATCCCTTGTAGAGAAACTTAAATTATGCTCCTATACTAAGCTGCACTTATCCTTTTTTTTTTTTAAAGGCTTATTTATTTATGTATACAGAAATAGGATATAGGCCAGAGGTGCAGGGGTGGTGAGAGGACTCACCAGAGACAGAGTGGGAAGCAGAACAGGCAGCTCAAGGTAGTGCACTGCTGAAGGGAGCGGCAGGTGAGACAGGAGAGGTCTGCTGAATCATGTGGATCACCCCTGTGGCTGGGGATTGAACTTGCACTGAAGCTGCTCAGACTAGTTTGCAGTGCTGCATCCTAACCCTTTGTGGCACCAGAGAGAATAAGCTTTATACAATCCATCTTTATAACAATTGCCACAAATGCAATTGGGGACCTCTGTGTCATCTGTTTTACTTTGGAATTTCATTTCTAGAACACTAAAGCACTGCTAAGTTAAGAATATAACTAGATAATTGTTAATGCTATGTCATCCAAAACCTTGACGCCAATAACTCTTATTTGCTTGTTACAAGCTATGAAATTGCATGCTATTTTGAAAATTCATATTCAACAATGAGAATTCTAAGCAAAAGAAGAAATTCTTCTAGATTGCTAAATATTATATTCCCAAAGGTTTCAGAAATGGCAACCCAGCATGAATCTCTGACTTTATTTTGTATCTAATACTTTACTTATGCATCTGTTGGTGATATAGCAGACTTGCCATCAGTAAGCAACTGGAAAGGGGTCCTTTCAGGAAGGAATGGTTGGGGGAATAATTTAATTTCAACATTTAGAAAAGAATTTTTCATAGAAGAAATACAGATTGATTCAAGTACCTGTAATCTTATCACAAGAGTTTGTTGCTAGAGTTCACCTTTGGTGTGCAACTTTCTCACACTTATGTAAGTTGTAAGTTCACATGGCTTAAATGCTGATTGCTCTTGGTTTCCAGCACCTGACACAATCTTTCCTTCAATAGAGATTCCTATGTAACTTTCATTCAAAAACATGATTCTTTTCCTACTCACCCTACCACCCAGCTACTTAGCTGTCTCTTAGAACTTGCCCTGGTTCAATCTTTTTTGCATTCTCCAGCTTTCCATCTCTCCTATTAATAATTCACCCTCAGGACCTCCCTTGTGACACAAAGGATTAAGTCTCAGCAATATGAAGCTCTCCACAGCCACAGCAGCACAAGTTCCATCCCAGGCCAGGGAGATAACCCACATTTGGTAGCCGACTTTCTGTCTTACTGCTGCTCTCCTTAGCAGTGGATTTCAGTCAGTCTATTCTGCTCACCACTCTGTCTCTGGTGAATCCTCTCCATCCCTACCCCCACACCACTTGCCTACATCCCAGTCCTTGTATACATAGACAAAATAAGTCTTTAAAAGAAATCCAACCTCATGCCCTCAAAAGCTTTTTCTTCTATCTTTAGGTTAGGTCTGATCCCCTAACCGTACAGGCTTAGACTCCCAGAATTATTTTATTGCTCATAATTTATAATTTTATTTGTGTGTTGTTGGAATGACTTCCTTCCACATTCCACAAAAGACCATGTCTTCATTGCCCATCATGTTATACTAAGGTCTGGACAATTGGTAGAGACTCAGTAAGTATTTGAGGGAACAAGTGAATAAGTAAATTCATGTCCAAGTTCAAATCAGAATTATAGATTCATAGAATTCAACAGTTTAGAGATAGCAAGCTTTATATTGGAAATGACATTATTTATTGACAAAAATTTTGTTTTATTATTTATTTTTGTGAATACCATCATTAGTAACAGGGAGTTGCCTTTTGCAGTCTCCTCTATCATGCCTGGACTATTCATGTGTTTAGAAATTTTTCTTATGTTTAGCAATAGTTTATAGTTTTGTGATTTTCAAGGCTAATGTGGTTCCTAAGCTAAAAGATTAACCCATTTATTCTCTTAGTGACAGTCCTTCAGGTAATCAAAGATCACCTTCTTGATCAAATTCTTTCAGTTTTTGCTGTTATGCTATGGTTTCCTGATTTATTCTCCTGTGAACTCTTTGTAGTTTACCATTACCCTTAAAATTACTTGTGTTACCAGTGATTTTTATATTTTTTAAGTATGCTACTCAAATGTTATAAGATAGTAGTATAAAGCTTAAAATTTCTATAATTCAGAGGGTATTATTTCTAACTATAAATTTGTGAGTATTCTTTACATCTTTTAAGTTCTCAAATTTGGAAAGTTAATTTTCATTAAGTAATAGATACCTCTTTCTGGCAGCTGTCAACGGTTGTTGGAGGATTGCTGAGATCACATAACCAATTTTACCCCTCATAGCTTAAAATTACCTGACTTGTTCTCACCACTTGCTGTTTGAACTTCAAAAGCAATTAAACAAATAAGTAACAGAATACTGTGTTGTTTTGGTCTATTACCAACTACAGAACCAAATCCAATGTTAAAAAAAAAATCATATCTTTCCTTGGCTCAACAAAATGTTTTAACATGCTTGGGACCAGTCTCTGATGAGGAAATCAGACTTCATTTAACAATCATCGATTTGAATAGTCATTACAAACATTACTAAACTGTTGATAATGTTGTTTGTTACCAAGCAAGAACTGTCCTTTTCAGATCTTTATATATAACTTACCCTTTGTTCCAAGAATATTGTTAATAAATTGTAAAGTTGCTGTTAAATAGTGAAGTTTCCAAAAATAAAGAAACTGCATTAAATGCTACAGAAGAAAAAAATAGGCAATAAAATACAATTAGAGAGAAATAAATTAGAAGAGGTGAGGAGTCTTGAGCCCCTCTTGTTCTGAAGTGGTTTTACTCTCTGGCATACAGCAAAGATCATTAAGTGTTTGTTAAGTGAATGAAAACCTGAATGGAAAATATGGAATATTTCCATAGCAGGACAATTATAAGCACCGCAGTTGGCTTAGCAGACTCTGGTAATTTTTTTTTCCATTTTGATTTTGATTTGTTTCTGTACTCCCAATTCCAATTTTGAGTTTTTTGAGAACTCCCTATGAGTTCCATAGTTAATATAACGCACTATAGTTATTAAAAATATATATTTTTCTGACATGGTAAACTTCATCTGTTATAATCCTAATTTGTATACTATGAATTATTTCCCCTCCTTCCCTCTCTTTTTCAAAATTCACTTGGACTACTTAGGTGACATTACGTTAAAGTAGTCCACAAATGAACTTATGGTCCAGGGCAGAGCCAGTCAGGACAACATGTCCATGCAACAAAATGAACAAAAGACCCTTTGGGATACATTTGGTTGTTCAATACTAGCAGGTTAAAAAAAAGAACTTGCTCTTCTTTGAGGATTTTGTTGCTAATTTTCCTCAAAAATGACCCAGATTCCTTTTTGACCTTTATCCTGAGAGCAGAGGAAGTCTTGCTCTGATATTGGCTCAGTAGCCAGAACCTGCAGGTGGATGCTTATCTGAATAGTATCTCCTGAATATAGTCCTTCCTGCATTGTTTGTACAGTTGGATCTGTTCCATCTGTACTATATCTGACCTATTCCACTGGTTACTATATATAAATATAATTGTTCAGGAGAAACAGCATTCTAGGGACAGTTTGTTACACAGAAGTACATTACCTAGTACATTTATAACCCTTATGTTAATGTATAATAGCTACACATCTAGAAGAATAACAGAAGCCTGACCAATGTTACACTTGCAAATTTCACACTCTCCAAAGCAAAAAGTACTTTGTAAGTGTTTTTGGAAGGTCTATCATCAACCAATAACTATGTGAGACAATTTACAAGAACTTTGTAATTCTCTTCAAAAAGGAGGTTAAAAAAAAACAAACAAAAGGAAGTAGGAGGTACGTTCAGAGTTCAGTTTGCCACCAGAAACTAGTTAAGCTTACTTTTTATAAGGACATGAATCATATCAATCAAAGTGGTCTGTAAATTCCAAACTTACCTTAGGTTAAATAAAAAATTTAAAATTGTTTTGATTTGAGATAAATCTATAATCTGAAAATGTACTGATGTATAATTTTACAAGCAATTATTCGGAGTCCATTAAGTGCTGGACATTTTTTAAGGCACTGAATACAGATCTTAATACCCTACCGCTTGGGGCCTCGAGTTTTAGTGAGAAGTCATTTTTATTCTTCCTTCACAGGTATTTAAATTTTAGTTTTCACATAAAGTTATGTTTCCTATAAAGTTAGCATAATATAGAACCTAAAGGGAAAAAAGTGAAACATTAGTTGAAAACTTAATAAGTAGGTTTCTCTGGGATGTCCTGGGATTTGGCTGTTGAATTAACGTTTCACAATTATCTTCTTAAATCCATACTGTTGACTGCAGTGAACGCAGGCAACTTGTCAGCAGATGGTTAAGTTTTATGGTCGATGTCCATACTTTTGTAACTTGGGACCAGTCATCAAGTTCTGGATAAAACATCCTTTCTTCCCATGCTCCTCTCCCATGAAGTCAGGTTCTGAGGCTGTTGGTGTTAGGTGTGTCCTCAGAATAAAGGTGTATCAGAATCATCCCCTTTTCACTTCCCCCTTATCAGTCTTGGGGAGTTTCTTCAGTTTCGGTTTTTGCCTCCCAGACTAAAAGCATCTAGACTGCTTGGTTTATTGTAAATTCCAGTAGGGCACGGTACCGGCTACTTTTTCGATTCTCTGGACCACCAGTCAGCGCTGTCACATCTAGGTGTGTTGCACCACTGGCGTGCTGGCTCGGAGCACGGAGGTGAGCACCCAGTCACCTCCGCGGGGTCCGATACCCAGCATATGTGCAGTTGGAGCGGTGAGGGTCGGTTACCGCCTGTGAAGGGCAGGCGGAAGTCCCTGGACTCCCAGTGAGACTGTGTTAAACGACTCTTCAAAACTGCACACACAAAAAACAAACCTCTGCTTGCCCAAGGTGACTCAACACCAACCTAGAAAAGCTTCGAGATCCCGGCTTCAGAACAAACTTAGGGAACCACGCGGACGTAGACGTGCAGTCGAACACTCGGCACCTAACCCTAACCCTCCTCGGTCATTTCGGGAGACTGGGCGCAGGTGAGCAAATTCTGCAAACACCTCGTTCGAAAATACTTTTCCCCGCGAAGTGGGGCCTCCCCACTACTTGAGGGTGCAGGGCACGCGCGCACTCCGGTGTTCTCCCATCGCCCAAGAACCTTTCCGCTCACCACGCCCCTGGCCACGCCCCTCCGCTGCCTCCGGCTGGGGGCGTTTGTTTACGTGACGTCACTGTAGTAAGCAGGCCCCGCCTCCGACTCCCTCGGGCTGCCGCGTTTCCCGCGCCTCGGCGCTTCTCCCCTTAAAAGGACAATAGAGGCCTCGGGAGCGCGCGCGGCCACGGGGCCTTCCCCGCCCCGCCCCCGACGCGCGCGCGCCCGAGTGCCCGTATGCAAATGAGTTCGATTCGGAGAATGTGGTACCGGGAGGTGCGCGTGCGCAGAGCGAGAGCGGCGGCTACACCTTCACCGCCGCGGTGGCAACTGCAGAAGTGCGGGGGACCGTGTTCCAGGAGCGGCGGGCGGCGGCGGAGCGGGCGCGGGGGCGGCCTGGCTTGCAGTCGGCGGCTCGGGGAACGCAGCACGCGTGGAGCCGCGGCCTCTGAAAGGTGGGTGGACTGCGGGCCTCCGTGCTGGCGCGGCGAGGCGGCTGCAGCGCGACCGCGGTCTCCTCACACGCGCACTCGAAGTTTGGTGGTGGTGGGGGCCTGGCCGGAGCGGGGGGCGGCGCGGGCCTCGGCTGGCGGGTGGCTAGCGGGGGCGGGCGAAAGT
>NW_004567105.1:36420731-36456985 GCF_000260355.1 Condylura cristata
GCTGTGGGCGCGGGCCCCTGACGGGAACCCCCGACAGCAGCCGCCGCGCGGGGGCAGCGCCGCAGGGCGAGAGACAAAGGGCCGCATGTGCGGGCGGCGTGGGGCTTTGTCCCGCCGCGCTGGGAACTTCTGGGGGCCGGCGGCGGGGCCCCGGGCCGCAGGGCCGCCTTGAGCGTCGGGACTGTTGCCATGTTTGAATTACGTCAGGCCGGGCGTGGGGGCCGCGCGGCCGGCGTTTCGCGCAGGTGAGGAGGCCGGGGCGTCGCGGGGCGCCCCAACTTTCTCGTGGCGGAGCGTTCGGGCCACCGGCCCGCGAGGCGCGGGCGGGGAGGCGTTTTGCCGCCTCGGGGGTGGCCATAGGGGACGGCGAGCACCCGGCCCACACCCCGCCGTGCCCGACCGACCACCCCGAAAGCCCACGCGAGGCTGTAGCACCCGGCCGGATGGCCGTCCGGCCGGGCGGCGTACTCCGCCGCTTCTTTGTGTGTGTGGCTTGGAGGGGGCGGGCGGGGCCGGTTTGTTTGCGTCCGGGTGGTTTCCCGGGGCAGTTCGGTGCGGAATCGGTCCTGGTGCCCGGGATCCGCGTCGCCCGCTTTGTGTTTATTTCCTCCTCATCCCTGGCGACGGCGGTCGGTCGGAAGACCGGGGTGGGCTGCGCCGCGAGCGGCGCAAAGCCCCCAGCTATCCGCTCGGCAGCTCAGGGGGGACTTCTGCCTCCTCCTCTCTTCTTTAATAAAGAAAGATACATTTGACCTTGTTCTTAAAAGTACAACGAAAGCACCTGTCTTTGAACGGTAGTTTGCCAGACTGGAAAAGCTTTGTAGTTTGTTTCAAAATCGAGCACGTTTATTACTTGCCTTAGTTAAAGTAAGTTAAAGCCTGGGAGTTTGTTTCTGGCGGAGTTACAGCAAAACCTAACGAGGTTTCGCATCTTTGTATAATGATAATTTGATGTGGGGGGTCGGGGGCGTTTCTTTCTTGGCTCTTAAGGCTTGCTTGGCTCTACATTTGAGGATTGTTTTCTCCTTTATCTTAGGATGACCTTGAAGCAGCAGCTTGAAGGGAGTTGGGCCTTTCTGGGAGATTCTATGTGGGGGCTGGGGAGGAAGCTGCTCTGGGGTATGACACCGGGTAGTGGCTAGCCCTGCCGACTAACTGCTTCCTAGTTCCTGTGCGCCGGGGTTGACCTTCTGCTTACCCCTCCTAAGATTTTCTTTTCAAGGGAACCTTTTTTTTTTTTAGGTATTTGGCCCCAGGCATAGCTCAAAAATTACGCTGGTTTGACACATGGATGCTTCTTTGGTATTTCGGGTTTGCTTGCAGTCTAGACAGCGCCATGTCTGTTGCTTCTTGCCTGATTTCCCCGTCATTTGGATCGTGTTTAAGAGAGAGAATGTGAAAGCGTCATTACCGAAAGATCTTTAAATGCTTCACCCACAAATGCCAAGAAAAATTTGTACAAATAGAAATCTCTTTTGGGTTTTTTATTGCTTCATTAAATAAACTCATCTCAAGTTTGTGGTTGACCAAATTACAAGTACCTAAAGGCAACCATCATTATTGATAACAGAACATGTCTGAAGTGAATAGGAAGCACACGCCAACAAAATGAAAAAATTTGGATTTAATAACTTTATTGCTTTACATGGGCAGTTCATTTTCAGGGTCATGTATTTCAAATGCATGTGAGGTGATTTGCAAATACACTCTTCCACTTGTTTTCTTTTATTAGCATTTTATAGACGAGTTTCAGCTAGAACTTAAACATTGTGGGAAATATCAAATACAGTATATAGAGTTTAATGGTTTCTGTTTCAGTTATTATTAAGTGATACATGCAATGGACATTTGGCTCATCAAGATGAATGAGTTGAATGTCTGCTTTCTTGCATTACTTAATGTGGAGGGTTGGAGGTGGTAAGTTGGGTAGTAATAATACATTTTAGAACCTTGGGTGGACAGAGACCTTAGGGCTCTGTTGTAAGATATTATTAACTGTATAGAACTAGAATCTGGATGGTCAAATTTTTTCCATTTACAATCGCACATATGGTGTAAACTTTGGTAAATTAAATGTAATGGGAATGATTTTCTATGTAAAGCAAAAATTTTTCATGGGTAAAGATTAAGCTTACTTGAAATGTAAACCAATTTTGTAAGACCGTTAACACCAAGTTATTTACTATGCCATGTACATGGCAGGTTGCTTTAAAAGTAGGATATTTTCTTTTTCCCTTAAAAGATGCTGGGAGAAAAGGGTGAGAAACACACATTAGTTGTTCAGAGGTCTCTGCCTAGATTCCAAAACCCTCAACATCCAGTTTTCCCATTTGTGAAATAATAATGTCTAGTTAGCGGGATTGTAAATAATGAGGCAAGTAATGTGTGTGGTAAATATTGGTTGTTGTCTTGACAACTTTGGGAAGTAGACTTTTACAAAAGACAAAACTCAGACCTAGGTCAGTGACCTGCCCTAGGAAGCATTCACTTACGTTTCAGTAGAATGAATGTCTTTGGCCCCTTCCCCCATCTTCAGAAACCGGTTCTGGGAAAACACTGCTCTCCAGTTCTGATTCAACCATTTTACATCAAAAAGTCCTGTAGAAATCTGGAAAATGCCATTTTCTTTCTTCCTGATTTCTCTTGCTCACAAGAGTGTCTGGGATTTCCCACACTTGTTTTGACCTGGAGTGGGGGTTGTTGTGTATTGAAAATATTTTGTTCTCCAGTTGATTGTGCTGCTAAGGTTTTCTGTTATGGAAATGGGACTAGTCAGAAAGAAGGGAGTTTGTTTTCTGAGAGGGAGGTTTTCTTTTTGTACCAGAAATAACAAAAGTCATAAGCATCTGAACAAAAGTTGCAACAAAACTAATTTGCTCCTAGCTTTGTATTTAGTTGTTTCTACCTGTTACAGGTTTCACTTGGCCTGATGTCTTTTTAGTTAATGTATGCTGAGTTTAAGTAGCTCTCATTTTGAGATTTCTGCCAACCCCATGCTCCCAGTCTCCCTCTTTCCCTACTCATGCTTGCTTGAAATAAACATTTTTCCTCCTAGTTATTATGAAAACCTTTGTTTACTAGTGATCTTCTCTATTAAAAAATACTCGGTTTACATTTCCTAGAAATGCTTGCTTATATCTCCATTGTTTTCTGTAAGTCTATAGACTAATTTTTTTTAAGTTATAATAGTTTATTTTTACATCATTTTGTGCCTTTTCTCATCTCAGTTGTAATCCCTGTGGACTTCCCATCACCCGGGTCACCTGTGTGCTATCACCATACTTCCGTGTACTCCCCCTCACCCCCCCACCCCCTCCCCCATTTATAGGCTAAATTTTAAGGGAAATGCTGCCTTTCAACAAATTAGTTTTTAAATTTAAATGTTTATTTTGGAGACCATTTCCTATTTTACTATTTTGATGTGTAAATTCTCCTCCTCTCTGTATTCTGTACGGTCAGCATCTGGTGGTAACATAGAACTTAATTCTTGCCCTGCAAAAAGGTTACCATAAAGTAGAGGGGATGATGCAGTAAACAAGTTTCTGAAGTCCTGTGTGCTAAGTGTTCCAGTAAAGGTATGGAAAAGTATCTTAGAAGTCTTTGTTTTTTAGTTTTATTTACTTATTTTTGCATACAAGAACTGGGGTGCAGGCCCCAGGTGAGAAATTTCAGCAAAGTGGGGAGCAGACCAGGCAGGTATACTGAAATAACACTGCTGAGGGGAGCAGTGGGCAAAAACAGGAGAGGTCTTTTGTTCTTCTGGGATACCTCCCTGGTCTGGATTGAACTTAGGTTGCAGTGGCTGGTTGATACCTTGATAGCGCTGTGCCTTTAACCCCTGAGCCACCAGGAAAGCGCTGTGCCTTTAACCCCTGAGCCACCAGGAAGGCCCTCTAGAAGTAATTCTTGGGGAATTTTCAGGGTCAGAGTGCTGGAGGGAAAGCCATCTCAGAAATACAGCCCTGTGAGATACTTAGCTAATTAGTGAAATTGGTAAGACACTGCTGTCAGAATTCCAGGCTTGGAGCAGCTGGTAGACAAGTGCACATCATGAAAAACTTTGCACATCTTGCTAGTTTTTGTTTAGATTATTATCCTGAAGCCAGTGCTGTGCCTTGCAAGAGATGATGAATATTTGAACTTAAGGAAGACAGCACCTGTTTGAAGGAAGGATGCAGGAAAGTCATTTATGAGACTGACAGGCACTGGGGAAGATAAGAGACATGAGCCAAAGGAGTTAAAGGAAGAAGACATGGTGGGGCCTTTTAGAGGGTGGGAAGGGGGAGAGCTCAGTTGACTTCCAGGGTTGTGTGTGTGTGTGTGTGTGTGTGTGTGTAACTGCGTGGATGATAATGAACATGGCAAGAACATGTTTGGAGGAGGGGATTACATAATTTTAGTGCATTTTTGCCAGTCCTAGTGATGGTTTATAGCTATTTAGGCGGTTGCATTGTAGATGAGGTAATGGAGCAGAGAGAGTTTAAGGAACTTTCCTGAGGTTTGTGTGCTAACATTACCCCTTGATTAACATTTTTTGGTGATACTTGAGAAGTGGGAGAACAGTCCCACAGAAAGGAATATGGTCCAGTTTTATCACCTCCCTTAAAAGTTCCTCTTCTACCATAATACACCTAGACTTAAAATTTCCAGAAATCATGATTTTTACCCACTTTGATTTGTTGGCTATGTCCAGATTAGATACAGTTTATATTTCTATAATGTGCAAGTCTTGTACATTCAAGGAAGTAATGGTTCACATGTACTGGTATTTTCATTCTCTTGCTTTGCAGCATTTCTGGAAAATAAAAGAAATCTCACTGAATTTACCTCTAATATTAACTGGTCAAATAAAGTTAGAAGTGACTTCCTGTTCACTTGAAAGACAAAACTAGAATAGATCCAGAGTTGACTCATTTCATTCCACTATCTTTTTTCACCAGATTCACACTAACTATATTTCCTGTTTGATAAGCAGTACATCTCCCCAACTTTCATTATAACTTCAGCATCTTCTGGAATCACTCTTAATCTAGAATTGGGATGTGCAGTATTTTTTTCATTCTCAGAAAATAGGAAACCTAGTATTGTTCTGTAAAATCCAGAGAACTTTGGTTTTGTGTTTTTGATCTTGAACCTATGTATGCTTTTCCAACTGAAGAGCTAAGTGTGGGCTCCAAGTCAACCACAGGCACAAAAACTTAACCTTATGATATCTGAGACAATGTGTGTGTTTGGAGAAGCTGTGCTGGCACATGAGGGAGTTAGCTGCTCCTTTCTCACTTTCCCTCCAGGTAAGTTTAAATTTGTTCCATAAAAATTGAATAAATTTAGAACTCCTGCTAGGATGTAGCATGTAGCTAGCTAGAAACATAAGAGGAAGTAATGATACCTTTATTGCTCTGTGACTTTCCTGAGTGCTGTTGGTGATCCTGCAACCATGTGGTCTGGTCTTGGCAGCTGGAGAGTCCTCTGACCCTTCTCCAAGGGTGTTGCTGGTCCTGTTACACTGTTGGTTGGTGTACTGAACCCTGCACCTACACTCATTAAGGGTAGCACACCATTGACTTGGATGTGCAGGGCAGCCCGACCAAGTAACATGAACTCAGCCTTGCTCCTAGCTTTTGATCATCTATGTCTTTGTTTATTTCTATTCCTCTCCCTCTCTTCATCCTGTCCTTAAAGTTCTGCTCTAAAGAAGTGCAACTCCTTCCCTTCGCAGTTGTCTTAGGTTGCAGGTTCCTTTTGTCTGGCCATCATACCTTCCTTCCCACTTTTATATCCTCTGCTTGTCTCTTTGCAGTTTCCCTCCCACCTGCTCTGGGTCTGTTCTGATCCTCACCACTCTCAGTGCTCACCCAGTGGAATGTGGTGCATCTCTCCCTGTCTTTCAGGACATTATTTTAAGCCTCCTGGGCCTTTTACTATTTTTCAGGAAGGTCCCGATGTGTGTAGTGTGGCTTTGAGTTAGTGGTGCTCTTGGGTAAAAGGAAAAAAAGCAGTATAGAAAGGGGTTAAAGTGAAAGCAAGCATCCTTCATTCTTGGAAACTTGAGAGACAACTATTATTCGCTAGTTTTTATTTATTTATTTTAAGATGTATTTGCCTAGGCTTATAAGAACTGGGGTACAGGTCATGAGAGGATTCACAGGGGGATGAGAGGATTCACCAGAAACAGAGTGGGGAGCAGAACAGGCAGCTCGAATGAAATACAATGCTGAGGGGGCAGTGGGCAGACATGTGGGTCATCTTCCAGGTCTGGGGTCAAACTAATGCTACAATGGCTGGAGTATTGCACTTTAACCCCTTGCTCTACCAGGGAGGCCCCTTAGAAGTTTTAAATGACAAACTACTCTGCAGAATTAAGTTCTTCATAGTCTAATTCCATATGTAAAAGTACTAACATAGCTAAAGATTGTGTTTCAAGCTTTTATTCCGTTTCTTGAAGTTTAAAATCTACAGATATTTGATTAAAGTTTATGAGATCATTTTTACTTGAGGGTTATTGTAAAACTTTAGATAGCATCCCTTTAGAATTGTCTGTTACTTTTCTTTCCCATTTGTTATATTTGCATTTAGCAAACTTAATGTGTGTTGAATTAAATATAAAATTAGACATGTTCCTTCTGTTTGGCTTCATAAATAATCTCTTTGGTCAGGGACTCTTGTGTCCTTCGTAGACGATGATTTACCTCCTTTATCTGCACACTACAGTTGCATTTCCCATGCTGTAGTAGTGGATATTAGATTTATAGGAAATGTAAGTTGTGAGCCTGTAGAAGAAACCCCAACCAATGGATCAAAGCAGATGTTTAGAGTCCATTGTTGCATTTTAAAAATTCACTTTGGGGTTCTCCCTGGTGGCACAACAGGTCAAAGCACGGTGCTGGGAAGCTGGCTGCAGCTGCTTCAGTGCGAGTTCAGTCCTCTGAGATCTTGTGGTAGAAGTGACCCACATGGCGTGGCAGACGTCTCCTGATCCGCCTGCTGCTCCCCTCAGCAGTGTATTTCCGTGTACTTCATCCATTTGCCTGCTCTACTCTCGACTCTGTCTCTGGTGAATCCTCTCACCACCTCTGCATCTTTGGCCACACTGTACCCCAATTCTGTCTGCATAAATAAATAAAATCTTTAAAAAATAAATAAAATAAAAATTCACTTGTCTATTTTTATAATTATAGTATTTATTTCTGATGGCTTTTTCTGACTTAGCCATTTAATCTTTTTAAGTTGGGATGACTGAATTAAATTGGATAGAACGGTAATTTTAGCATAGTTGATTTGTCTTTAGTTGTTAGTGTTAAGAAATTTGTAGCTATTTGGCTGACAGTAGAAAAAGAAATGAGGTCATATCTGTAACATATTTTACAAATATGGCAGCTGTTTAAAAGCTTAGTAAACATGGTACTGATAGGCACTATTCTAGATGCTAAGGCTATACAAAGGTGCATAAAAAGACTTCTCAGCCCAATCTACTTTTGTTTTTGTTAAAAGGCAAACTTATTGGGATATAATTCACGTAACAAAATTAAATCTTAAAATAGACAAGTGACTTTTGTATATTTAGAGTTTTTGCAACCATCATCTGCCTAATTTTAGAAGACAAGTAACAATTTTTAAATCAGCATTTTAATTCTTTCCTGATTTTTTTGGCTTTATCACAAAACTTAATTTTCTTTTCTCCAAACATGACTAAGGGGAGAGTGTATGGAGTCAGGTCTGGCACCAGTCATCAGTTAGGAAGCAGATGGTATTGGTTTCCTCCTGTAAAACATAGTACCAAGTGATGTGATGCCTGTGAGAGTAGAAACAAGTGACAGTGTCATTTGAACCAGTAGATTCTTGTGGGGACATTTAATAATGCAGAAATGTGGGCTGGGTAAAGAAGTAATCCAAGATAGAAGGTTTATAGAAACAAGAGAAATCCCCCACTTGTGTGCCAGCTCACCCCCCTACCTGCTTAAATCAGTAAGTAACCATTTTGTGTCTTGGTTTTGCTACAGAAATTTGGCAAGTTTTCTATTTTAAAAACATTAGTGTTTTGTGGAGGTACTTGCTGTGGACCTCCAGGATCCCCAGAGCTCAAAATTGTTAACTGCTAACTGCTGCTTAACTGTAAACAAGGCCCAAAAAGAAACCCCTGTGGATTCTCTGCAGATTCCCAGGTGCCTCTCTAGTGCAGGAATAAGCTCAGAAAAGGTTTCCTAGGAGTGTGAAGCAAGCCTCCATTCAAGGGTGGGGTGCTGAGGACAGGTGTGGGTTTCTAACCCTGCCTGCAGAGACCACACCCCAGGATTAGATCTCAGATGTTTAGGCAGAAGAGTTTTGTCAGGACAGACACAAAAGTCACAAAGTGTGAAACATCAGGCTCTCTTATTTTCCCTGATGTCTTAAAACCATTAACCCTCGAACTTAAGGAGGAGTGTTTTTCAAAGACACCCACAGAAAACTAGTGCTGTGAAGATGAACACTTGGTTTGTAATCTGCTGCTGAGCAGAAAAAAACTGCTTTAGTACTTAGCTACAGCCATCTCTTTCCTCAGCCTGCTTACAGGGGCATCCAAACAAAGGCTGGTCTTAACCAGCCTCAGTGAAGGTGGAGCAGCTCCCCCAGATGCTCCTCAGAGTTCTGATGGCAAGTGTGTTAGTGAGGAGGAGGGGTTAGAGAGGCAGAGATAGGAATCTGTCTGCTGTAAGAGGATTGGGCCTGTGTATTAATGGAATGAACCGGCCTTTCTTGCTGTACTTCCTTTGTCTGCTGAGAAGGGAGGCTGGAGTTTCCTAGAGCTATTGATGAAGCCAGGGCTCTAAGAGGAACTGTGGACTTTTGACCTTCTTGATGGTAATGGAAGGCGCTAGGGGGAGCCTGGAGAGCCCACAAGCTAGTGCAAAGGTGGAGGAGTTAAGTTACATTTTTGCCTGAAAACAGCAATACACATTAAAGCAATAACCTACTATCTCAGCACAAAAGTTTTACACTGTCATTTAACTTTGAGGTTATTTTTTGTTTGTATTTTTGTTTCAAAGCATCACAAGCTATTTTCTTCTGGAAGCCATTTTCTTTTCATTTATCTTGTGGGTTTGTTAGATTGAAGAAAAATTATCTGCTTCACTTTATTAGATAACTGCCTTTTTCTGGCTATTTATAGAATGCCTTCCTCATTTTTCCTCTTCAAAAAAAAGTTCTTAGGCATTTCATCTAATGAAAAGTTATTGTGTTTATCAACTAAGAATGTTTTTTTTCTTGTTTAGATAATTCCTAAATTGAAGTAACTTAGTTTAGACTTGATTAAAGTGCATCGGTGTCCTTCTGACCTACCCCCTCTGCCTGCTGCCTCATCAGCAAAAAATATTGAAGAGGAAATCTTGATATGAACAGTAGCCCTTATTTAAAAGGAGAACTTCGGGTTTTAAATTATTTGCTAATAAAATGTCTTCTTAAGGACATCTTGGGAATCCTCTGTCATGTTTCAGAATCCCTTAGTCTCA
This sequence comes from Condylura cristata, assembly GCF_000260355.1. NCBI lineage: Eukaryota > Metazoa > Chordata > Mammalia > Eulipotyphla > Talpidae > Condylura > Condylura cristata. Next base: position 36,430,217 of record NW_004567105.1, read on the forward strand.
AACCTTGGTATTTGGCTGTTTCTCAATGACTTTCATAGATACTTGCTCTGGTAGCCTTACCAGAATTGAAATGAAATAGTGACAGATCATCCAAGGCCAATACTGTGATTTTTGTTTTGCTCACACATTTGAGTGTATTTCTGCTTTTACAGGATGTCCAGAGGTTGTAAGATTATGGCACAATTTATATTAATAATTTTCCTTATGGATGCTTTCTGATTATGTTACACACACACATCCCTACTTCTCTGTTCTTGTCCCATTCCAGGTAGAATTGGGGTTTTGCTACATACTCAATTGCATTTTCATCACTACCTACCTAGTACAGGCCTTCTGGTGGGACTGGTCCTTAGTTTGCATGTTCAGGTTGCAGGTTGATTGCCTTCCAACACATTGGCTGCATCCAGCCTTAGAGTTGCTGCTTCCTTCTTGCTTGATGTTGAAGATTGTGGTTTTTGTTTTTGTTTTTTAATATTATTTATGCATATAAGAAACTGGGGTGTAAGCCAGAGGGGGAAGGTGAGAGGATTCACCAGAGACAGAGTGGGGAACACAATATGTAGAATGACTGAAATACACTGCTGAGGGGAACAAGAGAGACCTGCTGCACCATGTGGTATTGAACTCCTGCCGCAGTGGCTGCAGATAGCTTTGTAGTGTTGCCCTTCAATCCCTTGCAACATCAGGGAGGCCCCAGTGTTGGTTTTGGTTTGTTGTTATTGTTGTTTTGGATTATGGGGGCCAGCTTTTCTCTCTATACTTCTTGGACTTGTGCCTAACACTACTGCTTTCAGGTTAGAGCCTCATAGAAAAGCTCCAGAAATCTCTGAGTGCCAGACCACTTCTCAGTTAGCATGAGCACATTCTTAGTGTGTTTCAGTGATTGATGAAATTATCCTTCAGCACTGACCCTGGGTTTGTGTGAGTTTTGTATTCTCCTTTCAGTAGTTTCAATTCAGAACCTGAATTGAACTTAAGTAGAACCTGCCTGCTTAGAATGTCCCATTTGTCACAGAAGAAATCCCCGCTAATTCCCATAAGGCAAAAGAGTGTGTGTGGACTGATAGAGACGGAACTGCTTCTGTTTGCAGTGTTAATAGCAGTCATGGTAAATGCTCAGACTTCCCCAAAGGGGGAATCACATTAATGAAGAGTACAAGACAAGAAGGGAGTGCCTTGCTTTAAATTTTAGGGTGAGTCCTTTGTGTTTCATTTTGCAGTTTGAAAGGATTGTGGGGAGTGGTGTTATATTTTTTTTACCTAAAAAGTGCCTCCTAAAAAAAAAGTGCCTCCTTTGCCTCATTTTTATAGTAAATGTTTGCTAAGAGGGTGGACATAGGTGAGAGCTAAGGGGGTGGACACAGGTGAGAGGCCTGGTTAAATAGATGAATTTTATGTGCTTGCCACACTGGTGGCAAGAATGCAGGCAGGTGCAGGGGTTCTTCTCCAGCACCCTGTCTGGATTGGTCAGTAAATCCAAGTTGTTGGTAAGGGGGAAAACAGAACTCTCATAATGGTTCTTTATTATAACCTCAACAAAACTTTGTCAATTCCCTTGGCTTTACAGACTATTGCCCAGAAGAAAAGATGTTTGGTTTTCACAAGCCAAAGATGTACCGAAGTATAGAGGGCTGCTGTATTTGCAGAGCAAAGTCCTCTAGTTCTCGATTCACTGACAGTAAACGTTATGAAAAGGACTTCCAGAGCTGTTTTGGGTAAGGTCATCTGATGTTTGTGCCATTCTTAGAGTGAAATAGATCACAACATATGGAACTATTTCCAAGGGAGAAGACTGGTGCAAAGTGCTAGTAATGCCAATCCCTTATATTCTAATCTAGGGACCTGCTGCTTATAGGTGAGATGCTCGTTTCCAGATCATGCCTGATGACCAGATTAATGGTTGAAGTCCCCCCCCCCACCACCACCAGTTGTAGCCAAACAAATCCTTTGTTGTTGATTTTAGAATGTATGAAGAGATTAAGGGTCAGCTTCATTTTCTCTTACAATATTTGTCATCCAACCACATTATTTAATCAGCATATATGTTGACATTTATTACTAATTCAGAACTTTGTAGTTATTTTGAAGATTGTGAAAAAGTACCAATCTTGCCTTTTTAATTTCTTCATTTATAGATTGTATTCATCGCAAATGCTAGTACTTTTCTGTTTGTGTTTATAGTGCAGGAAAAGTGTGGTAATGAATATAATTAAATATATATAATAATAAATAATATAATTAAAAACCGACTTTAACTAGCCCTAAAGACCTACCCATTACTCATGTTTTAAAAATTCTAATGCTGCTTTGGTTTTGTTATGAAACTAGAATACTATGGTACTTTACGTAAAAGTGTGACTTGATTGCCTGTGAATTGTCTGTACATTTCAGGAAAGACTATTTGGACAGCATTGTTTAAACCACAGTGATCAAGGTGTATCATGGGCATTAAATTTTACTGTTTAATTTTAAAATAACCTTTATTTTAAGGTGACCAAATCGCAGCACATAGAACCAGTTCATTGGATGTAGAAGTGAGCTATACCACAGAAACAGTGAACCATCATCCAGGATGATTAGAAATAGCACCAACTACAAACCAGAAATGGATGTTTTTTGTAAAAGAAGTGTACTTGCAAGAATTCTTTTATTGGAAAGAGGACTCACAAAGGCTTGGTTGTTCTCTTACCAGGTTGCATGAGACTCGCTCAGGAGACATCTGCAATGCCTGTGTTCTGCTTGTGAAAAGATGGAAGAAATTACCGGCAGGATCAAAAAAAAACTGGAATCATGTTAGTTTATCTTTTGTCTTTTTCTATTGTAATTAAGGTAACTTTAGTTTTCCCCCTTAATATAGGAAGTAATCTATCCCTAGATGGACAAGTCTGAAAAAGAATTAAAAAGCGGCATTAGTTGTTGCCAAGATAAATCACTTCATTCTTTGTCCTGCTTAGGAGCAAAACAGTGTGTCTGGCATTTCCTTGAGGCCCGTTTTGTAGATTCACCATGTACATTTCACAATTTTTTTTATGGTCAGTCCAGCAAATTCTGTTGCTAGTTAGACATGGATCCCATTTCATCTCTCAAGATATATTAGTGCTGGTTTGTTCTGTGCCTCTATTTTCTCATGTCCTTAAATCTTCATAAAATATTTTAGTGACCAGAGCAGCAATTTTTAGTCTTAATTTTCCCTGTATATTAGCTTTGAGAAGTTATAAAGTGTTTACAAAATACTTAATTTTAAGTAGGCATGCATTTATTCTTTACCTTTTTTTATTACATATTTATTTGTTTATGCATACAGGAGTTGGGGTACAGGGGGTGAGAGGATTCACCAGAGACAGAGTGGGAAGCAGAACAGGCAGATCAACTGAAATACATTGTTGAGGGGAGCAGCAGACGGGTCAGGAAAGGTCTGCCTCACCATGTGGGCCACCTCGCTGGCCGGGGATTGAACTCATGCTGTGGTGGCTTGCAGATGGCTTCAGAATGCTGCTCTTTAATCTCTTGCACCACCAGGGAGGGCCCCTTTTTACCTTTTTTCTGTTACCCTTACTTTAGTTTTCATTGACAATTTACAATATCTGTTAACTTATAAAGTAAGTTTGTTTGTTTGTTTATTTTCTACTTTAATAGCTACAAAAGACCTAAAGTATATTTTCTGAAAGTGATGGCAACTTTTTACTAAGGGCAGAAATGTGCAAACAGTAAATGTGAATGCATGAGAGACAGGAGAGGGGGATTACATTATGGCATACATATTTCCAGCACTTGCCTTGCCTGGCGACTGAAAATTATGCTGAAAAAGAGTAAAAAAGTATGGGTCTGAAACCCTTGGTTTGCATTTGTCCCCCACCCCCATCTTTGCCTATTCGCTATCTTGGTGAAATATGGCAAAAAAATAATTTAATTTCTCCTTGCTTTAATTTCCTTTATCTTGAAATTGGAGTAGCAAACATAGGCTCCTTAATGTTTTGGCATGGTGTCAAAATAAAAAAAAAAGTAATAATTTTCTGTGAAATGCAGTATATCACCCTGTGAGAAGGTCAGAGACTTGATTTTCTTTCACTTGTGTCATTCTTGCCATATGTAAATCTACTAAAGTTTTTTGTCCAGCAGACTCCAGCTCTTGGTTAACTTCAAAGGGAAAAAAAAACTAGATAAATGGCCATTTTAATGACCATGTGGTGATTAAAAGTAAGCGTGACTATCAAACTGTTGTCAAATTTGGCTCTCTCAAATAGGCATTTGTCTGAATCAAATGGGTATCATTTTTTTTTAATGGTATTAAATATTCAGCATTTTCTTCCAGGTGGTAGATGCAAGGGCAGGGCCCAGTCTAAAGACTACACTGAAACCAAAGAAAGTCAAAACTCTGTCTGGAAACAGGATGAAAAGCACCCAGATCAGTAAACTGCAGAAAGAATTTAAACGTCACAGTAAGTTGAATACTGAAATACGAGATTACACTTGAGATTGTTCTGTTTTAATTTTTGTCTCAAGTAAAACATGATGTGTGTTTTTATTTATTTCATAAATGAGCATGTTGAAAGACAGTGTTGACGTGGAGAAATTATTTTATTTCTGGACCTCTGTCTCTGGTTTCATGAAGTACTTTCATTAACTAGCCACTTCAGATTGTGCTGAGACCACTCTGATCTCTGGACATTTTGATTTAAGGGGCATTATTGTGTGAAGTGATAGAATTGGGAAGGAATGATAAGTAGATCAAATTCATATAGTCTTTTTTTTTTTTTTGTTAAGATTTACTTATTTATACATATAGAATGAGGTGCAGGCCAGAGGTACAGGGGTGGTGAGAGAATTCACCAGAGAAAAAGTGGGGAGCAGAACAGGGTCAAGATTGACGAAGTCCACTGCTGAGGGGAGCAGCAGATGGGTCAGGAGAGGTCTGCCACTCCGTGTGTATCAGTGCTGAGGCTTGTACTCAGCACTGAAGTGGTTGTGGCTCGCTGCAGTACTGCATCTTAACCCATTGGGCCACCAGGGAGGGCCCTCATATAGTCTTAAAGGAAGTCTTTGTTGGGGGTGATACATCTGTATTTGGGGATTCAGATATCAGATTTTGTAAAGCAAATGCAGTGCATATAGTGTAATTATGTGATGTTTGTTGCTGTGGGAATCAGTACTGTTGAGTCAGACGCATCAATATTTGTGCAGCAAAAATGTGGTATCCATATATGTGTAATAAGTAAACTGTAAATAGTATGATTGGGTTTGACTCAGTATTCAGGTCAGGCCAGATTTTGTGGCCAAATGGGTCTGGAATAAACTTAATTTTAGAACTATATTAGAATTATAAGGACTGTCAAACCTGTGTGGGGTTTTTAGGATTAAAAAAACGTTCTGTAGGCCCTTACTAGACAAAATACTGTCAGTCAAGCCAGACATTTGTCTGCTTGTTTTCGAATCATGGAGAAAGACAGTTGAAAGTACTGTCAATGAGGAAGAACTATTATCTCTGGAGCATTTTGGTGTCTGGACCAAGCACTTTACCTACATAATTATCTCAGTGCTTTGAGCTTACACTAGGAGACAAAGTGGTGGCTGACCTCACCCCAGGTTAGTTAGTAAGTGCTGGAGATGAATTTATAGGTTTGTCAAACTTCAGAGCTGCCACTGTCTTCCTGTAGCACCATGTTGATCTCTGGGACAGTATAATCATTTCTCCTGGGACCCTAAAGCTTCCCAGACCTTGTAGTAAAGTATTTTGGTAATGTAAAATACATAATGTGTTTTGATATGTTGCTTGCTTAAGCAGCTGTCACCAAGTGGTTTAAAAAAAAAAAAGCTAACCTCCATTTTCACGAGTTTTTTTTTTTTGTTTGTTTTTTGTTTTTTTAAGGCTTGTTTATGTATACCGACCCTGGGTACAGGCCAGAGGTACAGGGGTAGTGAGAGGACTCACCAGAGACAGAATGGGTAGCAGAACAGGCAGATTGACTAAGCACACTGCTAAGGGGAGCAGCTGGCTAGAGAGAAGAGGTCTGCTGTGCTATGTGGATCCATCTCCAGGGCTGGAGGTGGAACTTGGAAGGGGCTGCAGCTAGCTTGCAGTGCTGTGCTTTTAACCCATTGTGCCACCAGGGCGGGCCATCCGTTTTCACAAGAAGTATTAATAAACATTTGGGAACTAGTAATTCTCTCCTGCCTCTTGAAGGTTAGAGGGATTGGTTATTCAAACTTACTCTTAGCTCCTTCCTTTAATTATAAGGACAGTGATAGCTGAACCTTTTGCCTTACCTAAGGGAATATGTACAGTACCACTTTAGATTTTTATGATAAAGGTTCTTGTGGAGATGTTGGAGGTCAAACTGCCACCAGGAGTGCTGCAAATGCTAGCTTGGATCCCTGCCTTGATGAGATACTCCTTGCCTGCATCCCACCAGTCCTGACCTGTGCTCCTTCGCACCTGTCAGTGTTCTTCTCTTTAGCTTATCCTTCTTCCATCTGGTTGTTATGGAGTATAGTTGAACATCCCTAGCAAGAATCAAGAGCCAACCTCGGCAGAGGATGTGGTGCTGAGCTGTCTGTGCATGTGCCTGTGTTCTGCTGGAGTTTGGCATGCTGTGTTCTGTTTACCCCATGCGTCTGACCATTCACTTTCCAAGTGCTGGCTAATGTTGAAGGTTTTAAAAAATCACATTTATTTGAACCTTTCCAGCCTTACATTTCAGAGAAAGGTAATTTTTCTCATGACATTTTTTGTATATAATCAGCTGTATACTACAATGTTATTATAGGTATTAGAGTAAGCCACATGAAGTTGCCACTTTCACAGGTAGAATATGTTCGAAAACTGCAAATTTGAGTGATTCCAAAGATAGCAAGTTCTTTTTAAGATGGCTCATTCTCTGCAGCAGTATATACAGCTGCTCTGTTCATTTGAGAAGTCTTAATATGCTATAGTCATACTCCTTTGAAGTGATATTCTTGAGGATTTTTTTTTTTGCAAAGTTACGCTAATCATGTATCAGAAGAAAATCCATATATTAAGCATTAATGGTGCTCTCTGTTTCAGACACCTAATCTTTTTTTTTTTTTAAGATTTTTTTTTTATTTATGCACACAGAACTGGAGTACAGGCCAGAGGTGTTGGGGGCAGGTGAGAGGATTCACCAGAGACAGAGGGGGGAGCAGAACAGGCAGATCGAGGAAGTACACTGCTGAGGGGAGCAGTGGGCAGGCCAGGAGAGGTCTGCCATGCCATGTGGGTCACCTCCTGGGCGGGGATCGAACTTGTGCTGAAGTGGCTTTAGCTTCCCAGTGCTGCGCTTCAACCCACTGCGCCACGAGGAAGGGCCCTCAGACACCTAATCTTAATGATGCTTTGTGTGACCTTTTGGTAATACAAAATAATGTGAAATCTCCTCTAAGAGCCGTTTTTTGTGTTTTGTTTTTTGTTTTCATTTCCCCCCAATCTGTTCCCATGCAGGATGACACAGGTTTTGATGTTCAATAGGTACTTATTGCTACTGGATTGGCTGGCTGACTTGAATTGTTCTATCCATGATGGGGCTGGGGTGCCTAGCTAAAGTAGGGTGTGGTAGGCTTGACCCTTTTTCTGATAATAATGCTATGTAACAGGCTGCATAGTGCAGGGAGAGCAACCAAAAAGTTCATTTCTGGCTTGTATGAAGGCTTCTGAGCGCAAAACTACTATATCATGTTAAACATATATATATTTGATGAATTGCCTTTATTCCTTTTAAAATTCTGATCTTGGCCCTCCCTGGTGGCGCAGTAGGTTAAAGCACAGCACTGAGAAGCTTAAGCCACTTCCCCATGAGTTCAATCCCCGCCTGCCTGGGAGGAAATCCACATGACCAGGCAGACCTCTCCTGACCCACCCTCTGCTCCCCTCAGCAGTGCACTTCGTCCATCTGCCTATTCTGCTCCCTACTCTGTCTCTGGTGAATCCTCTCACCCACCGCATCTCTGGCCTGTACCCCAGTTCTGTATGAGTAAATCAATAAATCTTTTAAAACAAAAAAAAGTAAAGTCATAATAATTAAAAAATAAATAAATAAAATTCTGGTCTGTTGCTTTCCCTTTGCACGTAATGTGTCATTTTTCTTCAGTTGCTTTTAAGATTTTTTTGACGTTAACTAGAATGTGTCTTAGCAATGATTTCTTTGGGTATATCCCCAGGGGTTTGCTCAGCTCTTTGACTCTCACAGGTTCCTGTGTCCTGCCAAATTTAGCAAGTTCTCAGCCATTTTATTTCTTTGAGTGCTTTTTCACCTCCAGCCCCTTTCTCTTCTACTTCTAGGATTGCAGTGGCATGAATGTAGATTTTTTTTTTTGGTTCTGTGGGTCTCTAATACTGTTTTTCTGTGTTCTCACTTGGGTAATTTCTAGTCTTCCAGTTCACTGATTGTAAACTCCATCCCCTCAGTTCTGCTCTTGAGTCTTTCCACTGAACTTTTTGTTTCATTTATTGAAACACAATTCAGTGAATTTCAAATTTGGTTCTGCTTTAGGACTTCCTTTTATTTTGGGGGGCTTAGACTTCCTACTTGTAGAGACGGTTTTCATTTGTTTCAAGTATTGAGATATATTTGTTAGGACTACTTTAAAATCCGTGTCAGACAGTCCAAACATTTCTGTCATCTTGGTGTTGACATCTGCTGGCCTTTCATTCAGTTTGAGGTAATCCTGGTTCTGATTATTAAGAGATGCTGGAGCTCAAGAAACTTTCTTTTTTCTTTTGCTGCTTTTGTGTGTGTGTGTGTGTGCGTGTGTGTGTGTGTGTAAATGGTTTATTTTTACATCATTTTGTGCCTTTTCCCATCTCACTTGTAATCCCCATGGGCTTCCCATCACCAAATCACCCATGTGCCATCACCATAGTCCAGTGCACTAACCTCTGCCTCCCATTTTTGATCCCATTCCCCAAGTCACCCCTGTAAAATGTCTCTGGTATATAGTTGTTCACTATTATCATTATTTTCTCCCCTGGTCCTTTATATAAAACTCCTGCTGTGAGTGAAACCATTGGTATTTTTCTTTTTCTTCTGGCTTATTTCACTAAGCATGATCCATTCTAGCTCTATCCATGTTGCTGCAAAAGGCATGTGTTAAGATTATCTTTTTATTGCTGAGTAATATTTCATTGTGTATATGCACCACATCTTTTTAATCTAGTCATCTACTTTTGGGCATTTGGGTTGATTCCATGTCTTCTTTCCTATTGTAAATACAACAGCAATAAACACGGAGGTGCAGGTGTGTTTGAACCAGTGTTTTTGTGTCTTTTGGTGGGTAGATACCTAGGAGTGGGATTGCTGGGTCATATGGAAGCTCCATTTTTTGCAGTTTGAGAAACCTCCGGTTTTCCATAGAGGTTGTACTAGTTTGCATTCCCACCAGCAGTGCAGTAAAGTTCCTTTTCTCCATATCCTTGTCAACATTTGTTGTTGCTAGTTGTTTTAAGATGTGGAATTCTCACTGGTGTGAGATGGTATCTCATTGTGGTTTTAATTTTCATCTCCCTTATTACAAGTGATCAATTAAACCTATTTTTAAGTGGCTTTTTAATTTCCTTAGCAGGGGGAGGTTGGAGGCTCATTACCTTGTGCCTCCCATACAACTGTTAGAAGGAAGCTTCCCCACTCAACTTCCCCTGCCCATTCTGACCTCTTGGTTGGAAGTGGACTGGTGGTCTGGTGGGGGTGGGGGCCACCTCATCCTCTACTGAGGTTAGAAACCTAGATGCTCCCCCACGTTTACCCTAACCCTTACACACATACAAAACTTGGCCCTGCTGGGTGGGTGGGACTGGAACTTTTTTTGTGGTGTTTGACTGACAATATTAGAGTAGCTTTATTTAATGAAATCTGTCTTGTTAGGCAGCCTCTTTTCTGGGCCTTTGCTAGAAAGGAGGAGGCTTTTTGTTGCCATTCGTCAGTGTCCTTTGGCATATTTGGGTTGCAGGCTTCTTCAGCTCCAAGACAGATTTATGTAACAAAAGAAAAACCATAGAAACTAGGAACCCCTCGGGACCTCTGTATTTTTTTCAAATCTTGAGCTCCTCCCTAGCTGTTGCCACTTTTTAATCTTTAGGTCTATTGTTATAAATGTGTAGTTAAAGTCTTAGCTAGGAGGAATAGGGGAAAGTTTATCTGCTTATATATTCCCTGAAAGTTTAAGTCCACGTTTTCTAGTAGAAAAATTCACTTTCAGAATTTTTCAGACTCACAGTGAATAAAAAATAAATTCCGTTATTCTTTTTGCTAATTTGTACAGTATTGTATGCTGGGATTGAGCTGCTGTTGCTTATAAATGGGGTTGTACATATTTTCTCTTTCAGATTCTGATGCTCACAGCACCACCTCAAGTGCCTCCCCTGCCCAGTCTCCCTGTTACAGTAACCAGTCAGATGATGGCTCCGACACAGAGATGGCTTCTGGCTCTAACAGAACACCCGTGTTTTCCTTCCTAGACCTCACATACTGGAAAAGGTACAAGAAACAGAAAATGTCTCTCACCAGTAAGCCTCTTAATCACAGGGAACAGTCTCTCACTTCCTTAGCAGTTTAATGGCATTTGGCAAACAGCTAGTAGTACACATGGTTGGAGGTAGATTAGGCAAGAATTGAGCTGAGAGTTAGAATGTATGCTTGTTCTTTTTAAATTGATATAAAGTAAAAATCACATTAGAGGCCCTAAATTTCCGATAGTGAAGTAGGCTACATACTCATTCTGACCAACTTTCCCATGAAAGAAGTAGGGGTGGGTGGGTGGGGTATGTGGCTAGGAACACATTTTTATGTTTTTAAAAATGTCACTGATTGTGGACAAGTTAATAAGGAAGCAGACCACATGCTAAATGAACGAGACCCTAAAGGCAAAAGAGATATAGCCTGGGGGAAGAAAAATGATTAAGGATTTTCTAGTGCAGATTTGGGAAGACTGGCAAGCAATATATTAAGCAATCCTCTTACAGGAGAAAAAAAAATTACCTATAGATACAGGGATCCATGGAATGTTAAAGACAAAATATATCTTTAAGCAGTGAGATAATAGATGTTATTTTCAAGAAAATAGCAAGTCCAAAAGGACTTTTGAGCACTTAGCATAAATAAAGCCAAAAACCAATAGATTAAAACTTCAATGGCCAAGTGATAATAACTCCAGCTAGAATTATACCTGTGTAGCAGAAATTGTGAATAAGGACATCAACATTTTGAGTAGGGGGAAAAATAAAACCTGAGATTTTGTTTCTAACTAACTTTAATTGCAAAAATTCTGTGGGTAAGGAAAAAGGGATCCCAGACTGAAATTCTGAGGATAAATAAAATAGGAAATATTTAGGTAAATTTAAATAAATACTGCTAAATAATTTTATAAGGAGCATAAATATAATAGATACCATGGGCCCTGGTGGCTCAGGGGTTAAAATCTCTGCTTTCAAGCTGTTGCCAGCCACTGCAGCATGATTTCGACCCCCTCAGCCAGGGAGCTGACTCAACAGCACAGCAGAACTCTCCTTTTTCGTCTGCTGGCTCCCACCGGCAGTGGATTTCAGTAGACCTGCCTGTATTGCTCCCCACTTAGTCTCTGGTGAATCCTGTACCTCTTCTCCACCTACCTCTGACCTATACCCTGGTTCATGTACACATAAGGTTAAAAAAATACACACACACACACACACACACACACACATAGCATAAACATAAAAATAAAACAAACATTGCTAAAAATGAAAGAAGTGGGATTTTAAAAAAAATATGCACGACAGCAGTAACATTAAGTGTAAAGGTAATAATAATTGCATTCAGAGTTTGTTTCCTCATATCCTTTGCATTCATTACCTATATAGCTGCTTCATTATTTATTTATTTTAATTAATTTATGTTTGCATACAGTACTGGGGTTATAGGCCAGAGGTCTAGGGGCAGTGAGAGGATTCACCAGAGACAGTGGGGAGCAGAACAGGCAGATCCACAAAGTATACTGCAGAGGAGAGCAGTAGGCAAGACAGGAGAAGTCTGCCACAACATGTGGATTACTTTTAGGGTGGGGATCGAACTCACATTGAAGTGGCTGTGACCAGCATCGCTGTGCTGTGCTTTTAACTGGCTGTGCCATCAGGGAAGGCCACCTATGTAGCTTCTTTTTTCCTTCTTTTTAAGATTTATTTATGCTTCTAAAAACTGAGATACAGGCCAGAGGTGCAAGGGTGGGAGGTGAGAGGATTCACGAGAGACAAAGTGGGGAACAGAACAGGTAGCGCTACTGAAATACACTGAGGGGGGCAGTGGGCGGGGCAGGAGAGGTCTGCCATGCCATATGGGTCACCTCCCTGGCAGGGATGGAACTCATACTGCATTGGTTGTGGATAGTTTCATAGTACTGTGCTTTAACCCTTTGTACCCCCAGGGAGGTCCCTACCTATGAAGCTTTTTAATGATTAAAAATAAAAAATGTAAAGCCTCTAGGAAAGAAAGGAAATGTGAAAATTTAAAAAAATATACATAATAAAACAGAGTGGTGATATAAATGTAGATTGAGAAGCTATGATTTCAGCAAGAAAGTATAAATTTAAATTTTTTCATGATTGAAAATACTATAAGTATGTAGAGGATAAGTAATAACTGCTTTTAATGGTTCTTTACAAAAGAAGAGTAAAATAATATAGCTGAAAGCTTGATGAAACCCATTACAAAGAAAAATTCAAGCTAGAGATACAAGTAGAAATAGAGTAGAAATCAGTGGGCATGGGGAAGCCCAACACAACTGAGTGTTAAAACTCAGTGCAGAAGCAGACCCCAAGTTTGATGCATTACAATGATGAACTTTAATTCTTCACATAACACTATGAAGAAATGATAATCTAACGCATACATGCAACTAAGGGTGAGTATCAAGAATGCACAGGCCTTCTACAAAGGAAATGAAAAGCCAATATAAAAATGAGCACGTTTTGAGAAAGTAGATACTTTATGGAAGGAACCTGAACAGTCCATTAAATAGCCCATGAAGGGGCCTAGGAGATAGCCCACATGTGGTACAGTAGACCTCTCCTGTCTTACCTGCTGCTCCCCTCAGCAGCTCATTTTAATAAATCTCCGTTTTCTGCTCCCTAGTCTGTCTCTGGTGAATCCTCTCACCTTCCATATCTCTGGCCTGCACCCCAGTTCACAAAAATAAAACTGAAAGAAAAAACAGTCCATGAATGTATCTTCAACCTTTTGGAGATAATAAACTAAGATCTCTGAAATCTTTGGTGGCCATTTTTATAGCCATCAAATTAGTGAAAACAAACCATGCCAAGTTCTGGAGTGTCTAAGGTGATGAGAACACTGTTGGTTAAAAGCATAACACATTGATAAGTCAAGAGTTGAAAATGCCCTGCTCTCACTCCTGTAGCCCAGCAGCATAACCTAGAGGCACATCTCTAACTGTGGGCAATGTGTTTGTAATAGCAGAAACTGTCATCATAAGTAGATCGCTGTGTTCACATGTAGATTACTAGACATAGGTTAAAATGAACAATCTAATAATATGTGTGAGCCTCCTTGATAAGCTGGAAAAACTGTAGCACAATGTGATTCCATATGTGTTTGCATACATATGTATATGTGATTTTTTAAATCTATATTTTGTGTCTATAGCATGGGTTTATAGATTTGTCTCTTGACCAATACAAGCTTGCGTTGCATGTGTCCACTTAGATACAGATTTTGAACAAACAGGTAAACTTGTATTGATGAGTGCAACACTGTTAATGTAATTTCTTTAACGGTTTTCCTTAACACTAGCTCTGTTGTGAAAATACAATATATATTATACATATAACATGCAAAATATATGTTAATTGACAATTATTTGTAAGCTTTCCAGTCAGCAGCAGCTATTAAGTTTTAGGGGTGACTAAAGTTATAGTGGGATTATCAACTCTAGGTGGGTAGGATTAAAATGGGATTAAACCATGAAGTATAAAGAGAAGGGGGTTGAGAAACATAAAATTTAGGCAGTGAGGTAGGCTTGGGGAGGGGCATATAAAGGACTAAAGCCTTTGTGTATTTGACAACTGCATGCTTTTTTTTTTTTTTAATCCTACATTTAATTAAAGCTAGCATTGTCTATTTATGGTGACTTTCTTTCTTCAAAATTGGTATTCTGGTAGGAAATAGTTTACAGTCTTTAAAAAGAGAGTCGCTTCAGAAATTGATGTCTCAGAGTCTTTCCCCCCATTAATACTAGACTTCAATATGGAATTTTTAGGGCCAGGTTATTCCCTCTCATCTGAATGTGATTCAGTCACATTTGTACTCATTAAAATGAAATTTTTTCTTCTGCCTTACTGTATTTTTTTCTCTCTCCTCTTTTTTTTTCCATTTTAGACAGAAAATTTGTTGTGGGATTATATACAAAGGCCGATTTGGGGAAGTGCTCATCGACACACATCTCTTCAAGCCTTGCTGCAGCAACAAGAAAGCAGCTGCGGAGAAACCAGAGGTGCAGGGGCCAGAACCTCTGCCCAGCCCCACTCAGGAGTGGTGACTGAGGTTTTATAGAAGGGGAACAAGCATAATTCACAATTTGGAAAGAAAACAAAGCAACAAAATGACCCTCCTATTTTTAACTTGGATACCTGCTATTCTGCCAAAAGACAATTTCTAGAATAGTTTTGAATGGGTTATTTTTCCTCCAGGTTCACAAACTCTTGAAGCCAGTTTCTAGCTTACTAAAAGAATGAGAAAGATGTACATAATATTTAAGAGGCTGAGTATTTCATAGGAAAGCTGAATGCTGCTGTAAAGTGCTCTTTAAGTCTTTTTTTTTTTTTTTAATCCCCTTCTAATGAATGAAACTAGGGGAATTTCAGGGGTCAGAGGTGGGATTTGTTGTATGATAAATGTATGTAGTTTTAGTCTTTCTATATTGAGAAGCAGTGGTTGGGGCATTTTTTTAAGATGGCTGGCTACACTTGTTTTCCTTCGTGATAATAAATTTGTCATAACTCAGTACCATGGACTTGTCCTAGAGGTAGTAGTTAATAACGTGGAAATACTAAGGTCTTGGCCAAGGTTCTGATGATTCAAACCTGTACTACTGAATATTAAGCAGGACAGACTGAACTCTCTGGTACAAAGACCTTGCAGGAGTCATTTCTGACTATACAGATAACTTGACTGTATATCTTGTGTCCTGTGTCACCTCCCTCCAATAACTGATAAAGATCTTAAACTATATTAATCTTCTAAAACAGATTCTAAGCTCCTACTGGAGAAATGTCAAGTCTAAGCAGTCCTGGATGAGCAACACCAACACATACCCCCCTGGTGGAGAATACACTCTATTAAAAATGTCCGATTAATAAAAATAACATGCAAGTTTTCAGGGTGGCATGCACAAAGGTTAATGTTCCTCAGGGCACATTCTCCAAGGCCTTGCCGAGAGTGCACATAATTGACTATGTCACAGGACTGGCAACTTCATTGAAACCTGCACAATTCAGTTTTAGCTCTGGATTACTTCAGTTGACCTTTGTGAAGGTTTTATCTGTGTAGAGTGGGTGTTTGTTGTTTTAAGCTATTAAGGGTTTGGGGTTTTGTTTGTTTTTTTATTTTTTCACTCTATTAAAGTACAATTTTACTAAAAGAAAAGAGGTGTGTGTTAATGCTGAGTGTGGGTTGATTTTGGTTTGGTTTCTTTTAGTAAGGCTTTCTGAACATTGAGATGTTAGATGATGCATAAAACTTGAACGTGGAGCTTTTCAGTTCCAAAGTCTTCACTGAAAGCTTCTTACTTGAACCCAAACCAAAGTACTCTCATTGCCTCTTTTCTAAAAGTTCAGGAAAAATGTATCAGCAGTCAAGACTTTTCATGATATGAGGATCATTTGCCTACCGTGTAATAATCTGACTCAGTGCTTATTTTTTAAACTGGATTTTAAACATTGGATAGTATAAATAACATAAGGAGTGAGCCACTTTTTATGGGCATCTATAGTTTTATAGTTCTTAATCTAAACAAATTTTTATATTCCTCATGGAAAAACTACAAGCCGCCATATATAAGGCCTACACAGTGGGTGGGCACGTCAGCTCTCCCAGCCTGGGGGGTGCATGACAAGGGTCCCAGCCATTACCATCTTCCTCAGTTGTTTTGAATGGTTTTTTTTTTTTTTTTTAAACATCTTGGCTGCAGTATTGGTGGTAGAATATACTATAATATGGATCATCTCTACTTCTGTATTTATTTATTTATTACTAGACCTCAACCACAGTCGTCTTTCCCCCTTCCACCTCTCTTTGCCTGTAGGATGTACTGTATGTAGTCATGCACTTTGTATTAATATATTAGAAATCTATAAATCTGTTTTGTACTTTTTATACTGTTGAATACTTATAATCAAAACTTTTACTAGGGTATTGAATAAATTTAGTCTTACTAGAAAATAAAAAGCTGTTCCTGTGGATTTATTTAAAAGGTATTCTTAGGTAAAAAAAAAAAAACTGATGGTTTTGGCCTTCACGGATCTTGATTTAATGAGTCACAGCGTTAAAAAGAAAATCATTCTCTTTACTGAGAAATACAGACTTTACAAGACACTATAACTGGCCACTCTAGTGGATAAGATGATTTTAACAATGAAAGAATATCACCAGTGTCTAATGTCTGATGTGGTTTTCTTGTGATTGTCTTTGCCCCTCGTGGGGACTAGAACTGAGACTTAGAGAAGTAGGTTATAGGGAAGGTGGTTTTGGCATGGAGTCATGCAGCCTCCGTGAGCCTCCAGGCTTCTGTGAAATAAGTCACACAATACTTAAAAGTTAGGAGAATCCGAAGAAGTACAATCACTTATCAGTCTTATTTTTAAGAGATTATTCATGGCATACAAGAACTGGGATACATCCAGAGGTGCTGGGGAGAGCGGCAGGGAGAGAATTCACCAGACATTGGGGAACAGAACAGGAAGATTAATGGAAATACACTGCTGAGGAGAGCAGCACTGAGATAGGAGAGGTCTGCTGCACCATGCGGTTTCACCTTTGTTGGGGCTGTCCATAGCTACATGGTGCTGCACTTGAATCCTTCAACTACCATTGAGGCCCCCATCAGTTTTTTTTTTATACATACAGAACTGGGGTACAGGCCAGAGGTGCAGGGGTGGTGAGAGGACTCACCAGAGTGAGAGTGGGGAACAGAACGGGCAGATTGACGAAGTACACTGCTGGAGGGGAGCAGTAGGTGAAACAGAAGAGGTTTGCTGTGCCAAGTGGATCACCTGGGAGGGGTTCGAACTGATGCTACCATGCAGAAGCGGCAGTGTGGCCAGCTTTGCAGTGCTGCACTCTTAACCACCTGCGCCACCAGGAAGGGTCTATCAGAGTTTAAAAAGCAGATTATTATGACAGGCAGATCCTGTGAGGGGCTATCCTGGTGGTGCAAGAGGTTAATTCTCAGCACTGAAGCTATTGGTAGCCACTGCAGCATGATTCTGGGAGCTTACCGACATGGTGCAGCTTACCTACATTCTGCTGTCTCACCACTCTTCTCAGCAGTGTAATTCAGTACCTCTTCCTATTCTGCTCCCTGCTCTGTCTCTGATGAGTCCTCCCACCTCCCTGCACTTCTGGCTTACACCCCAGCTCTTGTATGCATAAATAAATCTTGGGGGGGTAAATTTCAGCTCACAGGATCTGCATTTTGTTTCACACAATGTGTTTGAAATCTGCTTGTGGGTATTCTGGGCAGTTAAAAACCACCTAAAAACGTGAACTTAGAAGATATAGTTGGAAAGAAGGCTGTATCTATGTTATCTGGATTTGTGATAAAGATCTGGTGTTCCAAGGAAAGTTGTTTTTGTCTCTCTCCAGGCACAGCTTTGCTGGGTCCCTAGCTCTGGGTCTCAGGCCACAGCAGGGTGTCACCCACACAGCATTCTCTTGAGGTGACCTGACAGTCATTCAAACTTAACTCAGATGGTTGCAGCATTAATTTTCTGTGGCATGGAAGGGAGAGGGAGGCAGTGAGTGTGTCTGCCAGGGCAGGCTGACTGCATCTAGCCAGCTGTATCAGTACCAAGCCTTCTCAGGTCCTGCCAGCTTTCAAGTGGAGGGGTTTATGCATCAAACACTAATAGTATGGCCAGGTAGGGGAATAATAAGGGCCCCTCGTGCTACACTGGCTACCTGTGCTCTTATGTAACTACTAAAAAAAGCTCTCCCATTCTGAAATTCCTACTATGGGCCAAGCCACTTAAAATATTGTTTGATTGAATGACCTTTCAAAGTTAAAAGGAAATTCACGAGTAAGCAAGTAGAGGTGCAAGGAGGTCACATACCTTAAAACCTTTTCTATCCCAGAGGTATTCTCCCAATGGACCCTGTCCCTTTGATGAGTCTTGGAGAAGTACCCTCGTCTTTTTTTTTTTTTTTTTAAAGATTTATGCATAAAGAACCTGGGGTATAGGCCCAGATGTACAGGGGAATGAGAGGATTCACCAGAGACACAGTGGGGGACAGAACAGGCAGATCAGCTGAAACTGCTGAGGAGAGAAGTGGTGGTCAGAAGAAGTCTACTGTGCCATGTGGGTCAGCTTCCTGTCTGGGGATCAAACTAGTGCTGCAGTGGCTGCAGCTACATAGAGCTACATAGTTCTCTTTGACCCATTGTACCACTAGGGAAGGCCCCATCCTCATAGTTCTAAAAGTCAAAAACAAGGAGCAGTTTCAGAGCGCTTTACTCCAAATAATTTCATTTAGTGTTAACTAATGAAAGTAGTAACAATAAAGTTGGTGATGTTGAAAGTACATATTATATGTTCCAGTGTATGTAGAAAAAATGTCTTCAGGAGGTTTCATTGAACAACTGGATAGTGTAGACAAGGCTGAGGAGTGCCAGTATCCACCACTGGCTCTGTTGGGAGTCCAAGAAGAAGCCCCTGGTGGCCCAGATTCAGCTTTGTGCTGCCCCAGCCATCATTTGATGTTCACTGAACTGGGAAGGAAGAACACCAAATTGGATCAAAGCTAGATCATTTCACAGGCTCATGTTTTCGAAGAAAGGGATCTAAGGGTTCTGTTGACAATTTCTTGAACTGTGGAGTTGGATTACTTGTTGTGATGAGAATGCTGTAGGTTTCAAATATCTTCCTCAGTTGGAAATAGCTTGTTGATTGGGGGGTGGGGTCCTTGGACATACTTAGCAGGCTTCAGTGTAAAAGTTTGTTCTTTACATCACAGACACAAAAGATTTTGTCAAGCCTGCATTTGTCTCTGAAGGGAGAAGATAACTTGGCTTTTTTTAGAACTGCAGTTCTCACTTTCCTAACTTATTTTAGCTTTAATGTGTTTCCAATGCTGGTTTTTGTTTTGATGGTAGTTTAATTGTACATAACTAATTTCAGGTGTAACATACTGATTCAATATTTGTATGTATTGCTAAATGATACCACAGTAAATGTAGTTAGTACATCCATTTCACATTTTAGAAAATTCTTGTGTGTGATGAAAATACTAAGATTATTCTCAGCATCTTTCACATGTACAGTGTAGTATTACCCATAGTCACCATGCAATATATAACATAACATCTGGACCTAGTACCTTATAATTGAAAATTTGTATGTCAGCTCTGTTCCCCCATGTGGTTCCTTGAGCCTCTTGGCCTCTGGAAACAATATGGTTATCTGTGAGCTGGGTTTTTTTGTTGCTTTTTTTTTTTAAGCTTTCACATATGTGAGAACATAGGATATTGTTCTTCTCACTTCTAAGTACAGTACCTCCATGTTATTGTAGATGGTGAGATTTTGTTCTTTTTGATAGCTAAGTAATACTCCATATGTATAATGTGTTTCTCAACATATTTTCTTTATCTGCTCATCCATCAACAGGCATGTGGTACATAGGTCGTTTTTATAACTTTTTTCTTGTAAACAGTGAAGCAGTGTTTTATTAGTTTTGTTTTGTTTTTTTTTTTTTTTGGCTTAGAACTGAGGTGTAGGCCAGAGGTATGGAGATTTGGGGGAGGGGGTGAGAAGATTCTCCAGAGCAAGAGTGGGGAGTAGTGGGCGGGACAGGTCTGTTGTGCCAGTGGGCCAACTTTCTGGCCAGGCAGTGATAATGCTGAGACTTAGCCATTTGAGCCACCATAGTTCACACATGGAACTACTGACTCATATGGTGGTTCTGTTTTTAATTTTCAGGGGAACTCCTCTGCTTTCCAGAAGGGTCACACCAGTTGATATTTCCACCAACATACAAGAGTTATTTTCCCAACAAATTGATCAACACTTGTAATTTCTTGTGTCTTTGATAGTAGCCTTTCTTTCTTTTTTTTAAAGATTTATTTATGCATACGGAACTGCCAGAGGTACTAGGGATGAGAAGATTCACCAAAGACAGTGAGGAGTAGAACACGCAGGTGAACTGAAATATATTGCTGAGAGAAGCCATTCCACGTGGTTACCTCCCTTGCTGGGAATTGAACTGGTGCTACAGTGGCTGCAATAGCTTCATAGTGCTGTGCTATAACCTGTTGTACCACTAGGCAGGGCCCTGATAGCCTTTCTATCAGGTATAAGGGAATTAGCCATAGTTTTGATATTATTTTCCTAGTAAATGATGGTTAGCATCCTTTTATATATCTTTGGGCAATCTTGTATATATTCAATCTTAAATGTCTTCAGAACTCTTGCCTACTTTTTAATTAGATTTTTTTTTCTGTTGTTGAGTTGTATGAGTTCTTCATATATTTTGGATATTAATCTCAAGATAACATGATTAAGATAACATGGTTAGCAAATTTCTTCCATTCACTGTTGCCTTTTCATTTTGTTGACAATGCCCTTTGCTATGCAGAAGCCTTTTATTTAATGTAGTCTCACTTGTTTATTTTACATTTTTTTCCTTTGGGTATTTTCTTTTTTTTTTTGAGAAGTGGTTGTTCGTGTTTATCTTTTAGAGATTTATTTGTGCATACAAGAATGAGGGTACAAGCCAGAGGTGTGTGCCTGAGAGAATTCACCAGAGACAGAGTGAGGAGCAGAACAGCTGGATCTACTGGAATAGACTACTGAAGGGAGCAGCAGGTAAGACAGGAGAGGTCTGCTGCGCCATGAGGGTCAGCTCCCTGGCTGGGGATTGAGCTCATGCTGTAGTGGCTGACAGAAGCTTGATAGGCTGAGTCTTTAACTCCTGCACCACCAAAAAGGCCCTAGTACTTAACATTTAAATCTCAATTACTAAAATTTTCTAGCAAGTCACCAGTAGAGTTAAAATAGGAACCTGAGTAATTAAAAAAAAATTTTTTTAAGGAAACAAGTATCCTCTTCAAGTGTCTTCCAGCTGCCTTTCCTCTCCACTATGCAGTTGGCCTAGTCATACCTCCCCAAGATCACTAAGGGCTCTCCTCGGCAGCTCCAAATCCAGAACTCTCCTGGTCTCTTAACAGCTCAGGATGGTTTTTCAAAGGTTCTCAATTGAAATCTCCCACATCTGACTCACTGACCCTGGGGTTTGTCTTCAGCCCTCCTTCCAAAACACCTCCATGGTCCCAAATTCCAGTGGAAACGTGGCGCCTGTCTTCCAAAGCAGGCAAGAAATGGGGGGCCTGGTAATGTGGGATAATTTGAGAAAAGTTTAATGAAGGGACTTTTTCCAAATCTGTGCACAGGGTTAGGAAAGCAAGGGGAAGTGCAGCTCCCTCACTTTGGGGTTAATCAGCCTGGGGTGCTATCTCTGCCTCAATGTCATTGGAAGGGTGAGGAAAGGGAGTGCTTAATGGTTGCAGGAGACAGGCTGTTTGGTAGGCTATGTACAGCGAGTAGGAGAGCAGCAGGAATGCTCATTCCCACCATTCTCTCCATCCCTCCACCCTTTAGTGAGGCAGTGCCTGCTTAGGCTTCAGGCTACTTGAGGTACCTTCCATAATTATCCACACCCCCAACACAATTATACACTAAGAAGGTTCCCAGAAAGCAGGGACCTATATCTGGCTTTTCCACCACTATAGCTCCCAACACCTAGATGGTAAATATTGACTGGTTACCACTTCATGTTTTCATAGGTTAAGTTCACAGAAGAGCTGATTATGCCAGCAGTGTTGATGTTTCATTCAAGAATGAAGTTTTAATTTTGAAATGTGTGCAGAAAAATTGAAAGGGAAGTAAAAGGATGTACCCCTCATCCAGATCCTCCCACTGGTCCTTTTCCCTGTGTTCCTTATGGTGGCACTTCACCTGGAGTACTTAAGCATAAGACTGTCCTACCTGCAACCACAACACCATTGCTACCCCTTAGGTCACGGAATAATACTTAATACTGACCTATGTGAAATAAATTTCCCTAATGCCCCCCAATTTTGTCTTTAAAAACTTCCATGGCCCAAGGTGTAATCAAGGTTCATACCCATTTTGGCTTATGCCTCTCCTGTTTTCATCTGGTATAATCCTCCCTGCTTTCTGTTTTTATGGCATTGAACTTTCTGAGGTATCAAGTTATATACTGAGACTTGGGTTATACCTTTTGTCAAGGTTACAGTGTAGGTTTTGTGGTAGAGCTTTTACTACATCACACCCAGTTGTCCTCACTGTTGGTGACACAAAGATGGATCACTAGGTTAAGATGGTTTTTGCGGCCCTCCCTGGTGGCGCAGCAGGTTAAAGCACAACAGAAAGAAGCTTAAACCACTTCCACATGAGTTCGATTCCCGCCTGCCCTGGAGGTGATCCACATGGCGAGGCAGACCTCTCCTGACCCGCCCGCTGCTCCCCTCAACAGTGTACTAAGTCGATCTGCCTGTTCTGCTCCCCACTCTCTGGTGAATCCTCTCACCCTCTGCATCTCTGACCTGTACCCCAGTTCTGTACGAATAAATAAATAAATCTTTAAAAAAAAATGGTTTTTGCCAGATCATTCTATCCTGAACTACATTTTTCCTTTTGTAAATCAATAATGGAAACAACTTGTCTTCAAGAGTTGCCCCAGCACATTTGTCCAAGACAACACTAAGTCCCTAAATGCCCCCTTGACACGAGAAATTGTGTGGCTTGAAGCCTTAAGTCCTTTGAGAGTTAAAGGTTGTTTTGAAGGTTGTGCTTATTCTGGCCACTTAATTGCACATGACTATTGATTCCTCTGATTTCCATTCAGAAATAAGATGAGGTAAATGGGGGGGGAGGGCTTATTTTTTTCCCAGTTGGTTAAATAAGTGAACTGGAATCTGAAGATTTGAACTCAAATCTTGGTTTGGCTAATCATAGATTTATTAACCTTTTTTTTCTTTTTAAAGATTTACTTATTTATGCACACAAGATCTGAGGTACTGGTCAGAGGTGTGGGGGTGGAAAGGATTCACCAGAGACAGATTGGGGAGCAGAACAGGTATATCTACTGAAATACACTGCTGAGAGGAGCATCAGGATAGACAGGAAAGGTCTGCTGCACCATGTGGGTCAATTCCCTGGCCAGGGGTTGCTGAAGTGGCTGTAGATAGCTTCATAGTGCTGAGATTTAACTCTTTGTGCCACCAGGGAGGCTCGGCTTTATGACTCTTGATAAATTTTCTTTGAGCTCATTTCCTATGAAAACAAGGACAGTATAACAGCAAAATAGTTGTAAATATGCAATGAACCCATACCTCACAGGGACAGTCTGGTAGGTGCCCAGGGATAGAGGTGCCACTTTATGTTGTTTTCTTGTCTGAACCCTGACTGAATGAGTAGGAAGGAAACCTCTTTCCTGTCTGTGATTAACAGCAAAGGGAAGGTCTCAAATAGTTCACATAAAGACACCTTTCCCCGCCCCTGAAAAATCCCTGCAGCTTAAATTTCAAGGATTGGAGAAGAAAATGTATTCACTTTGAGATGATAATGCCTTGGTACCACGTGAACCAAGGATTGGGAAATGGTATAGAGGACTTGAAGGGGTGCAGAGGTGTGCTGACACCAGGAAGAGGCTGATGTTGGTGCCTGAGGTGATTCCTGAAGGGTGTCGTGTGGCTGCACTGAATAGCCCTTGCGGCCAGTTCTGACCACAGCAACACCACTCAGTCTCTGCTTAAACCCCCAGTTGTTTTAACCAGACCAGGTGGCCTATTTAGGCTGGTCAGCCTGGCCTAGGAGAACTCCTAGGTGGCACCATTCACCCTGGAAAGAGGTGTCCCTCTCCCATGCTAATGCTGAACACCCTGACCAGGACACACAAGTTCAAGATGCGTTTGGCTCTAGTAGCTAGGGACATGCATCTAAACTCCCCTTCATACAGGTTGTGGGTCTGTATGATGCGCATTTTCTTTTCTAAATAAACCAGAGATGAAGCTCAGAGAGATGTTTCTCGAGCCTCCTAGTGTGACAGTATGTCCCTTCTTTAGAAGGAAGCCCTTTGCTGCTGTTTTTAGCCAACACCTTTTCTTGGCTACCTCACTTCCCTTACTGCTATTGCTATATGACTAGTGACCACAAGGTGGTGCTAGTCACACCTTTTAGGCTGACCCTCTGCTAAAGTCACTCCCTAATCCATAGCTTCATCCAGTCAGGCACATAGGCAGATACACTTAACTAAATGTAATCCTTAGAAACATTTAAATGTTTGGAGAATCTGTGTTCTTTAGAATAAGATAATTTTACTCTTGAATAAGAACTAACGGTGGGGGCTCCCCTGGTGGTGCAAGGGGTTGTCTTAGCACTATGAAGCTATTCGCAGCCACTGCAATACAAGTTCCATTTCCCACTACGGAGCTGACCTACATGGTGCAGCAGACCTATCCTATCTCTCACAATTATTCGCAACAGTTTCAGTCAATCCTCCTGTTCTGCTTCACACTCTGTCTCTGGTGATCCTCTCACCTACTGCACACCTCTGACTCACACCTCCAGCTCTTGTATGCATAAATAAATAAATCTTTTAAAAAAAAGAACTAAAGGCAGACCCTTATGATTTTCTGCAATTGATTATAAATGATCACAAAAGACAAAGAAAACTTACTTGTGTTTTCTTTCTGCAAAAATCTTACCCCAGAAGACTGCTGTGGATGAAAATATGCTGTGTGGGACTCAATTTCTGGACAACACAATGCTGTGGCCACAGCCTGGTGGTTCAGTATTCTTTGGAGATTAAGTTGATACCACATAATTGAGACCAGAAGTTACCCAGCCCTCTGTGCAGCCTGGTATGGACCAGGTTCTGGAAGCAGCTTGTCTGCACAGCTGTGGTTTCCAAAGTAGAAGGTAAGGTTGGCCCACTGAGGTATACAAAGTGAAAACTAGAACTCCAATTTCTGCTCTTTTCCTCCTATTTGTATATGTTATATGATATATCATAATACTAACAGTGCTACTTGTATATCATTCTCTAAAAAAAATAAAGGCAGGTATATGTACTCATTCATTTACTGGAAAGCAATCAGAAAGATTTGGAGGTGTTGGATACTTTGGCATTACATGTCAGTGACAAAGTTTACTTTTAAATAATTGAATATCACATTCTAAATATCAGAGAGTGATGGAAGTTTGGGGGTGGGGCTCTTTATTCTCACGTTCAAAAGATCATTTTGGTTAATATTAGAGACAGTAGGCTCATAGTTTTTCCTGCATCTGAGGGAGAAGGAGGATTAACAGTTGCCAGAACTATCTTAAATTGCATGTTTATCAACCGGTCATTTCCTCTCCCACAGTATGATGTATCCCAGCCCTACCTTTATCACACAGGGTGGTGTGTTTTCAGAGTGAGATAGTCCTCCTTGGGGGTGACATTAGTACCTTCTTCTTAGTGGAAAAGGAGGGAATAGGGGGATTTACCTTGACCTTTTAGTTTTTACTCCCTTTGCCTCCTATTTAGTTGGATACCATACCCACATTTATTTTTAATTTTTAAATAATTTTTTATAATAGTTTATTTTTACATCATTTTTGTGCCTTTTTCCATCTCAGTTGTAATCCCCGTGGGCTTCCCACCACCAATTCATCCATGTGCCATCACCATAGTCCAGTGCACTCCCCTCCCCCATTTTTCCATTTTTGATCCCATGCCCCATTCCACCCCTGTAAAATGTCTCTGGTATATATTATTCCCCCCACCTCGTGGTCCTTTATGCTCCTGCTATAGTGAAACCATCTGGTAGTTTTCTGTTGCTTTCTGGCTTATTTCACTAAGCATGATCCCTTCCAGGTCCATCTATGTTGCTGCAAAAGGCTTGAGTTTATTTTTTTGATTGTTGAGTCATCTTCCATTGTGTATGTACCACATCTTTTTAATCCATTCATCTACTTTTGTGCATTTAGATTGATTCCATGTCTTTCCACAATTACTTTTTATGATTTTACTTATGCATACAGGAACTGGGGTGTAGGCCAGAGGTGGAGGGGGAGGTGAAAGGATTCCCCAGAGACAGAGTGGGGAGCAGAACAGCCAGATCTACTACACTGTTGAGGGGAGCAGCAGATGAGATAGGAAAGGTCTCCTGTGCCCTATGTGGGTCAGCTCCCTGGCCAGGGATTAAACTCAAGCCTACACAGTGATAGTGTTGAGACTCAATTCCTAAGCCACCAGGGAGGCCCAACCCACAATTCCTTTTTTGTTTTATTATATTAGTTTATTTTACATATTTTTATGCATTTTTCCATCTCAGTTGCAATCTCCTTGGGTTTCCCATCACCAAATCACCCATGTGCCATCACCATAGTCCAGAGCATTTCCCTCCCATTTCTCACCCCCACAAAATGTCTCTGGTATATAGCTGTTCATCATTATCATTATTTTCTTGCCTGTTCCGTTATATTCCTGCTATGAG
>NW_004567105.1:36457606-36460098 GCF_000260355.1 Condylura cristata
TGTTGAGTTTCATCAGTTCTCCATATATTTTTGTAATCAATCCTTTATTGCTAGTTTTGTGTGAGAAAATTTTTTCCCAATCAGTGGGGTATCTGTTTGTTTTTTGTAATGTCTCTTTTGCTGTACAGAAGCTCTTTAATTTGATGTAGTCCCATCAACTTATCCTTGTCTTCACTATCATTGCATTGGATGCTCTATCTTTAAAGATGTCACTGAAGTGTATGTCATGTAGTGTTGGCCCATCTTTGCTTTGCTTCCAGGTATTTTATGGTTTCCGTTCTTATGTCTAAGTCTTTAATCCACTTCTGTCAGAGATTCTTTGTCCCCGATCACAAATTATTGGGGGGCAGAACAGGCAGGGTCTCAAGGTGGGAACGGAATTGGCGAGTGGAGATTCCTAGAAAAAGGGGAAAAAGGGGGAAAAAAGGGGAGCAGGTGCGAGAAAGACATGGGAATGGGAGTTGGGTGCAAGTCTTCCTGCTCTGCCTTCAGCAGAGGTTTATTTTATACATTTCAAACAGGCAGAGGATGACATTAGCATATGAAATGGGCTGAGATCACAATCACCTTTTTTTTAAAGAATAGTCTGGGGTCATTTTGACCTTTAGTTGAAATTATAACAATCTATCAAGGTTAAAACAGGTACATAGATTTACAAAGTTTAAACTAATATTACAATATTTACGACAGTGAAGATTAACCAAAATAAAGTCCCTAAAACATTATCTATTACTTAAGGACTTTCATTCTCATAGAGACATCCTAGGGGGTAAAGTAAAGTGAGGGCAGGAAGAGGAAATTTCTGGTAAATCAAATTAATTAAGGTAAGGTTCTTTGACAAACTTGTTAGAAAGTTTAAGTGAGTTTCCTTGAAGTCTAAAAGGTAAAAAATCTGATTAGCTCTGAATAGGCAACTTGGGTGAATTTCCATATCTAAAGAATAGATTGTAGGAAGTTTGAGTGGTTCTTTAGAAACTGAATAGAAGGCTATGTGAGATAGTAGAGTGATAAGGTTTGGGTTTTCCTCTGTCTGGAGTGAGAGAGACTTTGCAATAACAGCCATTTGTTTTTATTAATCAGCCAGTTGTCAAATCCCTTTTGACTTTAAGAGGAATTTCTCATCCTGGTGCCTGGTGCAATACTTGCTTGTCAGGGCCAGGTAGTGCCTTATGAGGCTGAGGCAATCCAATTGTAAGCTGAAAGTTGCTCAGAATATTTTGATATTACGATTATACAAAAACGGGAGGTCATAACATAAGTTAGAGTAGTAAGTTTGATTTTTTATAGCATTTCCGTCTCCATCCAGAATATGTCAGTCAATAGAGGTTGCATAGCTTGTGTCACACTTCGAGTTGATTTTTTGTGTATGGTGAGAGGTAATGATCTAGTTTCATTTTTTTTGCATGTAGCTTCCCAGTTTTCCCAGCACCATTTGCTGAACAAACTTTCTTTGTTCCATTGTATCTTCTTTGCTCATTTGTCAAAGATTAGCTGTCCATAAACGTGTGGCCAACCCACAATTCTTAACCCAAATTATTTTTTCTTAGGTGTGTTGAACTTCATAGAAAATAGGGATGACCATACTGCTCTATTCATCAAGGATAAATCTCTACATGGCAGAACTGCTAAAGGGTATTGAGATGGTCCAGGACAGATAAAATTCCTTGTGAGGTTCTGTAAGGAAGGTAGAGAGTGGCAGTAGGGAATCTGTTGTTTAGATGTAGCTATTGTAAAAATGAAGCTCCACCCCTGTCCTAATGTGACAGGTAATAAAGAGTATGAGAAGATAGTAGAAAGGGGTTCCCTGTGGAACAGAATCAATTGAGACCATTTTGGTAGAAATTATTTGTGGATAATACAAATCAAGAAGATTTATTTCCGGGAAAATGAATGTGATTTCAGAACTCAGCAATAAAGTAATATTGCAAAGTTTCAGAAATTTATTCAATCACTAACTGAGTAAATACAAAGTTCTTATTTTATACCAGATGCTGAGGTAGGCAGCAGGAATATCACTGTGGATTACGGTCCTGTGTTCAAGTGCCTTATGATCATACATGATAAAGAGTAAGGATAAGGCAGGGTAAGTACAGGCTGCCATGATACCTCATAGGTAGGGTTTCTAAACTAGGCTCACTGGGCTAAGGGCAGGCATCACATTGCCATTTTTAAAGCATTTTGTGCCAGGGCACCAGGCTAAGCCCTTTAAAAATCATGTTGGGGCCTCCCTGCTGGCTTAGGGGTTGAGTCTCAGCACTGTCACTGCTGCAGCGCTGCACACCAGGGTTAAAGACAGAACTATCAGGCTATCGCCAGCCACTGCAACATGAGATCCATCCCCAGCCAGCCAAGGGACTGACTGACCCACATGGTACAGCAGGCCTCTCCTGTTTGCTCCACTGTATTTGTGCATACAGAACTGGGGTACATGCCAGAGGTGCAGGGGCGGTGAGAGGATTCACCAGAGACAGAGTAGGGAGCAGAACAGGAGA
>NW_004567105.1:36460811-36464593 GCF_000260355.1 Condylura cristata
AAAAATATAAAACTTTAAATGAAAAGGGACTTTAATACAGTAAATATACAATACGGAACACAAAGAATATAACTTCTAAATCAAACACCTGAAGTTACCCTCCCCTCGTGGCCAAAAGTCAACCCAAAGGGATTGGCCCAAAGCAAGGCCAGAAAGCTGCCACAAGACTAAAGCCCCTTCTGGCTGGGACCCATGGAAAAGGGTCAGACATGGCCAGACAAATCTGGGAGGAAAAGAGCAAAAATCAAAATCAATATAAACACTGCCATAGTCACCTCCCTACAGGTATCTCACCCACATCTGCCTTAACCAGTCCAGGATCAGGAAACAAGCATGGTTTTTTCATCACATGCTTGCTGCTCCTTGTGGCTTCCTCAGGTCTCCTTCCTGTTCTCCACCCAGCTTCCTTCTCTTCTTTTCTGATTCCTTCCTTTTTCTCTGCTCAGTTCCACCCTCCTTCTGGGTGGGGCAGGGAACCTGGAACTTCCCCTTTTCCTAGGGACCACCCTGTTACAATTTCATAGAAAAAGTAGACATTAATGGGCCTTCCTGGTGGCACAGTGGGTTAAAGCACAGCACTATGAAACTATAGCAGCCACTGTTCGATCCCCAGCCAGGAGGGAGGTGACCTACATGGTGCCAGACCTCTCCTGACCTGCCCGCTGCTCCCCTCAGCAGTGTACTTCAGTAGATCTGTCTGTTCTGCTCCCCACTCTGTCACTGGTGAATCCTCTCACCCCTCCCAACCCCCCCTGCACCTCTGTACCTCAGTTCTGTATGCATAAATAAATAAATCTTTGGGGGAATAAAGTGGGCATTTTACCATTTTAATTAAATTAAAACTTTTTTTTATTTGATCTCTAGTGAGGTTAACTTTTCTCCAAGACATTTTTTGAGCATTTTTATTTTCACAACAAAATTGAAAGAAAGGTGGAGAATTCCCCTATACAAATGGATCACACATGTGTGACTTCCCCCATCCCAGCACCCCCAGATGAGGGGACATTTGTTCCAGCTGCCAAACCCACCCTGACATACCTCTACCATCCAGAGTCCACAGTTGACATTCCAGCTTCACGCTCAGTGCTGTGCTAGTTAATTTTTTCATGTTTGTTTTTCAATCCAGGAAAACGTTACACTACATTAAAGCTTGGCATCCTAAATGCAATCTGACAGACAATTCCACGTTTTTTTCCTTAAAGACCCAAGTCATGACTCTTTTTAAACATGCTGTTTAGCAGTGGTGATGTTTGCCATAGACAACTCAGACCACAAATTAGTTCTTTTTCATTTTCAAAACATATTTTTGGTTTTGTTTACCCTCAAATTTTTTGTCAGTTTATTTCATGACTAAGTTAGCCCTGTCATATGTGCACATGCTTTGTCATCTCCACCAAAGGCCCATGTCCCGCTCCTTTCACTCTCCTGCTCACATATCTAGTCTCTTTGTGTTTTCCTCGGCTGGGAAAACTCTCAATACAATTTGTTTAATGTCCTATTGGTGGTCTTAGTATTTTTCTTAGTCATCTATTGTATGAACTCTTTGTATATAAAGGAGATTAACCCACTGTTAAATTTTTCAACTGGTGCTCTGTTTAATAATACATAAATGTATTAAATGTTTAAGCTCTTAAGTGAACAATGACATTTTGTACTTAATTATTTAAATCTTTTCCCATTTAAAGAGAAGATAAATGTTCATATTATAGTTTGAGTCCTATTTTCTATCTGATTCTGTTTGAAATTTATCATTTTTAGGTCACCAAATAGCTTACGTTTAAGCATGATTTATGCAACACTCTATTCAGTTCTTTTAAAATCCAATGCCTGATTCTGTTCTCTCTATTCTGTTGTACTGAAATGCACTTTTCCCTCCTTTCTCCTTCCCTCTGTCATTCTTTCCCTACCACCCATTTAAATTATTGTGGGTATACAATGTTTTAATACTGGAAGGACTAGTTAATATAATGACCTTAAACAGTATGTAGTCACAGACTCTCAGAATCCCAGACCTTCCCAGAATGCGATCAGATGTCATTAAACTTGTTTAACAGTTGGGAGCTCCTTCACTTAACTATATGAAAGAGGGAAAATTTTTGTCAGATCAGAGTCTGTGGCGCTGGCCATGTTGGAGACTGGAAGGCATGAAGTGCTGACACAAGGAAAATGTCAGGGTCACGGCTGGAAGACTGGTCATGGCTGTATTACTGATAGGTGTGGGTAGGAAGACGGGCCCGGGCACAGATCAGTATGTTCTTTCTTGTGTCAGCAGAACTATACCTTAGAAACAAAGTAGATTTGCCAAGAACAGAATAACCTGATAACTCAGAACCTTGGGGGTGAATGTGTGCCAGAATAATACTGAATATTAAGAAATAAAAGAATAAACCATTGTCTTATAACCAACTTAGAGGGTGGTCTATCTTGATGAGTTGCTTCAGGCACTCATGATTATTGAGCCTGGAATGAGAGGACTTGCATTCCCTGGATTTTGCTTCTCTTAAATGCTATTTTATGTATCAGTTCTTTATTTACAAGTTTTTCGTTTCCCTTTCCTCAACCCTATTCACCAGAGTTGGTCTCTGGCAGGCCAGGAAAGAGCAGTTTACTATGTTCAGAGCGAAAGAAATGAAAAGACCCATCAAGTTTAGCAGCACAGGTGACAGGCTGTGAGGGCAAGTGGAGAAGGCCATGAGACAGCCCAGGAAGGAATGGCACTCTGCAGGAGCCGGGCTGCCAAGGAACTTTAGTTCTGAGTTTCAGCTTTGAGTCACTACGGACCATTACAGAATTTCTATGAATATCCCAGTTTATTGAGATTTCTGTTTATCTGCATATGTTGTTGCTTGTTATCTCATAATACAAATTTCCAGCCTATTGTCACTTCTTACACTTATTTACATTTTCTCTTTTTTTGCTGTATATGTGTTTTATCATTAAAACCTTGACTATTGGGGCTTCCCTAGTGACACAGGGGTTAAGTCTTAGCACTATGAAGCTATCCACAGCCACTGCAGCACAAGTTCAATCCCTGGCCAGAGAGCTGATCCACATGGCACAGCACACCTCTTCTGTCCTGTCTGCTGCTCCCCTCAGCACTATAGCTCAGTAGATCTACCCGTTAAGTTCCCCGTTATGTATGGCAAATCATCTAACCCGCACACCTCTGACTTGTACCCCAGCTCTTGTATCCATACATAAATAAATCTTTTTTAAAAATGCCTATTGTATATATCTGCTTTATGGATTTTTTTTCTTTTATTTCTATTTTTTCTAATTTTATGAGTTGAATCATTCCATTTTTAAAAAAAGAAAGATTTATTTATTTATGCATACAGAACTGGGGTACAGGCCAGAGGTGCAGGGACGGTGAGAGGGTTCACCACACAGAGCAGGGAGCAAAACAGGCAGATCGATGAAGTACACTGCTGAGGGAGCAGCAGGCGGGTCAGGAGAGGTCTGCCATACCATGTGGGTCACCTCCGGGGCTGGCAGGAATCGAACTCATGCTAAAGTGGCTTTAGCTTGTTAGTGCTGAGCTTTAACCCACTGTGCCACCAGGGAGGGCCTTAAGGCTATTTTTAACCACTAACTCATTAAATGTGAGTTTTCTTTTTTTAAAGATTTATTTATTTATGCATATAGAACTGGAGAACAGGCCAGAGGTGCAGGGGTGGTGAGAGGATTCACCAGAGACAGTGGGGAGTAGAACAGGCAGACTGATGAGGTACACTGCTGAGGGGAGCAGCGGGCGGGTCAGGAGAGGTCTGCCACGCCATGTG
>NW_004567105.1:36466478-36468628 GCF_000260355.1 Condylura cristata
CCAGAGGCTCAGGGGCGGCGAGAGGCTTCACCATAGACAGAGTAGGGAGCAGAACAGGCAGATCCACGAAGTACACTGCTGAGGGGAGCAGTGGGCGGGTCAGGAGAAGTCTTCCGCGCCATGTGGTCACCTCCAGGGCAGGTGGGAATCGAACTCATGCGGAAGTGGCTTTAGTTTCTCAGTGTTGCGCTTTAACCCGCTGCGCCACCAGGGAGGGCCCCATCAACTATATTTTTAAAAAAGATTTATTTATTTTTGCACACAAGACCTGAGGTGCAGGGGGTGAAAGGATTCACCAGAGGCAGACTGGGGACCAGAAAGGGCAGATCTACTGAAATACAGTAGAGGGAGCAGAGGGAGAGACAGGAGAGGTCTGCTGCTGTGTCAACTCCCTGGCCTGGGATAGAACTGAGGCCTCAGTGTCTGGTGCTATTTGATAGCCCAGACACTTAACCCCTGTGCCACCAGAGAGGTCTGACATCAGCTCTTTTATGTAAGAGTAAATAGCTTGGATTCATGATTCAATGGGGAAAATACAAGTGAAACAGCTGTTCATTTGTCTAGCACTCAGAAGAAGCTGCACACACTGGTGTGGGTGAGAAGGTGGAAGTGATATCACAGACACACGTGGGATGGGAGGGATGGAGCCTCACCTGCAGCAAAGCTGTCCTGATGCGGTCCCATAGCTGATCTTCCAGGAAGGGGACATTTCCTCCTGCCACCCAAGCTTCACTCCACACCCTCATGGCCAGTTACTGCAGGCATATAGGCAGGCCCTGGGTCCCATGAACTTTAGGCTCCTAAAGTTATTTCAGCCTGGGGCGTTAATCTGCGCTCTGCTCCCTGGAATGTAGGGCCACAGTGATTTGGGACTCAGAAAGATTATTGCTTTGTTAATGAGAAGTAGTCAAGTAGATAAAACAGCCCCATCTTGAAATACTAAGCACCTGTGTCCATGCTTCTGAGCTCCATTATGATTCCATGAGTCCCGGTTTGTTCCTACTATATAAACCCAAAGTGGGGAATGAGGAGAAAAGCCCCAGAAAAATCACAGCGGGTGAGTGGTGTATTAGCCTCAAGAACAGTCCAAGACAAAGGAGCTTTGGGATCCTTCCACTTTCTGGGTTCTGTGTGCCCAGAGAATTAGCCCAGATCCTTCCTCCAGAGTTTTGCTTTGAGGAATCAGCCCCCAGGGAGCAGTGGGCCCCAAGTGAAGAAGCCTCTATCTGTCTCTGGCCCCTATTGTGGACAGTCTACTGTGTGAGTCTTTGAAATCTACACTACCACTCATGTTACACTTTTTAAAAAAGGAGAATCAGGGCCCTCCTCAGTGGCACAATGGATTAAAGAGCAGCATTGCAAAGCTAGCTGTGAGTTCAATCCTAGCCAGCTAGGTGACCCACATGACATGGTAGACCTCTCCTGTCTCACCTGCTGCTCCCTTCAGCAGTGTACTTCATCCATCTGCCTGTTCTGCTCCCCACTCTGTCTCTGGTGAATCCTTCCATGCCCCACTCTGGCCTGTACCCTGTTCTGTATGCATAAATAAATAAATCTTTATAAAAAATAAAATAAAAAGGGAGGATCATCTCTGAGGCTCCTGCCTGACCCAAACACTTGATTGTCAGGTCTAAGAAACAGCTTGATCTCTGCCATTTCAGCCCCTCTGACTGGTGTCTCCATCACAGTGACCTACAAGGCAGGAAGCTTTTAACTAGAGATACTCTGTAAGCTATTCAAGAATAATATACCTTGAAGATGTATAGGTTTTCTGCATTTAGTAGATGAGGACCTGGAAGTTTCTGGAGGCTATAAAAGTTATACAGATCACACACCAGTAACCCAATTAGCAAGTTCAAATACTGGAGGACCTGGCTTTAGAACCAGAAGTTTGTACTTTGTTCTGTGTTGCAACTAATTCTTATTTCTTGAGTGTTTCTGGATTATTTTGTTCCTGCCTTTGCCAAGTCAAAAAATTAAAGTTAGAGGCCCTACCTGGTGGCGCAGCGGGTTAAAGCACTGCATTAAGAGGCTTAAGCCACTTGGGCATGAGATCGATCTGCCTGCCCCAGAGAAGATCCACATGGGGCGGCAGACCTCTCCTGACCCGCCCGCTGCTCCCCTCAGCAGTGTACTTTGTCCATCTGCCT
>NW_004567105.1:36468748-36489745 GCF_000260355.1 Condylura cristata
TCAATCTGCCTGTTCTGCTCCCCACTCTGTCCCTGGTGAATCCTCTCACACTCCACATCTCTGGCCTGTACCCCAGTTCTGTATGAATAAATAAATAAATCTTAAAAAAAATTAAAGTTAGAAAGAATAGAAAATGTCCATATTTTAGAGGTCAAGAAAGTTAGAAGAGGAAGAAGAGGAGGAGTATTTTCTTTTGTATAGCTCAGAAAACAGTGATAAAACTTGGGAATTATTTTCCTTACTCTCTGCTCACCCAACCTCAATTCCTTTTTGGAAAAAGGATTTTTTTATAGCTAATGGTAGTGTAGCAAGCACTACCATTAGCTATAAAAAATATATAAAATATAAATATAAATATGGTGTTGGTAATATGTCTCTTATTCTCAAGTTGTGGACTTGTTTAATGAAATTAATTCCAATCAAGAAACACTAAACTCCTTACAGTTCTTATCCTCTCTCCATTTAAAAATAACTCACAACTAATGACTTTGTAAAAGTTCCCCCTGTAAAGTATGCTCTTATGCCAAACGTGATGATTTTTAGCTCACAGAAGGTTAAAGTAGAACATGATCAGAGATATGAGTTTCTCTTCCTCAACTGGAAGAGATCTATCTGTAAATGCACTAGAATTACTTCATAAATAGTTCATATGTTTCAAACTCTTTGAGAAAAGGTCCAATTTCAAGTTCATGTTAGAATTTTAAGGTCTAATCTTCTATTTCCAATGAAAAGTGTCTCTGGTGTTTTTTTTTTTTCTCTTAAGATTTATTTATTTATTAAGCCAGAAAGAAAAGGATAAATACCAGATGGTTTCACTCAGAGCAGGAGTATAAAGGTGAGAAAGTAATAATAATAATGAACAACTATGTATCAGAGACATTTTATGAGGGTGGAGAGAGGAATGGGATCAAAAACAGTGGGGGGAGGGAAATGCACTGGACTATGGTGATGGCACCATATGGTGATTTGGTGATGGGAAGCCCACGGGGATTACAACTAAGATGGAAAAAGGCACAAAATGATGTAAAAATAAACTATTATGTTATTAAAAAAAATAGATTAGGAAAGCATAGACATAGGCTGTTAAAACTTCCTATTGTTAAGTTATTTGAATGAAATTCCTTAGAAAATGGTTATGGAGTTTGAAGGCTTTGTTAATAAATCACTGCATTTGATTAAATGTAAAAAAAAAGATTTATTTATTTATGCATACAAGAACTGGGGTATAAGACCAGAGGTGTGGAGATTGAGAGGATTCACCAGAGACAGAGTGAGGAACAGAACAGACAGACTGACTGAAATCCCCTGCTGAGGGGAGCAGTGGGTGAGACAGAAGAGGTCTGCTGTGCCATGTAGGTCTCCTCCCTGGCCAGGGATTGAACTTGTGCTGCGATGGCTATGGATAGCTTCATAGTGCCGCTACTTGTGCCACCAGGGAGGCCCAGACTCTTAAGGCGCATACGCACCCCTGATCAGACAGCTATATTATATAGACCATTTGTGGACAAAAGTGTCTGAAGTATGTTTGAGCTCAGACTGTGAGGCTGTCAATGGATTTCATTGTGATTTGCTCCCCCTACTGACGATTATTGAAAACTGTGTCTCATTTCTGCACCTCCCTTGAACTGGTAACATTTTTTTGAGACGTTTTAAATTTAAAAAAAAACAAAGAATTTTATTCTTTATGGAGTCCCAGATTATAGAGCTAATTTTTCTGTGTTGTTATTTGATGGCCTGTTTTAGAAAGTAATTTCTAAAGACACTATAAATGCAAAATTGGGTAGAACCAGTAAAATTGACTTTAGAAAAAATTCTTGGTAGGAAAATAAAAGGGTGAGAAAAGGGTTGAGAAAAGGGTGTGAGGGGTATTAACGGAAGATAGTGAGGAGAGTGCTTTTTCAGTTAGTTGCTCACTTGGAGAGACAATGGGGTCAGCTGGTGAGAAGGGAACTGTCCTTTCCCAGCTTTGTGGAGCCTTATGGGGGCTATGCCACCCATTCCCTGGGGACTGGGGTGCTCTTTATGCCTGAAGTTACCCAGGATCTTGTTGGCTGCCACCTCTCATTGCTCTCTGAAACTGTCCTCAGCCAAGCAAAGACATTTCACCCAAGGTTAGAGAGTCCCTCTTCCTAGACAGCGCACATCTAAGACAGCTTCTTGTGAGGTGTAAAGGCTTGTCTGCCTTGTCCCAGTTTGGGGCATATCAGAAGGACCTGCCCAGCTCTAGAGTTCCCCAGGGGATAAAAGGAGGCTTCTGTTGACTGCACTGCAAGTCAACTTTTCTCTGCCTGCCCTTTCTTCCTTCACTACACACAGGTGCTATTTCTGTAAGGATGCCCCAATCACCTCCATACATATACCTCAGCTTCTCGGAGTGGTGATTCCCACCTTGGACATCTGGTCCTGGGTGAGGGCCTGGAAGCATCTCTAAAGTGGTCTGCTGGCTGCAGACCTGGCTGGCTGCAAGAAGGGAGAGCCCTCGGCCCCGACCAGCTGTTCCAGAGCCACTGCTAAAGCTGCACAGATAAGCACATGGGATGGGACGTGGTGGAAGGTGATACATTAGCAGCTGTGAACACTCAGGTTTAAGTGTTTGGGTGAAAGAATGTTGGAATTGGATGACCGTTGTTTGGGGCCAAAGGGACAAAGGCTGGGATTCATTGTCCACTGGCAAAATGTTCCATGTGACACTGGTGGGCTCCTTGTAGGTAGATCCCACTTGGTTCTCCTTGGAGAAGCAGCAGAGGTGGAGAGAAGGTTGGAGAGAAGGTCTCCACATTTGCAGGCCCGCTGTCTCCAGTTTAGACCTTTAAGAGGATGAAGGGAGTGGCCCAGGCTTTGGATGGGGACATCTGGGTTGATGCACCAGAAAATCACAAAATCTTGATTCCCTTCACTGTCTGGCCTTACAGAAGGGGCCCTCCCTCACCTTCCCACCTGTGAAAGGCAGGTGCTTCTTGCTTATTTGATGATGGTATGGGAATCTGTTTTGCCAGGAATCCTAGGTCCTGCTCACAATGCAGGTTCTTCCTCCCCTCTCAGCCAGAAGACCCCAAAGATAAAGTCACAATACAACTGCCTGGAAATGTCTGTGGGGGAGAGCTTAAACCAGGAGGCATGTAGGACCTGGGGAAGCGGAGGGTGTGTGGGTTGGGTCTGGAGGTGCAGGATACACCTGCGCTGGAAGAGGGAGATTTGTGGTAGATATTCTCCCTGGGCTGCAGGACGGATACCTCATGTTGTAAGACTGATTCTGAGAAGCTGGAGAAAAGGTGGTCGCCCACACAGTGAGGGGGAGCTGGCTGAGCATCCTGGGAAAGGTACAAAGAAGGAATCAGAATGGGCAGAGATGTGGGTATGTAACCCAGCATCATATACTGGCCAGAAAACCCCAGCACTGTTTTGGGGGAGAGCGTATGAGGGATGGTTGCTGCTGCAGAATGGGCTTCCTCAGGGCAGTGGGGTCCCGAGGTCTCAGTCTGAGGTGGGCACCATGATGCTCTTGGGCCACAGAGGGTGCCAGCGCCAGTGAGGAAGGGGGTGGGTTCAGAGCTGGGCCTGGCACCAGGGTCACACTGCACTGTCTGTGAAGCCTGAGGTCCCACTGGCAGTAGCTTCGGCCTTTGTTCTAAACACTAGACTCCAGTTAGTGTTTTCTGTTTTGCAACTTCTTTTTCAAGCACACTTCCCGCCTGGAGGCTGTCTTAACCCGCTTTCCAGCTCCAGTTCCCTATGGCATCCACAGAAGTGTTGATTGGAATAAAAATCTCAGCGTTTGTTAGAACATCTGTGAGGATTCAATCTCAAGAAGTAGTGTGACTGGCTTGCTCTGTGAGACTGGTTTCAGCAAACCCAAGTCAGAGTTCAGTTTATATTGAAGGGAACAGTGAGTCGCTGGTGTCAATACGGGGGTTCCCCTCTGAGTACCAGAAATCCTTCCCTTTCCTAATATCTAACCTAAGGGAACATGGCTGCTATCGCCGTGCAGAGGAGGGCTGTGCTGGGCAGGAGGTGGGGGTGTCCCGCCCTGTGGCCTGAAGGACGCTGTCCCCAGGGACAAATCTCCTGAACCCCTGGCATCAGGGTGTGGAAGGCGCTCTACCCACAGGTAGCAGGTTGTGTCCAGCTGCTTTCCAGACTGCAACAGCCAGGGAGGGGGCTCCCAGGACTCCATTGTCCCATTTGGAGTTCAGTAACTTCTTCCCGGGAGTCCCCAACAGCACCCCCTGTTGGAGAGTCTCACCTTTCTTGTGGGAAGCTCGAATGTCCTCTAAGTTGAGTCTGGTGGTGGAGAGGTGGAGAGGGGTAGAGGGCCAGCCACTGAAAACATCTGCCGTCACCTGAACATTTTGGAGAACTTTTCAAGCAATGATTAATTCACCTTCTTTTCTCTGAAGACCCACTTTCCCCATAAGCCTCCTCAGGGGCTCTTCTACCTTTCCAAAGGGTTTTGTGTCGGTCTCTTCCTGTCAGTAGCTGTCCTTCCTCGGTCAGGCTCACTGCGGCTGACTAGATTGTTGTCCTGGGGTGTCTCAGGCAGACCTCCCTCAGGAGCCTGCCCCTTTCTGTATTTGTTGTCCCCTCCTTTGCTCTCAGAGTACCAATTAATTTGTCATCATTAATTATGTAAATGCAAAATTATGTGTAATTATTAGTGAGGATGACTTTACCTCCCCAAACTCAGATATATGAGAAGCACAAATGAAAATTTCCTATCAAAAAAAATTTTAAAGATTTTTAAATTTATGCATACAAAAACTGGGGTATAGGCCAGAGATGTGGAGGTGAGAGGATTCACCAGAGACAGAGTGGGAAAAACAGGGAGATCCATTGAAACACACTGCTGAGGGGTGCAGTTGGAGGGTCAGGAGAAGCCTGCCATGCCATATGGGTCAGCAGCCAGACCAGGGATTAAACTCAAGCTGTGGTGGCTGCAGATTGCTTCATAGCACTGGCTTTAATCCATTCCGCCACCGGGGAGTGCCCTCCTATAAATATTTTTGACTAAACCCTCATTCACCCCACACATGAGGCTTCATTTCAATCATTCCAGAATTCTCTATTGCTCACCTCCCACTGCTCCTGGCGTCAAGTTCAGATCATTTTACATGGTTTCTTGGCAGGTGTCACTCACCAAGTGTCACTGTGCCTTTTCTGCTGGACCCAGCTCTACATTTCGAGGTAGCCCCACCCCACCATCTAAGGGCTGGACTCTCGTCCTCATTCATACTCCCCAAGAGCTCTCCCTAAGTAATTCTGCAGTCGTTGGATGCATATGACACCCGCAAGGTGGTCTCTGATGCAAGTATTACTTTTAGCCAAAGGCAATTAAGTAATAGCAAATGCAGTAGAAACACTCTCTGTGTTCCCCCTTTCTGCCTCAGGTCTGGCTGTAAGTGTTCCTGTACTAGAAAGGGTTCTAGACTTACCAGCCCAGAGGCAGGAGGAATCTGCAAACAAACCTACTCCATCCGTTTCCTCCCTTATACTGACCTTTGCACAGTTCAACACTGGGCAGCCCAAGCCCACTTTGCTTCCTTTTGTCATTTCTCACCCATGAACTATATTTTGCAGTGCAGTACAGGAACTCCTTGTTGCTTGTTATGGATTCTCCCTGTCTGTGCCAGAGAAACGTGCTACTAAACTCCTGTCTTCTTTGTTAATCTGCCTTTTGTTGCAGGTACCCTAGCAGAGAACTTAGAAGTGAACAAGGAAAGGACTTTGTTTCTCCTACTGTAGGGGTATCGTTTAATAAAATTAAAATGCAGGCTTTGCACTTTGCACTGCTGAACAAAGCAGGCAGACACAAACGAGATAAGGAAGAAGAATCACAGAATTGCAATGGGGACTTGGCAACAGGTAATTTCAGGAAATGCAGAAATGGGGAAAGTGGGACTTCCTGTGCAGAAGGCCCCCCCAAAACCTGATGTACAGGAGAGAGCAACCAGCAGGCACTCCAGGTCATAAAAAGCCCTCAAAATAAATGACAAGAGGGAGCCCCAAATCCTTCTTCATAGCATACTTCTCCCTTCTGCTTCTTCTCTTAGCAGTGTATTTTTATACATCTGTTTTTTCTGTTTCTCACTGTCTCTGGTGAAGACTTTCACCCCCACGTCTTTGGCCTCAGCCTGATATTTTTCCCTGCTACTAAAATGCTAAGTGTCACCTTTCTGTTGATCCCTAACTTCTAGGGCTGAACTCCAGATGGGTATGTCCATCTGTCCATTGACATTTCCCCCTGATATCCAGTTTCATCACAGACTTACATGTTCCGAAGAGAAATCTTGATTTCTACCCTTAGATGCCTTTCTTCCATCTTCTCCTGTGGCTCAAGTAAAACACCCCTGAGTCTTTCTGGCTGCTTGCTTTTTTCTTCCTATCATCCAGCAAGTACTTTAGCCCTCCACCAAAATATGTTCCCAGTCCAGTCACCTCTCATCATCAGTGCTTTGAACCCAGGCTAAGGCTTCCCTAGCCTCTCTGGAGTATTCCCCTTCTTTGTCTTTCTGCTTCACTTTCAGCTTATCCTTTTTTTTTTTTTTAGTAAAAATTTTAAATATATTTATTGTCATCTGGCATTAACATAAGGGTAACCCAAACAATAACAAATGTGTTAGGACCACACTCCTCGCACAGGCTGTGACTTCTCAGCAGTTTCTCACTCCAGCGTTGATCATTCCCAGTTGGAAATACTTTGGAGCAGAGTGACATCATTGCCTTTTAGAGTGTTCATAGTTGTTTCCTTGACTTGGCTTTACATTCATTATCTAATCAAAACCAATGATCCTGGGGCTTCCCTGGTGGCATAGGGGGTTAAGTCTTTGTCTGTCCCCACTATGACCTGAGTTCAATCCCCAGCCAGGGAGCTGGCCCACATAGGGCACAGCAGACCTCTCCTGTCTTGCCCACTGCTCCCCTCAGCAGTGGATTTCAGTAGGTCCCCCTGTTTTGCTTCCCACTCCATCTCTGAGGGGGTGGATCTTCTCACCCCTGCACCTCTAGCTTACACCCTAGTTCTTTTTTTTTTTAAATATTATTTATTTGTGCATACAGAGCCAGGGTACAGGCCAGAGGCTCAGGGGCGGCGAGAGGCTTCACCAGAGACAGAGTGGGGAACAGAACAGGCAGATTGATGCCATGTGGTCACCTCCGGGACAGGCGGGAATTGAACTCATGCGGAAGTGGCTTTAGCTTCTTAGTGCTGTGCTGTAACCTGCTGTGCCACCAGGGAGGGCCTACACCCTAGTTCTTTTATGCCTAAGTAAATCTTTAAAAAAAAAAGCAAACCAATGATCCTGCGCTTTCTGCATATTCGCCTGCTCAGCTTCGAGATGGATCTTGCAGGTGTCTGAAGGTGAGGTTGACAGGTCGTACATCACCTGCTGCTCTTTCTGACCCTGGCTGTGATCTGCCACAGGCATGTTCACCATGCCCTCAGCATTCCAGGTGGCAGCCAGAGGGCTAGGACTGAAGTGAAGTGTAACCACTTTGTCCCAGCTCAGCTGAATGCCTCTGCTTGTTTCCTGTTGGCCTCAGAATAAAATCCCAAGTTTCTTACCAGAGCCTGCAATGCCCTAAGTGATCCGTCCCCTGACTTTCCTCTCTGACTCCATTTCATTTCCTTCCACCCCTGGCTGGCAGCTTAAACCAGCATGTTCTCGTCTCTCCCTTCTCTCATTCAGAGCATTGCAAAGCCGGTTTCCTCTTTGAGGATTCTTTGAGATCTTTTATTTTCCTGAAATATTCTGAGTCAGCTCTTTATGAAGTTTGTTTTAAATTTAGGGGAGGAGGCATTGAGAAAGAGAACAAAGGATGACTTTTTCAGGCATTTGATTGGATTTATTTGGAAGATGGCCGTTGTCATCCCATTGACTGAGTTATGAGCACTGGGGGAGGAGACAGAGAATCTGAGACATTCTGTGAGCTCACACATATTCATGGTGCTTGAGTATTGTATCAGTTGTTCATTGCTGCTTTACTCTCTCCCCACACTCCTCACAACAACTGGAGCACAGTCTGGGGGAAAGGCATATGGTTGTGGTCAGTCAGGGCCTCCAGCCCTGAACTCTCCAAGGCCACAGGGATCCTTCCTCGCTTCACCTTTTGGTTGCTGGCAAAACCCATTTATGGGTGTGGGCCTTTATCTTCTCTGTTGGCTGGAGGCCTCCCTCCCTTTCTTGCCCCATGGGGTCACCACAGTGCAGGTCAGATCTGGGAGCTGAGCTCCTCAGAGAGCATGCTGGTAGAGAGAGTGTGCTACCTAGAGTAGTCAGTCTTTTGTGACTTAATCACAGAATGATAGTTTATCATGTTTCTGTTTTTAAAAAAGATTTATTTATTTATGCATAGAAGAACTGGAGTGTAGGCAGGGTGCAGGGATGAGAGAATTCCCCCCAAGACAGAGTAGGAAGCAGAACAGACAGATCTATTGAAATATACTGCTGAGGGGACCAGTGGGTGAGTCAGGAGAGGTCTGCTGTACCATGTGGGTCAGCTCCCTGGCTAGGAATTGAACTCAGGCCGTAGTGGTGATAATGCTGAGACTTAACAGCTAGGCCACCAGAAGCAAGTCATCAGGTCGCACCCACGTGGCAAGAATGGACTGTTGCAGACCTGAACTAGGGTTAAGGATCTTGGGGGGTGCCTTCTACCACTCTGTGAACCCTAATTCATGTAGTCCTTGTCTTGCCTACACACATTGTGGGCAGCACAGCGGACCCACACATGCGTTTGTTGTCTCCATTTCACAGGTAAGGGTCAAGGGCATAAGAGAAAGAAAGCTCTTGTGGTAATAGTCATTTCTTCTTTTCACAAACACCAACTGCCATCTGTGTGCTAGGGAAAGCACTAGACCCCAGGCAATGTAGTTTTTGCTCTCTTGAATAAAAGATGAATAAAAATTTTGAAAAGTTTTTTGAACAATTTATTATCTCTCTTGAAGTCAGCTATTTAACAGTCATCTGTTTCCATTTTGACTGACTTCCTGTTACATCAACCACTATTAAGTACTGTGATGGTACTAGAAATTAAGCAATTTGTAGAATATTTGAATCAGTTTTCACCCGGCTGACTACTTTGACTTTCTCTATTATCTACTTAGCAATCAAAGCAACTCCTTAATTTAACATGATGTTGAAAATAATTTTACAATATTTCCAATTAAGTTCACTTTCTCACTGCCTTGTGTTCTCTGTCATTGCGTGTAGAATGACCAATTTCTGTTTGTGTATTATTCGTGAATATGGGGTGTGTTTTTCCATTTGGGTCACAATGGCTTACTATTATCTAATTTCAGCAATGAGTTCAGTACTTAATCTGCAAATTATACAATAACCAACTGAACCAGAATTCAGAGTTAAGCTCAGCTGCCACTTTCTCTCCATTTGGGCCCATTTATTACAATCCAAGGTATGGTAGTCTACTTGAGCTAAATAGGTTGCAGAGCATTTAGAAGTTCATTAGCAAGAAGTTTGACCTGGAACTAAAGAGATTACAGAAATGAAGAAAAGGTGAAATGATGCTTTAAAACCAAGTCATCCAATCTCCAATTTATTTTTCCAGATCACTGAAGTGGCCACAGAAGCATAAAAACAGTGAGAATAATCGTTGTTGAATATTTAGATTATTAATAAGAAAAAATGGGTTTCAAAAACCAGCCTTGGGAATTCTTTCCTGAGAAAGAAGGTTCTGCTCAGATAAATGTACTAGACTTTAATCTGCTTCTGAGCTACAAATTTGGTTATACTGCTAGGATATTCTGCTAT
This sequence comes from Condylura cristata, assembly GCF_000260355.1. NCBI lineage: Eukaryota > Metazoa > Chordata > Mammalia > Eulipotyphla > Talpidae > Condylura > Condylura cristata. The sequence continues at coordinate 36,478,513 of NW_004567105.1, forward strand.
CACACCACTAAGTGATAAACTAGACAGAATCTCAAGTAACTCCATTTGGGCATTGACGACTTTCATTGCTGGGCCAGAACTTATTTATTTATTTATTTTTGAATTAAAATTTTTTAAAATTTTATAACAGTTTATTTTTACATCATTTTGCACATTTTTTTTTCCATCTCAATTGTAATCCCCACGGGTTTCCCATCACCAAGACACCCATGTGCCATCACCATAATCCTGTGGACTTCCCTCCCTCATTTTTGATCCCATTCCCCACTCCACCCCCACAAAATGTCTCTGATATGGTTGCAGAACTTTTTTTTTTTTTTAAGATTTATTTATGCATACATGAACTGGGATAGCAGGCCAGAGGTGCCAGGGAGTGGGTGAGGGTGAAGAAGACTCACCAGAGACAAGAGTAGGGAGCAAAACAGGCAGACTGACTGAAATCCATTGTTGAGGGGAGCACCTGGCAAGACTGGAGGTGTCTGCTCTGGCCAAGTGGGTCAGCCCCCAGGCTGGGGATGGAACTTAAGCATTGGCTGCTGATAGCTTGATAGCGCTGAGACTTAACCCCTGTACCACCAGGGAGGCACAGAACTCTTTTGTCTGTTTGAATTGTGAGAACTTCTTTTCATAAGTGCTCATTTCATGTGACTGAAAGCCAAAGCAGATATTTTCCAAAGAATATCATCATCACATTAAAGCAACAATTAGCAGCTGAAAGGGCTTGCATTCAACTGCTAAAAGTGCCCTCTGGGTCTAGATCAGTCCACCAGCCAACTTTGTGGACACTGACTCGGCTTAGTGTGGTTTCTGGGTCCTTTGGGCCAGAACCCCACAGCCTTGAATACCTAGGAACTAAGAGAGGACTCAAATAAATGGGTCTCTGTGGGCCCCGTCACAAGATTTCTATCTGATAGGTTCTGGTAGAAGGATCCCAGGAATCTTTTTGTTTTGTTTTTTATCCTCCCGGTGATTCCCATGCTGAGTCAGGACTGAAAACAGTCCCACAGGAGGTCTGAAAGTCTGGTTGGGGGGTAACCCTAGGCAGGGTAAGAACTTATTAGAAATGCCCATACTCAGGCCCCATCCAGAAGTAGGGACTCACAGATCTGGTGATAAATGTGTTTGGATGCTACACTGAGAATTTTGCCCTTTTTCTCTGGATGGCAGCGGTTGCCCCAGCTCTTTGCTTCAGAGCTGAGGACTGACATCTGGGGTATGTATGCAGTCCACCACTGTATGCCTCTCTTTCCCTGGCATGCCCCAGCATGCACAAGGACTGTGCTGGTGAAGGTGAAATAGGCTTCCTCCATTTTCAAGGATTTCTTGCTTGGGAAGATGATGTAGAGAGAGAAGCCCTTTTGTTTCCAAGAGCAATAGGACTGGATAACAAATAGCCACCCACAGAGGAGTGCGGCACAGGTTTTGGGGTTTAAAAACGACTTTCTGTTGGATCTTCTATTCCCTCTTCTTTCCTAAACAGAAGCTCACACCCTTCCCCATTTTCTCACTCTCCCTGTAGCAAAGCCTTATGACTTCCCAGCAACTCAAGGCCAAAAATAAAATAAAGCTGAATCCCTTTCAACATGAAAATTTTCTTTTCACTTTTTTTATTTGTTTGTTTTTTTTTAAGATTTATTTATTTATGCATACAGAACTAGGGTATAGGCCAGAGGTGTGTGTGTGTCGGGGAGTGAAAAGGATTCACCAGAAACAGAGGAGCAGAACAGGCAGACTGATGAAGTACACTGCTGAGGGGAGCAGTGGGCGAAACAGGACAGGTGTGCTGTGCCATGTGTGTCACATCCCAGGCTGGGGATTAAACTCACACAGAAGCTGCTAACTTTGCAGTGCAGTGCTCTAACCTGTTGCGCCACCATGGAGGGCCCTCTTCTCACTTTTTAATGAAAATCACTTAAGAAATTTTGTTCAGTATATTGTGGATTTATCTTGGTCATCTAGTGTTATTATAATGAATATTAATTGTTGTATTTTCAACACAGAAGACATACTTGTCCTTTAAATAACCATGGTTATTTAGGGCTTTATTTCTTAGTAGCTCCTTATTTTTATCTTTCTTCTCAGGCTATCAGCAAACATGTTTAAGTAGTAGGAACAATGTGATACTATGGTTAATAAGAAAAACCTAATTTGGTTCTTCACATGTCCAAAAGGTATTTCTCATCTATACGTAATATCAATTTATACTTCCTGCTTCCAAGCTCCCGGAAGCTTTGGAATTTTCTATATTTGAGGGAATTTAAGGTGTCTCTTATTTTACCCAGGTGACTTTTTGGGAAATGCCTAAGGATGAGGACTGGCTGCCAGGGTAATGAATCTTGTGATTAAATAGAACATTGTAATTTGTAATTTCCAGTCCCACCTTACAGAAAGGTGGGAGAAGCTAAAAGTGGAGTTTAGTGGCCACTGACCAGTGAGCTCATCAGTGATGCCTGTGTCATAATATCTCCATAAGCGCCCAAGAGGAGGGGCTTTGGTGTGCCCTGGGTTGATGGAGATTTGGGTGAAATGAAGTTCCTGGAGAGGGCCTGGAAGCTCAGTGCCTTTCCCCAGCTCACACCTTATACAGAGCTGAGAAGTAATATAATGATAATACAACAATGCATATTATATACAGTAGGTATATATACTAAATATGTAATGAATATATAACATATAATACAATAATAATGATCTTTTCCACTTAACTGTTTCTTACTTACATTGTACTTGGTGATCTTGCAAGTGAACAGGTTCCCTGAGTTCTCTGAGCTGCTCTAGAATATCTAGCAAATCAGACCTGAGGAAGGTCCTGCAAGTGCTGCTCTGTAGTTGGCTGGTCAGAAGCCTGGTGAGCCAAAGTGGAGGATGTCTTGAGGAACTGAGCCCTTACTCTGTGGAACCTGCTGCTGTCTGTTTTCAAATCGTAGCCTATGTCAGGCCATTTTTACTTTTTAGGACTACATGATATTTCATTGCATGAGATACCACATTTTAACCATTGTGAACAGTGCTGTTACAACAGTGCTATATGAGTCTCTGTGTGGACATGTTTTCGTTTCTCTTGGATATTTACGAAGCCGTGGAATTGCTGAATCATTTAGTCATTCTATGTGACTTTGTGAGGAATAGCTACCATTGCTTGAAATAATTAGAAAATCAAGTGAAAACAGAAATGCCCTTTGGCTCTCTCTTGGTGCCCTAGACTTTTTTCTCATTATCTATTATAAAGATTAAAATTAAGCCTAAGAAGAATAAAATTAGTGCTATTTCAAACTGCACTAATACAAAGTTTCAAAAAGATATATTTTTAAAATGTCAGGCAAATTACAAAATATTGCTGCAGGCGAAAAGACATTAAAAGATCTAAAGAGGGGCCTTGCCTGGTGTCACAACAGGTTTAAAGCACTTCGAAGCTGTCAGTAGCTGCTTCAGCATGAATTGGATCCCCAGCCAGGGAAGAGACCTACATGGCATGGCAGACCTCTCCTGTCTCACCCACTGCTCCCCTCAGCAGTGTCAGTCTCCCTGTTCTGCTCCTCATTCTGTCTCTGGTGAATCCTCTCACCTCCCTCGCACCTCTGGCTTGTACCCAAGTTCTGTATACAAAAATAAATAAATCTTTAAAAACTGCAAAGGAAACCTTTGTCCAAACAGATGGAGCAGTTGTGATAGAGTGGGGATCTCCAACACACATCAAAAATAGAACGACAAGAAGTTTTATAGCTATCATAGGAGATTTTACACCTTCTTAGAGCTGACAGATCATATTTGCTAGATACGAGTTTTTCGAGAATTCAGGCATCAGTTGGTAGGCCTTAGTGAAGGAAGTTTGTGTCTGGCAGGTAGCATGGATGTGGTGGTTTGGCTCTGGGCAGCTGGATTGGGGCTACCCCTAGCCAGGCAGAGAAGGGTGGCCGAGGGGGCCATGGTAGCAGGCTTCATTTCTGACTCTACCAACTTGCTCTCAGGCCCTTGACCTCAAACTCCACATCTGTAAAAGTCAGTTGGACAGGATTTGGTTGACACTTTTTCTATGACACTTGGTTGACACTTTTTTTTTTTATGCCAAGCCAACACTAGGCATGAATTGTTGACCCAGACCTCAGCTTGCCATCCCAGAGGCTCTCTTAGGGCAGACTCACAGGCACACCATCAGTGCGTGGGTTGCTTCTTTTTTGGCTTCTTTGTTCGCTGTTGTGTTGTGCTTCCATTCATGACCTTTCCTCTTCCAGCAGAATCAGCTCTTCACCTCAGTTCTTGGTCAGGGATGCCAAAGCCTGTGTGCATCTTCTTCAACTTCTACTTTTTGGTTATTTGAATAATTTTGCTATGGAAATTTGCATTTAAAATTTTTGTTGGAGATATGTTTTCATTTCTCTTGAGTACAGAGATAGGGGTGCAGTTGCTGGGTCACATGGTAACTGTCTGGTTAACTCTTTGAGAATCTGCCAGACTGTTTTTCAAAGTAAAGGCACCATTTTATCATTTCACCAGCAGTTATGTAAGTTGGAGTCAATTCCTTTACATTTGATCAATAGTTGTTATTGTCTGTCTTTTTTTTTTTTAATATTTATTTATTTGTGCATACAAGACCTGAGGTAGAGGCCAGACGTGTTGGGGGTGAAAAGATTCACCAGACTGAGTGGGGAACAGAACAGAAGGACTGACTGAAATCTACGGCTGAGGGAAGCAGCAGGTGCGACCGGAGAGGTCTGCTGCACCATATGTGTCAACTCCCTCATCAGGGATCAAACTTGTGCTGCAGTGGCTGCTGATAGCTCTGTGATGCTGTTACTGAACTCTTTGTGCCACCAGGGAGGCCCTGTCTGTCTTTTTGATTACAGCTGGCCTAGCTGGTGTGAAGTGTTAGGTATTTCACTGTGGTTTTGATTTGCATTTCCTTGATTAGTGATGGTGAGCATCTTTTCATGTGCTTGTTAGCTATTTAGAGAAATGCCTAATCAGATATTTTACCTATTTTTTTTTAAAAGATTCTATTTTATTTGTACATACAGAACTGGGGTACAGGCCAGAGGCTCAGGGGCGGCGAGAGGCCTTACCAGAGATGGAGTGGAGAGCAGAACAGGCAGATCCACGAAGCACACTGCTGAGGGGAGCAGCGGGCGGGCCAGGAGAGGCCCACTGCGCCATGTGGTCACCTCCGGGGCAGGCAGGGATCTAACTCATCCGGAAGTGGCCTTAGCCTCTCAGTGCAGTGTTTTAACCTGCTGTGCCACCAGGGAGGGCCTATTTACCTATTTTTAAATTGGTTTGTCTCATTTGTTGTAAAAGTTCTTCATATATATGTGTGTATATAAATCTTATATATATATATGATATACCTACATACATACATATATACATACATATATAAGATTTATTTATTTATGCATACTAGAACTGGGATGTAGGCCAGAGGTAAGGGAAGTGAGAGGATTCACCAGAGACAGAGTTGGGAGCAGAACAGGCAGACTGACTTAAATCCATTGCTAAGGGGATCCGTGGGCAGAGGTCTGCTCTGTGCTGTGTGGGTCAGTTCCCTGGCCAGTGATTGAACTCAGGCTTCAGTGGCTTGGTGATAGCTTGATAGTGCTGAGACTTTAACCCCTGCACCATCAGGGAGGCCCCATCTTCATATATTTTTATAACATAAAATATAACATTTCTGTATAATGTAAGTTACACATACCTTATCAGAAAGATGATTTGTAATTATTTTCTCCCATTTAGTGGGGATTGAAGCACAGAATTTTCAATTTTGATCAAGTCCACGTTATGTATTTTTTCTTGAAGACTTTAAGATGTACTGTTACAGCAATTTCCCAGAGAAATCAGACGGCACTCAGAGCGGTGGAGAGAGATTTACTTGTCACACCGTCAGCCTCAGTAGGATCAGTCCCAAAAGGCTGAGCCTTGAATTACAAGAATGGTGAGGTTTTATACAGTTTGTATGAGGGAACTTGTCATCCATGTATCATAGCATAAGCATTTTTTATTGTCTGGGAAGGTGGTCAGGGTAGCCACGGTTACTCCAGTGAACAGGGAGTGCAGTACACCCAGCCGCTTTTCCGCTTGAGCAAGCAGCAAAATCAAAGCAGCACACTGTCCCAAGCAGCAGACTTGGGAAAGCAGCAAGATCTAAGCAGACATGGGGAACTTCCCCGTCAGTACTGCTTACTAATAATGAGTAAAGAATTTATTTGAGGAATCCTGGGGTAACAGTTGTAATGGGTGAGGTGTATTTTTTCAAATTGGCAGGATATCTTGTTTATTTTAGGCTTTCCTTTTAGGTTGACTTTTCCAGGTTTCATTAGGATTCTTGGACTTTTATGAGAGGATGAATTATGTAATTTACCAAGTATTCCAATAGTTATTATTTTATATTATTGTTGTGGGTTCCCATTTGGACAATTAACATTTCTGTTAAATAATGAAGTATCACTTAATAGCATTATTATTTTTCTACTGTTAACTTGCTCATAGGAAAAGTGAATTTAGATTAAAATCATGAAATTCCATTCCCAAAGTTGACTCAAACTTCAAATTTGTATAAATGAAAAGATGCTTACCATATTTTAAGTGAAAACAGCAGAATTACCAAATATGTTTAATAATTTATATTTTGTAAAAACTTGTATAGTTACTTGCTTGGAAATAAGTCTGAATATGAACACCAAAGGCTAATAGTGGTTATCTTGGAGAGAGTAATTGTCATATTTGGAAAACATTTTTTGTCTTATTTGATAGTTACAGTAAACATATACTATAAAAATAGAGAGGAAAATATTGTCAATTCTTTTCTAGCATATTTAAAATTAAACTATTTTTAAACATTTATTTATTTTAAAATTAAACATTTAGGCCCTCCCTGGTGGCACAGCAGGTTAAGGTACAGCACTAAGAGGCTGAGGCCACTTCCACATGAGTTTGACCCCTGCCCTGGTGGTGACCCACATGGCACTGCAGACCTCTCTTGTCTTGTCTGCTGCTCCCCTCAGCAGTGTACTTTGTCAGTCTGCCTGTTCTCCTCCCCGCTCTGCCTCTGGTGAATCTTCTCACTGTCCTTGCACCTCTGGCCTGTTCCCCAGTATGTGTGCAAACATAAGTAAATCTTTAAAAAAAAATAAACATTTAAAAAGATTTCTTTATTTTAAAGTTGAACTTTTTTTAAAAAAGATTTATTTATACATACAGAACTGGGGTACAGGCCAGAGGCTCAGGGGTGATGAGAGGCTTCACCAGAGACAGAGTGGGGAGCAGAACAGGCAGATCGATGAAGTACACTGCTGAGGGGAGCAGCGGGCAGGTCAGAAGAGGTCTGCCGCGCCATGTGGTCACCTCCAGGGCAGGTGAGATAGAACTCATGCGATAATGGCTTAAGCTTCTTTGTGCTGTGCTTTAACCTGCTGCGCCACCAGGGAGGGCCCTAAAATTAAATATTTTTAAAGACTTATTTATTTATGCATAAAAGAACTAGGCCAGAGGTACATGGGATGAGAAGACCCACCAGAGACAGAGTGGGGAGCAAAACAGGCCAGCTGACTGAAACACTGCTGAGGGGAGTTGCAGGTAGGCCATTTGGCTCACCTCCCTTGCCAGGGATCGAATTCATGCTTCAGTCGCGTGGACAGCCTCATAGCACTATGCTTTCACCACCCATTGTGCCACCAGGTGGACCCTAAACATTTTTTTTTCAAATCATAGTATACTAAACATTTTACAGTTTTATCCTGCTCTTTTCTTGTTTTCTGCTTAAACACTGAATAGTTTTTAAAAAGTTATTGTGCTGTCTGAATTATAATCCATGGGTTAGAATTACATTATTTGGCTATTTCTCCATTATTGAATATCTAAGTTGTTGCTTATAATTTTCCATGATTATTAGCATTTTTGTAAATAAATTATTGTCTGCATGAAAAAAAAAATGTAAAACAAATTTCCATAGGAGCAATTCCTAAATAAAGACTATTGGATCAAAAGTTCTGAATATTTAAAAGTGCCTTATTCAATGAATTCCTCTGAAGCTGTAGTACCCTCATATAGTACCTTATTCCTTTTGGTTATGATTCCGCCAATCTAACTGTCTATTTCTGCACTTTATTATTTTTCATGAAGCAGTAAGGGAAGGGCTGAAGCAGTTTGAATGCACAGTGGGCAGGAGACTTCACTTGGTTCTTCCGTTCCTCAAAAAACTCCCGAATGTCCAGTACCTTTATTTATTTTATCTTTAAAATAAGGGCAGGACCCTCCCTGGTAGCACAAGGGTTTGGAGCATGGCACTGTGGGACTGTTGGCAGCCAGTGCAGCAGAGTTTGGTCCCTGGCCAGGGAGGTGGCCCAGATAGCGCGGCAGACCTCTCGTGTCTGGCGCCCTGCTCCTCTCAGCAGTGTGTTTTGGTTGATCTGCCTGTTCTGCCCCCTGCTCTGTCTCTGGTGAATCCTCTCACATACCCCAGTTCTTGTATAATGGGTGAATAAATATTTAAAACATAAAATAAAATAAGGGCATAGGGGGATTCACTGCGCTGCAATTCTCTGCTTCTCTGCAGGCTCCAGGAGAAATGCTGGGCTCTTTATGTGAAAAAGAAGCAAAGGAAGACACCAGTTTTCAAGAAATTTGCATATTTAGAAGGACACAACTGACCAAATCACAATTGTGATTTCCTTCATGCATTTTCATAAGTGAAAGTTCATCGATGACATTTGCGGGGAAACAGATATTAATATTTCTGTCTTACAGCTGAAGGCACAGCCCAGACTGGGTAACTTGCCCAAGGTTACTCACCTAGGAGTGGAAGTGAGGTTCAAATCCAGTATGTGCCTCCACACCTGACACCACAAATTTTCAAAGTGAAACAGAAATAATATTTCATGGGCTTGGTAATTGATTCAACGACACACACATTCACAGCTTTCACAGTGATTACTTTTCTCCTTAGAATATTTATTTCAAGGGGACTTAAAAGAAAAGCACTAACCAATGTGTCTGCTCTAACACCAGCAAAACAGTATGAACAAAACCACTAGGAATGAGGCACTCTGAACTTCATTTAAAAAGAGAGAGAGAATCACACAATTAATCTTAGAAACTAAAGGAATTCTTTAAAAAATGCCTTGAACCATGATGGCAACTTTTTTTTGTACTTGAAGTCTTTTGGTTAATCCTTTACTTTCTTAAGTTTCTCTCTTTAAATGTTTGAAGAGAAACATATGAATATAAAAGCATGTGAAAGTGTTAATATTTAAAAAATGAACTTATTATGTTAATTATTCCTTGGGAGTCTCTCAACCTCCTTGTTATTTTCTTGTCTCTTTTATTTTGTGGCAAAGTCCCCGAGAAGCAGATACATATCATCTACAACAAAACATGTAAGGTAATTTTTCTTATCTCTTTTCACATGCCACCAGCTTTAAAGTCTTTGATGAGTTAATCTTCCAGTTTGAACATGAAGTTTCATTAGTTTTAAGTGACTACACTGCTATTTTTCCTGCAGGAAATTTACATTTATCAAACCATGCATTTAAAATCTTCCAAGGGATATCAAGTTGGGCTGTTTTTGTAAGATCAAATCATCCATTGTACAGCTATAGCAGTCTTGTTTTTCTATCTTCTTAATTTGGTAGTTTTTGCTAATCATTCCTGCAGCTTTTATGTAATTCCTAAGGTTCATGAAGGCAGGGGTCTTACATCCTTAACACCCAACACAAGGCAGGTGCTCAAGGAATATTTTTTCCCATTCCAGCTTTATTGAACTATAATTGACATATAACAATAAATATTTGAATGAATGTATTCTACCCATTCATTTGGAACATTTATCCTTTTAAAAAATACATATTTTTAAAGATTTATTTATTTATGCATATAGAATTGGGGTACAAGCCAGAGATGCAGGGGTGGTGAGAGGATTCACCAGAGGTAGAGTGGAGAGCAGAAAACAGTTCATTCCTGAGGGGAGCAGTGGGCAAGGCGGGAGAGGTCCACCACGCCACATGAGTCAGCTCCCTAGTGGGGGATTGAGCTCGCCTTGAAGCAGCTGCAGCTAGCTTCTCAGTGTTGCCCCTCAGCCCGTTTCACCACCAGGGAGGGCCCCAGTTATCATTAAATATAGTTAATACCTTGCTGAGTTTGGAGGTGGCTTTCCACAAATATTGCCTCACTGATATCTGGCAAGGTAAGACAAATCAAGATGTTACAGGAAATAGGGGATGAGGGCTGGCAAAGTTAACCAACCCATCGACAAAAAAAAAAAAAAAAAAAAGCTTTTGCGGTATTGTGGTATATGCTTTGAAAATAAAATGAAATGAACTGGGTTTGAAGTTGTTCACCACCAGAAAAACTTTTTCTGAATAACCTTTTTATTTTTTTCAAAAGACATTATGAGGTGCCCTACTGGGAATTGGCTTTATGTTCTTTCTTGACTCATTTTCCATGCTGGAAAAGGAATCCTGAGATTCATTCCAGTGAAATACTGAAGCTCTATGGTCAGATCTATAGTACCTGAGAGGTACTTTTTTCTTAGTCAACTAGAAGGCAAGCTATTCTTCCCGGCCCCCCCTCCCCTCCAAGACGGCAGTTACCATTCTTGGATTCGTTTTCCCTCAGCCCACAACCGGTGCAAACACTTTGTGCCTGACTCATTGATCTAAACGTATGTCCTTCACATTTTAAAAAACATGTCCACTTTTTTTTTTTTCCCCTCCAGGGTGAAAGCACAGCCTTCCTCCCCTCCGGTCCAGCAGCTTCTGTTCTTTCTCTCTCCATTTAACCTCAAGGCCACACGTGGGATTCGGTGCAGCAAATGCCGGCGCGGCGTCAAGGGCCCTCGCCAGGAACTGAAAGAACCCCGATAACAAGCAAACGCGGGACCAAGAAATGGGAACGCTCAAGATTTGTGTGGGGAAGCTGCTGAGACGGCGCCTTTGTTTCCTTCACTGGCTCCAGTTTTCCTCTTCTTTTCTCGTTAATCTCGGTACTTTTTTTTTTATCAGCGCCAAGTGCGGGACCTGGAGGCACTCTCCCGGGGGCAAAAGATGGGCACACTGTCCCTTCCTTCAGAAATAGGTGTTTGTGGAACATCCAGTGCTGCGCGCGGCGACTCCCGCCAGGACCGCGTAGGCGCCGCGGCAGTCGCACCTGGGCGCGCACCCACCACTCCAGCGCGCTCTGCCCAGCCTCTTGCCGCCAGCTGTGTTGGCGAAGACCCTACAACTTAGCAGCTGCGGGCGACGGG
>NW_004567105.1:36489845-36519290 GCF_000260355.1 Condylura cristata
CGGGCGGGAACGGGGCCTAGGCCAGCCTATGGGAGCCGCGCGGGTGCGCGGGAGGCGGGCAAAGCCTATAGAAGCCGCATACAGGGGCGGCACTCGGGACCAGCCTATGGAAGTCGCGCGCGGGGGTAGGCGGGCCTCGAGACCAGCCTATAGAGGTGGCGCGCGGGGCAGGGGGCGGGCCTAGAGACCAGCCTATAGAAGCCGCGTGCTGAGGGGCGGAACGCGCCTTTATAAGCGTGCCCCGCGGCTGGCGCGCCTGGACCGCAGCGGCTGGGTTGGTTGGAGACGGTATTCGCGTACGCAGCTCAGCGAGGACTCGGAGGGGCGCGGGAGAACTCGGGGGGAGGAGACGTGGGTGCGAGGCGGCGCGGCAGGCGACGTGTTTCCCGCAGAGACCTCCCTGCCGCAGGTCTCTAGCAGGCGGGTGTGGGCTGCGGCGGTCCGCGGAGGTGAAGCTGGGCGGTGCCGGGCGGGGGTCGCGGGGGTCGCCGCGCGAGCAGGCCTCGTGGCGCCCGCGCCGCCTGTGGGGCGGGGGGGTGTTCTTCTCCGGGGAGGCGCCACCCAGGCGAGGTGTTTCCCGCAGATGCAGCGGAGCCCCTTGGGCCCGCGCAACCTGGGGTGCCGCCGTGTTACCGGGTCTGTTGCTGACGACGCACCTGCTGGCCTAGAGCAGTCTGCGAGGCGCGGAGAACTGTGGCGTTTGGGGTTTCCTTTCATTGTCGTGGTGGTTGACGACAGGGGGCCAGTGGTGAGGGGCTGTGTGAGGGGGTGCGGCCGGCGGCCTTCGCGCCACAGTGTTCTCGCCTAACCATGTGGAGAGCAGCCCCCTTCCTCACTAGTGGAAATTGAGTTCTGGAAACGTACCCTGTGCAGTAGCTTTGCCTCAGCGAGGCGCTGATGCTGGTTACTCATAGCAGGAGAGGTAGTGTGAGTGAAGCATTGGGCCAAAGTAGCCCTGGGCCTGGAGCTCACTTTTCTGAGAAAGAATTTTGAGGCCTCACTTCAGACGTTTTGGGCAAGTTAAAGCTTGGACATAACCTTGTGCGTCTGATTTAATTTTATACTTAACTTTTTCCCTCTTCTTCCTGCAGCATCACTTGCTTCAATGGTGCGACTTTCTTCATCTCCTTTTGGTTACCAGTCACCCTCAGGAGCTTCAGAAGAGGGAAGTGAGGGGGACATGAAGTCGGTCAAGCCCCCAGTGAACCACAATGAGCATGGGGAGAGCAGACCCCTAAGCCCCCTGCCGTCGGCGCTCACATCTCCTGCCTCTCCTTCCCAGGCATATGAGACCTATATTGATAATGGACTCATATGTCTTAAACACAAAATTAGAAACATCGAGAAAAAAAAGGTAACGTCCCCCACATCTCTCCGCCCTCGATCTGCACCATCTTAATAAGGGTTAAGGAATTCATATTTTTTTCTTTCTTTCAGGGGTCATAGGTATTCCTCACTGAAATTGAACTTGGACTTTAACTGTCTGAAACCATACCAATAGGCCAATATTGGGCATTTTAAAGGTTTTCCATTGGATTTTCCAGTGTAGCTGCAAGAAAATATTCTTTATACTATGGTTTTATCCATGCTACTTTTGAAATGCTCGAAGAGCTAGCTGCTTTAGGGCATTAGACTAATTACTGTTGTATTTGTTTCTTTTCATACATGAAAATAGCCTTGAGTTTTTCAGTTTATTTCCTTTTGGCTCTGCAGTGGTTGATATCAGCGCTCTAAGCTACTGCAGTCATTGGAAGCTCTTCCTATAGTGGAGCCAGAAAATGCTTTAGCACTCACTTTTGCATTCCTAGGTGATTGTTTACTATGGTAGCTGAAAACATGGAGAAAGTCTTCTAAAGAAACTTGGTGTTATGGTCAGCCTAAGGTTGCAGTAAATGCTGGTGTTAAGATGGAAATCATTCTTCATTTCCTGAGTCATGGAGCCTGTGATGTTGCTTTGTGTCCTGATTTTCTTTTGCTTATGAAAGGAAAGTGAGGGAAAACTGGCTGGATCTTATGGACTCTTAAAATATTTTATTTTTTTATTACTATTTTTTAAAAAGATTTATGTGCATACAACAACTGGAGTACAGGCAAGAGGTGCAGACATGAGAGGATTCAGCAGAGACAGTGGGGAACAGAACAGACAGATGTACTGAAATACATTGTTGAGGGGAGCAGCAGGTGGGTCCGGAGAGGTCTGCCACGTCATGTGGGTCACCTCCCTGACTGAGGATCGAACTCAGGCTGCAGTGACTGTAGATAGATTCATAGTGCTGCACTTTAACCCCTTGTGCCACCAGGGAGGGCCCTGCTTAAAATATTTTTAATGGCAAGACCAAATTATACCTTACAGAAGTTAGTGGAAATGAACAAGGAGATCCTGAAAAGGCTAGTTGGCTTTTTTAAAAAAAATTATTTATGCATATAAAACTTGGGTACAGACCAGAGGTGCAGGGGTGGTGAGAGGATTCACCAGAGACAGAGTAGGGTGCAGAACAGGCAGATTGCCAAAGTACACTGATGAGGAGAGCAACAGGTGAGATAGAAGTCTATTGCCCCATGTGGGTCACCTCCCTGATTGGGGATTGAATGTGTACTGAAGTAGCTGTGGCTAGCTTCGTAATCTGTGCTTTAGCCCGTTTCAGTACCAGGGAGGGTCCCTGGTTAGCTTTCTTTTTTCTTTTTTATGTGCTTGGAAGACAGTGAAGGTAGTGAAGAAGGACTCATATATTTCCAGAGCTGCTCTATAGCCCTAGCTCCCACTGATCTTTTGAAACAGTACTAGTGCTTCTGTTTCAAGCTTCTGGGAGCTCTTTTTGAAGCTATAAAGCTGATGTGGGAGAAGCCTAAACAGAACACCATAGTGGATCATGTCATTGTAGGGACAGATGTATTTTATCTGTCATGTGTTTATTTAAATATCAGATTTTACATGAAAAATAGCTGTAGGTTGAAGTTGCTTAAATGCTAGAAAGGATATTATTTACCATCCGTGAGTCTCCTGTGAGGTAAGGCTGATCTAATCCAATAGATACACTTGTGATCAGAACAGATTCTCAGCTTTAACATTGAATTTTTGTACTGAATAATTCTTTGGTCATGGTTATTGTCCTGTCCATAATAGAAGGTTTTGCAGCACTTTGGCCTCTACTCCCAGATTTCTGGTAACACCTCTATTTCCATTCAGATGCTACCACGTTGTGATAACTAAAAATCTTGCCACACTTCCCTGGAGAACATAATTGCCCCATTTGAACATCACTGGTTTAGGGGCACATGATCGACCAGTTAAGGCCCTGTGTTAATTATAGAGTTCATTAAGAGAAAAAGATTTTGTTACTGCTTAACTTTTCTAATTCTAGACTAGGGTTGGTTGAATGTGACTTTTTTTCCCCTGACTGGAACTCTGCCACAAATGCAGCCTGCTTGTAGTAATAGTTTTTTTAGAGATTAATATGTACTTCAAGGATTTTTGTTTTACTAAGACACAGTCTGCTATTTATTTGCTTCAGTATTTTATATCATAATAAATACAAGTTTCTCTTTTGTAGCTCAAACTGGAAGATTACAAGGATCGCCTGAAAAATGGAGAGCAACTTAATCCAGACCAGTTGGTAAGTGGTTTGTAATCCTTTAGTCAGACTTGGTTAGCTTCCTCTTCTTAATAAAATGATTTAGGGGTATTCATTGTACCAAAAATTTTTTTTATTTGTACTTTTTTTTTAATAGGTGTCAGATTTTTTTTTATTTTATAACAGTTTATTTTTATATCATTTTGTACATTTTTTTTTTCCATCTCAGTTGTAATCCCTGCGGGTTTCCCATCACCAAGTCACCCGTGTGCCATCACCATAATATTTGTACTTTTTTAAAAAAAGATATTTTTATTTATGCATACAAAACTGGTGTATAGGCCAGAAGTGCGGAGGGTGAGAGGATTCACCAGAGACAGAGTGGAGGAGGAGAATAGGCAGATCAACTGAAATACACTGCTGAGGGGGAGCAGTGGGCAGGACAAAAGAGGTCTGCCACCCCATGTGGGTCACTCCACTTGCCAGGGATTGAACTCTTGCTACAATGGCTTTGGATAGCTTCATAGTGCTGTGCTTTAACCCATTGCGCCACCAGGGATGCCCCTATTTGTACTATTTCAGTGCATGAGTCATATCTCAAAAAAGCTGTTTATTGAAAAAGTGAGTAAAATTTAAGAACTCAAAATAACCTAGTCATGACTAGATAGTAGTTATGGTGTACTAATTGCTTAACAAATCAAGTCTAAATATAATATTTTAACTCCAATAGAAGTTTACTTCTCATGCACATAAAGTCTAATCAGATATTCTTGGTTGTCATATGTAGACCAGAGAGTTGACAGGCCTAAAATACGAGCAATGCCATTGGATTTTTCAGAATGCTTTGTTTTGTTAAAAACGCTTTGTTAGATCTCATGGTTTGACTGCTTTCTTGTGCGCTAATGGGTGGAGTAGATGGGAGTGAGTATTGTTAAGAGTAAAAATGGGCCCTCCCTGGTGGTGCAGCGGGTTAAAGCATAGCACTAAGAAGCTAAAGCCACTTCAGCATGAGTTCGATCCCCACCCGCCCTGGAAGTGACCCACAGGGCTCAGCAGACCTCTCCTGACCTGTCTGCTGCATCCCTCAGCAGCGTACTTCGTTGATCTGCCTGTTCTGCTCTCCACTCTGTCTCTGGTGAATCCTTTTACCGCCCCTACACCTCTGGCCTGTACCCCAGTTCTATATGCATAAATAAATAAATCTTAAAAAAAAAAAAGAGTAAAAATGCAGACAGTTGCTAAAAGAGTTAACAGGGACTTAAATTTATTTGTACACTAGGGTAGGCTGAAAGAAGAGAAGAATAATACTCTAGCTTCCTGCTGTTCACTGGAAAACCTAAACCACACCTTTCTGCTCTAAAATTTGAAAGAACATTTACTGTAGTTTGCTTTGGTTTTCTTCCTTTCCTTCCCTTTTTAATTCCTTTTATGATTTAACCCTGTTTCTCCTGGATTCTCATATGCCTTTAAAGAGGAGGTTTATTAGCTAGATATCTGGCCTTTTTGTTTTTGTTTAAAACTTACTATAACTACTATAAGTAGTTTAATACTTAAAGTTTTAGTTAACGTTGTTTAAGTTGTCTGCAGTATATGTGGTAATTGCATCTCTGCAATATGGAAAGAAAAAATGTTTTATGGACCTTTGCTAAGGAATACAATTAATTAAACATTACTTGATCCTGCTTGTAGATCTGATGTCTTTTCAACTTAAGGTTTTTTGTTGTGTTTCATGGGTACTGGCATTCAAGGACTTTCTCGCTGTGTTGATGCTTCTTCACTGATCTAGAATTTTTGTGATATAGTAAGTGATAATTTTCTGAGGTACAGATGTGAGTCCTGGGAATGCTGTGTTTACTTACCTGGTGTCACAGTTAACTAGACACCAGCATTTCAGGTTGGCTTTTCCCCCCAAAGTAGTGGTGGTATGTTTAATAACTTCTAAAGTGATAAAATGCCTCTTTGCTTAAATATCCTTTTAGGAATTGTTCTGTTAAATTGTTCCTTTTTTTTTTTTTTTAAAGATTTATTTATTTAAGCATGCAGAACTGAGGTACAGGCTAGGGGTACAGGGGGCAGTGAGAGGATTCACCAAACACAGAGTGAGTAGCAGAACAGGCAGATAGACCAAGTATACTGCTGAGGGGAGCAGCAGATGAGATAGGAGGGGTCTGCCACATGTGCTTCATAGTGCTGAGCTTTTTTTTTTTTTTTTTTTTTTAATTATTTGTGCATATAGAACTGGGGTACAGGCCAGAAGCTCAGGGGTGGCGAGAGGCTTCACCAGAGATAGAGTGGGGAACAGAACAGGCAGATCGATGAAGTACACTGTTGAGGGGAGCAGCGGGCAGGTCAGGAGAGGTCTGCTACACCATGTGGTCATTTTTAGGGCAATTGGGAATTGAACTCATGAGGAAGTGGCTTTAGCTTCTTAGTGCTGTGCTTTTAACCTGTTGTGCCACCAGGATGGGCCCTGTTCTGTTAAATTGTTCTATTAATTGTGCTGTCCCGTAATGTTCTGGATTGGGGACCTGCTAGGAATGAAGGGTTAGTTGATTCTCATGGTAGCTCTCTCAGAAGTAGCATGGACATGTTGTATTTCAGAATTAGCCAGGCAAACATTCATTGTATTGTATTATACTGTCTTTACCACATGTTGCTTCTTTTGTGTGAATTTTTCTCGAGTAAGAATCAGATAATTGCTGATGTTGTATTGCCAGCAGATCAGTCCTTTGAGCTCTAGATTACTGTTTCCGTTACCTATTTGACATCTCCTAATGTCAGCATTTCTCCCCCTCTAGACTCTCAAAGAAGTTGCTCCTTTAATCTTAACTGTGTTCATTTGATGACCAACTTGATGAGCTAGAAGAATGGAATTATCAGTGGAAAATTTCTCTTCTTTGTCCTAATGCTTTACGTCTAGCCCATCAGCAAGTGTAGTCAGTTTTGCTTACAAACTCCAGAGACCGACCATTTCCTTCAATTCTGCTTATGCCACTTTGGTCTAAGACATATAGTTCATCTTGTGCATTCTGTGAGCGCTTCCTCACAGACTATTCATTTTCTACAGACCCTTGCACTTTCTGTCTGTCTTCAGCATAGTAGCCTCAGAAATTCTGTTCAGATGCAAGTTTCTCCTCTGCTCAAAAGTCCCCATTGGTTCCCCTCAGGCCAGTGTATCATCCATCATCCTTTTTGTGGCCAACAAAGCCCTGCACAGACAGCTGCTGCTCACTTTCTTTTACATCTCCTTTATATTTCTAGTACTTCTCTTCCTACAGCTACATTAACCTTGAAATTCCACAAACATGTAAAGCACGCTTCTACTTGAAGATTTCTGCTTGTGTTATTCTTTTCCTCTAACTTGGGATGTTCTTTCCCAGGTCTTCATGGCTAATTCTCAATCTCCCTGATTATTTTACTTGAGGTCATTTCAGTAAGCCCTTTCCCAACAGCACTGTACCTCCATTTCCCCATTCACTCTTTACCTCCCTTCAAACTTGTATTTCCCTAATAGCAGTTAATACTTCAAACAGACTTCAGTTTTATTTTGTCTTTACTTCCATTGCAGCATAAGTTCCATGAAAGTACAGGTTTTGTCTATTTATTGCTGTTTTCCAAGTAGTTAGAACTGTATATAACACATAGTAGATATGTAAAATATTTATTATTAAATTTACTAATGATAAAATACCCTAAAATACTGGGTATTAGGGTTTTAGGTGTGACTAAGCAAAGAGTTTGTAGTGCTTTTGAGAATAGCATCTAATACAAACAATGCATTTTTAAATTAAAGACATGGAAAGTGTAATGTCAGAATAAAAAAGATCTTGTAATTTTACCCCTCAACACTGTAACTAGTAATATAGTATTTACTATGTTATTAGTAATAAAGTATAGTAAAAATCTGTTAAGTTTTTAAAATCTTGTAGTTCAGAAATTAGAAAATATTTTAAAAGGTGAAGTTTTTTCTTTCACTTTCTCTTTGTTCAGTTCTAATTGTACTAAATAATGATCAGTAGATTTTTATGTATCTGCTCAGTTTCTTTAAGCCTATGTAAACAAATATTTCTCTTTTCTGCTGCTTCTTCCCATTCTATTTTTTATGTACTATACAACTTTTTATGTACTATACATACACATATATTTAGGAATATTTATTTTTGTCCTTTTTAAAATCATTGATTTTTTTTTGAGGTTCACAGCAAAGTCGAACAAAGTATGGCAAATCTCCACATACTTTTGAGACTATTCTTTATTTTATCTTTAGAAATCGAGTTAATTCTTGTTTTCATTTTTTGGGGACAAATTTTCAAAACTTTTCCTTGAAAATTACTTCATCCATCCAGTTTAAAATCTTTATTTGGGCCCTCCCTGGTGGCATAACAGGTTAAAGCACAACACTTTGAAGCTATTGCAGCCACTACAGCACCAGTTTGATTCCTCACCAGGGAGGTGACCCACATGGCATGGCAGTCCCCTTCAGGCCCTCTCACTGCTCCCCTCAGTAGTGTGTTTCAGTGCATCTGCCTGTTCTGCTCCCAACTCTGTCTCTGGTGAATCCTCTCACCTCCTATACCTCTGGTCTGTACCCTAGTTCTGTATGCATAAATAAATAAAAACGTAAAAAAAAATTTGTACAGATTGAAGCAAAAAACTTGTTCTGTTTTCTCGGTTTATTTATTTTTTAATGTTTGCTTTGAAGAATTGGGGTGTAGGCCAGGGGTCCAGGGTGGGGTGGTGGTGAGAGGATTTACCAGAGATAGAATGGGGAATAGAATAAGCAGATTGAAATATACTGTTAATGGGAGCAGAGGGTGAGAAAGGAGAGGCCTGCTCTACCCTTTGTGGGTTAGCTCTCTGGCTGGGATCGAACAGGCGTAGTGGTGATAACACTGAGACTTAATTTACCCCTAGGCCACCAGATAGGCTCCCTCAGTTTACTCTTAGCTAGGTAGTATTTTTTTTCTTTAATAAGCAACTCTTGGATTTTTTTTTTTTTCTCTTCTACTTTTATCTTCCTGATTTTCTTTGGTTTATTTGTTTCATTTTCTAACTTTGAGTTGAGTGCCTAATTTACTTGCTTCTTTTTCCCCTTTGATATATGAATTTTCCTTCTAGGGACTGCTTTAGCTGTATGTTTTGGGCTTGATGCTTTGTTTTCTATATTGTTGGCTGGGGAAGTTTTGTAAATACTGTTTATACTGTACTTGTAATATACTGTAAATGAAGCTTTGTGTGGTCTTGCATGGCTGTTGTGACCTTTGTTACTAACAACTCTTAATCTGTGGAGGCTATACTACAGAGTTCACTGAAACTGCCACCATAGACATAGATTTGAAGTGGAGAACAGAGATTCAAGAGAGTGCCTGAGCAAAAGATCAGGGGCAAGTGGTGTTTTTGACCCCATTGGAGGTTCTTTTGTTAAATTTGTTACCGATCTCGTTAAATTCCGAACCATGTTCCATGATGTGTGTAAACTAAACTCTGTAATAGGGAACATTTTCTTCTGTATAGTCCCACTGCTATTGGTATAACTAGGGCCAGCCTACAGGTTACAAGAGTCACCTAATTAACTTGTTTTGAAACCCTGAGACCATTTCTAATTTCCCAGTCGTGTTCTTGCTAGTGTTATTTTTTTAAAACAGAAATATCAGTATATGATCATATTATAAGACTTTAATTCTGTTTATAATGCTTAGCATATTTTAGATTCTTGTAGATTATGTTCTGAGCTACCTTTTATTTGTTCAACCAAGGTATATTAAATGCTGTGATTAATGCTAAGGTTACAGTCAGAAAGCAAAAGTAATCCTTAACCCTCATGGATATAAGATTATGGGAAACAGAGGCAGGAAATAAGCAGTTACAAATCGATGGATGTTAAGACAGTGAAGTCCAGAATTATAATGGATTATAATAAGGGCTCTAACCTAGTCTGGAGAGTTGAGGACTGCTTCCTTGAAAAGAAGTGAATAGAACTTAGCTAGTTAAAGTGGGGAAGGAGGAAGAACAGGCCTGGAAGGTGTTAGCATGTATAAAGGCCCTGAGATGGAAAAGAATTTTTTTTATCAAGAACTTTTCTAAGAAATTGGGAAGGTGGCCAATAAGGATAGAGTGATAAAGCTGGAAGGGCTGGCTGTGTCATGTTGCTCTTATTTCATTTAAAGACTGCTTTTCCCTTGAGGACATTAGAAGTGGTAGAGGGCTGCTTTAATTAGAGGATATCTATAGATCTGTAGTTAAAAATAACACCTTGCAGTGTGAAGGATGCTTTGACGCTGGTGAATATGGGAAGTAGGAGACAGAAGGCTCAGCTGTCCTCTAGGTCAGTGATGAGAGTGGCTGGTGCTGAGGCTCTGACAGGAATTTGTGGCAAGTCTCTGGATTGGAGAGAGGTGAGTGGAAACATCACCATCACTTGGTCATTGGATGTAGATCCACAGTGCTGCGTTTCAACCTGTTGTGCCATTAGGGAGGGCTTGGCTTTTAAAACCCACTGCCTGGGACTTCCTGGAGGCATGAGGCATTAAATCAAAGCATTATGAAGCTATGTGTAGCCACTGCATTTGATCTCTGGCCAAGGAGGTGATGTACATGGCACAGAAGACCTCTTCTGTCTTGCTCACTGTTCCCCTTAGCAATGTACTTTGTTAATCTGCCTGTTCTGCTCCCCACTCTGTCTATGGTGAATCCTCTTACCCTCCCTGTACCTACGGCGTGCACCCCAGCTCTTGTATGCATAAATAAATAAATCTTCAAAAAAAAAAAAAAAACCCACTAGCCTCCTTAAGCTTACATTTATAGATAAGATTCAGATGTATGGAATTTAAAGACCCTACTTTTACTTTAAAAATTGATTTTTTTAATGTAGCTATTTAACTTCCCTTACTTTTTTGAGTATTTATAGTAAATGACTACTCATAAAGTCTGGGGTTCTCCTCTACTGTTTTTATTGATTTATTTTTAAAGATTTATTTATGCATACAACAACTGGTGTGTAAGCCAGAGGTGTGGGTGATGAGAGAATTCACCAGAGAGAGAGCTGGGAGCAGAACAGGCAGCTCTACTGAAACACACTGCTGAAAGGAGCAGTGGGTGAGGCAGGAAAGTTCTGCTGTCCCATCTAAGTTAGCTAGCTCCCTTGGTGGCCAGGGATCAACTCATGCTTGCAGTAGCTGGTGGTAGGTTGATAGTGCTGTTGTTAATGTGTTGCCAGGGACACCCCTCCTCTGCCATTTGTAATAAAAACTTTATTTTGAAGTTCATGGAAATGATATTAATGATGTTTTCTTTTCCTATTTGGTAGGAAGCAGTAGAAAAATATGAAGAAGTGCTTCATAACTTGGAATTTGCCAAAGAGCTTCAGAAAACCTTTTCTGGACTGAGCCAGGATGTGAGTATGGTTTCTTTTCCTGACATTGTGAATGAGTTTTATTAATGCATGTCATTTCACTTTGGAATACAGGGACATTTGCAAAGGGCAATGAAAACTTTTACAGACATATTATAGATATTTTAGAAAACAGGCTTGTAAATATAACTTTTTTAAACATATTAAGAAACAGAATTGATAGACTCTTCTTGAGAGTCTGATAGTTTTTAATCAGGAAAATTGATGACTCAGATTTAGATGTAAATCTGATCTTACTGCTTGTTAGGGTCTCTGTGTGGTGGTGATACAAACTTATCTCTGACAGATTTAGTCATTAATAGGAAGTTTCATATATTATTAGTGAAATATAGTTCACTTTTCCAGGATTTTAGCCCCAGAGGCCTTTTAAGAATCATACATATTTAAAACAATTTATAATAGCTTATTTTTACATCATTTTTTGTCATTTTCCATCTCAGTTGTAATCTCTGTGGACTTCCCACCACCAGTTCACCTGTGTGGCATGACCATAGTCCTGTGCACTACCTCCTACCCCATTTTTGATCCCATTCCCCACTCCACCCCCGTAAAATGTCTTTGGTATATAGTTGTTTATTGTTTTCCCCCATCCCCACCCCACCCCCAGTCCTTTATGCTCCTGCTGTGAGTGAAACCAGTCAGTATTTTTCTTTTTCTTTTTCTTTCTGGCTTATTTCACTAAGCATGATCCCTTCCAGCTCCATCTATGTTGCTGCAAAAGGCATGAGTTTATCTTCTGTGATTGCTGAGTAATAGTCTATTGTGCATATGTACCATGTCTTTCCTATTGTAAAAAAAAGCAGCAATAAATATGGGGTGCAGGTGTCTTTTTGAATCAGTGTTTTTGTGTCTTTTGGGTAGATCCCTAGGAATGGGATTGCTGGGTCATATGGAAGCTCCATGTTCAGCAATTTGAGAAGCCTCCAAACAGTTTTCCATAGTGGTTGTACTAGTTTGCATTCCCACCAGCAGTGTAGGAGAGTTCCTTTTTCTCCACATTCTCACCAACATTTGTTGTTGCTAGTTGTTTTAAGATGTGCCGTTCTCTTGGGGTGAGGTGGTATCCATTGCATCTCCCTTATTATGAGTGATGTTGAGCATTTTTTCATATGCTTGTTGGCCATCTACATTTCCGTTTTGGATAAGTGTTTCCCTTTTAGCTCTTTCCCCTTTTTTTGATGGGGTTGTTTTTTTTTGTTGAGGTTCATCAGCTCTTTGTATATCTTTGTGATCAATCCTTTATTATTAGTATTGTGTGCGAAAATTTCTTTGTTTTTTGTGGCATCTCTTTTGCTGTACAGAAGCTCTTTAACTTGATGTAGTACCAACTGTTTATCCTTTCATTCACTATCCTTGTGTGTTGGGTGTTGTATCTTTAAAGATGTTACTGAGGTATATGTTGTGTAGTGTTTCACCCACCTTTGCTTTAAGGATCATATTTTGACTTTTTTGTATATCAACTTCTGGGGTAGGGAGCATACCTAATGAGTTGGATATTCTTGTGTGGTGAACTAAAATTTTCTTTTCTGTTCCTCTGGCATTAAAACCAAAAAAACGGAGTGAAAAAGAAACCCCACAACCTTTAACATTATGTCTAGGCTGAAGACATTTACCCATTTAAGCCTAAGCTACCCTCCTCAGGATGCCTGACTTCATAAATGCTCCAAAGGCAGTGTGTGCATCTCATAAAACAGCCCAGAATATAGCCACCAGTCAGCTGTTTTCTGGATACTTCTACTACCTGCTAAGACTAAGATGTTAGCTATTTTATACACAAATTAAAAAGCATATTTTACCTCATGTTCACTCATTAATTTTAGTATGTTTTGTAAATTCCATGTTAAATATTTCTAGACTTTTTAAAGATTTATTTATACATACACGAAGAGGGGTACAAGCCAGAGGTATGGGGGGTGAGAGTATTCACCAGAGACAGAGTGGGGAGCAGAACTGGCAGATCTGCTGAAACTTGCTGAGGAGCCAGACAGGAGAGGTCTGCTGCACCAAGTGGGTTAGCTCCCTGGCCAGGGAATTGAACTCAGGCTGTAGTGGCTGTGGATAGCTTCATAGTGCTGTGGTTTAACCCATTGCATCACCATTCTGGATAAAAGCTTTTCTGCATATTGCTGTCTTGAAGAAAATATCCTTGTCCATCTAACCCTAATGAGAAATAATCCCAGGGGGATTATTTCTCATTCTCTAAATATTATTTTCCTTCATATTGTCACTTCTGATAGTAGCAGAAGTCAGATTTTTTTTAAGTTGCCTTCTTACCCTTTAAAAAGGAATTAATGCCAGAATGAATCTTTTTTTTCCCCTGAGTTCCCTCTACCCTCAATCTTTAATATATTAGGATATATGAACATCTGTATTACAGAGTTTTAAATAATTGATGTTGTATATCAGTAGCCTAGGAAAATCTTTTAGATTTGTTTTTATCTTAGTCTTCATACCTTAGAAAATATCCAATATGATAAAAACATTACAACCAGAAAACAACTATGGTGAGAAAAGACCTTTTAGTTTTTTCAGTGCAAGTAAATAGTGCTTTATTTATATATACAAGATGTAGGCCAGAGGTGTGGGGATGAGATGATTCACCAGAGTGGGGAGCAGAATAGGTGCATCTACTGATAGCTACTGCTGAGCGGAGCAGTGGGTGAGCAGAAAAGGTCTACTGGACCATGTGGGTCAGCTCCCTGGCTGGGGATTGATCTCATGCCACAATGCTTGGTGTTAGCAATAGCTTGATAGCACAGTGACTTTTAACCCTTGAGCCACTAGGGAGGCCTCAGTCTGAATTTTGAGTAGACTCATGGTTTCTTAATCTACACAAACATTTATTGCAGGGAAAACATGGTCCCACTAATTTTCTGTATGTGTTTTGTTAACCATATACTGGAAGATGCAGCTCTATCTAGACTGACAATTAGGAAAACATTTATTTAAAAATGTTTGCTGTGTCTATATATTTGGCATTGCATTTTTTTTTTTTTAATTTGTTTTTGTATAGAGGAGTTGGAGGTAGACCAGAGGTGTGGGTGGGTGAGAGGACTCATCAGAGACAGAGTTGGGAGCAACACAGGTGGATTTATGGAAAAACATTGCTAAGGGGAGTAGTGGGTGAGACAGGTCTGCTCTCTACATGGGCCAGTTCCCTGGTGGGAGATCAAACTCAGACCTTTGTGGTGGGTGGTTGTGGTGATAGTGGTAAGACAATCCCTAGGCCTCATATGAGGTCCCCTGGAATATTTATAAGACATTTATTTGGTTTTAAGTTCCTTATGCTCTAGCCAGTCTTTGGTTGTAAACTAATCACTTCAGTTTAAATAGTCTTCCCCTGGGACATGAGTTTTTAAAAAGTCCACTAAAGCTAAACTGATTTTTTTAAATTAAACATTGATTTGATATGCGTGAGTAGGGAAAATTACAACCATGGGGCACTTGCATCAGTGATAGGTAGTTTACTTGTCTCATGACGATACTGGAGGCGCTAAACACAGCACGAACTTGACAATCAGACCCTCAGCTTCGGTTCCCTGAGACATACCATCTTATTCTGAGAGACTTCTGCAAGAGAATGTGGGGGTTTGGTGAAGTCAGTTTCAGTACTACGTGAGAGATTTGTCACTTAACTTCAACTCATTGGAATTACACATTGTGGAATATCAGTTAACTTGGGCTGGTAAAATTTTGTTCGTATCTGTTCATTAACATTTGTTTTAACAGCTACTTAAAGCGCAAAAGAAGGCCCAGCGAAGGGAGCACCTACTGAAACTTGAGGCTGAGAAGAAAAAACTTCGCACAATACTGCAAGTTCAGTATGTATTACAGAACCTGGCACGGGAACATGTACAAAAAGACTTCCAAGGGGGCTTGAATGGTGCCATGTACCTGCCTTTAAGAGAACTTGACTACCTCATTCAGTTTTCAAAACTGACCTGCCCTGAGAGAAATGAAAATCTGAGGTAAGGAAATGAAAATGTTTTTCTAAAGTAGAGTACCTAACTCTTTAACCTCACATCTATGAGTGTGCATGTGTGTATGTGTGTTTAGTAACTCATTAGGAAAATATTAATTTCATTCAACTTGGGAAGTAGCCATCTCAGACTGAGAGGGTTGATCAGCTGTCTAGAAGGAACATGTCAGTAACTTCATTAACATGCTTCTGAATTAAGATTTTAAGAATAAAGTTTGATCATCAGGTTTTAGCCTTGTGCCAGTATTAGTGATAATACAGATGATATATTTGCTTAATTTTTTTGTAATTACCTCAGACTGTTGTATTACACAAGAGTCGTTAACTTCTTGCTGCTTTTAATGTTGCAAGTAATACTGAGAAGTAAATCTGGTAATATAAATTGCATAGCCAGATGGAGGCTTGTTAGTATTTTAAGCTGCACTTATCCAGTTGCTGTTTTACTTTGATGGAGTAAATCAGCTGATGAACAGATCACTGTTTTTGCTTTGCTTGGAACGAGTTGTTCCAATTTCATGTCTGTTAGCCATGCTAACAGAGTCAAATGTCAGCTGTTCCTAGAAATTGGCCCTCTGGCCATTTGGCAGTAGGTATGGTGAGAACATGTAATTTTGGAACCTCTGCAGTTTC
Organism: Condylura cristata; assembly: GCF_000260355.1. Taxonomy (NCBI): domain Eukaryota; kingdom Metazoa; phylum Chordata; class Mammalia; order Eulipotyphla; family Talpidae; genus Condylura; species Condylura cristata. The sequence continues at coordinate 36,505,438 of NW_004567105.1, forward strand.
ATGTTTCTCATTAAAAACAAAAGGAGGGCCCTCCCTGGTGGCGCAGCGGGTTAAAGCACTGCACTGAGAAACTAAAGCCACTTCCGCATGAGTTCGATCCCCGCCTGCCCCGGAGGTGACCACATGGCGTGGCGGACCTCTCCTGACCCGCCCGCTGCTCCCCTCAGCAGTGTACTTCGTCGATCTGCCTGTTCTGCTTCCCACTCTGTCTCTGGTGAATCCTCTCACCCTCCGCATCTCTGGCCTGTACCCCAGTTCTGTATGAATAAATAAATAAATCTTTAAAAAAAAAAAAAAAACACACCGTAAAAATCCCCATATTAAGAAGAGAACTAAGAAAGCTCTCTATATATGATTACTTAATTCCCATTCTTATAATTTCCATCATCATTGCCTCTTTACCTTCTCCCTCACTTTAATGGGCACAGGGAATGTAGTTTACTTGAATATATGAAATTTTAATGAAACATAATTTGAAAAATCAGGTACTCTCATCAAAATTGGGATAGGAAAAGCGCATGGGACTATAGTGGTGGCACATGGGTGAACTGGTGGTGGGAAGTCCACGGGGATTACAACTGAGATGAAAACATGCACAAAATGAAGAGTGATGTAAAAAAACAAACAAATAAATAAATAGGGGAAAAAATCAGGTGCTCTCTGTAAAGTCAAATGCATCACAGTATTTCCATTCTGCTTTGGTTTCATCTAGAATATATAATGAAAGATAGTGCATTGGCAACTTTATTAAACTCTTTGGTGTGTGCCTTAATGACTGATTTGGTAAACTTTTAGTCTAAGGAATAATTCTTACCTTTGAAATCCATAAATGGACACTTTTTTCATTTTTATGAATTTTTAGTTTTTGATTTCCAAAGAGTACAAATAGTATAATGATTTCTGTTGTGTACATTATACTGCTCCATGTGTATGTTTTTCTAAAGCTGCTGCTTTTTCTTGTTAGTGTTGAAGACCAGATGGAACAGTCAACCCTTTACTTTTGGGACCTTTTGGAAGGTAGTGAGAAAGCAGTGGTAGGAACGACATGTGAGTCTCCTTTATTCTGGACTTAAGTAACAAATACTATACGTTTAGAGTTTAGTTCGCGATGAGAGCCTCAAAAACTGGGTCAGTCCATTTGAAATTATATGTCTGATAATGCTGCATTCACTAGGAGGATGATCTCTTTGCTTATTTCTGCCAAAAGATGGGACTGTGTAATAGTCCTTACTAAAATACAACCTGGGATAATATTGACATGGCTAGCCACTGTGATTTGGGATTAAGAGCTAAGGGCTAGAGCTGACTTATGCATGGGGATTCTGTTCTCCCTTCTGCATAGTAGTGTCTTTCTAATAAAGGATCCTAAAATCACATATGGTTAATATTAAGACTTAACCTCCCAGACCTGCCTGAGAAAATATGAATAGTTTGACTACATGGTCTATTGAAGCCTCTTTGTCTCTCGATCTGGAAGTGACCTGAAGAGAAAGAGTCCCTTTGGCTTCTTAAATAGACTTTGGCTAAACAAGTATAGCAAATGGCTGAAAAGGAAGTACATAGTACTTTGCACAAGCTTAGAGGAAAGATAGTACACTAGAACCTGGAAAGCGTTTTTGTTATTAGTGATTGCGTCCTTTAAAAAAATACATGACTAGCCATTTCAAAATTTCTGAGCGTGCTCAAGTTTAAATTACAGAAATTTATTTCTTGGCTTGATGCAAATGGTAGAGATACTTTGGAATATAGTTTGGGAGTTTCTTATAAAATTAAGTGTACACTTAAAAAACAAAGCAGTTGCACTTGTAGTACCCAAGACCATTAAAAGCATATGTTCCTGGGCCCTCCCTGGTGGCGCAGCGGGTTAAAGCACTGCACTGAGAAGCTAAAGCCACTTCCGCATGAGTTCGATTCCCGCCTGCCCCGGAGGTGACCACATGGCGTGGCAGACCTCTCCTGACCCGCCCGCTGCTCCCCTCAGCAGTGTACTTCCTCGATCTGCCTGTTCTGCTCCCCACTCTGTCTCTGGTGAAGCCTCTCACCAGCCCTGAGCCTCTGGCCTGTACCCCAGTTCAAGGAGTACAAATAAATAAATCTTTAAAAAAAAAAAAAAAATAAGCAATATTTAAAAAAAAAAAAAAGCATATGTTCCTGTAAGTCCATGAACATGAGTGTTCATGGCAGGTTTATTTACACAATCCAGGAGTACATCAGTCTGTAATTGACAGCCCAAATGTAGCATAGCCATAGAATGCAGTCTGCTCAGCAGTAAAAAGAATGAGCTGTGGATGCATGCAAAAATATGGATGAATTGCAAACTAATTTTGCAGGGTGAAACATACCAGGCATAAATTGACTACATATTGTATGATTCTATACTTATGAAATTCCAGAGATGTGATTAGAAGACCAGTGGTCTCCAGGGAGGAGGGAGAAGGACTGATTACAAAGAGCATGTACAAATAAATACATCACCCTTGTTGGGGTGATGCAAATAATCTATATTGTGGTTCTGGTGGTGGTAACTCAACTACATTTCTTAAATTATACCTCAAAACTGCTTTAAAAAAGAATGTTATAGTACCCCTGAGAAAGGAATGTGATCTAAAGTGTAGAAATTCCACTTAAATTTGGGAGTTATGGTTTTAGTGGCTATTAAAAACGAGACTTCAGGCCCTCCCTGGTGGCGCAGCGGGATAAAGCACTGAGAATCTAAAGCCGCTTCTGCAGGAGTTTGATTCCCGCCTGCCCCAGAGGTGACCACATGGTGTGGCAGACCTCTCCTGACCCACCCGCTGCTCCCCTCAGCAGTGTACTTCGTCGATCTGCCTGTTCTGTTCCCCACTCTGTCTCTGGTGAAGCCTCTCACCAGCCCTGAGCCTCTGGCCTGTACCCCAGTTCAAGGACTCATATCTTGATCTTGGAATCTTATAGCTTAAAATCCTTTATGAGATTGTACAAGATAGGGTTTTTCTAATGGTTGTATTTGCAGAGCCTTTAGTTTTCTAAAACCTTGGGGAGGAAAGGGGTAGTAATTACTAGTTATTCTGTCTGGCTGAGCAGACAGAAGAAATGACTTTTCTGTTAGCTCATGGAAAAGATGTATTCCTTTGTTAATATATCAGAGGCTTTAGTTAGAGTCTGTGGTTTTCAGTCAGTTTTTTAGTGAAGGCCCAGAGAAACTTAACTCACTGATCTTTGGGATTCTGATCCTCCAAATTTGTATTGATTTATCATGACCTAAATATGAATCATCTTTACTTTTCATGGTACTGGCCAGTTACTTGTAATAGTAAGTTCTAGTAGTGTAGAATGTTGTGATGACATAGAAAGAGTAGGATAAAATGATGTTAGGATTTTTATTCAAATAGTTTTCTGTGTACTTTGAATTATGTGATAACTGAGTTTTAATTGTTCTTTCTTAGACAAACACATGAAAGATCTACTGTCTAAGTTGCTGAGCTCAGGCTATTTTGAAAGCATTCCAGTTCCCAAAAATGGTAAGGAAAAAGAAATATCATTGGAGGAAGGACTGTTGATAAAATCAGACAAGAAAAAACCATTACTGAAGACTGAGTCTATGACGGAGTCAGGTTGGTGGTGTTCCCTATAGTCCTTTGTTGTGGTTGCATTTTTACACTTAATCAAGATGAATCAAGTCATGGTGGAATGATCACCTCATTTTATTTTGCTAGGTTGCACGTGCATGAGAATTTTCACTTGCTGCAGGCTGAGACCAGGTTTAGGAAGCATTTCTAAGCTCTGGTACTGGATTGGACCTTAAAAGAAACACTCAGTTATGCTGTTACAAGGGAGTACACTGGTTAAAATGAAGCATTTGTGGAATTTGAAAGATCCTTTTTATTAAACTTTTAGTAGCATAATTCCTTTGTTAGACTACTGGTTAAAATTATTGGTAGGAAACTATGTAAATTGTTTAAAATGTAAGTAGAATCCAAAACTAGTATAACAAGAGTGCTGATAACTAAGGCTAATGTGATTATTCAGGGAAAAAAATTTCTAAAATCAGTGAAGGAAATAACTTTTAAAAATTCCACTTTTCTTGAGAAAGAAAGACTGAGGAAGTGGCACTTTTGCTTTTGTTCATTGAGGCTACATTTATTTAAGAAATGTCACTTCTGTGAAGGTATTCTGGGCAGGGTGCTGGTGGCCCCTGGCAAATTCAAATCATTGCTTTTATTACTCCCTTAAGTTCTTTGTACTGAGCCCAGTGCCTCAGTGTCTTATGCTGCTTCTCTGCTGCTCTTTATCTTCAGCTGGCCAAGGTGAGGCCGATTTCAAGGTGAGATCACTAATTTTTACATGGGACTGCAGCTACAGTTCCCACTAGAAAGAAGGAAACTGGAGAGGAGGAGATACTCATTTTCTTAATCGAAAATCAGTTTTTAAGTTTAACTTGTCTTCAAAAATGAACTTAGTATCAGCTTCACCTAGCCTCAGACTTTATGCTTTTGACCAACAAGCAGTTATTTCTGCCATGATTATACCATATGATTCTTTTACTATTTCTCTTTTGAAATAATTAAGAATAGATCACAATTATAATTAATTTGAAACCTTCACACTTACCAATATTTAATATTCCTTGTATTTTCCCAGAATCTTTTATGGAACATGCACAGCCAGAGATACAACCACAAGAGGTAAGGTCCTGAGTAGTAGTTTGCTCACTGTGGTTTGTGAGCCTTGTGTAGTATGTTGTGGTTAAGAGCTGAGGCTCAGTTCCAATCTGCATGTACTTGAACCATGACTTTGCAGCCCCCCCGCCCCCTTAAGGATTTTGCGCAGGGTGTACAGCCCAGCTGTGTCTTTATTCACAGATTTTAAATGGGAATAATATCAGTGCTTGCTTATGGGGATGAAAGAAGCTAACTTAAATTCTGACTTACTTAGGATTTGTCCTGCTGCATAATAGCTACTTAAGTGTTAGGGGTTATTGCTGTTGTTTTTGGCCTTTGTGCTAAAATTCAGTATGGCTTTATAAGGTTTTGCTTTCTCTCTGATTCACTCATATTGGTAAAAAAAAAAAGGGTGTTTGTTATCTTTGTTAAATGATGTTGAAAACTGAAAAGAAGCGGACAAGGCAAAACCACAGTGTAGTTGCTACTGTAATGAAAAGAAAGGGCTGATAATTCAGGAGCCATAACATGTAAGTTTATTTTAGGTGACTTTTGAGCAGCAGTGAAATCAAGCTCCCCTTAGCCTTGTTGTCAGGGAGTCCAATGCCTGGATACTCCTGGACTGGCAGAGGTGGAATTATTTTACTGGAAGATCCTGAACCAGGCAGATATATCACTTGATGTCTGTCTTCTGAGTCAGGTGAAGGCTGCACCTTTTCAAGTATCAAGGTTGTATCTGTTAATGGAAGGAAAGGAAAGAAAAGGGCAGGAGAGCAGGGCAGTCTTTGAATAGATGAAACAGATGTTTCCTGCTGGCTCAGGGACACAGGATACTAAGGAACGACATGTTGCCCTCAAGATCTTGGACACATTTTGTGATTCAAGCACTTTTTTTCTTTGGTCTAGTTTCTTAACAGACGCTACGTGGCAGAAGTAGATTATTCAGGCAAACAAGATGAACAATCCTGGGATGCAAATTATGCTAGAAAACCAAACCTTTCCAAATGCTGGGATGTGCTGATCCAACCAGATGGTCCCAAGAAGAAACAGGAATCCTTCCAGTCATGGGAATCTTCCCCTGAATCCCAAGAGGTACTGAAGCCTGCAGTTGCCTTAAAACAGAGGAAACAAGAGATTACAAAACTCTTGTCCATTCTGCAGGAACCGGAGAAGACAGAGGATGTCTCCAAGCCCACACCACTTCCTGGTCAGTGGGAGCCAAGCACCCTGGCACCCGAAGAACAGATTCAAGAGGAGCAGAAGCAGGACCCAAGGAAGTCTTGGCCTGTGCAGCTGCAGAAAGACCTGGACCCACAGAAACAAACAACAAAGCCTTGGGCCCCTCTGCAGGGTGAGCAGGAAGCTGCCACGTCTTGGACCCCACCCCTGTGCGAACAGCGTGACTCCACACAGCAGGAGAGCCTGGCACCTTGGGAAAGCAGGGTGGAGAGTCAGCAATATGCTTTACCACCATCGCGGATTTCTACAAAGTCCTGGGGGGTGGCTCCAGTAAGCCTCCTCCCCTGTGACCAGCTCCTGCCCAGGAAATTGAGTGCAGAACCCAAAGATGTGAGTTGCTGTGTCACTCTGCTTTTGTCTTAGGCAGTGTTAACTTTTTGGTTCTTAAAAAATAGTTAGCAAACTCAAAACACTGTATAATGTGTTTGACTTAACTCTTTGATGCAAAGATTTATCTTTCCTAGAGAATTGGGAAATTAGAGAACCTGAATTATTTTAATTATTTTTGAACATAAGACATCAGTGTTATGGATAGTTCAGAAAAGACCATAATGTGAACAACTGGAAAAGATGATTTGTGTTGCATGTGGAGGATGTAAGAGGTTTCACTTGTCATCTTTCATTTGGTGCACAGGCCATTTTTCCTGGCCAACTTGTTTTTCACACTTATTTGTAGTCAACTCAACTGTCCTCCCTGAAGGAATATGGTGTTGGTGCATATTCTGGTAGTTGGGGTAGGATCTGAATTAATTTTCTATCTTCCTTGTAGAATCAGAATTTTCTGGAAATGGGCTTTTATGTATTTTGTAATTAGGTTTTTTTTTAAAGATTTATTTATGCATACAAGAACTGGGGTACAGGCCAGGGGATGAGAGGATTCAGCAGAGACAGAGTGGGGAGCAGAACAGAACAATTTACTGAAACAGATTGCTGAGGGGAGCAGTGGGCAAGACAGGAAAGGTCTCTTGTGCCATGTGGGTCACCTCCCTGGCTGGGAATCGAACTCATGCTGCAGTGGCTTCAGATAGCTTCATAGTGCTGTGCTTTAATCTGTTGTGCCACCAGGGAGGGCCCCGTAATTAGGTTTTAAGGTATGAGACTAGTTCAAATACAAAGCCTCATTCTGTTAATGATAAAAAAACTATGTTAGGAAAATAAAGGTTATAATAAATATATTCTTGAATACAGTGCTAATTAATGGGTCCTTTATTAAACTTCATTAAATTTAAGTTACTTGCCATTTATTTTAAAGATTTATTTATTTATTCATACAAGAGCTGGGGTATGGGAGGCCAGCGGTATGAGGGGTGAGAGGATTCACCAAAAACAGAGTAGGGAGCAGCGTAGGTGGATCTATTGAAGTAGACTGCTGAGGGGAGCAGTGGGTATGATAGGAGAGGTCTGTTATGCCATGTGGGTCAGCTCTCTGGACAGGGATTGAACTTGTGCTGCAGTAGCTGGCGATAACTTTATAATGCTGAGACATTTAACCCCTTACGCCACCAGAGAGGTTCTGTTTGCCATTATTTAAATGCAGACTTACTGTTGTGTTTATTGGGGCTTCCCCATCATTGCAGCCATAGGCTTTTTGGCAACAGTGTGTGTGGGGGAAATATATATATACATTTTAGAGATTTATTTATTTGTGCATGCAGAACTGGCATACAGGTCAGAGGTGCAGGGGAGTAAGACAGTGACAGTGGGGAGCAGAACAGGCAGATTGCCAAGGTACACTGCTGAGGGGAGCAGCCTGTGAGACAGGAAGAGGTCTGCTATACTATGTGGGTCACCTCCTTAGTGGAGGATCGAACTTTTACTTGGAAAATCGATATAACATCTTCACTGCACCTCAGTTCTGCTGCATGGGGAGAGAATTGTTGCTTTTGTGCTTCTTTCTTCCTTTTTTTCTTCCAGTTACACTTTTTTGGAACTTGCAGAAGATGGGGCAACTTTATTTTATTAGCTACATGGCACACTATGGTCATTATGAATGTGACAACTACATTGGGAAACTTGTATTTAGAAACTCAGTTTAGTGCTTTGGGAAAGCTGCGTTGGTGTGTCTGCCCCATCTGACTGCAGTGGTGTGTTCACAGCAGGGTTCTTGCTCAGGAAGGCGATGCTCATTTACTGGGCTTCTGAGGCACAGAAAATTTCTCTTGACGTTGCAGCATTGTCGCGACTGAGAAGATGCTCGTATACATCTTGGTGTCTGTGTCTTCTTGCAACCTCAGCTGTTGAGAACATGACTAAGTATAGTCAAGGGCAAAGTAGAGTTCTGAGCCACAAGATTAGATACCGGGAAGTTAGTCACTAAAATTTGTACTTTTTTCCTAAAAGCCTTTCAGATACACATGTAGGATCTGTTATCTTTTTACTTGGTACCTCCTCCCTCTTACCCTATACCTTCGTGGTGAATGAGAAAGTGGAAGAGAGTAGTCATGAGGCTGACCTCCTTTAGGCTATGAGGAGGAGGTGGTCTGTGACCAAGAGGTCATGTTTGGGGGTACAGCAATCCTCAACTAGTAGGAAAACCGACAGCTTAAAAACATTAATAGCCACAAAGAATACTTATTTTATAGCAAAATATGGTGTTTTCTCAATTCTGGGATATACATGAATGTTTTTACATGTTAATGATTTGAAATCTTAAAAACTGAGGTGTCTGTTTCAAATGTTAGTCATAATATTTACTATGGGGGGAATGTCATTTGGGTGTATCAGATTGTCAGTAGCCTCTTGTTACAGAGAACAGGTGGTAGCTAATGTCTCTAATGAAGTACATTTTCCCTTTAAAAAGTGGATGTTTTGAGTCCTCCCTGGTGGTCCAATGGGTTAAAGCACAGCATTACAAAGCTTCGGCATGCTTCTGTACTAGTTCAATCCCCAGCCAGGCAACTGACCCACATGGCGCAGCAGACCTTTCCTGTCTTGCCCACTGCTCCCCTCAGCAATCTGTTTCAGTAAATTGTTCTGTTCTGCTCCCCACTCTGTCTCTGGTGAATCCTCTTACCACCCGTGTACCTTTGGCCTATATCCCATTTCTGTATGTATGCACAAATTAAAAAAAAAAAATCTTAAAAAGGGTATCTTAGATTTCTGTTAAATTGTGTTGAAGGGGGAAACCTGTTTAAAAGATTTTGGAAAATGCATTTATGTGGAAATTCTTTGCCTTTGAAGAGTCTGATGTGTAAGTATTGTTTTTTCTTTGATGATACTAAAATTTGATAAGCTAAGTTTTCTTATTAGGTTGCTGAGCTTGAATTGTGCTCTTAAATATCATTGGTTCTCTTGCAGGTGCCTATGCCCATGCCTCAGCTTGTGGGTTCTTCCTCTACCCTTCTGAAGGATCCAGTATCCAGGAAAGAAAAATTGCAGGATCTGATGACCCAGATTCAAGGAACTTGCAATTTTATGCAAGTACGAGTCATTCTGAGATGAACGTTAAATGATACGGGGCTGCAGCTTCTGCATGAGCACTAGAATAAGGCTATTCCTTAGAGCTTGGATTCTAATAGGGTGGTCTTGGCTCTGTTCTGAATATTGAGGCACATGACTTAATTCTCTGCCCACTTTTCTTGTTTTGAAAACTGAAAATGATGGTTTCTGTTCCTTTGTTTTTGAATAATAAAATGAATTCAACACATAAAAAGCTCTCAGTGTGCCCATATTCCTGCAGCTACAGACCTCCCACTCAGACTGAGATAACCCACCTTCTTGGCATTCTGTTCACTACCATTGTGTAGAGAAAGCTTTGCCTTCACAGAGTTTATAGTTGCATAAGTCTGTAAACTTGTTCTACAGCTGTAGATAAATGCAGACTCGCAGAATTTCAGTATAGTGTATTACTGATGGATGAAGGTGAATTAAGATTTTTGAACTTGGGAATTCTGTGTTTAAATCCTGCTTCTACTATTCACCAGCTACATGATTTGTTGCAGATTTCTCACCCTCTACCTTGTTGCAAAATGAGGGAATTACTTAGCTTCAGATTATATGAGGATAAATAAAGAAATAGAATAAGAGGTCCAAGTATATAGTTTAAGTATTCAGAATGCTGGGAACCTATCTGGAGAACCAAAATAGGCAGCTCTGAGAAGAGAATGATTTATTAGCACGAACTCCTTCAGTGGTTGAGCTAAGACTCTTAGTTCTGCATGCAGGTCAAATACATAGAAATGAACGTCCAGGCTAGGTGAGGGTTAATGCTTATGTTTCAGGCTTCAATTTCAAGATGAGCGTTTTCTCCTCCAAGTAAGAATTGAGATTTGTTTTAGCACTTACAAAATTAGAAGTTTTGATAGTTACTTTAGATTTTGTTTTTAACTTAATTTTTTGATAAGAACTTAATTATTAAAATTTTGAGGTAGCTAGATAGCTATAGTTGTTAAATTTTGAGAAATATGAATGATTTAATGGTAGTAGTTGTTGAATAATATTTACTCATGTGAAATTTTGTTTTTAGGAATCTGTTCTGGATTTTGACAAACCTTCAAGTGCAATTCAGTTGTCACAGCCGCCTTCAGTTACTCCAGGGAACCAAGTAGGTAAGTAAATCAGTCTTAAGATCTGGAGCACAGCTCTGCCCTAACAATTGTTTCTTGTACAGATGGTTTTAGTATAGATATTGTTAAGGGTTCTGATTTCTTCTAAATGTCCATCTCTTACCAGAGTTGAATGTGGATAAACACCACCAGGATGTGTGTTTGACTGACCAGATAACATTTTGAAGTCCAAATGGGTGACTGCACATGCCCAATAGTTTTTTGCTTCCTCACAATTTTCTATATTGTTATTTTTTTAAGATTTATGTATTTATACATACAGAACTGGGGTACAGGCCAGAGATGCGGGGGGTGAGGGGAGATGTGAGGATTCACCAGAGACAGTGGGGAGCAGAACAGGCAGATGTACTGAAATACATTGCTGAGGGGAGCAGTGGGTAGGTCAGGAGAGGTCTGCCACCCCATGTGGGTCACCCCCCTGGGCAGGGATCGAACTCGTGCTGCAGTGGCTGCAATAGGCTCATAGTGCTGTGCTTTAACTCTGGCTGGTTCATAGTGCTGTGTCACCAGGGAGGGCCCAACAATATTCTGTATTCTTAGAGTGGATTCTGACTGGAACTTGCTGACTTCTTTCAATTCTGTAAATCTAGTGTGGAGATGCTTGGGTCCTGACTGTGACTGAGATTGCCTTGGTGATCCTGGGCCAGCGGTCAGTGGTAACTCCTGCTGGAGTCTAGTTCTGACTCTGGTATGACATGTCAGACTGGAGGCTTTTCAACATTTGTGTTTATCCCCGGAAGGAGCAACCTCTACAAGCCACTGGCCATGTTTGAGCAGTGTAGGCCTGCAAAGAGAGGGCTGCAGCCACCCCCCACTGAAGTCAGGACAACAAATGGAGGAATGAATAGCATTGATGGACACTAAAGAAGAAATCAAGCTGATGCATGTGATTGGAAAACATTAATAGATGTAATCAAAGAGAAAAAGATCCTAAGGCGATGACTCAGCTGACAGTTTTTTTGAAACTTAAGTGTATCAGTTAATTAGCTATTCATAATAGCTCAGATTTTATCTTCCAGATACGATTATTAAGTTATTTTTAAAAGTCTTAGTTTTTAAAGAAGTGCCTAAATTATTTTGTTTTTAGTTACTTTTTAGTTATTTTCTTTTAAAAACCTTACAGTGCTGTTTTTACCCATTCAATGGAAAAGTCTTAATGTGTTCCAAGTGAAACTGGTGTCTCCTACTCCCTCACAGTCCTCTGAGTCTTCAAAATGCTCAGAGATGGCTCATAATGGACTTGAGACCTTGACCCTCCAACTGCTGCTTTTATTGTCAAGTACATGCCTTAGCTTCCACCCAGTTATAATGCATAAGCTTTTTACTCCCTTAGTAGTTCACTGTATTTCTTTTTTCACTTTGCAGCATCTACAGAACAAAATCTATCTAGTCAAACTGATTTTCTTCAAGAACCATTACAGGTAACGTGTTCAGATTAATCTCATATTTACTTTTCTTTGCTTTGACAAGAATGATCAGAGTTAGGGTTTTAATATAGGTAGGTATATTACCTACCTACCTTACTGAAAATGCTCTAAGTATGTTCTTCGATGAAGTACATTTGGTCCTAAAAAGAGTGCCATTTGTTACCACAGAGATTACTAACTTCACTGTGGAAAGATCAAGCAGAGGAATTCAGAGGTGCCTGTTCTGCGAGTCTCTTTGCTAGTGAGCTACCCAAATCACTTAGTGTATCAGCACTGTAAAGGCTATAAAGGAGGGCATGATTTTGTTTAAGGCGGTCTTCTTCCTCAGATACACATATACACAACACACGCAAACACATATCCATGCCTACATGCTGACATTCTGAGGTGCTGGCTCTCCTAGGCTCTTAAGGACCAGCTCTTAAGATCTGTAAAGGCTGTGTCATATTCCCATCAACAGTAAGTTCAAGGTTCACTTATTTTTTGGTCATTACCTTTGAAAAAAATTTCTCTGGCTCCCTTTGAAGACCTTGGGATGACTTTGTCAATAGTTCATGCTTTCACAGAAGGTTTACTGTTGTGACTAGGTGGTTCAGCTCCTATAACCTTCTAGAAATGTCTTAAGTGAAGGCCATTTGTTTGCATTTCAGTTTTCAGATCGTATTTGTGGAGCAGGGCTCTCAATCTACTGTGGCTTTCATGAAACCTTTACTTGAAAGGACCTACTTGAGTCCCATTGACAAGTTGTACTTCGTTGGAAAGCCTTGGCCTAGGTCTGGCTTCCGGGGCAGGCCTGTAGGATGGCTGCATAAGGACGCTTGATAGTTTTAATGCAATTATATATTTCCAAGTGTCACCTTAGACCTGTTAGGTTGGAATTTCCAGGTGTGGTATCTAGGGATATGTATATTTAAGAAGTTCCTTGGGTGATCTACAGTCCTGTTGTTGGGATCACTGGTCTCTAGCACCATGTCTGTTTGGCATTATGTAAACCACCCTCCTGCTTTGCTTCCAATGCTCTGATTTGGAAGCAGAAACTGCCAAAAATTTCTGAACCAATCCTGGTATAAAGAATGTGTCTTTTCTCTTTTTTTGATGTTAAGTGAACTTTTTTACTAAAATCCAGTTGTTGTTTAAAGTCTTAATTGCTGAGGGACCAGGTACCCAGGTACCCTGCCTTGGAGCAGCTGAGTTGTGTTGTCTCATAGTCAACAGTCTGGCTTGCTTATTGTATTTAGGCAGTCATCTCATTGTTTAGTGCAAGAGCTAGAAAAAAGGCCTATGTTTAGAAAGAACTCATCTTGGGACCTCCCTGGTAGCACAAGGGGTTAAGTTGAAGCAGTATAAGTTTATCCACAGCCACTGTGCATGAATTCAGTCCCTGGCCAGGGAGGTGACCCACATAGCACAGCAGCTCTTCTATCTGTGTGCTGTTCCCCTCAGTAGATCTGCCTAATCTGTCTCATCCCCTGCACCTCCAGCCTGCACCCCAGCTCTGTATTCATAAATAAATAAATCTTAAACTCGTCTCATAATAATTCTAATATTTTGGTCAGATGTAAATTGTACCTATTTCTGTAGGTATAAGAAGTGTTTGAAAAGATCTCAGAAATATATTTTTAGAAGATTTATTTACTTATGCATATAGAACTGGTGTACAGACCAGAAGTACAGGGGTAGTGAGAGGGTTCACCAGAGACAGAGTGGGGAGCAGAACAGGCAGATAGATGAAGTACACCTCTGAGGGGAGCAGTGGGCGGGTCAGGAGAGGTTTGCTGCCCCTTGTGGATCACCTCTGGGGTTGGGGATCAAATTTGCACTGAAGGAGCCGTGGCTCACTTGTAGTGCTGCGCTTTAAGCCATTGTGCCATCAGGGAAGACCCTGTAAATATATATATGTATATGCATATATATGTTTTTTTATATAATAGTTCATTTTTACATCATTTTGTACATTTTTTTTCATCTCAATTGTAATCCCC
>NW_004567105.1:36522700-36544083 GCF_000260355.1 Condylura cristata
CATTTGGTGCATATATGTTGATGATTGTTATTTCTTCTTGTTGTATTGTCCCCTTAATCATAATGTAGTGGCCTTCTGTATCTCTTTTAACCTTTTTTAGTTTGAAGTCTGTTTGATCTGATATAAGTATAGCAGTTCCTGCCTTCTTTTTGGGTCCATTTGTTTGTAGGATTGTTTTCCATCCTTTTATTTTCAGTCTGTTTTTATCTTTTATATTTAGTTGTGTTTCCTGCAGACATTAGAATGATGGGTTCTGTTTTTTTAATCCATCCTGCAACTCTGTCTTTTTACTGATGAGTTTAAGCCATTTACATTTAGAGATAATATTGATATACTGGCACTTACATTCACATTATGGTCCTTCTGTATTTTTATTCCTTGTTTTGAACTGTTCTTGTTCATTCTTCTGTTGGATTTGGTTTGAAGGCTTCTTGTAGTAGTTTTTGGAGTGGGGGTTTAGTCCTGATGATATTGTGGAGTTTCTGTTTGTCTGAGAATGTCCTTATTTTTTCTTCGTAGAGGAAGGAGAGCTTTGCTGGGTAGAGTATTCTTGGTTGGCATTTAATGCTTTAGAGTTTGTTGAGTATGTCCCTCCACTCTCTTCTTGCCCGTAGGGTTTCTTCGAAGTCTGATGTCATCCAGATCGGTTTCCCTTTCTATGTTATTTGTTTCTTCCCTCTTGTCATTCTCATTATCTTTGCCTTGTCTTGTAATCTTGGAAGTTTTATTATAATATGTCTTGCTGTTTTTCTCCTCTCATCATGGTAGTTTGGGGTCTTCTTGCTTCTTGGATGTCTGCTTTCATCTCCTTCATATTAGGGAAGTTCTCTTCTATTGTCTACTTTCATCTCCTTCATATTAGGGAAGTTCTCTTCTATTATCTCTGTGAATATTTTCTCTATTCCTTGGTCTTTCTCTTTGCCTTTTGGAATACCTATAACTCTGATGTTTCCTTTCCTAATGGTGTCAGATAGCTCTTGAAGTGTTTCTTTATTCTTTTTCCTTTTTATTTCTCTTTCTTTTTCTTTTTTAATTCTCTTTGTTTCTGTGTCTTCGAGGGTACTGATTCATTCTTCCATTTCGTGTATTCTATTTTCATTACTTTTCCCAGCATTCTTTATCTCTTCTAGAGGCCTTTTCATCACCTGCATTTCTTCTGTTTCCTTTTTTAATGTCTCATTTTTTTTCTTCAGTTCGCTGATTGCTTGTCTCATATTTTTTTCATTTCTTTCATTCATTTCCTTGTTTGCATTCTTCAACCCCTTGATGGCTTGCCTCATTTTATTTTGTTTGTTTTACCACCAAAGAAATAGAAGAACTGCTCAACCTACCAGATAAAGAATTTCTGAATTCTTTAGGTTGGTTGAGCAGTTCTTCTATTTCTTTGGTGGTAAATATATATTTTTTAAAGTTGACTGCCTCATCCTTCACTGATGCTCTATTACTATTAATGAGTTAACACTTTATCCATTTTATTGCTTTGGCTCTGGGAATAACATTGAAACCTTTAGATCAAAGGAGTTGGTTTGCTGACACTTCAGACCTTGCATTTGGAGATTTGTATGTGAGACTGGTCTGTCTGGTTGTGCTGTGGGATTCTTTCTTAGCCACTCTGGGTGTCTGTCAGTGACTATTGTAGCCACGTCCCACTGTGTTTTTCTCCCCAGCTTTTAATCTTACCAGGAATATTGGGGCCATAGTGATTTATATAGGGTTCATTCTTTCATTTGTGCTTCTGCCTACTTCTGCAGGACTTAGGGTGACACTGTAGTCCTTTTAGCCCCTGTCAGAATTTGGCCTCCAGAGCTACATATGCCCAGAGTTCATCCTCACAGCAGATTGCTGTTCAGTTCAAGTGGTAGTGTTGCCTCAGGTATCCAGGTCAGGGTCTTACTAATTGAGGTTGGGCCCTTATGGTGGCTTTGGTGATAAGCTCTGAAAAGGTGGTGGCATTTGTTGCTTGGGCTTGAATCTCAACTCTGTTACCTATTTTCGGTATGATCTTGGGCCCACCACATATTTGCCTTTGCCTGAGTGTTAGTAAACTGGGATGGTTGTCTTCCCCCTCTCTGTTCTACAAGATGAAATGTATGCGTCTCTGAGGGTCACCAGCCCAGTGCTGCCACTCATGAGTACTTATACTCCCTGTTTGGAAGCCCAGGGCCCAGGAACTTCTGGCAAATAGAATGTGACTTTGATGAGCCTTTGTATCTCCTCTGTCTAGGCTGCTGTTCCTCCAGTTACTGGTAACTCACATGCTTTCATAATCACCACCCATCAGGCACCTTCAGGATCTGAAACAGCTTTTTCGACCACAGAGGCTACCGAGGTAATCAGATACGAGGTGTCTCCATTTTGGGGGTGTCTTAATAACAGAGTAGCTTCCTGATGAATGACAGGCAGGAGAAATGAGAGATTTAACACTTGCATTTCATTGATGCATGGCATCCTTAACTGTTGTGATTCTGGAAACTTACATACACTAGCTTTATTGGGACTTTGCTATCTGAGTGGACTTAAAGAGTATTGCTATGTCAGATACAATCATATATCCTAGCTGCTAACATTAAGAGAGATGAAGATCTCTAGGCAGGATTATGTTAAGTTTCTCACTGTGTAGGTACTGAGGGAATCCATATGAGAAAATTCCATATAAATGGGGACTTGGTAATCTTATCCTGTTACTATCTTCACTGACTTGGAGTGTTATAGTCCCTTTTGACTAAACTGTTGAAAGAGTTTGATAGTATTATATCTGTCCTTGCAATTCTAAGAGTTTCTGCTAAGTTTCCTTGAGGTAGAAATAGATGAATTTAGTCACTTTTAAGTTTTTTTTTTTTAATTTTTTTGGTTATTATTATACAGAATGTGTATATTCGTTATAGAATATAAGAAAATATAGATAAGAATTAGTTTTTATGGTGATGATTTCTAATTGAAATTCCTCATTTTAAGAAAAGTAAATATTTGTTAGTAAGCAAGCTAACCTGCTTCAGCTGCATAATCTCAATGGGGCTGGCATTTGGTATCTTTTCAAATCTATGCATTTAGAATCTTTTATATCAAGAACCTTGCTTATTTCTGTAGATAAAGATCACTTAGATTAGGTTTGATTTCAATAGACTCAGAAATCAATTAGTAAGACTTTAGAGAAAAAATGACATTGCCTAAGCAACTAACCCATGGTTTTTCTTAAGCCTGATTCTGTTGTATACTTTGAAATAATACAGGCTCTTAACTGAAAAATTCTTTGCAGGATTTGAAAAGGACTGGGTTCTCCAAAGTTCAGCCCCTCATCTGCTGGCCCTGGCCCGATGATGTAAGACTCACTCAGCAAGCTGTGCAGAGCAGGGACTGGGGCACCCTCCCAGCTGAGATCTGAAACTAAGCAGAAGTGATTCTTCTGCATCCCTGTGTCCAGATGTCGCCCTGGACAACTTGCTGACTCTGCTGGTCGGGTCAGTGTGCGTTGACTACTTGTTACAGGGCAGCTGATGGGCTGATGCTGCCTCTCTCCTCCCCAGGCAGCAGTTCCCCCCAGCACACAGCCATCTCCACTGGCTTCCCCAAACCCTCCCGTGACAGCGGGCTGTGAGCGGGGCTTCCAGTCACCTGCAGCAAGTGGTAGTTCAGTGACCACTGACACAGCATCCTTCCAAGCCATGCAAACAGTGAGTATGAGATGGCAATAGTGACAAGTCTCATTGTTCTGGTAAAGAGTTCTCGTTGTACTCACATCTGTGCCTGGGCACTGTGAAAGGCACAGCCTTTTGCAGTATTTTTCTTTGGACTGGTTAAATTTATACTCGTTCAATGAAAGTAGTGTTGATGGTGGAACATGTTAAATTCACAGCCTTGAAATTTTGGTGGGTGTTTTATGAGAGCACATTTCTCTCTGAAAATTGGTAGCACACAAAACTGAGGACCATTGTTAAGAAATATGTGGATGAGGAACAGTTTTCTGGGAACAACTTAATACTCACCATCACTCACACCACACTAGTGATTTCCTTAGTGCTAGTGATCTGAAATTCAGACACATCCTTGGGTGTTTTGTCAAACTCATGTTTGATTTCCATGATCTTATGCATGTTTTCAGAGAATTGTTCAGATTTTTAAAAAAGTGTTGTTTGTGTATGCATACAGAACTGGGGTGCAAGCCAGTGGTGAGGGGCAGGGAGAGGATTCACTAGAAACAGAGTAGGGAGCAGAACAGGTGGATTGATGAAATACACTGCTGAGGGGAACAGTGGGTGAGACAGGAGAGGTCTGCTGTGCCATGTGGGTCACTTCCTTGGCTGGAGATCAAACTCATGCAGACGTGGCTATGGCTAGCTTCATAGTGCTGTGCTTCAACCCGTTGCACCACCAAGGAGGGCCCTTAAATTTTTTTAAGTAATAGTTATCTTAGCAAATGTGAAGTGGTATCTTGTTGTGGTTTTAGACTTACACTTCCTCATTGACTAGTTATGTTAAGTGTCTCTTTATGTGCTTAGTGGCCTTTTATCTTCATAGGAGGCATCTATTCAAATCATCTGCCCATCAAGTCATAGTTTTTGAATGTTTGTGTTTTATTGGATGTCACCCTTTGTCATTTTCTGTGAAACTTCATAAATGGCTTAGAATACTCTCATCTTCTCAGGTATTTAATGTGAATGCACCACTGCCAACTTCACGAAAAGAACAGGAGATGAAAGCATCCCCATATCCCGCGGACAGCAATCAGAGTTTCACCACAGCGAGCACACAGACACCACCCCAGGGCCAGCTGCCTGCCATGCATCTGGAGCCGCCTGCCCTTTCTCAGGAGTTGGGTGAGACTTGTGTCCCACACACTCTTAAGACATGGTGTCACTGAATGGGAAGTGAATTGTAGTGCCCTTCAGAGGCTCACCTGATTAGTCAGCACTGTCCCTCACATGCACAAGTGCTGAGGAACACTTAATGTTTGTCTGTTAATTTTAGCACTAATGAGGTAGAATTGAGCCAGTTGTGTGAATCTTGAATTATGCTTGTAGCTTCAAATCTGATTGCTGTTAATGGCCATTCACAGTGAGAGGCAGACTCGGCCCTGGCTCGCTGCCTTAGAAAGGTGTTAGAGATATTCTGTGACCCTCACTATGGACAGTGAGGACTGTAGACTCATTGTCTTCTCTCTTTTTTATAGTGAAACGTTGATTAAAGTGAAGGTTTAATTTAGAAGGAGTCTATTATGAAAACAAAGGCAATTTTGTGTTCTAAATCTCAAGCCTGAGCAAACAAATTGAGCAGTCTGAGGCCATAGGTGATCAAAGAATGAAAAGACATAGCTCCCTGAACCTTGCTGATCTTGGCCTGTCTTAGCTGTGTCATGCCAGTACAGGGCAGGTGATAGACAGAAAGCATATTTTTGCCATATGCTTTCCTAACTAGAATATTAATTAAAATGCATTTTCTTTCCTCCTTGACCTGGAATGTGTGTGTGTGTGTGTGTGTTTTTAATTGTAGTAAAATATACATAATAAGATTGAGCATTTTTGGTGTGTGGTTTTCTGGATTAAGTACATACTGATTTTGTTCAGCCAGCACCATCATTTCTAGGACTTCATCTTCCCCAACGGGGAGTCTTTTCCTGTTTGGCACTGATTCCCCTAGCCCCAGACCCCACAATTGTACTCTGTCTCTGTGAATTGGACACCTGCACACTTGGCACACAGGAGTAGGACTGCACAGTGTCTGCCTCCTGTAACCACCTGTCTCTGTGTGATGTGCAGCAGGTGTCTGATTGGTAACATGGAAGGCTAAGGATCTCTTATTTTACAATGTTATATGCATGGAGAGGCTATATATATGTACATATATATGGTCCTGGTGTTTTGTTTCATTTTTTTAAGAGAAATTTGTATTGAAGGTTTTGATACAGTGATTTATAAGAATAAAGACATTGAAATCTTTATGACCATTTCACTCTTGGACTTGACTTGCTTCCCTAAGCAGCAGGTTACACTGAAGGAGCTATTCAAGTAAGCGGCGGCCTCGCCTTCTACCCCACGCAACCTACTGTGTTTCCCAGGCCCTCACAGCCCTATGTTAGTAGTCGAGGGCTTGCTAGAGGCTGTCCTCGTGGAGGACGGCTGCTGCTGACCAACTCCTACCGGTCCCCTGGTGGTTATAAAGGTAGGCTCTGAATCACATTCGGTATTTACTTGAGTCAAACTTTAGTTTTACCTTGTTCTTTTGTGTGTGTGGTTTCCATTTAGTACACAACAGAGAAGCCCCTATTTCTGCAAAATACAGCATTTTCCACATACCTGTTCTCTGAAACAGTGAACTTTTTGTACAAAGCAGATGACCCTATGACTTATGGAATAGAACAGTTGAGAATCTTGTTTTTCTAGGGATGAGTTTTGGTTTTCATATTTGAATAACATTTCTCATTGACTAACTTCTCAGAAATATGTCATAATAGATGGTGTACTTTTTCCTTTTTTTTTCCTTTTTTTTTTTTTTTGCCTATCAGAGTGTATTCCACAGAAAAGAACACAAACTTTGACACTAAAATAGTGATGTTATCATACATCTTTGATGTGATTTCTGATATTCCAGTTGCTGCTTGTTATTTATTGGCAGGTGCTCTCTTGACAGATGTCTAAATGCTGTTGCACCTGCATTCCAACAGCAGAGCATTTCTGCACTTGGCTGACATGAAGCTACAACATTTTATGAATGTGTTTTATTGTGGAAGCAGTAATAGTACCACTTGCTTAAAGAACCATAAATCAAATGATAACATTGTAGAATCTGTGTAACTTTTGAAGTGGAATTGACCTAGACTAGACGTTTGGTATAATTTTGTAATTTCATGTTGTTTATTTGTTAGGCTTCGATGCTTATCGAGGACCTCCTTCAGTTTCCAATGGAAATTACAGCCAGCTACAGTCCCAAGCTAGAGAGTACCCTGGAACTCCTTATTCCCAAAGGGTAAGAAGAGCTATGTGGTAATGCAGTAGCCGTCGTTAAGCTGGTTGATTGAACTGCAGCAGTCCTGGTTTGTCTTATAGAAGGCACTCTTCCTTTTCAACTGCTTATAAGTGGTGTGGAGACTTGAGAGGAGGGTTGTGCACTAACCCCAGGGGGATAAGTGACAATCACCTATTACAATGCCTGGAACTCTTTGGTTCTGAAGGACTTGCATGTGGCTGTTAGAGTGAGCTCATTTACTCCTGCAAGAGAAACTGGGGCTGAGGAGCAAGTTAAATCACTAGTCAGGTGTGTCTTCAAGGAAATGGTTGAACAAAGGCCAGAGGCAGCTCTTCCCTCTAGGGTCTGCTGGTCTTCATTCCACCATACTGTATTCACTGAACTTGCTTAGGCAACAAGTACAACAGGTACCTTTTTAAAAAGTTGGAGAGGACGTATGACTCTGCACTGACCTTGCCAGCACCTTCAGTGTGGAAGGTGAGCCTTTGCACATGTGCAGCCCTGTGTGCATGTGGGTGTGGCATCATGATAAGCTTTGCTGAACTATAGGAAGTGCCTGCACTTGAGAGGTCACAGGTCTGTAGATGACACATCTGTGGAGGTGGTGTTGGAAAGGGGTGAAGAACAGACTCCTGAGTGACATGGCGTCATCCCTGATTACACCCTTCTCATTGTATGACCTTGGGCATGACAGACTTGCTGAACTTCAGCTTCTCATCTGTGAGATGCCTCATTTGTTAGTCACTCTTCCTACTCTGAGGTCTTGTGAGGATGCCCAAGATATTCTCAGGATCAAATGAGACAAATGCAGTTGCTCAGCCTTGTAGTAGTAGCAGCACATATCATGCTCATAAATGTTGGCTGTTACCACGCCATCCTCCGCTTCAGAATAGTCACATCAGTGATGGAGGAATCAGTCATACCAATCTTGTAGTGCCTCTTTAAGTTTATTCCCTAGGAGACGTAAGGCAGTATTAATAACTGCTGTCTAGAAGGGGACGAGAGGGTATGGAGATTTAACTACTCTTACTGTATAGTTTCTTGTCCTGTTTATATTTTCTAGTACACGTTAATTTACTTTCACTGCTAGTTCATGTTATGGACATGATACAGGCTGATTTTTACCATACTTGGGAATCAGCTTGATATAAATGCCTCCTAAACACTTTTTCTTAAGGATTACATTTCAGGCAGTATTGCATTGATGTGATGTAATTCTTACCAATTCCCCTGTCAAAACTGTTTTACTGTTGGCTTATATAGAGAGCAAGATTTAAGCAATCTGTTTCCTTGCTTGACTACTGAGATACTACTGAGATGAGTGAGAGAGGACCATGCCTGTGTTTCCAGTTTTCTCTCATTACTTAGCCTGGTATCTTGTACATAACTTGCTGTAAGCACTGTATTATTTTTGCAGATGTTTACAGTTGATCAGTTAACATTAAGCAAGTAATCCTGAGTTGTAATTACTGTCTTGCATTTTTGGTGCCATGATAAATATTTTTGTGTCCATTTTAGGATCATTTCCAGCAATGCTACAAGCGAGGAGGGACATCCAGTGGTCCTCGGGTAAATTCAAGAGGTATGGACAGTTACCTGAATAGTTCACCCAGAATGTCTATCTAAATGCTCTGTATCCTGTTATGTCAGAGCACATTGTCCTCCCATTTACCTGGGTGAGGTTTTGAGTCTGCAGTGCTGAAGGACAGAAGATGTGGACATTCAATGTTGATGTGACTGAAAGTGTGTGTGTGTATGTGAGAGAGAGAGAGAGAGAGAGAGAGAGAGCGTGAGTGTGAGCCTACTGCCAGCAGAGCATGATAAGACAATAGATCATATTCATTGTGTTGACTTCAGTTAGTTTGATGTGCTGTTTCAGATGATAGTTCTGTGATAACGACATTCTAGTTCAGTGCATTGCTAAATAGGAATAAGCGGTGATAAACACAAGTAGAAATAAAAGCAGGAAGTGTACAGTACTTGTTAAGATATGAAGGGACTATTAGCAGATTTAGTGTAACTGAGAAAAATCAAGCCTTCTGGGGACTGATTTGGTCACAGGAAAACAATGTCCTTTCCTGATGAGAACGTGACTACTGTGGTGATGCTTTGGCCTTGTGTGCAAAAGTTTTTATGGGCATTCACACCCCTGTTAACTTGGAGAAAACAAGCTTTGAGGGACCTGGGACCAAATAGAACCCTCAGAGTGGCTGGTGGCTAACAACTCAAAAAGTCAGTCTTTCATGCGATCTGTTTCCATGAGTACTTCCATGCTTGATACTTTTGAATAGACTTATCACGGAGAAACGAAGGAGACATGAGTGAGGGTTACAAGCGAAGGAGCAAGAGATAAAAAGAGCTCAAGTCTGGATTGGTGCTTTGTTGCCTACAACTAAGTTATACAATCCTCTTAAAAAAGTGAGGCTGCCAGACAAGATCATTGAGGTCCTTTCAGATTTAGCTTGGGGTTATTAAGGCCTGCTGCCAGAAAATTTTAGAAATGTATACTTAGTTCTACTTATATAGCCTCTTGTTTTGCAATTTACCATAAGATTTGTGTTTCTCTGTTTTAGTAGCCGACTAATGTTAAGTGTTGTGTTCAAGCTAACTGCTTCATTACAAAAAACTCACTGTTGCTAATAAAACGGCAGGGTGGAGTGACTCTTCCCAGATGAGCAGCCCTGAACGAGACACTTCTGAAATCTTCAACAGCGGTGACTCTGGACATGGAGACTCCCGCAGCATGACCCCTGTGGACATGCCGACTACAGGCCCTGCAGCCATTCTGCCAGTGCACGTGTACCCCCTGCCACAGCAGATGCGTGTGGCCTTCTCTGCAGCCAGAACCTCCAACCTGGCCCCAGGAACGCTGGACCAGCCCATCGTATTTGACTTGCTCCTGAACAACTTGGGAGAGACCTTTGACTTACAGCTTGGCAGGTTTCATTGCCCAGTGAACGGCACATACGTGTTCATTTTTCACATGCTGAAGCTGGCTGTGAACGTGCCACTGTATGTCAACCTCATGAAGAATGAAGAGGTCCTGGTGTCTGCCTATGCCAATGATGGTGCCCCGGACCATGAGACAGCCAGCAACCATGCAGTCCTTCAGCTCTTCCAAGGAGACCAGATTTGGCTGCGCCTGCACAGGGGTGCAATCTATGGAAGTAGCTGGAAGTACTCCACCTTTTCAGGCTACCTCCTTTATCAAGATTGAGAGCCAGAATAGCGTCGAGAGTAAAAGGATGGTGTTCTCGTTAGTGGGATTAAAGAAGACACAGGCTTTACCCTGAGCCGGTCAGTTGAGGAAAATGTTTTCATTTTTAGAGAAAGGAGGAGGTCCTTGTTTTCTTTTGTTGTTGTTGTTGTTGTTGTTGCCTCCCCAAGGTGAAAAATTGCAGGTTGAATGAAAATGAGCACTTACCTGGCACTTTATTGTGACGTAGCCTCACTAGTCAAGCTGTGAATGTACCTTGTTTGCACTTAGCCCTTAACTGTATCAGCTTACTAAACTGACTGCCTCAAGTTCAGGCGAGTTACCATGCCTTGTTGTGCCTCAATAAAAAGTTTCATGCATTTTCATTGTTCTTATCTGATTAACTACTTAATTGAGAGGGAAAATACCCAATCTTTACTCTTTACCACTGATAACTTTTCAGTGGGAGTTTATGTGTGGGTCCATGTTATCTAAAATAGGAAGCCTCTTATATGTACAATTTCCTTTTAGTGTTATTTCTCTGATGTCCATGTCATCAAACACAGGACCTCAGCTGGTTTTTGTTAGCTGATGATGCAATTGTGTAGCAGGGCATTTGGGTCTCAGAGCCCATGTGCGGGACCACACTGGACACAGAAGCGGTGACTCCATAGTGGAATGCTTCTGTAATTTCACCTTAAGATGGCAGAATTCAGCCATCAGCAAGCACAGGTATGCTTTGCCAATGCTGTGTTTCAGGTCCTACTCATGCAGCTCAGTGAGTGATTCTGGGCATGGTTTTACCTCTAAGATCTCTTTTTTTTTAAAAGATTTATTTATTTGTGCATACAGAACTGGGGTACAGGCCAGAGGCTCAGGGGCGGCGAGAGGCTTCACCAGAGACAGTGGAATCAGTTTGAGGGGCTTCCCTGGTTGGTGCAGTGTCACCAGCCACTGCAGCACGAGTTCAATCCCTGGTCAGGGAGCTGACCCACATGGCGCAGCAGACCTCTCCGGTCTTGCCCACTGCTCCCCTCAGCTGTGTATTTCAGTAGATACGGCTGTTTAGCTCCCCACTCTGTCTGTGATAAATCCTCTCACCACCACCACCCTGCCCTGCACTGATGGTCTGTATCTTAGTTCTTGTATGTGTAAATAAAAATATGTATTTTTAAAGATTTATTTATGCATACATAGCTAGGGTACAGGCAGAAGTGTGGGGTTGAGAGGATTCACCAGAGACAAAGTGGGGAGCAGAATAGGCAGATCTATTGAAATACACTGCTTAAGGGAGCAGTGGGGAGGTCAGGAGAGGTCTGCCAAGCCATATGGGTCACCTTCCTGGCTGGGTATTGAACTCATGCTATAGTGGCTGTGGATAGCTTCATAGTGTTGTGCTTTAACCCGTTGTGACACTTGGAAGGGCCCAAACATAAATCT
Organism: Condylura cristata; assembly: GCF_000260355.1. NCBI lineage: Eukaryota > Metazoa > Chordata > Mammalia > Eulipotyphla > Talpidae > Condylura > Condylura cristata. The sequence continues at coordinate 36,534,297 of NW_004567105.1, forward strand.
TTAAAAAGAAGAAGAGGAAGCAGTTTGATGTAAGTATTCTGGAGTATTTCAAAGGCTGGAGAAGGGCCTCCTTGTGCAGCCTCTGGGACAAGTTGCTGACAGAGACAGATATTTCTTGTTTTGACCTTTCTTTCACTCAAGGTACTAAGTAATCTCAGGAAGATTGTATAAGGCATTAAATCATTGTTATATTTTTGAGCTGGGTGTGGGTTCAGCAATGAAACCCCAAAACTGAATGAACAAACTCTATGGCCATAACTCTTATCAAGAATGTAGGTGTGGTGTGATGGGCTACTTAACATAAACATAGTTTTCAAACTTATGGTAGGTGCTTTATGGATTAGGGAAATTATAAATCCAGTTAAATTAGTTCTTGACTAGAACTGTGCAGAGATACGGTTAAATCTTGAAGGGGAATCTTGCTGTTGTTGACCGAGTTTCATGAGGCCTGTTTCAGCCTACTCCAGCCATTAGGTTTCCTGCTGTATTAGCCTCTTAAGCATAGTCTCTAATACAATGTTTATTTAATATACTGTGACTCTTTTGTAGGATAACTATTCGACAAGAAATTAACCTTGGGTGCTTCCTGATGATAATAGTTGTTTTTAGAGAGGATTTTGAATCAAACAGTATTTTCCAAAATGTGAAGACATTGTGATAGAAATGAACTATTCTTTGACTTAGGAGGTTGAATGGAAAACAGCTTTTATTCTGAAATTACAGCTTTTAGAAGTGATTTTTTTCTGGAGGCTTTTAGTAAAAGTCTAGATATTTGCAGATTTTAGGTTTGAAATCTATAAGGAGGGATGCATATGAAGACCATTTATGAATCTCCTCTAAGGACTCATTTTGTACCTGGGGAGGCCTTATAGCTCTGCCTGAAGTAGAAGGGCATTCCATATAATGTTGTGCAGTCTCCGGACACCTGGATGCTTTGTCTTATGGGGGTGGAAGTAGAATAAGTAAAGTATCTTGCTGCCTGAAGTATTTTGAGTTTCCCCTTCGCCTTAAGTTAAGGGATTTCTCCACCATGGATTGTGAACCATGGGCTCTTACTCCTCTGAGATGATTTAGTAGAAGGCTGGATCCCTTGGCTCCTGTCTGTATTAGTTATCAGCCATGCCATTTTTTGGGTTGATCTTTCAGCTCATTAGCTTTAGTTTCATAGTGCTTTAACATCACATACTGTGTTGTATTTTAAGCTTTCTATTGCGCAAGGTTGAACTTCGTTGTAATGATGGATGTTCCTCCATGATAATTATGATAGTTTGTGTGTTTATTAGGTGAACTAATTGTTAGCATGCAGACATTAGAGTTTTTCCCATATGAGCTTTTGCTCTGCTGACTACCTTGGTTAGAATGCCAGCAGCTGTCTGTGACAGACAGCTGACAGGTACAGCACGCATGTTATTTGTGCACAGTGCCCAATGTCATATTACGGAATATTATTCCCCTTTATCAGTGACAAGAAGCCTTAGACTCACTAATTCTGCTTCTCAAACAACATCCCTTTATTTCTAGAACCTTGTAAACTGAGTGTTTGGAATGCGTGGGTTCTATGATGTGCCCTGTGGGGCTCTGGCTATCCCAAGCCTGTGAATGGGTTTAGAGACGTCAGCTTCACCCACTTCTCAGTGCAGGAGTATGCCTTGGATTTCTGTCTCACTGATTGCTGTTCTGTGCCTGGAATTATATCAGAAGTCAGACCTTTTGGAGCATTTTAATTTTCTCTTTTATCTTAAGTATCATTTTCTGGGAGATGTACTTGATTTTCTCTTCCTACATTTCTGCGGAATTTAAAATTAAAATTGTCTAGTTTGTAAGGACACTTGTGTTCTTACCACAGTTTCATGACTGTGTCATTATATTACCTCTGTAGCCTGCTCCCAACACTTTGTCCTGGGTTCTTTCTGTAATCTTGTTCAGCCATAAGAATGGAGGAAAGCAGTGAGGGGCGCTGAATGTGGAGGTGACTAGCTAGGTTTGGGCCAGAGGTGGTGTGATTTAGGAAGAGCATTCCAAGAAGGGAATAGCCCAGAAGCCAGAAGGGTTAGATACATGGGATTTCCCCCCTGAAATGAGGGGGGAGACCAGTGTTCAAACACAGAGCCACCTGTCATGGGAGGAAATGAGTAAGAAAGGCTATCACAGGGAGATGCATGTTAAGACACTAAAACCCATCATCAGTGGGCAGATGTGGAGATTTCAGTGCATATTTTGACTACAAGCCTGTGAGGGAAGTAGACGTTCTTACTGTGGATGGGAATAAAATTGGTATATTTTGGGGTTGCAAATTGGTATAACAAGATAAAAAGTACACGCTTTCCCACCCTCTTTTATAAGAACTCCTTGATGGCTGCAATTATTATAATTTTTGATGTTCCCTATCTCCCAAACAGAAACTTGTAAGCATCCTTTTCTGACTGGAGGGAACATGCCCTACAGTCTCAGGAAACTAAGCAATGGGTACCCCAATATTTACTGCTGCTTTTGCTTTTTGCAAACTGTGATATAATGGGCATATAACATTTTATTGACTTCAGGTGTACAACATAAACATACATGCTTTTTGACCCAGAAATTCCATAGATAGAAATTTACCCTACAAACATTTTTTGGAATTACTCTAAAATAGCTGCATAGGTATTTTGTGTATCATAAATTACGGTAGCAAAAGCTGGAGAAACAACCTATGTATCTACCAATAGGAAATTGTTAAGTAAGTCGAAAAGCAAAATTCAGAGCACAGTGCAAAAATCATTTGTGTGGAAGGTTTTGTAAGCATGAAGGTCTAACCTGCAATCAAAGTAGACCGCTTCTCTTTGTTCTGATTTGGTAGGTTAGCTTTAGGGTCTGGTCTGGAAAATTAATTTCTGTGGAAAATTTTTGATTATTCTTAGATCTCAAAAATACCTACCAAATCAAACCAAATAAGAATCATCTACTTTGGGATAGTGGGGAGAGCTTGTAGAAAAGGAATTTGATAGTTTTTTTTTTTAAAGATTTATTTATTTGGGCCCTCCCTGGTGGCGCAGCGGGTTAAAGCACTGCACTAAGAAGTGCAGTGAAACCACTTCCGCATGAGTTCGATTCCCGCCTGCCCCGGAGGTGACCACATGGCGTGGCAGACCTCTCCTGACCCGCCCGCTGCTCCCCTCAGCAGTGTACTTCGTCGATCTACCTGTTCTGCTCCCCACTCTGTCTCTGGTGAAGTCTTTCGCCACCTCTGAGTCTCTGGCCTGTACCCCGGTTCTGTATGTACAAATAAATAAATCTTTAAAAAAAAAGATTTATTTATTTGTGCATACAGAACCGGGGTACAGGCCAGAGGTGCCGGGGCGGTGAGAGGATTCACCAGAGGCAGAGTAGGGAGCAGAATAGACAAATCGGCGAAGTACACTGTTGCAGGGAGCAGTGGGCAGGTCAGGAGAGGTCTGCCGCGCCATGTGGGTTACCTCCGGGGCGGGGATCGAAACTCATGCTGAAGTGGTTTTAGCTTCTTAGTGCTGTGCTTTAACTCACTGTGCCACCAGAGAGGGACCTTGATAGTGTTGTTTAAGGAGTTTATGGGGGGGTGTTGACAACATACTTTTCATTCTGAACCTTACTGTTGAATTTGAAATGGATGTCACTTTTTAAAGAAAAGATAAAATGTTAGGAGAAATAAAAGCAATTGTAGTAAAGTAAAAATGAAAATCAGCACACAGCTATAAACCAGAGATACTCTACCGGGGTAGAGGGGAGAATAAAATCAAAACGGGGTGGGAAGAGTACATGTGACTATGGTGATGGCACATGGGTGAATTGGTGGAAAGTTCATGGGAGTTACAGCCCAGATGAAAAAATGTGCAAAATGAAGAATGATATTTTAAAAAAAAGTGTGTGTGTGTGTATGATGATTTTTAAATGGTCGGTGGCTAGTGTACTTTAACAGCCTTGTCTTTACTTGGGTAGAACTTGAAAATTCATTATGATTAAACCTAGGCTTACACAGGGAAGAGCTTTCATAAAATGATCTAAAGACATGCTGAGACCTCCTTAGGCACTTGCATTTTACCTCAAAGTTTGCAGAGTTCTCTCAGCTCTGTGAACCTGTGTAATCCTCACAGTGGCCCTGGTAAAAGCCACTAAGGAAAAGGAGTATCTAGGAGATGGTGTGACACTAGCTGCCCAGCCAGGACCCAACAAAGCTCTCCTGCTCCCAAACAGTGGGTATCACCAGCAGGGCTCCTCTACCTAGGTGTGGAGACAGGGTGTTAGGAGCACTAGGCAGCCCAGGCCCTCAGACTGGACATGCTGGATTACTCTGAGGCAGCAGTGAAGCTAGTTTCCCACAAAGCCTCAGGCTGAGTCAGGGTGACTGCTTTCCCAGGGTGGGAAGCCCAGGAATTGAAGATGCAGGACATGTGGGAGGAAACAACTAGCTCAAAGTCCACACTGCCTTAGTCCCAGCTCATATCATGATTTGCAGCTGCTTCTTCTCTGCCCCTCCCTAATTTAACTCCTGGAGAAGGGGGGTGGTTTCTGGCTTCCTGATCAGCCTTATTTAGCTGATACATCACTATTTTGAACTTTATTTTTTTGTAAGATTTATTCATGTATCAATAAGTAGGGTATAGACTATGGGTGCAGAGGGGTGAGACAGTGGGGAGCAGAATAGGCAGATGCAGAAATACACTGCTGGTACATACATGGTCTTCTGTGCCATGTATGTTAGCTGTGCTGCAATGGCTGGCAATAGCTAGATAGCACTGTCTTTGACTCCTGTGCCACCAGGGAGGCTCTGATTTTGAACTTCAACTGAGAGGCCTGTCATACTTGGACAATCTCTTCCTTTGGGCTCTTGGTTAAATGTTTAAGAAGAGATTAATGTGACTCCAGTAAGGAGGGAACGGAGGTTCTCATGGTGCTCCAGCCAGTGCATCCTTCAAAGGCTGTGAAGTGCAGCTCTGCTGTGGACACTGGAGCCTACCCGTTTAATTACAGACTTTGCCAGGTACATGTACAGGTTATCATGATTTAAGAGGTTTATGAGACTCGCATAGAGGGGCAGTGGGCATTGGGTTTTAACTTTTATTTGCTTCATCTAGCCTAAATTCAAGCCCTATCACATGCCAGCAGATGAGCTGCCACCACCAGATGGGCAGCATAGTTAGTGACATTCCATTTAGATGCGAGCAATGGTACATCACAGAAAAGGCCACAGGGGCAGGGCTTGGAGTAAAGATTACTCTGTGATTTAAGTTGTAGTCATGCTAGTTACTATCTCGGGTATATTTTTGGGATAATGTCATCCATACTTATGTCAGGTAACTTGTATACTCAAATGAATCACACTAACTCCATTTCTTTGTTCCTTCCTCCTAACCTAGCCATAGCTTCTTGCCTTATTACCCAACAAGTTTTGTAAGTTCCAGGTGTGGTTTTCTGCTTGTCAGTGGAAATCTCTAGCTGTGGAACTCATAAGCATACTGTTCTGCATGTCTAAAGGTAAACTCAGCTTGCTTCCAAAATCAGAATCAGTCTTGACTTTACTTTGTATTGTAAAATACAAAAAAATGTAAAAGTGACTGTATTTCTCATCTGTTGCACATTCTGGATTCAATATGTGACGTGACGCCAATCTTAACTGTCTTTATCCTTGCTGCTGTGGGGAGCCAGTTCAGCCCCTTTACCTCACATTCATTCATTTATTTATTCTACCGACACTAAACTGCTTGACACATGCCACACAATATAAGACTTGTTGGCAGCCTGATATGGTTGCTCAAATTCTGCCTTAAGCAAGGTGAGGGTATCCATAGATTCAAACATCTTCTCATATTATGCAAACTAATAGAACAAATATGACAGATGTAGCTCAAACAGAAGATACAAATTGGGGTAAGCTATTTGAAAACACTGGCAAAGAAATCTGAGGGCAATATCATAAATGCCTTTGGGTCTTTCCTGTTGTCTTGGTGACCACTGATTTGACAGTATTATTGCTTTAGGAACTATTCTTCACCAAGTCTTTCCAAAGCATGCCAAGTTTTCTTGGGGCCTCTTTATTTTTTTAAAAAGATTTATTCATACAGAACTGAGGTACAGGTCAGAGGTGCAGGGATGGTGAGAGGATTCACCAGAGACAGTGGAGAGCAGAACAGGCAGATCGACAAAGTACACTGCTGAGGGGAGCAGTGGACAGGTCAGGAGAGGTCTGCCATGCTATGTGGATCACCTTCAGGGCAGGCGGAGATCGAACTCATGTGGAAGTGGCTTTAGCTTCTTAGTGCTATGTATAACCCACTGTGCAACCAGGGAGGGCCCTATCTTTTTCTTTTTAAGATTTATTTTTATTTAGGCATACAAGAATCAATGTAGGCCAGAGGTGCCTACCCTAAAAGGATTCTCCAGAGACAGAGTAGGGAGCAGAACAGGTAGATGTACCAAAATCCCCTGCTGAGGGAAGTAGTAGGCAAGACAGAAGAGGTCTGCTGTGCCATGTGGGTCAGCTCCTTGACTGGGGATCAAACTCAGGTCACAGCTTAATCATGCTGATGTTCTAATTGCTGCACCACCGAGAGGCTTGTTGGGGCCTAGGGGCCTACTTTCAAGTATTATTTTGTTAACAAGTTCTCTGTGAAAATTGTATATTCTCATGTACTTGTAATATGTAACACAGATGAATTTGGTGTACCACCTGCAGTTTTCTTCAGTGGTAACTATAATGGTTCAGTGTCACACCTAGGATGCTGAGATTGGTATACAGAACATTCTCGTCACAAATTACATTGCTAACGGTCAGTGAGACAGTGCAGATATGAAAGGTACTGTTTACAAGAGATGGAGTGCTCAGGGGTTTGTTGTATCTTGCAGTTGAGGGGAAATTATCAAGAAAGGGCATGAAAGTATTAATCACAGTGTGGAGAATAGATTAAAGGAGCAAAACTGGAAGCAGTCAAAGACACTATGACCACTTCTGCACCCAGCTGAAGAGCCCTCCCCCACCCCCCACGCCCCTAGATGAGAGCAGAGCCATCTGCACAGAACCAGCTCTGTGGGAACCTACTGTGTATAAACCAGCTTTTTACCCCACTCTTGGCCAGGAAGCCAGATAAAAGTTTAAATCACGGGTACCCAGCTGTTGAATTTCTACAGTGCACTCTTTAAAAATAAGAAAAGTGATTAAAACTCAGCACTTACCTTCCTCTGTGCTTTTATAGCACCAGCATTTCTTTAGGGTGAAATAACAGGAAATCAAAAGATTTAAGGCAAAAAACACCTTTTGACAGTAGTGATTACTATTCCATGCTCCTGCTACTCTAACATGGTGTGTGGACTGAACATAAACCTTTGTGGCTGGAATGGCTCTTAGATCTGTCCTACTGTTTCCCACCCTCCAACCCTCACCAGTCATCTGACAAAAACTCTCACTGACACATTTTTTAAAAGATATACTTACTTGTGCATACAGAACTGGGGTATAGGCCAGAGGTGCAGGGGCAGTGAGGGAATTCGCCAGAGACAGTGGGGAGCAGAACAGGCAGACTGACGAAGTTCACTGCTGAGGGGAGCAGCGGGCGGGTCAGGAGAGGTCTGCTGTGCCATGTGGATCACCTCCGGGGCAGGCGGGGATCGAACTCATGCTGAAGTGGCTTAAGCTTCTTTGTGCTGTGCTTTAACCCGCTGCTGCGCCACCAGGGAGGGCCCTCACTGAGACTTTTTAAAAAAGATTTATTTATGGGTTCTCCCTGGTGGTTTGGGTTAAGGTGCAGCACTGTAAGCTAGCTGTAGCCGCTTCAGTGTGAGTTTGAACCTGGCCCCAGAGGTGATCCACATGGCACAGCTTATCCCTCCTGTCTTGCCCACTGCTCCCCTCAGCAATGTACTTTGTCGATCTGCCTGTTCTGCTCCCCACTCTGTCTCTGGTGAATCCTCTCACTGCCCCTGCACCTCTGGCCTGTACCCCAGTTCTGTATGCACAAATAAGTAAATCTTTTTAAAAAAGTGTCAGAGAGGTTTTGCCAGATAACTGGTGAGGGTTGGAGGCTGTGAAATAGTAGGACAGATCTTTAAAATATTTATTTTTGTGTAGAATAACTGGGGTGTAGGCCAGAGGTGTGGGATGTAAGAGGATTTATGAGACAGAGTGGGGAGCAGAACAGACAGATCTACTGAAATACACTGCTGAGGATAGCATCTGGTGAAACATGGGTCTACTGCACCATGTGGGTCAGCTCTCTGACTGGGAACTGAAATGGTGCTGCAGCTATAGCTTGATAGTTGAGACTTTAGTCCTTGTGCCACTATGGAGGCCCCCTCACTAAGACTTTCATTTCAGGTAAGAGACCTTGTCTTTTTGCTGGTTAATTTATTTGGGGAAGGGGGAGCATTGTCATAATTCTGCAGCCTAGGAACTGCAGGCATCCACATTTTCTGCCAGCTCATTTTCCTCTCTTGGTTGAACCCAGTTATTATTGAATCAATCCATCCTGATTACTCCTAGAAAAATCAGACTTTCAGATGTATTTCGCCTACTGTCACCTTTAGGTTTTTTTTTTTTTTAATTACTATTTTTATGTCATTGAATTTGGGTGGTCAGATACGGTTAAAGTGGATACAAACGATACAACCTTTCTCCTTGCCTCTCACTACTTCTCTGAGACGCTTCAAAAATTTTTCAGTAACTCAGGTGTATGTCTCACAGTTAATCTGTGATGTCTTTCACGTTTAATTGGATTCTACTAGCAGATTAATTCCTCCCTAGTAACCTCCCTCGAATTCATTTTTTTTTTTTTATATATAATAGGGGTAGGATCGCTCAGTACTCTGGCTTAAAAAAGTATTTTTAACATGTTCAAAGGATGAGTGGATGAGTGAATGCATGAATGAATGAGGGCTCCAGGTGAAGGGAACTCTACTCTCTGGTCTAGAGCTCGAAGTTCCAAAGTCTCTGGGCCAGGTTCAACAGGTTCAACTGTAATATGTTCAAGTGTGATATCTAGACAGTGCTCGGACTAACAAAAAGTGTCGCTCTGTTCAAGTAAACTTAATTTGGTGCGAGATGTAAAGAGACCCCTCACCAGCTCCTTTTTGCGACTGGCAAGGAGGCGGGAGCCTGTTTACCGTACAGCAGCATGACGATCTCCAGGGGTGTTAGTGAGCGCAGGTTTCCTCCGAAGCAGGAGCACAGTCAAGGCAGCATGGCGGCTGCCAGTGATATCTGTGAGCGCGGGTTCACGAAGAGGAAGCCCAGTTCGTTTCCCTACGGCAGCATGGAGCGGGCTCATGACGGGGAAATGATTTGCTTTTCGTACGACAACATGGCGGCCACCTAAGGGAGCGGCCATGGGCTAATGCCTGGAGGAAGTGGCCGCCGTAAAGGAAGCAGCGCTTCCTCTTACTTCTCCCGCCTCCCACAGGCTGTCGTGAGAGGGTGAATGGAGAGCGAGTTGTCGGGGGGAGAGAGGGCGGACAGGGGGCGCGGAGTCGGAGTGGCGCAGCAAGTGGCTGCAGGTGGCGACGGTGGCGGGGGTGGGGAGTGAAGGGGTGCGGGGGCCGCGGAGCAGGAGGCTGAGCGGGTCCGAAGAGCAACTAAAGCTGCCGCCTGGCCTACTGGGCCGGGGGCCGCGGAGCCCCCACCCGTGCAGATGGACCTCAACCGGATCATCCAAGCGCTGAAGGGCACCATCGACCCGAAGCTGCGGATCGCGGCCGAGAGCGAGCTCAACCAGGTGGGCAGCGGCCTGCGGCACCCCCGAGTCGATTCTGGCCCAGCCTGGCCCAGCCTGGCCAAGCCCAGCCC
>NW_004567105.1:36544183-36576126 GCF_000260355.1 Condylura cristata
AGGCCGAGCGGGCCCGCGCAGCCGCCCTCACACTCCGCCTGCCAGGGTCCCGAACCTCGCTTCCCCGCCCGACTCCCGGGTGTCCCGCCCCGCCTGCCGCTTCCAGTCCGGGTCCTGACTCCTGCTCCCGCACTTCTCCGGGGTTCCCGTCCAGTCCCTGTTCCCAGTTCCCCCTCCCTCTCCGTTCCTGGGGTCCAGACCCCCTTTCTTCCCGCACGCCCCGTGGGCCCTTCCCTTCCCGGGTTCTGACCCCCGCCCCCGGGGATCCCAACGCCCTCTCCTCGTGGGCGCGCCCCTCGCGGCCGCGCCCCGCCTCCTTCCCTAAGCGCACCTGTTGCCCACTTGCCCCAAAGCTGGCGGCATCCGCGCGGGGTCTGATGTTTGCCCTGACCGCGCCGACTGGGGAGCGGGGCTGGGAGTTGGCTTAACACTCAGATCTTACTTAACTCCGCTCTTCCCCAATCTTCGCCTTCGGGTGCGGGGAGGGGCGTCCTGCGCGGATGGGGCGCCCAGAGTTCCGCTTCGCGGAGACGCGCCCAACCGGGCAGGTTGGGGTCGTTCTCACCTCGCGCGGGGCTGGGACGCCCAGCCGGGATGTCCTGCCGCGCCTCTTCCCGCCTGGACCTGGATTTGGTGAACACAGCCTGGGAGCCCCATCTTTCCTCTCACTTGCGGTCTCACTTGCGGGAGTGCCCTGCCTCTAATCCAGAGGGCAGGGCGCGGGTCTCTGGCTGAGGCGCCGGAGGAAACACAAGCTATGGTGGTTCTTGGCTTCGCCCCCTGCCCCCCAAAGCTGTGCAAGACGTGCGCTTTTGGGGGGGGGGCGCTCTTCAGCCCCGGAGCCAAGGCTCTGCCCGATTGGCTGCGCACCTGCTTGTGAGGCCCCCCTCCCCCCTCCCAGCGCTGCGCGGCATTTTCCTCCCTTGGACTTGACGGGACTGCGCTGCTAGGCTTGGGGATTTCTGGGGGCGTTTGGAGTAAGGGCGAATCTGAGAAATAAAAAAGGAGCTTGAAAAGGCGAATTCTGGAGAGAAAGTTGAGAATTGTATTCGTACCTTCGAAAGAGAAGGAATGTCTCAGATTAGGGGCAAGTTAAAGGCAGGACCCGAGCCATTATTGGCAGAGAAGTACCTTTAGTAAATGGGTAAGGAAAGCCCTCGCAGCGTGAATCAGGAAGAAGAAGCCAGAGCTGAACTTGAGCTAGCTGCCAGGAGGCCAGATAGCTGCCCCTGCAGCCTCTGCCATCACCCAGGTCTAGGCACATTCGGCTTTACAAATGTGAAAATAGCAGGCAGCAGAGTCCATCGGACTGGGGGTGGCTCTTAGCACCCGGTTTTCTGGTGGATTTGCATCATATCCATTCCTTCCTTGCTCTGCCATGGCCTGTGTCAACCCAACTCATCTCAGACCAGTTTCCAGTGCGACTTCTCAAGTAGCTTATTAATATTTGAGATAATGCTTTGGATTGCAGTCTTTTCTCTAGGTATTGTAAGTACAAGATCAAAATACAAGGTCTCATGCTTTGTAGTTAGTTTAGGTGGGCAGAACTGGGGTTGGCATGCCCTTCTGTGATGTCCCTGTGGAAGGATAACCTGTGGGTTATCTGCTGGACACCTTTGGGGGACATCTTGCTTATCTCAGTCTTGGTGTCCCTCCCTACCCTCCCCCCACCCAGGGCAGATGTTTACCCATAGGAAGTGGGGACAGTTTCAGCAGGGTTCTGCCGGATTTGTCAAATACCATTTGGAAGAGAGGACAGCTCCTGCATGACAACTGTTCCAAAGGATAACATCTCAACCTTCATCTATCTTCTGTATCTAAGGCTTCTCTGCTCCCCTGTGTGTATTGCTTCTGTGGGAAAAATGTCTTTAGTTTTTCCCCAGGTGTTCAGGGTACAGACCCATTCCTTGTCTCAGGGCCCACTAGCACCAGCAGTAGGAGAGTGGGTGCCTTGCTTCATACCCTCCCCCCAAGGTACTCCTTCCTTTTTCACACACCTTTAGAGGGAAGCAGATGTTCTGGGTGCCCACCTTGGAGTGCATGCTTTTCCAAGCACCTCTAGGTGTCTATTTATTGTACTCTGAGAGAATGCCTATAAGGGGGGCTATTCATGTAGTCATGTTGTTGGTGTTCTGGGCTGAAGACCATGCCTGGTGGAGCGTGCTCTGCACTGGTGGGCACAGACTCATACCAGGTACCATTTCCTGTCATAAGTGCTGTGGAGAGACTGTCCTAGTGTGAGGATGTTGGATGTGTGGTAGGGTGACTGTCATCTGAAGAATGACAGTGGCCAGTGGCTGCTCTTGTGAGGAGGAGAGCAGGGGAGGCTCTGTGAGGGCCTTAGTTTGGCCCAGAGGGAATGATGTTGGGAGTGTGGGGGAGGGAGAAGAGGGGGAAGACCCCAAGCCCTTTTGTCCAGTAGGTTCTCATAAAATTAACCTGCTTAGGCAGGTCAATCCTCTGTTTCCAGAAAACATGTCCCATGTCATTATGACCAAGAATTCAGTAAGGAATGTCTTTTTCATTTCTTTCTTAGAATCAGAAATGTGTGTCCCTGGTCCAACATGGGGCTTGACACTGCCGCCTCTCTGAAACTTGGTGATCTCATTCACATATTCCACACATTTGTGGGAAAGCAGGAGGAGGACATGCCTGACTGTGGGGCTGGCTAGGTGGAATCGAGATTGGAAGAAAGCCGGAAGGTGGCCTGAAGTCTTAACATTGGCAAATGATTGCAAAAAGAGATTTAAATTGTGGTCAGCCATGTTGACGTCAAAGTGGTCTCTGGAACAGTGCTTGTAGTAGGAAGGCAATTTTGGCATAAAGACAATTTTGTATTTAGACACAATAAGTTTAAGTAGCAGGTTTGTGGGAATTGGTGCAGGTGGCTTCTGAAGGCCTCCATTGAGACTGCTTTCTAGTGAAACTTCTCATTTACAAATCTGGACTCCTTCATCAGTTTGCTCTCACTGATGTTCAGGGAGCAGGACTCATGTTGATTATGGGGACCCAGTACGTTCCAGGATTCTGGGTGATTCTTTGTGTCCCAGCTGCATCAGGATGAAACAAAACCAGATGTGACACACAGAGCTGGTCCAGTCCCTGCAGTACACAGAGGGCTACTGAGCAGGGGTGCTTCTTGGTCTGAGGGAGGTCCTGATGGAGGATCTGGAGGAGCATGGTTGCAGGAGAGGCCTTGGGCTAGCAGGAGAGGAGAGCAAGAGCTGGGGTTCACGAGAGAGATGGTTGAACATGTGAATGAGATCACAAAGTTTCAAAGGGGTGGCAGTGTCAAGCCCCATGTTGGACCAGGGACACAGGCCCTTGGTTGGATAGTGGGAATTGTGGGCTTTCTGAGCAGCATTTTGAGAGCATGGTCAAAGAAGCATATTGTTTTATTTATTCGTTTTCTAGTCAGGTTTTTTTGTTTTTGTTTTTTTGACAGCAGGTAATTTAGTAATCTCTCAGTCTCAGGGAGTTTCTCTGACTTCAAAAGTTTTTCTGTTATTTATCCAAATGCTCCCAAATGGATAACTGGATCAAGATATGGCCTGTATACACAGTGGAATACTATTCAGCCAGCAAAAACGATAAACTCATGCCATTCACAGCAACATGGATGGGCCTGGAAGGGGTGATGCTCAGTGAAATAAGTCAGTAGAAAGAAAAATATCAGATGGTTGCACTTATAGGCGGAATATAGGAAACCGAACAAGGGTTCAGGAAAAACAAACAGGCAACTATAAATCAGAGCTATTCAGTAAGGGAGGGGTGAGAGAGGGATCAAAACAGGGGAAGGAATGGGGTATTCCTAATGGCACAAGGGATTAGCCACAGCCACTGCAGCATGAATTCAATCCTCAGCCAGGGAGCTGACCCACGTGGTGCAGCAGATCTCTCCTGTCTTGCCTGTTGCTCCCCTCAGCAATGTATTTCAGTCAGTCTGCCTGTTCTGCTCCCCATTCTGTCTCTGGTGAATCCTCTTACCTCCCCACTACCTCCTGTATCCCTGGCCTATACCCCAGTTCTTGTATGCATTAAATCTTTTAAAAAAATGGGGGTGAAAAGCACGAGGGCCTGTGTATGGTGATGGTTCACAGGTTACTTAGTAGTAGGAATTTTACAGGGATTACACCTGAGAGGAGAAAGCAAACATTGTATAAAAATGAACAATGCTGGGGCCCTCCCTGGTGGTGCAGCGGGTTAAAGTGCAACACTAAGAATTGAAAGCCACTTCCTCATGAGTTCGATCCCTGCCTACCCCGGAGGTGACCACATGGCACTGCAGACCTCTCCTGACCCACCCACTGCTCCCCTCAGCAGTGCACTTTGTCGATCTGCCTGTTCTGCTCCCCACTCTGTCTCTGGTGAATCCTCTCACTGCCCCTGCACCTCTGGCCTTTACCCCAGTTCTGTATGCACAAATAAATAAATCTTTAAAAAAAAAAAGAACAATGCTACAAGATATATACAAATAAATTTTAAAAAATTAAAGGAAAATAGTTTTTATGTTATTTAGAGAATGTCACATTCAGTCACAGGCCCTGAGGGTTACTTGTTTATATGGCCAATTTGTCAGATGTCTCTTTGTGATTTCAGTCCTACAAGATCATCAACTTTGCCCCCAGTTTACTCCGGATCATAGTCTCCGACCATGTGGAGTTCCCTGTGCGTCAGGCCGGTGAGTTGCTGCTTTGTCCTTTGGAAGTGCCTTATAGGGAAAAGTAGAATTCCAGTTTTATTTGAAAATCTAAATATCTGTGATTTTTTAAAAAGCTAGGAAGCAAACATGAAGTATCTTGAACGGCTTACACACCCCCTATCAAAAGAGACCTGGAGTTAGAGCCTTAGATCTTTCTGTCTGGACCTTCTACCTGCCAGTTCCTTGCCTTGGCGCTTTTGCCCTCTTCCCCCGTAGCTTTCTCAATTCTTAGGACTTCATGGCCCCAATTTTTTTACGATTCCTGTTGGCCTGGTGGTTCTCACCCCATCTGCACTAGGGCAGAGGCATTGTTCTAGACAGACGCCCCATATCTGTCCTTGAGTAGGGGCAGTATTCTTCATCTTAGACAGGATGCTGGCCGGGTCGAGGCTCCACATGAGGCCTGTTTTCCGCGTCCTGCCTTTTCTTAGGCCTAGTGATCTGTCTCCTGAAAGGAGGTGACTAGAACTGGATGCCATGGCAACAGCAGCTGAAAGTGCACTCTAAGGGACTTATTATGGGAAACACACTCATTACAAATAAATGTGGGCAATACAGGAGAATGCAAAGAATCTTTGAACGTAAAAATCACCAAGTCCCTGTAGCTGTGAAGTGGCCTCCTTAACACTTGGGGAGTTTTAGCCTTCTCGGGTGCTCAGGCAGAACCGAGGAGCTCGGCGTGCTGATGAGAGGAATTTTACTTGAACATAACTCAGTGAAAAAGTAAGAAACCCCGAAGATTTGGGAAAGTTTTTATAACGCTGCATCTAATTTCCTGAAAGATCCTTTGTGGTTAAGAGAAGAAAAACCTATGGGCAAACACATTTGTAAGTTAAGTAAGGCTTATAAATCTTGACTTTCTGCTTTATGAGGGTTTATGTGCTTAGTGGCCTGTGTCAGAGGACAGTTCTGAGAACATTTTACTAAATGGAACCTAAGTTCAATGACCTACATTTTCCTGTATTTCAAAGTTCTTGTGAAATCTTTTAGAAATAATATTTTAAAAGATCTGAATTTTTTAGTTAACATTTTTCCATATGACTTATAAATCTACAGAAGCATAGAACTTAACAATATTTTAAAAGATCTTAGTTTTTTAATTAACATTTTCCCACAGAAGCATAGAACTTACATGTTAGAGTGCCTGTAACTTCATTCTCAAAGGTAGCTGCCATGGGTTTTGGCACGTGGCTCTTCAGTGCTTCCCTTTTTTCCGTAGGGTCTGTAAAAAATTAAAAAGGCACCCTATTCTACAATCCCCTCTGCCAATGTACTCATGGGGAGTTATTCATATCAGGGCTGACACAGATCTGTGCTTTATCCCAGTTGTCATTATTTCCTTGCGTAAAACGAGCATTGTTTATTTAAACAACTTTATTTTAAATTATTATTGATGAGCTTTTCATTCATTGACCCCACCCCCCTTTCAGTCATTAGTAGAAGCAATACCAAAATGCCCATCCTTGAAACCCTTGGATCCTCGTGGAAAGCTTTTAATAGAATAACTCATAAGAAATGGCAGTGCTCCATCAGTGGATGTTAACATTTGGAGCTTTGATTCTTACTTCCAAGTCGATTGTGCTTACTACTTGGTCAACAGTGCACTCAAATGCTGGGAATCCCCATTCTTCACCAACTCAGTATCACTTTGCTTCTTACTTATTTGGTTAGATTTTGATATAAAATGGAAGCAGAATTTAAAGGCATATTTTTCCCATTATAGTTGTTGTAGATGTCAAATCTGTTAGCCAAAAACCGAGTTTAGTTGGTGGTTGATCTTGTCTAATTTGTTAAGATAACTTTGTCTGACACCATTTTGTCATAGATCTGAAGTGCATGATGTAAAAAATCCTGTTATATGTAGTAACTTGTGTTTACACAGAAGAGTAATTAATAGGCTCTTTACAGATAATTACATTAAATTCCGTTTCCTTTTAACTAATTACAGATTTATTTTCGCATAAACAAATTAGTGTGCTGTGTTTGTGCCTGAATCATAAGTAGGTCTGTGGTTTACCACGTCTGTGTCTTTGCTATCTGGAGGTTATTTTTATTTTGAAGTTCAGTTCTATGAGGATTAAACAGTTTTGTGCATAATATGGCTTTTTTTTTTTTTCATCTTGGTGTGTGTGTGTAGAACTGGGGTGCAGGCCAGGGGCTAAGAGGATTCCCCAGGACAGAGTAGGGAGCAGACAAGGCAGATCTGTGAAATCTACTATTGAGGGAAGCAGCGCTGGTGAGACAGGAGAGGTCTGCTGAGCCACATAGGTCAGCTCTCTTTGGCCAGGGATCAACCTCAGGCTGTAGCAGTGATGGCATTGAGACTTAACCCTCAGACCACTAGGGAGGTCCTGATTTTTCTTTTTGCAAAGATTAATCTCCTGAAGTCAGTCTGAATCAATGACAATTTGGACTGTATTTCTAAATCATTTTTTCTTTTTAAGCAGCTTACGCCTTTTTATTGCCATCAGGTTACCTAATGTGACAAATGCTCCATCCAGGAGAAAAGAGAGGACTTATGAGTATATGGACTAAATTAAAAACAAGTGTGACAAAGCCCAAGCGTACTCTCTTGCCAGTCTTACCCTGACAAGTGGAAATCCTGGGGAGGATAGTCTTTTTCAGACCTTAGTGAATCAAAACTAATGAAGGAGGGGTTTCTAGGAAGTTGAGCTCTTGTTCCATTACATTTCCATTGTATTATAATAATTGTCAAACCTTCTGGCTTTTTCTGTGTTGTGATGCTTTTATCAGCCAATTTAGTCTTTGGTTAAAATTGAGTTGAAGGGGGAGGTCTGGGCGAGGGAAGGGAGGACAATTCCGACACTGCAGGTCATGTGTCTCCTCATCTTGAATGTATTGTATGTATAGTGTTGGGGTGTGGTGAGTAAGAGCTTCAGTGAGGGCTCAGCTCCTGATTCTCTTTCAAAACTCTATAGTCTGCTTAATAAGCCTTTTGTTAGACATTGAAACTGCTTTTAAAAAAAAAGGAACAAAATCACTGACTATGTATTTGGACAGAAAGAAATGATTTTAACAGTTTTCTAAAAATGTCTGGTGTCTGATGTCCTTTTCCCTATGATCTTCTCCAAGGTGCAAATACTTCAAAGGGGTTAAATAAAAATGACCAAAATCATGAAAAGGGGGGCCCTTTCCTGCCTCAGGTTGGGCATGGAGGGCTCTGCCTTGGGTGCCAGGTGTGAGCGGGCGGCCCTGCTGGGCATCCTCCCTCTCTCACTCAGCCGCCATCTACCTGAAGAACATGGTGACACAGTACTGGCCAGACCGCGAGCCTCCCCCAGGAGAAGTGATATTTCCATTCAACATTCATGAGAACGACCGCCAGCAAATCCGAGACAACATTGTGGAAGGGATCGTGCGGTCTCCAGACTTAGTGAGGTAAGACCTGCAGCCCTGCGTGGTGGGGCGGGAGGAGGGTTCCCGACACAGGATTGTCAGCCACCAAGCGGTTTGTTCCTAAGAGGCACTGTAATGAAGGTGGGTGCTCAGCAGACACTGCTCTACTTATTTGTCTTTGCATGTGTAATTCTTTGCCTCAAAATATTTGGGAAAAGATGCATTTGCTACACGGTACCTGTGGCCGTGTAAATCCTCACAGCCACAGTGCTGGGCTCATGCTACTGTCTGTTGACTTTGGCCTCCTGTTTTTCTTTTCCCCATGCAGGGAAATGGATTTCTAGCAGTTTTGACCTTTTACTTAGCTTTTTATTCATTTTTGCTGGCTGTGTGTGTTTTCAGTGGGGTCAGACAGACAGACAAGACAATTATAAACCCCTGGAGTGGTCTCCAGTTGGTCAGATCCAGACAGGAGCCAAATGGCCACTGCAGGACCTTCCTACAGTGAGGGACACGCCCTGGACCAGCATCCCCCCACCCCCACCCTGTCGTGGACCCCACAGGAGCCATGAATGTGTAGGTTGCTGGGGCCAACCAGACCACCACAGTAGAACCACACTTTGGGGTTAACAAATCCTCCTGTACATTAGCTAGTCATTCTCGTCCTTTCTAAGTGGATGAGGGGGTTGGTGCTGAGGTGGGGGAGGACACACTGCTGTGTCAGGACTGGTCTGGCTGCTCTCCAGTGGCAGATACAGGAGTGGGAGGAAAGGAAGCTGTGAGGCCAGGGAGAGCGAGAACTAAACTCAGTGTGGGGTGTCCTGGGATGCAGAGGAGCAGCAGTTGTGCCTATTAAAGAAAGTCCCGTTTTTCTTAGTGGCTGCCTGAACGCCAGCCTGGCACTGGCTTCCCCAAGGTGCCATTCCTGTGGAAGTTTGCTTCTTGGGAAGTGTGTCCACCTTTTGTGATAGTAAGTCTCTGGGAGCTGCGCTGCATTTGAAGGGTGCCCTGCACAGGCCACATTGACATTCACATTCTGCATGTGCTTCTTCCTCCACGGCCTTTGAAGCACAGGTGCCAGCTGGCCACTGGCTGGGTGCTGCTTGAGGTTTTGTCTCAAAGGGACGCCTCCTGCTGTTACACAGCCAAAGTTTTACTTTGACCATATTTAGGTTGATTGACTAATTGAAGTGGACCAGTACTGTATCTGTTTAATTTGTTCTCCCCTTAGAATTTGATCACCAAAATGCAAAGTGCAAAGTATAATAGTTGAGAAATTTTGCAAGACTGAGGTTGATTCACTATTTCTTTGGGGGGAGGGGTTTTTTTGTTTTTTTTTTTTTTTAGAAGAATGGGTATAGGCCAGAGGAGTGGGGAAGGGAGTATGAGGACTTAACCAGAGACAGAGTGAGGAACAGAACAGGAGGGAATTCCACTGAAATACACTGCTGTGAGGAGCAACAGGGAGACAGGAGAGGTCTGCTGTGCCGTGTGGGTCAGCTCCCTCGCTGGGGATGGAACTCAGGCCACAGTCGTTGGCCATACCTTGATAGTGCTGAGACAGTCGGTGTCTCTGTGCCACCTGGGAGGCCCAGTGTTTTTGTTGGAATGAACTTATTTGTAAGTCCTTTGTTTCCCCAAAAAACAAAGTTGTATCAAGAAAAAACAATTGAAAGTTTCACTCATTTCAGGAAGTCAGGATTCTGTGTTTTCAGTGAGCTGAGCTTTGAGGGCTGCTCTTCCATCCTGCCCCAGAGGTGGCTGGTGCCCACAGTCCTTGCTTGTGGCTGCCACCACTCAGGTTCTGGACTTTCCCTACCTTACAGGGTCCAGCTGACAATGTGCCTCCGTGCCATCATTAAGTACGACTTCCCTGGTCACTGGCCCGCCGTCGTGGACCGGATAGACCACTACCTGAGGTCCCAGAGCAGTGGGAGCTGGCTTGGAAGCTTGCTGTGTCTCTACCAGCTGGTGAAGACCTATGAGTAAGTGGCCCCGCTGGGCCCCCGGACCAACAGAGTACACAGAGTTGGTGCATGCTGGCTGCTCTGCAGGGTCCAGTGGTAGGGAAACGCGGGTCACACGTAGTTGGGCACGTCCACGCACACATGTGCCTCTTCAGTTTCTGTGGCCTGGATCCTCCAGGGGCCTCCCAGCTTCCCAAGCTCTCTCAGGCCTAACCATCGCTATCCTGGGAGCGCTGAGACAGAGGCACCCCGACATTTCTGGATGTCACACAGATGTGAGCTTGTTGTTAAAGCCAGACCTTTTTTGAACATGAGATTGAAAATGTTAGTTTCCTGGCAAGTGATGTTTTTTTTTGCCATGGAAGCTACCTTCCACGGGAGCTGTGGGACCCTGTATCTAACAAGAGGGTCCTGTGGGTACAGGGAAAGACCAGACGTTCCCTTTGTGAATGAAAGCAGAGTTGGTTCCACAGACTTCCCATTTGCTGCAGAATATTCTTTTTTTTTTTTTTTTTTTTTAAAAAGATTTCACTTATTTATGCATACAGAACTGGGGTATAGGCCACAGGTGCAGGGGTGATGAGAAGCTTCACCAGAGACAGAGTAGGGAGCAGGACAGGAGAGGTCTGCTATGCCATGTGGATCACCTCTGGGTCTGGGGATCGAACTCATGCTGAAGCAGCTGCAGCCAGCATGCAGTGCTGCACTTGAACCAGTTGTGCCACCAGGGAGGGCCAAAATTTATTTTTTTATGCATATAAAAACTGAGGTACAAGCCAGAGGTAGGGAGGGGTTGGCGAGAGTACTGTCCAAAGAGTGGGGAGTAGAACAGCCAGATATACTGACTTACACTATTGAGGGGAGTATTGGGTGAGACAGAAGAGATCTGCTACACCATGTGGTTCACCTACTTGGCCTGGGATTGAATTTGTGTTGCAGTGGCTGCCGATAGCCTCACAGCACAGAGACTTAACTTCTTGTGCCATGAGGTGGGCCCTGCTGCAGAATCTTTAGAGGACCTTTAGACCTGTTATAGTATTCTAAATAGTTTGTAAACTATTCACACCATTTTTTTAAAGATGTATTTATTATTTATGCATATAAGAACTGGGGTACAGGCCAGAATTGGGGGGCAGGGGTTGATTGGATCCCAGAGATAGCGTGAGAAGCAGAACAGGCAGATCCACTGAAGTACACTGCTGAGGGGAGCAGTGGGCAGGTGGGACAGGAGAGGTCTTTGCTGCGCTATGTACGTCAGCTCCCTGGATGGGGATTGAACTCATGCTGCAGCGGCTGGTGATAGTTTGATAGTGCTGAGACTTTATCCCCTGTGCCACTAGGGAAGCCCACAAACTCTAACAAACTGGCTTAATTTAGGGTAATATAAGAAGAATGGAGGAGAAGACATTATTGTGTAATAAGGATATTTAACTGACATGTCAACTTGTATTTTAGAAGAATTGTGTTATGAAAAATAATTTCTATACTAAAAAATCTATAGGAAAGTTGAATTCTTTAAATTTAGTTTCTTTCGGGCCCTCCCTGGTGGTGCAGCGGGTTAAAGCACAGCACTAAGAAGCTAAAGCCATATTCAGAATGAATTTGATACCCAGCCCCGGAGGTGACCACATGGCGTGGCAGACCTCTCCTGACCCGCCCGCTGCTCCCCTCACCAGTGTACTTCATCAGTCGGCCTGATTTGCTCCCTACTCTGTCTCTGGTGAATCTTCTCACCACCCCTGTACCTCTGCCTGTATCCCAGTTCCCAGTTCTGTATGCATAAATAAATAAATCTAAAAAAACAAACAAAAAACCCAGCCAGTCTCTTTCTAGGAAGATTTTAGGTATTTTGTGAAAATAGGGATCTGTGCTCAAAGTTTAATTTATTCTCTGTACTAAACAGTTGGAATGTTTTGTTTTGCTAGCTTTATCTGGCTTCCATGTTCTTTGGTGGGGAGAAGTGATTCCTCTTTCTGCCTTGCTTATGCAGATATAAGAAGGCAGAGGAGAGAGAACCCCTGGTGGCTGCCATGCAGATCTTCTTGCCCCGAGTGCAGCAGCGGGCTCTGCAGCTGCTCCCCGACCCCTCTCATTACTCAGTGCTGCTGCAGAAGCAGATCCTGAAGATCTTCTACGCCCTTGTCCAGGTCAGTCTCTGCTGCCCACGTAGACTGGTGTGCCAGTGGGCCTGGGTCACAGCAACGGCTCAGTGAACATCAATCATCATTAAGAAATGACTGCATATCCTCACATGTATTTCTGTTTTTTTTTTTTTTTAAGTCCTATTTATTTTTGTGTAGAACTGGGGTGTAGGCCAGAAGTGTTAGGGGTGAGAGGATTCACCAAGTGGGGAATAGAACAGGTAGATTTATTGAAATACAATATTGAGGGGAGTAATGGGTGAGACAGGAGAGGTCTGCTGTGCCATGTGTGTCAGCTGTCTGGTTGGGGATTGAACTGAGGC
Source organism: Condylura cristata (assembly GCF_000260355.1). NCBI lineage: Eukaryota > Metazoa > Chordata > Mammalia > Eulipotyphla > Talpidae > Condylura > Condylura cristata. Next base: position 36,556,674 of record NW_004567105.1, read on the forward strand.
CATTTCAGTGGTAGTGCTGAGACATGACCCCTGCCCCTTGCGCCCAGACTTACACCCTTATGAGAGAGTAGGCCACAGAATCTCTCTGACTTGCCCAGTTGACGTGTATGGTGGGCTAAGTTTATAGTGTCCTCATGGTGTTTGCTCCATGTCTGAAAACACCCTCTGCCTCTCCAACTTGCCCCTCATTATTCTCACCTGGCCATACAGAAATCCTCCTGACCTCATGAACTGTTCCACCCTCTCTCACTTCTGAGCCTTTAAAATGCTCTCCTCTGCCTTGAGCATCTCTTCCCCTTATGCCCTGTTCAGCTTGTACTTGCCCTGAGACTCAGGCTACACGTCCTTTCCTCTGGGAAGGTGTCCCAGATACTCCTGCGCCCCTGTTTTATCCCTGCTGCAAGTAACTCCACACTGTGACCCACCCCTTCTTCCCATCCCCAAACTCCAGGGCAAGGTCTCTCATGGCTCTTGAGGGAGCTTGGCAGGTGGCAGGTTTGGAATTCAGGTGCAGGGGTGCTGTGCCTCTTCTTGCACCCTGCAGTGCAACAGAGCACTCACAGAAACAGCAGAGTCATTGAAAAGATTTCCATTGAGGTGACTAGAGTGAGTTCTTACACAGAAATAGGTTAATTCTGGGAGGTGAGGTCTACTAACTAACCTCACTGAGGGCATCACTTTCAGTATTTATATGGAATTATCACACATCTTAGACTTTCAAGGATTATCTGTCTAACAGAGTTCAATAAAATGGGGAAAGTGGTAAAGGAGCAAGTGGCTAATATTCCTTATCTATAATTTAATGTCAAATGAATGAGAATTTATTAATTTCTTTCATTAAAAAGAATAGCCCAGAGAAGCAATTCATAGCATGCACATTTCTAGGTTGTCTTTTATATTGATCATGGTCACAGCATCACAATCACCATTTTCACATCACCCAGTACCCGCTCCCTCTTCCCCCCCCAAGACGTCCTTCAGTCTCCCGAGGTAAAGGAAGCCAGGTCTACCTTGGAGGGGAGGATTGGTGCTAATGCTGTTCTTTTGTTTCCAGTATGCGTTGCCTCTTCAGCTGGTGAACAACCAAACCATGACTGCATGGATGGAGATCTTCCGGACCATCATTGACCGGACAGTCCCCCCGGTAAGACATCTGGTCCTCAGAAATGCCAGAGGGCCTGGGTTAGTTTTATTGGTTGTAGACGGACTCCTTGTCTCAGTCTGCTAAGAAGTGGCTACTTTGCTAGGAAGAGCTAGTAATAACACACTAATTTCTAGGAAGTCCAGATGAGCGACATTAATACAAAGTCACTCTATTCTGTACTATTAAAAATGATAAAAGCCATTTCAAAAAACTTGGTATTTATTCCTCTAGTTTTTTTTTTCTGCATCCAAAAACAACCCTATTATTTTTATTAGTGTGGTTCATGTAGGCACTGTTTTGAAAGTAATTTTTCATTTAAAATCTATTAAAAATATTTTTATGATAATGTTTACATACTTTGTCACTTTTGTTGTAGGTTTTATTTGCTACATGTTTAGGCTGTTTTTGGTTTTTAGTGTTTAAATTCTAAGGAGGTAGTTAAATTTTATGTGACTGCTTTCTTTGGATGGACTCCTGGAGGCGTTTGTGGCCTGGCTAGTCTTGCCAGGTGCTCTCCAGAAGTTTTGCTAACCCTTGCTCTTTGCTAAGTGGTGACTGAGAATATCTGTTTCCTAAATTCTAAGTTCAGCGGCTTGGTCGGTTTGACTCAGTGTGTTATTTTTATATGTAACTTTAAAGATGCTGTAGTTTATGGATTAAATTTGCTCAGATAGCTAGTTCAGTTACTCAGTTAAAATACCTCAAATAGGCCCTCCCTGGTGGCGCAGCGGGTTAAAGCACAGCACTAAGAAGCTAAAGGCACTTCTGCATGAGTTCGATTCCCGCCTGCCCTCGAGGTGACCACATGGAGCAGCAGACCTCTCCTGACCCGCCTGCTGCTCCCCACAGCAGTGTACTTCATGGATCTGCCTATTCTGCTCCCCACTCTGTCTCTGGTGAAGCCTCTCACCCTCCGCATCTCTGGCCTATACCCCAGTTCTGTATGAATAAATAAATAAATCTTTTTTTAAAAAAAAAAACACCTCAAATACTTTACCATTCAAGTTTTTCTTGAAATATGCTTTATTCTTTTCTTTGTCCATATTATGGGACAAAGCCTGTTGAGGTTTAATTTCATGCATAGCTCTACAGAACTTTTTGCACAGTTCTGTAAATGTTAACAAACACACACATGTCATATTGTCATCCAGATTGAGACATAGAAACCCCTGTCATCCCAGAGTTTCCACAGGAGATATGGTGTTTTATATGTTGGTTCCCACTTATTTGGATCTTCACTTACTATTTTTTATGGAAGAACTGGGGTATAGGCTAGAGGTATGGGTGGGTAAGAGGATTCCCCAGAAACAGAATGGGGAACAGAACAGGCAGATTGACTGATACACACTGCTGAGGGGAACAGTGGACCAGACAGGAGCGGTCTGCTGCACCCCATGTGGGTCAGCTCCCTGGCCAGGGTTCAAATTCAGGCCACAGTGGTGATAGCACTGAGATTCAATTCTTAGGCCACCAGGGAGGCCTTGGATTTTTTTTAAAGATACAAGATAATTGTGAAATATAGTGATACTTAGTTGAAATCAACTTTGTTTACTTCTACCTATGAATGAGCCATAAGACAAAAGCTTGCATGTGCATGGAAGCCTAAATTCATGTTTCACATTGTTAATAGAAATAGAAGAAGACCCAAAGAGATGGAAAGACATCCTCTGCTCATGGATGGGAAGGACTAACACTGTCAAAATTACCAAAACCAGTTTGCAGATCAATGCTATTCCAATTAAAATTTCAATGACATTCTTCAAAGAAATAGAACAAGTACTAATTAAATTCATATGGAGCCACAAAAAACCCTGGATAGCCATAGCAGTCCTAACTAAAAAGAAGGGAAATGGAGGTATCACACTCTCAGGTGTCAACTATACTACAAAGCCTCAATCATCAAAACTGCAAAGTACTGCAACAAAAACAAACACACAAACCAATGGAATAAAATAGAAAACCCAGAAGTAAACCCATAGACTTATGGACAACTAATATTTGACAAAGGAGTAAAGAATATGGAATAGAACAAAGAAAGTTTGTTCAATAAATGGTGCTGGGAAACTGGGCTACTACATGCAAAAGAATAAAGCTAGCCTACCACCTCACACCATGCACAAAAAACAACTCACAATGGATCAAAGAACTAGACATAAGACTTGAAACCATAAAATATGTAGAAGAAAATATAGGCAAAACACTACATGACATATACCTCAGTAACATTTTTAAAGACTTATCACCCAAAGCAAAGATAGTGAAGATAAACAGTAGGGACTGCATCAAATTAAAGAGCTTTTGTATAGCAAAAGAGACGACAACCAAAACAAGGAGACACCTCTCTGATTGGGAGAAAAATTTTGTACACAATACTAGTAATGAACTAATCACAAAGTTCTACAAAGAGCTGACAAAACTCAACAAAAACAAAGTAAACACCCCAGTCAGAAAATGGGCAGAAGTGTTAAAAAGACTTCTCCAAAGAAAATGCGAATGGCCAACAGGCATATGAAAAAAAGTTCAATGTTACTACTAATCAGGGAAATGCAAATCAAACTTACAATGAGTTGCAATCTAACACCATTGAGAATAGCACAAAAAACTAGCAACAACAAATGTTGACAAGGATGTGGGGAAAGAAGAATTCTCCCACACTGTTGGTGGGAATGCAAATTGGTCCAACCACTATGGAAAGCTGTGAGGAAGTTCCTCAGATTGCTAAAAATGGATCTCCTATATCGCCCAGCAATTCTACTTCTGGGTGTCTACCCAAAGAAAATGCAAAAACATTAATTCAAAAGAGCACCTACAGCCCTGTGTTTATTGCAATGCTATTTACATAGGTAAGCTATGGAAACAATCCAAGTGCCCAAAAATAGATGACTGGATCAAGAAGACGTGGTACATATACACAATGGAATATTACTCAAAAATCAAAAAGGACAAACTCATGCCTTTTGCAGCAAAATGGATGGAGCTGGAAGGAATCATGCTTAGTGAAGTAAGCCAGAAAGAAAGAGAGGAATGCCGATGGCTTCACGTATAGGAGGAATGTAGGAGGGACTACATTCCCAAATAAGGGGCTGGGGCAGTGAGAAAGGTAATTACAACAAAGTAAAAATAAAAATCAACAGGCATCTATAAACCAGAGACATTCTTCAGTGGGGAGGAGAAAATTGGGTCAAAATGGGTGGGAAGAGCACAAGGGACTATGGTGATGGCACACTGGTGAATTGGTGGTGGGAATTTCTTAGGGAACATGGGCAAGATGATAAAGCAAATATTGTATAAAATGAATGATGTAAAAAATATATAAGTACCTCCTTGATGGCAAAACAGATTGAAGTGCAGCACCATGAAACTGCTATAGCCACTGCACCCCGAGTTCCATCCCCAGCCACATGGCGTGGCAGATGTCTCCTGACCCGCCTGCTGTGCCCCTCAGCAGTGAATTTCTGCCCCCAGCTCTGTCTCTAGTGAATCCTCTCACCCCCTGCACCTCTGGCCTGTACCCAAGTTCTGTGCATAAATGATTAAATCTTTAAATATATATGTGTGTGTGTGTAAAATTAAAAAAATAATAAATTCATGTTTCAGTCTGACTTAGTCTTTACCAAAGTTAGGTTTCTCTGCTGCTTGTCTAGATTGGCTTCACCTGGCTGTTCTGTCCTCCAGGAGACGCTGCAGATTGACCAGGACGACAGGCCAGAGCTGGTCTGGTGGAAATGCAAAAAGTGGGCACTGCACATCGTGGCGCGGCTCTTTGAACGGTAACTCTGCTACACTCCCTTGAGGCTTGGCCAGGATGCAGTGCTGGCTCTCTGGGCCTGATAGCCCTGCTGCCCCAAGGCCTGGGGGGTTGAGGGGGCAGGAGAGCACTCCGGTGACCCTGGAGTGGGGGGAGGGTCTTCTCTATTCTTATGCACAAAGAGTGGGCAGGTACATTGTTTAGCACACTGGCAAGGACCAGGAGTTCCACAGGCAGATGCTTGGTGCTCAGCCCTACAGGAGCCTAACTGTGGTCTAACCTTGTAAGCATTTGTTCAAAGAAACAACTACGCTGTCAGCTATACCATGCTTTTATTTGCACTGTTTGTTCATTAGTTGCTCTTGGTCAAAGCTCTAGGTGAAGGCTTCTGGGAAATGTACATATGGGCCAGAGGCTACATGCATGACTCTTTCTTTCATTTTGGGGGTTGTGAAGAGGGGGACAAGTGTGAGTTTTAAGCCTTAGTAGAGTATCCCTTTCCACCAGAATCTGTATTTAAACCAGTGAGCATGCTTTGTTTCTAAAATTCACAATGTTTAAACGTTTTTCTTTGCATTTTAAGATATGGAAGCCCAGGAAATGTCACAAAAGAATACTTTGAATTTTCTGAATTCTTCTTGAAAACCTATGCTGTTGGAATCCAGCAGGTAATAAACTTGTGCTTTTTGAATAGAAGGACTTCACTGCTGAAAGTGGTCATTTCCATCCATTTAAAAGCACATTACAAACACATTTTATTATATTGTATGTTTGCAGATAATAAAGTAGCAGCTCCAAGAATCTCTTACATGCAGTCAGTTTAGCAGCGAATGTCCCAGGGCACATTGGCCCCTCTGTATACCTGGCTGCACTCACACCTCTCACATCTGGTGACTGAGATGGGGATGGTGCTAGGCTGGTTGCTATTATTGCCTCCCTTCAATCACTTCTGAGGTCTCGTGCTTGGGTTCTTGGGTGCTCACCATTTTATCATAAGCTTTATATCTAAAGACTTATGGAATACAAATGGATCCATCTCAAGAGGACACGAGCTCAGCAGTGAAGAATTTCGGCTGAGGACTTACCTGTTCTCAGGGAAGGTGAGCCCTCTGCAGGGCTGCCGCTGTGACCCAGAGCAGGTGCAGAGTCATGGTGATCAGGCGGCCTGGGGCAGGCCTACACTGCAGTGAAGATCCAGCAGATGCAGCAAAAGGCTCTATTGTTCTAGAGGGTGTTTCTGGATTTTTACAAATCTATGCAGAGTCATCGCCTTCAGTGTCAGTGTCATAAAATACTCCAAACATGTCATTGTAGGTGGAATGTTTACTTTTATGGAACATTCCCTTTTGGTCTAGTGTTATTTTATGGGTTCTCCTTTCTAAATAGTGCCTTGCAACAGTAATGGAAAGCATGGTGATAACGATCTTACTGATTATTGTGTTGTCCCATGAGACAGTCTGTTGGCAAATTAGAGAATCATGTATCAGACTATTGATTCAGCATCTGCTGTGACCCTTGGGACAGACAGGAGCTAACCAGCACTGCCCGCTGCCCTTCCCACGGTGCCTGAGCCCCACTGCCCACCCCCAACTCAGTGCCTTCGAGAACCATGCTCAGTAGTGATTAGAGTTTCTGTAGTGTCACCAGACACCTGTGTGTGTGCACCTGTGTGTGCATTGCATATACAAATGCACACACACACATGCACACACTGCCTTTTATGGCATTTGCGCCATGATTTGTATGCACCTCGGTTATTTAAGGTGTACATTCCTGGTACTTGAAAACAGTTTTCTAATCAGCAATGGTCTCTCCTTTCCCATTTGTACTTGCCTCCGCTGCCTCCTCTCTGTGTGAAGCGGCTCTGTCAGGACTGGTATGCTTAGCCTGGGTTCATGTTGCCAGGGGGGTGCTTCCAGGCTGTGAAACGCTCTCTGATGAGTTTAACAAACTTGAAGGGAATTCACATTGTGAATTTATGAAATCCACTCATGTTTTGAAAGAACACAAATGACTTATCAGCAGTTGGGTTTTCAGTAGCCATCAGCCAGGCTCTGCAGATCAGGGGTTTCCAGGGGTGCCCCGGCCATGGTCTTGCCAGTCACAGCAGCTGTTGGTGTGGCGCTTTCCGTAGAAACAACCACTTAAAAAAAGCTTTTAAAGAAGAATTTTATGGTTTTGTGTTGCATTTTTACTTTCTGTGGTCTGAGATAATAAAATTCTTCTCTATTCATTTCTAGTAATTCTGTGCATTCATTTACTCTTTTTTTTTTAAAGTGTTTTTCCATCTGGAATTTATTTTGGTCTGAGGTTTTAGTTCAGGAGCCAACTTGATACTTTCTGGGGGCTGATCAGTTGCCTCTAGACTTTTTTTTTTAAATACTAATTTTTGGAGAATTTGTCATTTCTACCCTGAGATGGACAGCCATTAAGTCCATTCCATTGCCCACTCAGGTTTGAAATACTGCTCTTTATAGAGGTCTGAGGCTTGTCTGGTTTCTCTGCATGGGATTTTTTTGATCCCCATGTCCCTCCTATCTGTCATAATTATTTTCAGCAGGGTTCAGTTATTGGAGGAGCTTGTCTGTGGAGTAGGCTGTGGACTTGTCATGAGCAACCCCCCAGGTCAGTAGCAGGACAGGGACTGAGCAGCAGGAGGACACGCCTCTTTGTTGCTGTCTGCCCCCCAAGCCCCCCTCGCCCCCCAAATACTGACAGCTTTTATCTTGGTGGAGTCTGGATTTTTAGATCTTTCTTCCTATGAGCAGTCCTGAAACCATAGGATTGTTTACCTTCTGCATTTTCTCTTCCTGTTTTCCAATAGGTACTACTTAAAATTTTAGATCAGTACAGACAGAAAGAATATGTAGCCCCCCGTGTTCTTCAGCAGGCGTTCAACTATCTTAACCAAGGCGTCGTTCACTCTGTCACCTGGAAGCAGCTGAAGCCACACATACAGGTGGGTATGAGGAAGCTCCCCGAAATGCTTCAGGAGAAAGACACAGGGTTGTGGCTAGTCCTGTATCTGGACTTCATCTCCCTCTTTCTGTCATAGTTTGAAAGAAGACACGTTTTGTCCTCTGCTGGAAAAGGCCTGATCATTTTAGTCTTGGAGAAGAGGGGACCTTTGGGTTTTTGGGTTTGGGGGTTGATTCTGTTTATCTGGTTTGGGCTGCCCGTAGCCTCAGTTTCTCCTTTGTTGAGTCAACTGATGTGTTCTACCCTTTTCTCTAAAGGTTGCTTGGATCAGGTGAGGTATTTTGTGTCAAAGTATTTGGAAACAGCCATCAGGACTGTATTAAGGTAGTGTTATTTTGTAGGAAATAACCATTTTCTTTTGTCAGTATAAGCAAATAAGTTCTTGACTACACTGTTTTTATTTTTGGTTAAGTGCTATAGTAGATGCTCACATTCTTTATTTAAATTTTTTTTTTTTAAGATTTATTTTCTTTATTTATGCGTATAACAGCAGGGGTGTATGCCTGAGTTGTGTGGGGTGGAGGGTAAGAGGATTCCCCAGAGACAGAGTTGGGAGCAGAGCAGGCAGATCCACTGCTGAGGAGAATAGTGGGTGAGACAGGAGAGGTCCGCTGTGCTGTGTGGGCCAGCTCCCTGACTAGGGATCAAACTTGTGCTGGAGTGGCTGTGATAGTTTGATAGCAGTGAGCCTTGACTTACCCCTTGTGCCACCAGGGAGGCCCTTTGTCTTAAAGGTTAGAATTCAATATTGTTACTTAATTGAAGAGCGTAGGAGTGTGAAAAATTATGACCCATTAATAAATACTTACTAGCATACAGATCATTTTGATGATTGAAGGATGTTAGGAACTGAATGTTTTTCCTTTTAAATGATGAGTTTTAAATCCTGTAACCTCTAAATGGTATGAAAATGGAAAAATAAATTCTTTTACTTTTTTCTTGGTACTCAGAATAGATTTTGTTTAGTGTTATCTAAAATAGAGTATCTTTTCCACTATTTTTGTGATCATCTTGGTAACCTGCCCAGTCTCCTTGATCAAATAATGATAATTTCTTTGCAATTATTAAAACTATGAAGTTCACTTTATATGTTCCTGTAAAGTTAAGTGAGTTGTGACAGTATTTTTTCTCTACTTTGTCCTTATTTTTACATCACTAAAATGTGAGAACAAGAACGTTGTGACCTTTAGGCTGTGCCTTTCCTAGCATTATGTAATGTAAAGAATAAGAGACAGTTCAGTTCTCACATGTGTGGTTGTTAGAATTCTAACGGACTCAGAAGGGTGTTGGCGGTGGGTCTCAGAGACTCTGGGATGTGCTCTCCTCCTGTGAGCTCAGTTTTTCAGGAATAGGGAACTGGGTTTTAGACGATGAAAGAAGAAAGTAACATCTTCACATTCTTGATATCTTGACATTTCAGCACCAATACAGAACTGTAAAAATGTTCACAATAAGAAATATAGTGGTATATCAAGTTATCACTAGCCACTGCAGCCTGAGTTTGATTCCCTGGGCAGGGAGCTGACCCACATGATGCAGCAGACCTCTCCTTTCTGACATCTAGCAAGGGATTTCAGTAGGTCTGCCTGTTCTGCTCCCCACTCTGTCTCTGGTGAATCCTCTCACCTCCCACACCTCTGGCCTGTATCCCAGTTCTTGTATGCATAACTAAATAAAAATAAAACTTAAAAAAAGGGAATACAGCAGTAGTCATAACTGTGGCTTTGTAAGACTCTCTTCTTGAAAGCGTCCAGTTGTGTTTGAAATGATTTGTTCGCAGCCTTCATGTTCTGTGGCTGCTGCATGCGGTCCTCTGAGCACCCCAGCCTCTAAGCCCTTGCCAAGACATCTTCTCCTGGACCTTTTAATACCCCCCTGGCCTGCCTGCTCCTCTGCTTTCCCAAATTCAAGGTTAACCGGAGGGTGGATACAGTCAGGAGAATGGATGCCCCTGCCCTTTGTCGTCCATGAGCACATCACTGGCCATGAAAACACCAGAGTCATCTGCGCTCACGTGTCATTTATTTTGTCTCCTGCCTTCTCAGAATATCTCTGAAGATGTGATTTTTTCTGTGATGTGCTATAAAGATGAGGATGAAGAGCTGTGGCAAGAAGACCCGTATGAGTACATAAGGATGAAATTTGGTAATCGGGATGACTTCGTTCCTTCCTGGATATGTAAAATCATGTACCACAGTTCTGCTTCTAAGCAGATTTATTACTTTTGTCAGAGTCCCTGAGTCTGCTCTGAGTGGTAAACTCTGATGCTGACTTTGGGCTTGAGGCTCGGGGGGTGGGAGAGGAAGCTCCTGCTCACCCCTTGGCGGGCACTGATGCCATCAGGAGTCTCCTGGGGTGCCCGCTGTGGTGCTGCTGCTCTGTGGGGCATCTCTTTCCAGGCCTTTTGATGTGCTGTGTGTTAGCTGGGTTCTTCTCATTCAGGAGGCCCTCTCATCTCTATATGTTGCAGGAGCACCCGATTTCGCTGACCTCATTTTAGGGACTAGATATTCCTCCAGGGAGTTAAGAGATGTGGGGGTCCCATGACTGACTGTTCAGCCCCAGTGGGCCTGTCACTTGGGGCCTCTGTGCTACGTCATAGAGTCTGCACCAAGTCACATTCCCTGCAGGGGTGACTGTCCTCATTCCCTTGTCCTTGTTAACGTTCGTTTTTTTCCAGTCTCTTCCATACAGACCATGCTCAAAGGGGTGAGAGGGCACCCTTCTGTGGATTTGACTTGTAGTCCTCCCTTTCTATAATTGTCACTCGTAGTTATTTGTATGAACAAAACAGTCCTGTGTTGTGACTAATAATGTTTTTAGATTTGGTGAAAAATATAGGAGATGAGTCTTGTGTGTTAGTCCCACCAGGTGTGACTGAACCTCAGTAGCAAGTCACTGAACCTCTCTGAGGTGCTGTGCTTTCTACTCTCAGTGAGCAGTGGTGATAGTGCCTAGGGGGTTCGGTGGGGTAACACATACTCATGAGCTACTTAGTGCAGGTTCTACCCACTGTAAAGGCTTAATGCTGCACCTGGCTCAAAGCAAGCACCAAGGACGTGTGACAGTGGTGCTGTTCTGTTCTTATTTTATACTTGAAGCAAACACTTAGATTTTTTTATAAACACTTAAATATGGACATATCAGATACTTCTCATCTAAAACTGCCTACTCTGGAGTTTGAGAATTTGTGTGGCATGGAGTGATGTATTTTAAATCAGTCTGTGTTGAGCGGACAGCCATCAAGTGCTGGTGGAGCCAACTGTTCCCCCCCCAGAGAGCGTCCCTTCAGTGCTCACGTGGGCCCTCCCACTCGCCCAACACTGGTCAGTGTGTCAGGCAGCGGAGGGCAGGGTGGGCTCTCCCGACTCCCCGTTTAAATCAGCGTCTGAGCCCTCTCCTTGGTCGCTGTCACCATGTCCTGAGGTGTGCCTGGTGAGGTATGCCTGAGTGTGCGTCCTCCTCCCACCCCGTCAGCCCCCAGGGCTCCCTGTTGGAGCTTTAGTTTCTGTCCTGCACACAGCAAGCACCAAGTTTTTGTTGTGCTTAGATAAAGTGCTTTTCCTGTCCTCAGGGGAACAGATGTACTCCACATGTATTGTTAACTTTAATATGAGTGTTCAAAAGGACAACTTAAAGGGCTGGGTAGATGAGGTGCTAACGCCGTAGTTCGCCTGCTTTTGCTGTAAGTCACCTTCACACGTGGTCTGTTGTACGTCACCTTCACACGTGGTCTGTTGTACGTCTTCATTTTGGAGTAGCGGTTTAAGATCTAGAGTAAGTCATGATGTCGTTACTAACATGGTTTAACCTTTTTACATCTTAGATATTTTTGAAGACTATGCTTCTCCTACCACAGCAGCGCAGACCCTCTTATACACTGCTGCGAAGAAAAGAAAAGAGGTATAGTTGTCTCTGTAAATCCTGACCTGCAAGTGACTGGTGGTGATTGCACAGATACCGCTAGTGTTTGTTTGAAAAGCTGTTTTTTACTAACCTGCCACTTTAATTCTGTGTTTCTGTCTTAATAAGGGAGAAGGGTTATTTTATTTTCTTCATTGTAATTGCTTGGTAAAACACTAAAATGGCTTTACTTTTGAAAGTTAATGCGCCATAGTTAATACTATAGTAAAAGCTCATGTAGACTAAAATGGATTCTTCTATTTCTTTAGGTGTTGCCAAAAATGATGGCATTCTGTTATCAAATTCTAACAGACCCGAACTTTGACCCTAGGAAGAAAGATGGAGCCCTGCATGTGATTGGTTCCCTAGCTGATATTTTATTGAAGGTTAAGCTACTCAAAATTTAATTTACTTAATTAAAATGTGAAGCACAGGCAAATAAGAGAATATGAAAGTTGAGCTGACTGTAAATAGCCTTCTTTCTTTCAGCTGTTTCTTTGATAAAAACTTGACTTTGTCATTTTTTTTCATATGAATCTATTGCTATATAAGAAAGATACAAAGTGACTTTAGTGCTATTTCTGATCTTTACAAAAATTAATGCCAGATTATACTTAAGGCACTATTTCTTATTTTAAAGTATGTAATATAGAGGTCAAATAATTTCTCAGAATTATGAATAGAAGTATGTTCAGTGGGAGTTAGACTAGACATACATTAAGAAGTGACCTTTGCTGTGGACAAGTCAGTGAAGCTCAATTTCTGTTTCCTAACAGAAGAGTTTATTCAAGGACCAGATGGAGCTGTTGCTGCAGAATCACGTGTTCCCGTTATTATTGTCTAACCTAGGATATCTTCGTGCGAGAGTGAGTTTTTCTTATGTCTGTTCTGTATCATTGAAATTTCATCTGTAAGGTAATCATTCAACAAGTTGTTTTTGAAAAAATTCACATTTCTTGAGTAAACTCACTATTTACCACCTATCATGGTGAAATGAAGTCTATCAGAATATCCCTTATGGTCACATAAGCTGAATAAAAAATTAACTCATAAGTAGGGAAAGTGTGGTAGTTATTTTCCACTTTGCACACTGGCCTCACATGCTGCCTCTGCAGAGGCCACTGGTGCCACAGCTGTGCACTGTGTGGATTCACAGACAGATTCTCCTTCGGTGGCCAGAACAGGGTGACATTCTGCTGTATCTGAAATCTTTACCCTGATTTCCAGCATGTAGCTAAGCCTTAGTGAAAGGGAGAAAAATACCAATCCATGTCAATGCTGTTTGTGTCCCATGTGTATATTATTTCTAGAACCAATATGTTTATGAAGGTGTAAAAATAGAACTTCTAATTCAAGGGCCTCACATTTATTTTCATAATGACGTCAACACAGATAGCCTTGTTAAAAAACAGCATATGTTAATGTCTCTGCACTCTGAAGCATGGAGTAAACAGGAGATCTCGGTCCCTGGAAAACATCTGGTCAGATGGAGAAGGCTGTGCAGTGGGCATGCCCCGGAGGTGGGCAGCCACCTCCGTGCCACAGGAATCAAGGTTCTCTTGATAAAAGTCCTTAGAGATTCAGATGAAGCACCGTTGATTATTTTGTGCATGTAGAGAAATTAACAAGTACAATAATGATGTAATTCTGTGGCTTAATAGTTTGAAATTTGGTAATCTATATCAGTTTTAAGTTCCTCATTCCAGGGAGAGTGGAGAATTGAGGAGGTGGTGCGGGGGAGGGAGGTGAGGACTGTGGGCGTTTGGCTGACTCGGAAACCGGTGGACCGTGTCTGAGGGAGAAATCCTCTACTGTGAAAAAAAGAAGTAAGGATTAACAAACAAAATCCTCACACTCATGTGAGTGGAAAATGAAGCCAGTCAGTGTACAGATACCCTTAGATTTGACTGTTTTCTTTTTGTGGAAAATGTGGTTGTGCCTAGGTAGAAAGATGGGGAATCTGGAAGTAAGACACTAAGGCTAATAAACTGACCCCCCCCCCCAACATAGTGAGAGCCCTTCCTGGAGGCAGGGGGGGCTGGTGCTGGGCTCCGTGTGTGACTTTGTTGCAAGGCTCACCCAGCAGGGCCCTGCCCGCGTCTCCCCACCACAGTCTTGCTGGGTGCTCCATGCCTTCAGTTCCCTGAAGTTTCACAATGAGCTCAACCTGAGGACGGCGGTGGAGCTGGCCAAGAAGAGCCTGATTGACGACAAGGAGATGCCGGTCAAGGTGGAGGCGGCACTGGCCCTGCAGTCGCTTGTTTCTAACCAGGCACAAGGTGAGGGCAGCGGATATCTTCAGGGTCGGTACAGTCTCCTCAAGAGTTTCTTTTACCTCCCTCCTCACAGAGAGAGTGCTCTGGGTCTCAGAGTATAGGCTTGGGATTTTTGAGGTATTGCTCCACCAGAATTTTGCAGTTTATTCTAGCTATTTTCAGGAGTGTGGTTTTATGAAAAATTTTAGTTGAGGAAGCAGGTTGATAATTGTTGGGCGCAAGTGCAGACTGGACACAGACCTGGGGGTTCAGTTCTGTCACCATGTGGGGGCTGGACTGGATGCAGCAGAACTCCCCTTCTTTCCACATTCTATCAGTTCCGAAAGCAGCAGAGGGCTTTCTAGTGATGTTGGAGAACCCTTTGATTGGGAGTCAAAGTTCAAATAAACATTTGATAATAAATCCAAATTTGTGGGGAACATGAGCAGCTTTTTGCCAACTACTCAATGCTGGGTGAAGATACGTGGGCAGGAGGGTGGGCACAGGAGCATTGGACAGTAGGTTGTGGGGTCCCGAACACCAGGTCGGCACAGCCTTCACATGCAGAACTTCAACACGTGTGTCCTGCTGCCCCAGGGCAGGCGCAAGCCTCCATGTGTAGCCAGTGGGGCTGCTGACGGTCCGGGCGACCGACAACCCTGCTGTCACTCAAGGGCAAGTTGATGTCCCAGGCGTGAGGCGCTGCAGCTGTGGGACTCCCACAGGACGGGTGTGTGTCCCAGCCTGGCGCCCTTGGCTAAGGGCTATCTGAGCTCTCACTATTGGTGGGTGACTGATGTCTTTCCTTTTATTTGCCTTGTCTAACCGAGTTAGCTAAGGAGTACATGAAGCCACACGTGAGGCCTGTGATGCAGGAACTGCTGCACATCATCAGGGAGACAGAGAATGACGATGTGACGAATGTCATCCAGAAGATGATCTGCGAGTACAGCCAGGAGGTGGCCTCCATCGCCGTGGACATGACCCAGCACCTAGTAAGTCTGGGAGAGGGTGTGGCCGGGAAAGAGCATGGCCGGGCACTGGGGAGGGTCAGGAGGCGGCGTGGCCCAGCACCTGTTGGCCAGCCGGGAGGGCAGAGCCCCACACGTAGGGGGCTTTTTCTTTGGTAGAAAAACCTTGACCACTCTCAATAAAGGAAACTCTAGAATGTCAAGCTCAGTTTTATGGGACCGAAATGCTGCCTTGCAAATGTTTGCTCTGATAATTCTGAGTTAGCAGTTTCTATCGTTAGGCTGAAATCTCTCATTTTCTGAGATTTTGTAAGGGTGTTGCTCCAAGTGAGCCTTCTCTAGTCTCCCTTTCTGGGCTTTGAGCCTGGAACTGGATTCCCTTCAGTTTTGGGCAATTGCTTGTGTTTCTTTGACTCTACCTACTGGTTTTTTTCATTATCATCCTGATGGGGAATATTGGGCCAGGACTGAGTCTCTCTTGTCTTCCATGTCTGTCTTCTTTGCCTTGTTCTCTAAGTGATTCTTGCATTTGTCTTCTAAACATTTTAACAAGTTTGTTATTTTAGCTTTTCTTGATTTCAGGTTTCCAGGCTCTCCCTAGTGACCCAGGAGTGTAGACATTTGTTCTTTGCTGTGGTGGCTAATCCATGCCCCACCCGAGTGACTAGGGAGAAAGGATGGCTGTGTTGAGACAGGGCTGTCCTTTCTCCGGGTGTCCAGGCTGCGCTGGCGTACATGTGCAGCCCTCTGCAGACTGAGCAGGAGGGCTGGGTTGACAGTCTTCATTGTTGAGTGTGCTTCTCTTTGCAGGCGGAGATATTTGGTAAAGTTCTCCAGAGTGATGAATATGAAGAAATTGAAGACAAAACAGTAATGGCCATGGGGATTCTGCACACCATCGACACGATCTTGACCGTTGTAGAGGATCATAAAGAGGTGTGCCTCTACTGTTTTAGTAGGTTGTTAATAGTGACATTGATCCACGTTACTATAATTTAAAGTTTTGACTTTAAATTGCTATTTAGTTATGTTGCTCAGTCTTAAAAATCTTGTAAACTTTGGGGAAAGTCAGGTGGTGGTCAGGGAGGGAGCACTGATGCGAGTCCATCCTGTGCTGCCTGCAGGCCAGGGCTGGGGACTAAGACATGTGCCTGGGCAGGGTGAGTCCTCTAGTCTCAGTGGCCGGTGTGGAGTAAACGGGCAAAATTCTGACATTGCAGACCTAGAAACAGGCAAACAGAAGAGCTTAAAGCACCATCTTTCCTATAAGGAGTCCCTTGTAGAGGTAGAATCTGTGTGGGCATTTACTGCATGACTCTCTGCTGAGGGGTAGTTCTTTTGAACGTGGCCACAAGGTGGGTAGAGCGGGTGATGTGTCTGGACAAAGGAGGGAGGTGAGGTTATATCAGGCCCTGCGAGGCTGAAGCTGCACTGTCTGCACAGCAGACACAGCAGCAGGTGTGGTTCTTTGAACAGTGGGTGAAGCCTGGGGCTGCAGTGATGGGGACCCCGGTCATCTCCTGGCAGACCTGCCTTCAGCTGAAAGGCTGCATGTGAGCTTTCACTGCCATATTCATTATTTTATTTTATGAGTTTTATTTAAATTTATTTATGTGTAGGAGAACTGGGGTACAGGCCAGAGGTGTGGAGGTAAGAGGATTTACCAGAGACAGAGTGGGGAGCAGAACAGGCAGATCTATTGAAACCATGGCTGAGGGAAGCCGTGGGAGAGACAGGAGCTATCTGCTGTGCCTGGCCAGGGATTGAACTCCACCTCAGTGGTAACAGGGGTGCCACCAGAGAGGCCCCAAATTGCAGCCTTTTAATTGGACTTGCATATCCACACTTCTTATCCACATTCCTGCATATTTCCCAGTGGTGTGAACTTCTATTAGAAGAACTGGAATGTGACCCTCCCTGGTTGCTCAGGGGGCTAAAGTGCAGCTGTCGGCAGCAACTGTAGCTCGAGTTCGATCTCTGGCCAGGGAGCTGACCCACATGGCGCGGCAGACCTCTCCTTTCTCACCTGCTATTCCTCTCAGCAGTGGATTTCAGTATATCTGCGTGTTCTGCTACCCATTCTCCTGTTGATTCCTCTCACCCCGACACCTCTGGCCTGCACCCCAGTTCTTAGATGCATAAAAAACAAAAAAGAACTGGGGTGTAGGCCAGAGGTTTGACAAAATTTACCAGAAACAGAGTAGGGAGCAGAACAGGCAGATCTACAGAAATCCACTGCTGAGGGTTCTGAGGGGAGCATCTGGTGAGACCGGAGAGGTCTGCTGTGCCCTATGCAATTCAGTTTCCTGGCTGGGGATCAGACTGCAATGGTGATAGTACTGAGACTCAACCCTTAGGCCACCAGGCATGCTCTCATTTTATTTTTCTGTCCTTGTTAAAACTATGTGGGCTTTGTGGTGAAATGGAAATGTTCCAAATGAAATTACAGCATATGTGCTTATCGAGAATTCTTTTACCTTATATTAGAAATTGTGTTTTATTTTTGAAATTTTTAAATGTACTTTTTTCTTATGTTGTTAACTTCTTGACAGTATGTGGTTTCTCCCTTCCTTGTGGTCTCTGTATTTCTCCCGCCACCACAACCCTGATGACTATCACCACAGCCCCTTGTGTTCTTCCCTCCCCTTTTTGCTCCTCTCTAGCCCAGCTCTGTAGTCAGCTTTCAAGGTTTGTCTTTGACCCTTTTATTGGTTTCTCTGTAGTCCACATAAAAGTGAAGTCAGGGCCCTCCCAGGTGGTCCCTGGTGCTGCAGCAGGTTAGGATGCAGCACTGCAAGCTAGCTGCAGCCGCTTCAGTGTGAGATGGATCCCCCAACCCGGAGGTGACCACATGGGTGGCAGACCTCTCCTGACCCGCCCACTGCTCCCCTCAGCAGTGTACTTCATCTACCTGTTCTGCTCCCAACTCTGTCTCTGGTGAATCCTCTCACCACTCTACACCTCTGGCCTCTACCCCAGTTCTGTATGCATAAATAAATAAATCTTTAAAAAAAATTTCATTTGGTAGCATCAACCCTTAATTCTACCCATGTTGCCACAGATATCAGGAATTTATCTTTTGGACCTTATATTTTAAATTTGAAGAGACCTTAGAAACCAGTGGGTCCCCTTTCCCCAAGTATGCATGCAGGTGTAGGATGGACAGCAGGAGAGGGAGCAATTGGATTGGAAAACATTTTATCTGCTGGTTTTATTCTTTTTTTGAATTGAGGTGACGTTGGCTCACAGTGCTGTGAATGATTCAGGGGCACAGGAGCACAGCTGTTCAGTGCCTGTGCCCACACTGAGCTCCTGATGCTGGATCTGCTTTGTGTCTCACAGAGGAGTGTGTAAACTTGCTGTGATTAGCAAGGGAGGGGGCCCGGGTAAAATCCAGAAGCTTCCTTACCTACAGATGGAAAACTTAAATCCTCAATGAAATTTCACCTGCTCACTCAGTTCCTGAGGACGTTTTTCACACCCTCCCAGAGATTTTATACTGAAACATACAATCAAAAAGTGAGGGTGCATATTTTACTTTTCCAAAAACTAAGGCAGTTCATGTACCCTTTTTGATTTTTGTTTTTTAAGAATTTATTTATTTGTGAATATAGAACTGGGGCACAGGCCAGAAGTGAAGGGGTGGTGAGAGGATTCGCCAGAGACAAAGTGGGGAGCAGAACAGGCAGATCGATTGAAATACACTGCTGAGGGGAGCAGTGGGCGGGCCAGGAGAGGTCTGCCGCGCCATGTGGATCACCTCTGAGGCCGGAATGGAACTCATGCTGAAGTGGCTTTAGCTTCTTAGTGCTGTGCTTTACCCTGCTGCGCCAGCAGGGAGGGCCCTGCATGTGTCAACTTTTATGTGAAGTTTAGGATTGTCTTAAAGATCCCATTGATATTTTTATTGGGATAATTAAGTATATAGATTGGTTTAGGGGTCATCATGGTGAATTTATTTTAAAGATTTATTTAAAGAACTGGGGTACAGGCCAGAGGTACAGGAAGAAGATTTCTCCAGAGAGTGGGGAGCAAAATAGGCAGATCCACTGAAATACATTGCTGAGAGGAGCAGGGGGCGAGACAGAAGTCTTGCAAGCCGTTTGGATCACCCCTGTGGCTGGGGACTGAACTCACCATGCAGTAGCTGCAGACAGCTCTATAGTGCTTCATTCCAACCCCTTGTTCCACCAGGGAGGGCCCATCATGATGTATTTTAAACTAAATATTCGAAATTTGTCTTTAGGTTACTCAACAGTTAGAAAATATCTGCCTGCGTATCATCGATCTTGTTTTACAGAAACATGTAATTGGTAAGTTCAAAGACCAAGAATACAGGTAAACAGAATTTTTAAAAAAGATTTATTTATTCATAGAGAACTGGGGTACAGGCCAGAGGGCAGGGGCGGTGAGAGGATTCACCAGAGACAGAGTGGGGAGCAGAACAGGCAGA
>NW_004567105.1:36576226-36606441 GCF_000260355.1 Condylura cristata
ATAGAACTCGTGCCAAAGTGGCTCTGGCTAGCTTCATAGTGCTGTGCTTCATCCCATTGTGCTGCCACGGAGAGCCATAAACAGAATTTTTAAAGATTTCATGAACTTCAACTGTGTTTTCAGCCCTTGAGATTCAACAACCTGGACAGTTTTGAGAAAGAGAAGTTTGCATTCTTTTCATATTTTTGATATACTTTCTACAATTAGAGGTTATCTTTATTTTCATGCAAACTTAATACATCCAATTAAAAGTTTTGTTTGTGCAATTTCTAAGGGACAGAATTTTATAGTTCACATTTTTTTAAGCGATAAACTGGAATGTTGCTAAGGTGGTTATGTTAATGTGGGATTGAAAAATGTGAAATGGTAGGTATGTGTCTTCTCAGAATTGTGGTATTTTTCGGTTATTTGTGGTGGTGCCTGACATGGGAGCTCTCAGCCCTTGATGCTGGAGGAGGTAGGTGGTAGACGGGGGCCTTCCCAGGAGACAAAGCCGAAAGCGCAGGCCCAGAGAGAGGTGGAGGAGAAGTAGGACCCTGCTCCAGATCCTTGTCCACCCAATCACTGTAACTCCAGCTACCAGGTCTAGTGTGGGTGGTAATGCTTGAGTGTCTACGTGCAGATGGATACACATGTTATGATGCTGTATTCATACATATAAAATAGAAATCCCATAGAGACAGAAAGTATATAAACAACTTGTGTTGTATATTTATGTGCAATTTCCTTTTGATTGAGGGTAATAATAAATATGTGCTTTCCTTTGTTTGAACTCCCCTGCTTGGGTATAATTGTCTTAAAGTAAATTGAAAAAAAATACTATACATATTTTATAAGTTTCACAAATTAATAAAATTCTGTACAGCCTATAGTATGTGAAAATAAGTGAGACAGGCAGATATTTCAGCCTGGCTTCATAAAACACTCCAAAGAATATTAATGACTTCATAATTTTAAAGTCCTTTTCATATTTAATGTTCTGGCCTGAGAGCAGCAGGATAGTCTTACCCACTTCTAATGTAGTTTTGTAAGTGTGAACACTGTTTTCCATATCGCGACAAAGACATTTTTATTTCAGTGTTTCCAGTAAGGTGAGTCACAGCAGATCTTTGCTTTGCCCTATGGGGTTGTTGGGGGCGTGCAGGGAGGCAATGCTGATGACCAGGAATACTGAGGACGTTAGCACTGAGAGGCCTGGTGTGTGTCGCTGGCCGTGGCCCTGTTCTGTGTGGTGTTGGCTGGCCCTCTAACTGGACGTTCTTGTCTTTCCAGAATTCTATGAGGAAATTCTCTCGTTGGCATACAGTCTGACCTGCCATGGTGTCTCCCCTCAGATGTGGCAGCTGCTGGGTATCCTGTATGAGGTCTTCCAGCAGGACTGCTTTGAGTACTTCACAGGTGTGGCTCCACTAGGCGTGTCTTTGCCTTGTTGTTTCTGGACAGCATTTCCTGTGACTTGCACAACACTCCAGTTCTAGCACTCACCAGAAAATAGTTGATCTCAGTCCTGTGGATAGAGTGAAGCTGCTCTTTCGGGCCAGTTGTGGCCACCTTTGTGCCTGCAGAGCTGGCCCCCTCTGAATTCAACATCTGTCTGCCAAGCGCTGACTGTATTCCATGTCCTGTGGCAGCTTTGTACTAGGACGGAGACAACGTAGACAGCCCCTGTCATTTCCACTCTTCTTTCTGGGGAGGGAATCATAGATGAGCAGGAAAAAGTGTGGTGTGTCAGGCGGTGCTGAGCTCTGTGGAGAAAGAAGAAAATTGAGGCCAACTCCAGCAGTGAGCGATGAGTTTTCATCTCTCCTCCTCTGTAGAGAGGCTTTCTGGTGTGTAGCAGTTTGTGGTTGAGAGGGGAGATAGTGGTATGAGGGTGCTTCCATGGGAATAATATATGTCTATTTCTGTTACTCAAGTCTCTTTGGGATTTTGACTTTCTCCCCAGACATGATGCCTCTCCTGCATAACTACGTGACAATAGATACCAACACTCTACTCTCCAGCCCCAAACACCTAGAAATACTCTTCACAATGTGCAGAAAGGTGAGTGTGTGCCAGCCTGTCTTCCTCATGGCTCTCATCAGCGTTTCGGGGTCTGACATGAGGACACGCCTCTAGTTCCTCTAAGTGTTTAGTTCAGTGTTGCCTTTGTCCACACATATTTTTGGTTTATATTTTCAAATCTAGCTTGGGATTGTGATTTGAAAATATAAATATAATGCATTGTGCTTAAAAATGTTTCCCACTTTTGTAACTATACTTCATAATGTTCAGGGTCAGTAATTGTTCTTGAAAAAGATTCAGGTTTGCTTGCTGAATAAGGAAAAATGCTAGGAAATGAATACATGGTTTGTCTTTCACTGATTTTTGTTTTGATCAAACATATGTAGTAGCTATCAGCTTCAGGTGAGTTGAACACGAGTAAGACAAAGTTGGAATCACTGGAAAACAGCAGCATTTAGCTCAGTGCTGGGTCGTTTATAAGCTGCATACATGGTGGTGGACACAGCCATGTATGTCTGTTGTGTCACCTTTGTCATAAGCTCTGGGTTTTTCTTTGGCTGTATCTTGGTATCATTGATGACTAGTTTTTTTCTTCCTTCTGTGCCTAGATGCATACACATAATATAATCAATTCATATAAATGGAGGCAATATTATGAATGATTATAATATAAACAGCTGCCTAAAGCTGGCAGAGTTAAAAGTTCACATAACCAGAAAACCTTGGAGCTGATAGTGAGAGTGGGTGTGCAGTCTGTCTGGGGAAGGGTGTGCGTCAGCCCCTCCATGTCTTGCCCATGGGGTCTGGGCTGATCCCACTTGCGGTCTCCATGCCTGGGAGACGTGTAAAGGAAGGACAGAAGAGTAGACACTCACTTGGGTCTGTTAAATAGAACCTGACCACTTGTAGTTCTTGGGTTACTCCCTGCATTACCCGTGTCAGGGAGCTGCTAGTGAGGGAAGGTGGTAGTGGAGAGCCTGACAGCCCCAGAGTCCCTCCATCATGCACGGCTGCTCCACATTATGGGGGGCAGAGTAAGAGTGATGTCCTAGCACTTACCAAGTCACTAAAGGTATTTCTTAATGCTTTTATTAACAGCTAGTGTGTGTTGAACTCTCACCAAATGCCAGTTGTCTCTGCAGAACTTACTGTGTATTATTTAGACTTGACAATGCCGTGAAGGACCACCTTTTTGTCAGAAAGGAGCTGGGGGCACAGTCTCTTGCCTGGTGCCCCATGGTTAGTGAATCACCCTCTGTCTCAGAGCTAATGTGGGTTGAGTCGGATCTGAGCCAGGTGCCCAGTGCCAGAGCCCGTGTTTAAGTTTACTGTGAAATAATTTGTGTCTTCCCCTTTGGAAGGAAAAACAAAACAAGCAAGGAAATGGAGTTTGGGCAAAGGGAGTGACCGTTCTCTCTGTGCCATACAGCTCCGGGAGCAGGTGCCTGGTTAACCTGCTCTCAAAGTCGGGGCGCACATATACAGGGCAGACTGGGTTTTTTTTCCTGAACCCACACATGCTTGGGTACTGTTGAGGGGTCCTCGTGTGAGCGGTGCTGGCATCTGGCTCATACCCCAGCTGCCGTGGTCCACAGGTGTGTGGTCGTCTCTCTTCACTGTTCAGGTGTTCACCTGCACAGTCTTACTGTACCACTTTAATGCCCCTGTGGAAAGGACTAAAATTAAATAAATGAGAGTGTTCAATATGTCACCTTTATTGGGAACTTCCTTTGAAGTCATTTTTCTATAAGTTCTGTTTTTCTATGAAATTATTCAGTTCATCTAAGTTTTCAAATATATAAGGAATATAGGCTTCATGGTGTTCTCTTATTTTTAATCTTGCCTTGATCTGTAGTTATGTCTATTTTTTTCCTGGTATTTTTAAAAATTTAACTTCCATTGCTTTTTAGAATAATTTTGGCAAAAACTGCCTTCTTTGTTAAACCTTTTCTGAATGAATCTGGTTTTGGTTTTTCTCTTTTACCTTTTGTTGTCTTTAGCTTTCATTTCTCTCACCTTTATTTCTTTCTAAATTATTATTATAATAGTTTATTTTTGCATCATTTTGTGTCTTTTCCATCTCAGTTGTAATCCCCGTGGGCTTCCCATTATCAGTTCACCCATGTGGCATCACCATAGTCCAGTGCAACCCCCACAACCCATTTTTGATCCCATTCCCCACTCCACCCCCGTAAACTGTCTTTGGTATATAGTTGTTCATTATTATCACTAATCCCAATCCCCCAAGCCCCCCCCCCGCAACCCAGCCCCGGTCCTTTATGCTCCTGCTATGTGTGAAACCATCTGGTATTTCCCTTTTCTTTCTGGCTTATTTCAGTAAGCATGATATCTTCCAGCTTCATCCATGTTGCTGCAAAAGGCACGTGTTTCTGTTTTTTGATCGCTGAATAATATTCCATTGTGTATATGTACCACATCTTTTTAATCCACTTTTTAATTTACTTTTGGGCATTTGTGCTGCTTCCATGTTTTTCCAATTGTAAATAAAGCAGCAATAAACATGAGGGTGCAGGTGTCTTTTTGAATCAGTGTTATTTTGTCTTTTGGGTAGATACCTAAGAGTGGGATTGCTGGGTCATCTGGAAGCTCCATTTTTAGCAGTTTGTCTCTCACCTTTATTTCTTTAGGTTAATTCTGTTCTTTTTCTTATGTCTTGTGCTTGGATCCTTAACTTAGAAATTTTTTCATCTTAACTTTTTTTTTTTATAAATTTTTTAAAAAAGTTTTTATTTATGCATATAGAACTAGGGTATAGGCCAGAGGTGTAGGGGCAGTGAGAGGTTTCACCAGAGACAGAGTGGGGAGCAGAACAGGTAGATCAACTAAGTACACTGTAGAGGGGAGCATCAGGTGAGATAGGAGAGGTCTGCTGCACCATGTAGTTCACCCCCCCTGACCGGGGATCGAACTTGTGCTGAAGTGGCTGTGGCTAGCTTCATTGTGCTATGCTTTAACCCGTTGTGTCACCAGGGAGGGCCCTCATCTTAACCTAATACAAACATGCTTCTGTGAGCCTCTTGGGGACCTTCTTAAGGGGCAACCAGATTTTATGTCTGAATACACACATTGCAGAGCTATAATAGTGAAAACAGAATCGGCAACAGGGGGACAGTTTGGTCTTTGTTGTCTCTGCACAGCCATAAATGGCTGTAATGTTCATGGAAAGTATTCCCAATTATAAAGTCCACGTGGGGAATGAAAGTGTATGTAATTCCAAATTATGGTTATTATTATGAGAAGTAGGTGTATATGAACAGAAAAACAGAATAGCACAGAGTTTGCTTCATTGTTAAATCAGAAGTCTGGTTTGTTTTCTTTCTTTTTCTTTTTTTAAAGATTTATTTATGCATCCAGAACTGGGGTACAGGCTAGTGGTGCAGGGGCGGTGAGAGGATTTACCAGAAACAGAGAGGGGAGCAGAATAGGCAGATGGACGAAGTATGTTGCTTAGGGGAGCAGCGGGCAGGTCAGGAGAGGTCTGCCACGCCATGTGGATCACCTGCAGGGTAGGCGGGGATCGAACTCATGCTGAAGTGGCTTTAGCTTCTGAATGCTGGGCCACCAGGGAGGGCCCAGTTTGTTTTATTTTAATTTCATTTTGTTTTGTTGTCTGAGGATGGCTTGTTTATCAGGATGATTAACTCATATAACTTCCTTTGTTAATCCAAAGTTAAGTAAGTAAATTATTCTTCCTTCTAAGAAATAAAACTGGCTAGGAATGATATGTGGGCTTTATTTTCACCTTCCTCTGCTGGGTTGGCAAAGTAAATTTAGACAGCAAGCAAAGCTGTGATTCTAAAGGCCTGATTTTTATGGCTATTTGCCTCCTGTGGACTCATTTGAATTCTCTGTCCGGCCACTCACTGCTAATCTGATTGTATCCACCGCAGGTCCTGTGTGGAGATGCTGGAGAAGATGCAGAGTGTCACGCGGCCAAGCTCCTTGAGGTCATCATTCTCCAGTGCAAGGACAGGGGCATCGATCAGGTGTGTGTGTGTGCGGAAGCCTTGCCCTCGAAATGCCATCACGAACTCAAATTTCTGGGCTCTCCTGCCCGCCTGTCTGCACAGGTGTTTTCTTCTTCACTTTTTATGACTAACCTGCCCCTTTGGTGTCAAGGGAAAAAAAAGAAGATGAACATTTTATATATACAGTGATGGAAAATTTAAAAGAAAGACTTTGTGCTTGTTGGTGCAAATTATATTTAAATGACAAAGAAAAACTCCCAAGCTATCTGGAAATCATGTCTTGTATTCTAGCCGAGAAGGATGTACTCAAAAAATTCTGCAGTGGTTTAAGAAGCTAGCAAGTCCATCATGAAGGTGTGGGTATACGAGCTTCTGTTCAGCTGGGTTCCCACCATTCTAGGTTTTCCCTTTGATTAAGTTAAGCACTCCCACATTTCTTTTTAACCCAAAATGACGATACCATGCAAAAATGAAAAGTTTTTCTACTAATTTAAAATGTATTCTAAATTTTCAAGACAAGTCAACTTTTGATACTATTGTGGTATGATGTTCAACTTCTGGGGAAAAAAAGGTCACATATTCTTCCCAAACTG
Organism: Condylura cristata; assembly: GCF_000260355.1. NCBI lineage: Eukaryota > Metazoa > Chordata > Mammalia > Eulipotyphla > Talpidae > Condylura > Condylura cristata. Next base: position 36,582,813 of record NW_004567105.1, read on the forward strand.
GTGTTTTCTTGTTGTTCAGTGATGTCTGCTTCATGTTTTCCAAACAGCAGTCTTACTGAGCTCTGACTCGCCTATCGTCCCATCACGCCTTTGGAGTGCAAGCTCCAGGGGTTTCGCCACACGCACAGAGGGTGCAGTGGTCCCCTCCATCTGCCCAGGACATTTCATCATCATCCCATCGTCTCATCTCCCCTTAGCACGCCCCGGCTTATTTCCTTTTCTTGGTTCTGCCTGTTCTAGACCTTTCCTATCATGGGGTTGTACGGGGTCTTCCTGAATGACTCCCTGCTCAGTGTCCTGTCTGAGAGACTCTCCCGTGGGACCATATCCTCGCTTCTCTACTCTTGGTGCCGAAGGCTCCACTGTGTGGATGTGTCACTTCTGCCTGTCTGTCAGTCAGTGCACACACACACACACACACTGTTTCCACTTCTTGGCCTCTGTGAATAAGGTGTGAACACTTGTGTTTGAATTTTTCTGTGGACATGTTTTCATGTCTCCTGTCACATGCTGGGTGGTAGTGACTCCATGCTCAAACATCTGAGGAGTTGCCTGGATGCTTCTCAGCTGCCAGTGAAGAGTGAAGTCTGCTTTCCTCAGACTTCACTGGAACCTGCTTTATTTGTTTTTGTGGCTATTTATTTATCTATTGCATAGAACAACTGGGGTGTAGGCCAGAGGTCGGGTGGTGGGGGTGGGGAGGGGGCTAGAGGATTTCCCAGAGACAGAGTGGAGAGCAGAACAGGCAGATCTACTGAAATCCACTGCTGAGGGGAGCAGCAGGCCAGACAGGAGAGGTCTGCTGTGCCATGTGGGTTAGTTCCCTGGCTGGGAGTCAAACCCAGGCCATAGCAGAGATGTCACTGAGACTTAACCTTAGCATGCAGTGGTGAATATTTGTTAAATGAAACTTTACTTTTAAGAGATCAGAAAAAGAGCTGTTTGAACTTCAGTTTATATTTTCTTTACACAGGACTTGTTTGATTATAGTAACAACTCCTAATGTAACCTCTGTCCTGTATGTGTGTTCTGTCTCCTCTGAATGCTCTAATGAGTAGGAGAAGAAATCAAGAGTTAACTTACGCCTCTCTCTTTCTTTTTTTAAAGGTTTATTTATTTGTGCACACGGAACTGGGGTGCAGGCCAGAGGTGCAGGGGCGGGTGAGAGGATTCAGCAAAGACAGAGTGGGGAGCAGAACAGGCAGATCGACGAAGTACACTGCTGAGGGGAGCAGTGGGCAAGACAGGAGAGGCCTGCTGCGCCATGTGGTCACCTCCAGGGTGGGGAGGTCAAACTCTGGCTGAAGTTGCTGCAGCCAGCTTGCAGTGCTGTCCTTTAACCTGCTGTGCCACCAGGGAGGGCCCTAACCTAGGAGGCCTCTGTCTTGGAGCACTGCACATAATCATATTAGATTTAATGTATCATCCTAAACAAAGCTAGTAGTCCTCTGATCCTAATGTGTTTGTGATTCTTCCTGCTAATGGAAATAATAAAGTGAACTCTTAAACTTCTACATGGGACATCGATTTTAAATTTACTTTCAATGGATACTTTTAAGATTTTTGAATATTTTATGTTCACAACAAAATTGAGTGGAAAGTGTAGAGATTTCCTGTATACCCCGCAGCTGTATCCCCCCACCCCCACCCCTTTTTCCCCGTCCCCACGGGAGCTGTTCCCTGGTATTGGTGTGTGAGTCTTCCTTCATACAATACCTGCCCCCCCCCGCCAAGTCCATGCCTCACATTAGGGTTCACTTGGTCTTGTGCTTTCTAGGGGTCTAGACAAACTGATCCCAGGTGTCCATCATCCTGGTATCCTACAGAGTAGTTTCTATAGAGTAGGTCCTCCATTATACCTGTTCATCCTTTCTCCCCCTGAAATTTGATTTTTTAAAAAATTTTATTTTAAAATGAGCTTGTATTAGATCTATTTATTTTTACACAAATAATTTCAAGCTGTTTTTTTCATTTGATAATAACCATTAGGAAATACTTGTAGTGTATTTAGTTTGTATTATGATTTAGAATTGGAGTCAGGTAGTCTTCTTTTAGTGTATAAGTCTGCTGTCCTCTCTTCTCTCTCTCACCAAAAAGATTTTCTTTCTCAAGAGCAATCCTGATCCTGCCATACTTATTCTCAGGCCCTTTCCTTTATCTCCACCTTTGCCCGTCACCTTGCACGTGGCTGATCTGCATTTGGGTCGTTGCTGCTGCTACAGCAGGAGCTCTCAGGAACTGTCTTCAGCTCGTGGGATCTGCGTGTAGTTGGGGTGGGGACGGGGGTCCAGTGGTGAGGGGGAGGTGTGGGTGAGGTTAAAGGGTGGGGAGGCAGGATGGGGGCTTGCTGGACTGCTCCAAGGCCTTCTCCTACCCATGTCACCTCTGAGATTTTACAAGAACGTAAACCTAATAATTCAGGAAGTGACAAATAAGCAGAAGTTCTGTCATGGCGTGTTTTACTTGTTGACGACTCTTTTTACCAACGGGCGTCTTTCTAGCAAAGCCCCGGTTCTCCCTGAGTGTGGCTGACTCTCTGTCCTCATCCCTCCAGTGCATACCACTTTTCGTCCAGCTGGCCCTGGAGAGGCTGACCCGAGGGGTGAACACCAGCGAGCTGCGTACCATGTGTCTGCAGGTGGCCATCGCTGCCCTCTACTACAACCCCGAGCTGCTGCTGCACACACTGGAGAGCATTCAGCTGCCCCACAATCCCGGGCCTGTGACCGCACAGTTCATAAACCAGTGGATGAACGACACCGACTGTTTTCTTGGGTACGTGACTTTTGGCTTTGATGCTGCTTTTCTGTTTCACAAAACTGGACTGCTGGACATGTGCACATCACAGAATGCAGCAGGCCGCTCTTATACCCGGGTGTCGGCCGTGTGCTCTTAGCATTGTGTTGGGGGGTTGGGGCTGTGTACGGTGTGAACTAATGTGAAGGACGGGCTGTTTTTGACTTACAGGTTTATTTCCAACTTCATGGGGAAGTGTTTCTCCAGGTTTCACTTGAAGTGCCTGTCCAGGTCATTAAGTTTCTCTGGGTAGAAATGTTCTAAACGGGCCCCTTTGTCAGGAAGGTGCTGGTGAAGGCCCAGCACACCATCTCGGATAGTAAACTCCCAGCAGATCTCAGAGCACCAGCGGTCAGAGGCGAGTGAGGAGGAGGTCGTCTTGGCCCAGCTGCCCCCTGGGAGGAGAGCTTGGCCTTGTGGGAAGCTCTTACCTCATTTTCAAACTCAGGGAAGTGGGAGTCCTCCTGGCAGCCTCATGCCTTGGCCCACTCAAGCCACCCCACACAGGCTGGAGACTGTGTCACCTAGCACTTGAACTAGACTGACAATTGACTTGCTGGAAACACCAGAAGGAGCTAGTGCTCACTTACAGATTTACAAGGCGGCATGGAAAGGATGTAGGTGGGCACTGCTAAGTGCCGTGAGGGTGGTGGGGCAGGCATGGTGGGGGGTTGTCACACACGGTGGTGGTCTCATTCTGCTTGTAGGGGTCTGGAGTTTGTCCTGACATAGATTTTTCATAAAAGCCTTGAAGGGAACAACATACTTTAACTTGTGCCTAATGTTATCTGTGACAAAGTGGACAGGCCAGTGAGTACAGGCTGGGGCCTTCACAGATGTTTCTTCATTGGTATCACTCAGCAGTTCCCCAAAGGTGGGCAGCCAGTTGTTAGGTTGGACATGCCTAGGGCAGCCTACTGGAGCCCCCTTTCTGCTGTCACCCTCTTGGTTGACCTCAGCCAGGTGCTGGTGGACACCCTGGTCCAGCCCCAGCCTACTTACCTGCTGCACTTCTGTGGTTCCAGTGACCCTGCAGGAAACAGCAGCAGCAAGTCATATGGTCTCATCACCTGCGCTCTCATTTTTATGGTTGGGTGACTCCCTGAATGTTTCCTTCATTCTGCCATTTTAAGAGCCTTGATACCAATACAGCAATTTTTTTTATTCTTGATTTTTTTTAACTGTGAACAACTTGGAAGAAACACTTTGCAGAAAATGTGTGGCATATATTGATATATTGGTCCAACTTTTTACCTTCAGAATGGAATTTTTCTTATCTTGCCACGGTAGAAGATGTTTCACAGATTTACTTGCAAATCTGCTCAGCTTATGCAGAGTTTTTGAAATAGGGTGGGGGGTGGTTAGTGCAGAGTCCCTGTGCCCACAAACTTTGTAGATCAAGTGAATGGAGCCAGAGTTGAAGGTACTCTTCCTTCTTCTGTCTGATAAGAATTTTATGCTGTCAAATACAGATATTCCTGTTTTAGTAAGGCTCCTTGTTCCAATTCCCAGATATACAACTTTTGTTAATCACAATTTGATACAGTATCAAGGTTTATCATAATTGTAGACTTCCTTTGGCCTCTGGTGATGTCTAGATTGCTGTGGACTTCATGCAGCACAGGGGCACCACAGCAGAAATGTCATGTGCCACCTTGAGAGTGCCCCTGGATGCTCCTTTCTGTAGTTATTACCATATGTGTCCTCTGTCTCACTGCACGTCTTGTCTCCTCTGGGATGGGCAGGCATCACGACCGGAAGATGTGCATCATCGGCCTGAGCATCCTCCTGGGACTGCAGAACCGCCCTCCTGCGGTCGATGCCGTGGCAGGGCAAATCGTGCCCTCTGTCCTGTTCCTCTTCCTTGGCCTTAAGCAGGTCTGTGCTACCAGACAGCTGGGGACCCGGGAAGATCGCACCAAGGTAGAGAAAGCCGACGTGGAAGAAAACGGTAACTCGGTCTGCTTGCAGTGGATGCTAGCACTGATCTTGATGTGAAAACGCATTCTCTTTGAATTTCAGTCTATTCAGAGTCAGTAGACAGATTTGTTTTCTTTTCCACACATTGCACATTTCACAAATATTTTGGATTTGGCTGTGTTAGTTATATCACATGGGGTAAATTTAGATTTGTTAACTATTTGACACTTAAATGATAATTTTTGTTTGTTTGTTTAAAAAGTTATTTATTTATGCATATAGAATTGGGGTATAGGCCAGAAGTGCAGGGGCGGTGAGAGGCTTCACCAGAGACAGAGTGGGGAGCAGAACAGGCCAGCTGACGAAGTACACTGCTGAGGGGAGCAGTGGGCGGGTCAGGAGAGGGCTGCCACGCTATGTGGGTCACCTCAGGGACTGGGTTTGGACTTATGCTGAAGTGGCTTTAGCTTCTAGGTGCTGCGCTTTAACCCACTGCGCCACCAGGGAGGGCCCTACATGATAGATTTTTTTTTTTTTAAAGTTTTATTTATTTGTGCATACAGAGCTGGGGTGCAGGCCAGAGGCTCAGGGGTGGTGAGGGGCTTCACCAGAGACAGAGTGGGGAGCAGAACAGGCAGATCGACGAAGTACACTGCTGAGGGGAGCAGCGGGCAGGTCAGGAGAGGTCTGCTGTGCCATGTGGTCACCTCCGGGGCAGGTGGGGATCGAACTCATGCGGAAGTGGCTTTAGATTCTCAGTGTTGTGCTTTAACCCGCTGCACCACCAGGGAGGGCCCATGATAGATTTTTTGAGTCTGATGCATATTGTCATTCCCTGGGAAGTACATTTACAATGGAATGAAGTGGCCTTGATGATGCGTCACCCAATATTTCATGTTCTTATCTGTGCAGATCACAGCTGTAAGTGAAGTAACCTGTCAGGTTGAGACAGCTAGCTCCAGAGAACAGGTTACTAGGAGAGCCTGATGTTTAAAAGATGGTTCTTAGCAGACTCATCATCAGAAACTTGACTTGGAAGACAGTTGTGGTTACTATATTAAACTTTTCAAATAAAGCACCTAAATGAGAGTTGCAACATTGAGTGCTACAGTAAGATGGTCAGAGTCAAGCCTATTAGTTCTCTATTTTATTTAATGATGTAAAGTTTTCTGGTAGGGCCAGGAAATAACATTATCCAACTCCAAGGGAAGTGTTTTTGTTATTTGGTTAAAAACAGAGGCTTCCTGGGCCCTCTCTGGTGGTGCAGCGGGTTAAAGCACAGCACTAAGAAGCTAAAGCCACTTTAGTGAGTTCAATCCCCGCCCCAGAGGTGACCCACATGGTGCAGCAGACCTCTCTTGACCCGCCCACTGCTCCCCTCAGCAGTATACTTCATCGATCTGCCTGTTCTGCTCCCCACTATGTCTCTGGTGAATCCTCTCACCGCCCTGCACCTCTGGCCTGTACCCCAGTTCTGTATGAACAAATAAATAAATCTTAAATCAACAACAACAAAAAACTAGAGGCTTCCTTAACCGAGAAAAATCAGACTTTGCTTGGAAAGGATATGTTCCATGCTAAATTCTATGTCCTCAGCACGTGTGGTGTCAGGCCGTTCTGCCTCACCTCAGTTTGTGCAGCACATGGGCTGCTCGTCTCCAAGCCCTAACTTACTGTGTTCTGTTTATGTTTCAATTCCATATAACTGGAGGGTTTGTTTGTTTTTTTGGCTGAGTATGTACCAACAATTACAGAGTTCCTTTTTCAGTGTCTTATATTTTCTAACATCTTACTTTGCTTGTTCTTCATTGGCTTGTAATTTATATGACATGGGGGAAATTTTTCTAGCAAAATCCCAGATTCCCCTGAATTTCTTACTGAAGTATAGAATGATTGATGAGCAAAGGTATTTCTTGCTTGTCTCGTTACGACATATGTGGGATGAAAAAGGATCACTCAGAGTCCATCTCCAGAGCAGCGAGGAGCCTAGAGGAATGGCACCAAGAAAATGCAGCCTAGCTCCAAGGGCAGTCTCATTTTTATTTAGAATCAGACAGAAAATAAGAAGATCAAAGAAGCAGGCGGGCAAAGGGGGAATGCACAAGTGTGTAGGGGTTGTGCAAGCAGCTGGCCCCAGGCAGGGCTGGGAAGAAGGAAAAAGTCAAGGAAACTTCAGTGTTTGTGCTCCTCTAACCGAGACACTGATTGCAGTTTCTGCACGTGCTGTTTTCAGCATGTATAGAGCTGCTCAGCAGAGCTTTTGCCAGAGCAGTTCCCCATCTCAAACTTGCCCTATTTCTGTATATGATCTTTTCAGCATTTATAGGTCCTCATATCAGAACTTTTGCCCTGAGAGGCTTCTTATCGCAAATTTTCCCTATTTCTGTATACTGAGAGGCACAAAATAGTCAAAGCAAAGAATAATCAAGGCAAAGACACAGAACAGTTGAGGCACGCAATAATCCCAGTTCCCACACTTGTTGACTTTGTGATTATACCTTTGTGGTTTACACACACACTCATCTCAGTGGTCAAAACTATAGTTTCTTGTCTTATCCCTAAAATGACCTGCAGTTTAATCCAGGCACTCTATGTTTTGTAGACTAATTTTGCATGAGTATTGCCTACTGTGGCTTCACTGCAGCTTTTCCTTGTAGCTGGGCTTTGTGCTTACTGCCTCCTGGTTATCGGCAGCACTGACCTAACTGCTTGGCACAGAGCAGCACTGCAAATAGATAGAGAAGCCAGGGCGCTGCACAGCTCAGCGCTTAGCTTCTCAGCCTTCACAGCTGCTTTACTTTTCCTTTACATTTCTGAATATTTTTTGTTTCTAGTAGCAGAAATGACCTCTTCACCTCACCATTTCTGAGCAGTTATCAGCCCTATTAGTTGTAGAGAGGCCCAGATTCTCAGTGGGAGTCATTGATGTTTAAAGCACATGCACTGATCGCACAATCACGTTAGGTCTTTTTCAACAAAAACGTTCATCCTGGAGTCTGTGGCTAAATAGTACTTTTATGCGAGTATGCAGCAGCTGCAGCAAAGCAGCAGTCAGCTCACCCAGGTCCTGGATGCAGGCCTAGAGGAGGAGACACAGGAGAACAAAGTCATATCCAGTTTAGCAAACTGCACTGTGGATAGGACTAATGACTACGTAAAATTACGGGGTAGTTTTTTCATTTCCTGACTGACATTGCCTGATTTTTGTTTTATGGAATTTCATATTTTACTGTATGTGTTTTGACTTCTTTCAACTCTTCCATGGGTTTGCAGAGGAGATTTCAAGTGATGAGGAGGACACAAATGTGACCGCTCAGGCCATGCAGTCCAACCCCGGGAGGGGTGAGGAGGAGGAGCAGGAGGAGGACTGGGATGAGGAGGTGCTGGAGGAAACGGCCCTGGAGGGCTTCAGCACCCCACTCGACCTGGACAGCAGTGTGGACGAGTATCAGTTCTTCACGCAGGCACTGCTCAGTATGTCTTCACTCCCTGAATCTTCAGATGTGTTTTCCAGACTCTCTTCATTTCCTCTCGTTAGAAGTTGTTTTGGGATCTGCCTGATAGTACTTTAGATTCTAAAACTTTTATTTTTATTATAGAGATTCTCCAAAATACACAAAACTGGAGAGAAATGCATGGTGAATCACCCAGCCCCACAGCCTCCATGGCTGTAGAGTCGGGCTGGCTGCAGGTTCCCTCCCAAGGTGACCCAAGCCCGCGTCCGTCTGAAATGCGCGTCCAGTCCCTGGACGTGGACACCTGCTTTTGCAGAAAAGACTCAAGTTTTATCTCTGGCGTACGTTGCTTAAACATTGTGACTGTAATCTTAATAGCATTCACAGTCCCCATGGGAAGTGCAGTCCAGACGCTTTAACCACATGAGTAGTTACCACCTTGCTGACACTGTGAATGTGGTTCAAGAACTCAGAGATTGGGAGAAATAGTGGTTACACAAACACCACAGATTTAAATTAAGCTCTATAGTTAACAAGACCTGTGTCAACCAATGCCAGCAACCCAGTATAAAAATGGAAGCAATAATTGGGAAATTTACAGAATTAAAACTAAAAAAACCAATGAAGATATCTAGAAAATTATTATAAAGAAATTATGACCTTCCCCCACAAGATTCTCCTTAATATCAGTTGTTTTTTCAAAGTTACATAGTCTTTCTCTGATTGCATCAAACTAACTTATTTCCACTGATGGACAAATGAGCATTTCTTGTTTTTGTTTTATTTTTTTAATATTACAAGCAATATTAAAGTGGACGTCCTTGCATGTAAAGTGCTGTCCCTGCACATTAGAGCTAGTTGAATGTGCTGCCATTATCTAGTACGCCACAAATGCCACAGGTGCAATGGGCCCTTGGCATGGGGAGTGTGGGTCCCTGACCGTGGAGCTGGGACTGGAGGGCCTGACCCAGGTGATGCCTCCAGATGGTGTCGTCATAACCAACAGGGAAGCTGTGGGTCTTGGTTGGGATCTCTGGATGTGAGATGCCACTCATGTGGCAGTTAGGCTTCTGGCCTTGCATGCAGAGGTGGAGACTGCTATTTTAAGTCTGTCAAGTGACCATACAGGACCAGATGGATTTATGGACTGAGGCAGTCTTTGTCCCATTGCCCTCGGGGTGTTTTGCTGTTAGCCAGTTGTTGGGATGTGTTTGTCTCCTTTAGGGGACTTATCAGGTGACCTATGCAAAACGAGCAGAAGGAGACTGGACCCAGGAACCCAGCACTGGGAGATGGCGCCATTTATTCAAGAATAACGCCCCAAGTGGAAGGGTGGCCAGGGGTAGGGGGAGGCTGCAGGTGAGCACAGCTGGGGGCCCTGAAATGGCAGGGTGTGGTTATCTAGGTGAGGGAACCACAGTGGCTCCTGGGAAACTGGTAGGACACCCTGGTTATGGGGTGATCACGGCAAAATGCTGAATTTGATTGAGAGACAAGTTTTACAATCATCCAGGATGTTCAGGGAACAGTTTTGCCCAAAGGAACACCTGTAGCTCTTGGTGCAGGGAGAAGCTGAAGCTCAGGCAGCTTGGGAGGTCCAGATGAGAGCAGTCACCCCAGGCCTGGGGTTTAGGGAGCTGTCACAGTAGCTCTCCAGAAAGGAGATGGTGATGGGCCAGCGGGAGGCCAAGGAGGGACTTGCAGATCCTGACCTTGGGGTGCTCCCAAGGTGGTGCTGACGAGTGATGCTTGGGCCTCCCTGGTCCATGTGGACCTTGCCTGGCACTGGTCTCTTGCTGTCTGTGCCACAAGCCAATCTCTGAAATAATAACCATTGACTTATCTTTCCTTCTCCCTGCGCGGCCCCATGCTGCCACAGCTGTGCAGAATCGGGATGCTGCCTGGTACCAGCTGCTCATGGCGCCACTCAGTGAGGACCAGCGGCGGGCGCTGCAGGAGGTGTACACGCTGGCAGAGCACCGCAGGACTGTGGCAGGTCAGCTGCTAGTATCCCTAGGGGCCTGGCCAGGGTGCCTGCTGGCATTCACATACTGTTCCCTAAATGTTACAGGCAGCCTTTCAGGACAGTAAGAAATTACCATCACTTCATGATTTTTTAGTTTTTTTTAAAAATTGAAGTAGGTGTGCAGCCTTAAACATCAGCACCTGTGTGCTCTATGGCTCGCTCACCCCAAAGGCCTAGGCCCTGTGTCTGATCTTTTAATCTCTTGGGAGGCCTTTGCAAAGCCCGAGCACCTCTGTCTGCGGCGGTGCTCTTCCTCATCCAGAGCTGCAGGGGGACACAGGGCTGGAAGGCATCTGGCTGAGGGACAGAGAGTCAGTTGCTCTTAACTGTGAAGACCCACTGGCCACTGTGAATTCTCCCAAGCAACTTGTGTTCCCAGAGATTAGATATGATGCTCACTGATGGCAGCTTTTGAACTGGAAAAATTAAGCTATGCACATTTTGTGATGGTCTCGCCTAGAAAATTAGTTGCAAAGAGTGGGGAATGACATTGTTCAGTGGAAGACACCCCGGCACAGGCCCCACAGGTAAAAACCGAGGCTCTTCTGCACAGACTCAGACCACAGCCCACACTGGCTCTGGGTGGCCCCCAGGAGGGCCACTGGGCTAGCGGAACTAGCTTTGAGACTCGTTTTCATTTTGCTCGTTTTTAGCTGACAGTTTTTCTGAGGTAGAGGATAGAACTCCCCACAGACATGGGTCTGTTAGAGGCTAATGTTCAGCGGGGCAGAGTAATTTCTGCCCCCTGACAAGTGCCACCTCCTAGTGCCCCACATCAGGAATTTGACTCCTTAGAGGTTATTTCCAACTTTGTCACCTTAAATCCATTCCCCCTTCCTTCTTTTGGCAAATGCTAGAGGCGAAGAAGAAGATTGAAGAACAGGGAGGCTTCACGTTTGAAAACAAAGGCATTCTCTCTGCGTTTAACTTTGGGACTCTGCCCAGCGACAACTGAGGAAGGAAACGCGCCTGGCCAGGTCACCTCTCCTTCACACCGCAGGGACGCGGGTCAAGGGAGCATCGGGGCTGCTGTTGAGCCCTCCCGCTGTGCCAGTGCCGCCTAGCTGGAGGCGGCATTTTTACCCACTCTTCCCTTCCCCTTGGGCCCTTCTCACCCTGAAATATATATTTTAAGCAGCTACTGTAATGTTTGACGTTAAGAAGATCATTGGACTGCAGAGAACAAACCATGTGTTCCAAAGACTGACGAGGGGCTCAGAGGGCGGACTGACAAGTGCGTCTCAGGTTTGGCCATGCAAAATCATGGATTTATGCGGATAACAGTGCCTTCTGTTGTACATGAATTATCTGAAACATTTTTTTGGAGTGCATTGGAATTTTTTTTAACGCATAAAACATATTTCTAGATATAATGAAAACCTTGGCTCTATGTTGACCTATACTGCATTTTACTATGTGAGTTTACTGTCAGGCAGTTATGACAAATCACTCTGGTTTCAAAAACGTCCCTGCTTCCCTTGTCTCCCCGCCTCCTCCCCTTGCTGCTGGGGGTGTTCTTCAGGGTTTGGAAAATATGCACTGGCTCTGGTTTTCTATAAGCTGTTTTATGGCTTTCCCAAGTAGGGTTTTATTCCCTCTCCTATAGTATTGTTCACCCCCTGAAGGGGGTCTGCAGATCTGCAGATTGATTTCAAGCATGGCCCCCCATAAGGTCAGGACTCAAATGTGGGATGGAAGCAGGTGTCAGGGCTCTCTAGTCACTGGAATTAACAATGAGCCCGAGCATATTCTGAATCACGTACTTAGATACACAGTTGACTGTGGATGACACTAAAGCACAGGAAGCTGTAGGGGAAGTGCTGCAGGGGCATGCTGGGGCGCCCATGTGCAAGAACTTACCATTCCAGCTTGGTTGGGCCCTGGTCCAAAGCATTTTCTAATGTATCTATTTTTTAAACTAGGGAAAAGACTCAATAGATTTAGCTTCTGGCTTTCTCACACACCTACATTTTCACCAAGAGCAGCCCAGTCTTTCTTACAGCTTGGTGTAGCTCTTGCATCTTTCAAGGGCTGGGGACACTGGTCATCAGCTGTCTTACATGGCAGTGTATGAGAGGACTTGTAAGACCTGTTGCAGGTGGAAGTTATGGCTGTTTTCTGAACCAAGTCAAGACCAGACCACGGAGCTCGTTTTCATTCAGTAAAGTGAAGAGTGTATTTTCAGGACTTCGCATGTCACTGGATATGATACAGTTTTCCATTTTTGTGAAATGTCTGCAGCTTATATTCTCCATCCGTGACTGGAGGAATTTTCTCTAGGTGCTTCCTCCAAAACCCTCCCTTGTGGATACAACCTGTTTCAAGAATTCTAAGTTATTTAAGCTGTCCTTATGGAAGTATCCTCAGAAGCCATGGGTTTCTGAGTTACACAGCCCCCGCTCGCCTCTTCCCAGGGTGACAACACTGAATGTGCCAAAGGCGGTGAGGATGGCACTGGCGGGAATTTTAGAGATTTTGAGCTTTGAGACTCTTTTTATCCTCTCCATGTCCCAAAGGGTTTCATTTTAACACACCCAACATGCCTTCACAGTGGGCTGTCTGCTGCAGCACGAAAGGGAAGTGTGAAGGGGCATCATCCTGTCTTGTTTTTGAAGCCAGGGTAGTCATATCATTTGTTACCAGCAGTGCTAACCCAAATATGATCTGGTTACCTTGGAAATGCAGGAACTTACATGAATGTACTGTAAAATAAATGCGGACTGACTCCAGAACCCAGGACTCTTCTGTGTGCAATGCTTCCCGAGAGGTGGCGATGCTTGGGGCAGGTGACCACCCTGCCTTGAGGAGCAGCCTAAGGCAGGGCTGCGGGGGCCTGTCCACAGGCCAGGAGGTGCAGAGGAGAGCTGCAGCAGCATGTCAGCACTGGACGGGCCACCTCGGGGACTGCACTGGAGGCTTCTGGCGGGTTACCATCAAGTCAGGAGCAGCCCAGTCTCTGGACTGTGAAATGTCTGCAGCTTATATTCTCCATCCGTGACTGGAGGAATTTTCTCTAGGTGCTTCCTCCAAATACTCACCTAACAGAACAGTTAGATCCGTCTACCCCACTGCTAATTTATGTTGAACCATACTGACAGTAAATTGTTAATCAGCAAACATTCCCAAGATTAAAAATCACTTAAACTGGTGCCACTTCGTTAATATAGTGAATAATAGCTCAGATGTCTGTTCAGCCAAGGAGATGGAGAACTGTAATAAGGCCCTAGGGGAGGTGAAGGGGGCCCGAGACTTGCAGAAGTGTGGGAGCATGCACCTCTTCCGTAGAATAATTTCAGACATGCTTTAAATTGGTAATTCTTGCCGTCCCTTTCCTCTCCACTGAGATGGCAACTACAGCGTGCCTTGGAATCCTCTGGTCAGTGTGCTAGTAGTTATGGCCACACAGTCAGAACACAGGTTTGAATGGGTTAGACCGCTCTTTTGGAGAAACAACAGACTCAAGGGTAACTGCAGGAGACAGGCCTGCGCGCGACAGGAGCAGTGGCTGGTCTGGCATGGCCAGATAGCCATGGAGGCAGAGGACAGAGGGGACATGCACTGTAGAGAGGGTGTGGAGTGGCCTACTGTCCAGGGGCTAGTGAGTAAGCATAGAGCAGGGCAGCCAACTTGACAACAAGATTTCATAGAAACTGGAGGTTTCCCAAAGTGTTAGGGATACCAGGAGCAGGAGTGACCAGAGACACGTCTCACAAGGGGTTCCCTGGGCATGATGACAAGGCTGCCTGGTCCCCTCTCATTAGTGGCCATGGCTCCCAGCTCAGCTCCTCCAGTTCAGAGCGAGGTCAGTGCCCTTGGTTTCTCTTCCTTTGTAGTCCTCTCCTGGGAACATCTGCATTTCCCTGTTTTCTGATTCCAGACAAGTTGACACCCCTGGGCCTCTCCTTACAGTGCACGAATGCACACACACGTGTACACAATGAGTTAGATTTCCTGCAAAGTGGATCATCTCTGGCCAGAGTTCACTTCTCCCCTCTCTTCCACAGCATGTTTGCTTATTCTGTTTTGTCTAATTGCCCACGCCTTTGGGTCTAAGTTTGGGGGCAGAGGCTTTGCTCTCAGTATCCTGTACATGTTTCTTTTTTAAGGTTTTATTTATGCATACAGAGCTGGGGTACAGGCCAGAAGTACAGGGGTGGTGAGAGGATTCACCAGAGACAGAGTGGGGGAGCAGAACAGGCAGATGAACAATGTATACTGCGGATATATACTGCTGAGGGGAGCAACAGTGGGGCAGGTCAGGAGCAGTCTGCCCCCTCTGGGGCTGGGGGTGGAACCTGCACTCAAGTGGCTGTGGCTAGCTTGTAGTGCTGTGCTTTAACCCGCTGTGCCACCAGGGAGGGCCCTCTGTGCATGTTTTCTTTATAAACCCTGCCTCTTGGTGCCAAGCAGGGTTAATGTGAACAAATGAATGAATGGGCATTTGAGGTTCTGCCAAGGAGCTTGGTGCTTGAATATCTGACAGGTAATGAGTTTCTGTGGAGGCACCTGGCTTCTGGAAGAGAGAAGTTTGCAGCAGCTGCAGTAGACACATTCTGTGGAAGGTAAGGGTTTGTCTGTCACGTGGGCCCTGCTGATAACCATCTCTCAAGTCCTGACCTCTCTTCCTTTCATTTTCATGACAAAGCATCCATTTCTCCTAACTCTGGGCTGTTCTTTTCTCCTTACAGTTTCATTCTCCTCTACCTAGTTTCATTCTCTCATCAGGTATTCACTGCATACCTGGTTCTTCCAGGTTGGTCCTAGGCCCTCTCTCCTGTTGGACTTCTCCTCAGGCTCAGGTTCAGAGTCAACAGTTGCTTCTTCAGGTCACACCAGCACAATGGGCAGAGTGGTTTTTCTCTTTTTTGATGAGAAAATATTTTTTGCAATCAGGTTTCATTAATTTCCCTTTTGATTACACACCATATGTATATCACCTGTACAACTCCTTCCCCCGCAATGTGTGCACGGGCCTCGCTCACTCTCCACCAAAGCTTCTGTGCCAGTTACCCATATCTCCCTTCTCACCAGGTGACCACAGAATTTTTGCAGAATCTAAATTATTTCTGTCATTTTTCTAATTTATGTTCTTTGGTTATTTGGATTCCAGAAATGAGAGAAACCATTTGGTAATCATCTTGTGTTTTTTCACTAACTTCATTTATATAATCGCCTCAAAATCAATCCATTTTGTCCCAAATGGCACTATTTTGTCTTTTTAAATAGTCGAGTAGTATTCCACAGAGTATATAGTCCACAATTTCTTTTTCTAGTCATCTGTCGGTGGACATTTGGTTGTTTACTTGTCTTGGTTATTGTGGGTAAGGCTGCTGTGCACACAGGGCTGCATAAGTCTTTTTGTATGAATGTTCTCATAGTCTTTGGCGAATACTAGTGCTGGTCTTGCTGGATCATGTGGTATCTCCATTTTCAATTTATGGCAGCCCCTCCATATGGTTCTCTACAGAAGCCACAGCAATTTACGTTACCACCTACAGTAAGTGAGAGTTCCTATTTCTCCAAGTTGTCACCCATGCAAATCCTGGGCTTCCCAGGTTGGCATAGGAGTTAAATCTCAGCTCTTGGCGCTTTTAGGCTATCACAGGTGCTGCAGCCTGAGTTAGATCCTGGTGAGGGAGCTGACCCACATGGTGCAGCAAACCTTGCCTGTCTCCTCTGCTGCTGTCCTCAGCAGTGTATTTCAGTTGATCAGCCTGTTTTCTCCAGAGAACAGGAGAGCATTCACTCTCACCACTGCACCTCTGGCCCTCACCCCAATTCCTGTATACATAAATACATTGTTAAATCTTTAATATAAAAATACAAGTCTTGATTTTATCTCTAACCCGAGAGCTTAAGACCAGGCAATAGCTTCTAAGGTTCACAGGTCTCACCCTGATTTCTTTCTTTTTTAAAAAGATTTATTTATTTGTGCATACAGAACTGGGGTACAGGCCAGAGGCTCAGGGGCGGCAAAAGGTTTCACCAGAGACAGAGTGGGGAGCAGAACAGACAGATCGAGGAAGCACATTGCTGAGGGGAGCAGCAGGCTGGTCAGGAGAGGTCTGCCACGCCATGTGGTCACCTCCCGGGCAGGCGGGAATGGAACTCATGCAGAAGTGGCTTAAGCTTCTCAGTGCTGTGCTTTAACCCGCTGCGCCATCAGGGAGGGCCTCAGCCTGATTTCTAAGTGGGCCTTAGCCCACTGGGCTTTTAGGACAGGCAGACCCCCATGGGTCTCCTAGGTAAAGGCTCCAGGGCCCTCGGGGCTGACACTGGGTTTCTGCTCACCTGGGAGGGGGGGGGTATACAGATTCCAGTCCTGCGCAGGCGCTCTGCGACCCCGTCGCGTGCCTTTCCTCAGGACACGCGTTGAGTCCAGGTTCCCGCACTGCGCAGGCGCTCTGCGTTCTCCCGGGTCTTCTCTCTGTGCAAGCGGCGTGCGTTTCCCTGCGTCTTCCGCGCTTTTTCTTTGGAGCCCTGTCATTTCCTTTTGGCTCTCCTGGGAGGGCGCCTCAGCTGAGGTACGTGTGGTACTTGGTGGGAGCTGGTGGGTTTTTTGGTCAGGGGTCCGGGCCCATCCATGCTGCTCTGGCTGAGGAGAGGTTTCTGAGGAGGGAGCTACTCACATGCCCTCAAGCAAAGAGCCAAAGATGAATAATTTGATCTCCCTTCGCAGCAAGTGGTATTTAAATATTTACTGGATACACACTTAGTGGAGGTAAGGAGAAGCCGGCTCGTTGCCCTAGCAGTTGTGCACTTCTGTTTTGAAGAGGGAACTTAAGTTTTTTTTTTTTCTATGAAGACTATTGTTTATTTTTATTTTCTTACATCGTTCATTTTTGGAAACTGTTTGGTTTCTTCCCTCAGGTGTTGTTCCCATAGCTTGTCCACTACCATGTCACTGATGACCATCACCACAGTCCCCTGTGTTCTTCCCACCACTGTTCTCGACCCTCTCCTTTCCCCACCCCTGCTGGATGCCTCAGATCTGTGGTTTGCCTGCAAGTTTTTCCCCCCTATCCTTTTTTTTTGGTTCTCTGTATTCTTCCAATAAGACAGACCCATATGATATTTTCCTTTTCCCGTCTGGCTAATCACTGAGCATCAGCCTATCCAGCTCCATCCATATTTCTGCAAATGGCATAAATTTTATCTTTTTGATTGCTGAATAGTATTCAGCAGGAATGGTTTGATCCACTCATCTATTTGGGGGCCTTTGGGTTGTTTTCATATCTTGGCTATTGCAAGTAGAGTTGTAGTAAATGTGCTGATCAGCTGGGCTCTTGTGTTAAGTGATTTAGGAATAATCACTGACACATGGACAGAAATTAGCAAGCTCAAGTTTATTGCAAGAGAGACTCCTGACAGCAGGAGAGGGTTCTGCTTTTATAATCTCTCATGGCGTCTTTCCCCACTGCTTTTCCACTACTTCCTTTTGCCTTATTGCCCCACTGCCACCCAGAAGTGTGAAGTCATTGCAAGCTACTGCCTCTTGTGGTCATCAGCCTCTGCCTGCAAGCTCACAGTGGTGGGCAGCCTTTTCCTCGTTAGCTTTCTGCTCCCTCCAGCATCCAACCTCAGTTTGCTGCTTTACAAGCCTGTGCCAGGCAGCTTGCAGCCAGCCCTCACCAGCCAGCTCCCTAACCTGCTAGAGGAACCTCCACACAACTTTCCATAGCGGCTGGACCAGTTTGCATCCCCACCTGCAGTGTAGGAGAGTTCCTTTTTCTCTGAGTTCGCACCAGCATTTTGTTGTTGCCAGTCTTTTAAATATGGGCTATTCCTACAGGTGTGTGGTCGGATCTCCTGCTGGTTTTGATTTGCATTTTCCTGATTATGTGATGTTGAGCATTTTTTCATAGTCTGTCAGCCTTTTGCATTGAAGAGGGGGCATTTTTGGTGGAATTGATGGCACATGGGTCCTGCCCAAACCTGCAGCCTGCGTCACATGGTTTCCAGTGGTGATGCCACAATCCAGTGGGCAGGGATCCCCATTGTGGCGGCATGGTCGTGCCTTAGGTGGCATCCAGGCTGGTATGTTTTCACACGAAGCTGGCTGTTAACCTAGATGGACACCATAGGGAGTGTGTGTTTCCCCAAGAAGGGGGTCTGCCCGAGTGGGAACATGGCCTGCATGAGCAGTCCATCTGGGCGTTGTCTTTGGTGGCAGTCTTCACCCTGTGCACCTCCTTCCAGGGGGTTCTTCGACCCACCTCTGCTCACTGGCCCTTGTGAGGGACATGGTTGGCAGTTGCCAAGTCTGTGAAGTTAAGCAAGTGGGTGGCCTGGTCTCTGGAGTGCTAGCATCTGACCAGCCTCAGCGCTTTCAACCCAGACTGAAAAAGTTAGTTGACCAGAGTCAGCCAACTACTTGCAATCCCCAGGTCTTGCAAATATGTAACCAGAGGTGGCAAAGAGACTGGAGGTTTCAGCAAGTGTTCATGTAGATAATCAGCTGACCCTAATATAAGGCAGGAAACCTGGTTGTTGGGGGAGTCCAGTATAAGCATCAGGTTCCTTTAAAGGAGAAGAGGGAGCAGGCTAGAAGTCTGAGAGGTGAACAGTCTTGCTTGCTGGAGGGAGGGGCTGGTAGAAACTGGAAAAGGCTGGGGTTAGGGTTCCCTCCTAGAGCCCCCTTAATCCAGTGAAGTCAGACCCTTGCTTCCAGCATAAGTGAGACATTTGGGAATTCACCTTTCTAGAACTGTCAGAAGATTGACCCATGTGTTTTCACCCATCAACTCTGTGTTACTTTGTTGCAGTAGCCACAGGAAAAAAATACCCAGGCCTTGTGGGGGTAGGGTGGGGAGGGTGAGGGCAGGAATGGGGCTGGAGAGGATGTAGGGGGCCTAAAGTTTGATTACAGTTTTGGGGTGGACGATGTGATTGGTGATCTACCTCAAGATCATGTTGTGCCCTGTGAGTGATGTTAAAGGGGTTTCAACCCACTCGCACAGTCAGATAATGACATTGAGTGTTTCAGAGAAATTAGCTTATGCACAAATCAGTTGGCAAAGCTGCAGAAGATGAATTCAAATCCACCTCCCTAATTAAGAAAGGAAATGAGGTTATGTAAGTTTCAGGGACCAGGGTTGAGAAAAAAGCAGTTAAATTTTATTGACTAAAAAGCTGGTTAGGAGCAAAGTGACATGGACTTGGCTAAAACTCATTGACTCTTTACAAGGTAATTTGTACATGTGGATTGAAGAGACTTTTCTTGGTATTACAGTACAGGAGTGTGGAGTTTCTGCCTGCGCACCCCTGACTGTGTTCTGAGCCTTGGAGCTCAGCTCAAGGCTGTTTGCTGCTTTATACTCATTTGTAAACACAAGCCTCAGAGAAAAAGTGTCCCCCCTCCCAACCCCACCTCGGTGCTTTAGGGTCTGAGACCAGTTAACCTTTAGCCTTGGTATCTTACTTAAGAGTGATGAAACAGTCTTTGAGTATGCCGGCATTCTAATCTAAAAAGGAAAAGCTTCTGCCTGTGCATGAAATATACAGAGCAAGTGGAAGGTAAAAATCAATGTTCATTTTCATCAATCTCGTGGGTTGTGATTACTTGAGGTACCTCATAATAGCATAACATCTAAACTGATACTATTTTACATTTATTGTCATCTTAGTTTCTGACATTTTCTGAACCTCTTCTGTGAGCTTTCCTTTCAGTTCTTTGAGAAATGAAGATTCTTTCCAACGATTCCTCTTCTCCTAAGGTAGCTAGAGCTGGCTGCTGTTGATTGGAGCTGAGAAGCCAGCTGGTATAGTAAACAAACTATACTTCACATGTCCAGTTGTGTAGATCCAGATGAGTAATTCTTTGCTAGTAGTGCCCAGCATCCTAGAGGGCCCTCAGTGATCCCTGCATGTGGATGAAGTTACGAAGTGTCGCTCTACGATTAAGTTATGAGTACTGTGATCAGCTTCTTGGTCACGGCCAAATCATGATGTTAAGGGAACCCTAGAGCCCTAGGGAGAGGCCAGGGGGAGGAACTGCCCCTGCCTGTCTGTAGGCATAGGAGTCCAGGGGGATGAAATACAAAGGCTGAGGGATTCTTCATCCTTTTAAGTCTCAGAGTTTGCAGACCTGACTGGCACTTTGACAACAGCCTCTTAAGTACTTATTCCCTAAATTGTATGTGCTATATGGCATATATAATCTTATTACAGGACAGGCCTGCCTGTTCTAAATAGGTTCTGCCATCCACCACACAAGACAAAACATAAGACTGTTAATGGAAAGGAACTTTAATACAATGAGTGTGCAATACAGAAAAGATTAAGACTATAGTTTCTAAATCAAACACCCAAAGTTACCCACCCCCTCGTGGGTAAAAGTCTCCCCAAAAGGAACTGGCCCAAAGCAAGGCCTGAAAGCCCGCCACAAGACTAAAGCACCTTCCGGCCAGAACCTATAGGAAAGGGTCAGTCATGGCCAGACAAGTCTGGGAGAAAAGAGCAAAATCAAAATCAAGATAAATACTGCCATAGTTAACGTCCCCACGGGTCTCTCACCTGTTTCAACCAGTGCAGGACCAAGAAGCAAGAGCCACTTCACATATCTCTGCTCCATGTGGCCCCCTCAGGTCTCCTGGCTGTCTATCCTGCTTCCTTCCTCCTCAGTCTCTCCAGATTGTCCTCTTCTCTGCCCAGTTCCACCCTCCTTCTGGGTGGGGCAGGGAACCTGGAGCCGCCCCTTTTCCTGGGGACCCCCCTGTTACTATTTTACATGGCAAAGGGGGAACTTCAAGTCTTAGAGGGAACTCTTTAAACATTAAATCATATTCATCCAACTGAGTCACTCCTGTATTCCTGGCTCTGAGAAATGATCTAAGATAATAATTGTTTTTACTTGCTAATTTTGGGAATAATTTGTTATGCTGCTGTAGATAACCAATAAACCATTCCAAAAACTCTCCCATACTTTGCACTATGAATATAGATGAACACCCTAAATTGCTGGCATAGTGGTCACATAGTTTCCATAGGGGAATACAGAGAGGAAAACTGGCATCTTGTGAGGAGATGGGAGTCATGTAACCCCGAACTGCTCTCTACTGCGAGATTCTACAATAGGTTGTAACTGAGGAATAAATAATAGGTTTTCCAAAATTGATCGATTGTCTTTCCAACCAAGTTGTTTGTGAAGACATATTTGACAAAATCTGTAGCTTAAAATTTCTACTGCTGTTTATCAGTGTTAGGCATTTGTTCTCAGCCACTATCATTACAATTGAGTAAGTGTAGTTTTTAAAAAAATTTTTATTTATGCATACAGACCTGGGATATAAGCCAGAGGTACAGGGGTGGTGAGAGGGTTCCCCAGAGACAGAGTGGGGAGCAGAACAGGCAGATCAATAAGTACACTGCTGAGGGGAGCAGCGGGCGGGTCAGGAGAGGTCTGCCTCATCATGTGGGCCACCTCTGGGGCCAGGGATTGTACTTGTGCTGAAGCAACTACACCAGCTTACAGTGCTGTATCCTAACTTGTTACTCCACCAGCAAGGGCCAAACTTAGTTTTTTAATATATAAAACTTTTTACAAATATAAAGAAAGGCATGATCTCATTTATATGCTGCTTGATTGGGCATAAAACTCCATTTGCAATCATACTGAATTAATGTTGCATACTTGTAAGTGTTCTCTCAAGTTACACCCACATCAGCTCTGCTAATTCAGGCAATTGAGTTCTTCTGTGTATGAGTTTAAAATATATGCCGAACTTGAATTACTGTAAAGTTTTCTCTCAGACTTTTTCAGAAGTATTCATAAGCCTGAACATGTCTCTCAACCCTTGCACTCTTTTTAAAAAAGATGTATTTTATTTATTTATGCATATAAGAACTGGGTGCAGGTCAAAGTTGCAGGGGGTGAAAAGATTCACCAGAGACAGGGTGGGTGAGCAGAACATGCGATTTGACTGAAATCCACTGCTGAGGGGAGCAGCAGGTGAGGCAGGAGAGGTCTGCTGTGCCATGTGGGCCAGCTCCCTGGCCAGAGCTGCAGATAGCTTCCATAGTGCTGTTTAAACCCCTGTGCCAGCAGGGAGGTCCCCTTGTACTCTGTTTTGACCATCTCATGTTCAGATTCAACTTGGAAATCTGACTTCAGAGATGTGTGGGTTAGAATGGAATGTGGAGTGATTTAAGTACTGGCAGGGTTGTTCATGGGACATAACACTGGTGCTTGCTTTCCAAGTCCTTTTGGTTAGCTGTCAGTTGCTAATGGCTATTTGGTGACACTGTTAATTCTGCCATGCAGAGAACCAGCACATTAGAGTCATGGATTATGCTAAGAACCAGGTTTGACAGAATCTCCATGAGATTTTGCATTGGAATGAAATCAACACGGTCCAGTTACACTAACTGTAATTTGCAGTAAGCCTTAGTAAATAGATTCTAAAAAATGCTTTAAAGTGTGTTTCTTTCCACTGCAACCTTTTATAAGATTGCAAATGTGTAATTTACAATTTAGGAGTTGTAATTACTTTTAATTCATGACATTTCAAAGCAAAATTTGGAAGTTAAAAGCATTTACTTAAGTACATGTATGTATGTATGTAAAAAGTTAGCAGAAGGTTGACTTCTTTTTATCCCGAGAACTTCTAGGGCTAACAAAGAAAAGCTATTTTTGACATGCCCGATCTTGCCTTTGTAAAGAACAATTATGGGCCAGTGTGCCTCCTGAAGGTCTTTTTTGTCAAGTTGTTCTGCTTTATCATCCCCATTCATTTTCCCCTGTGATTTCTAATTTATCTCAAACTTCCTCTTTATCTCACTATAACTGAAAATTGAGTTTTTAGTAGACACCTACCTAGTATCCATGGTGAGTTCATTATATACCACAGTTTGATTTTTTTTTTGCTGTATATCTCTAATGAATGAGAACAATCAAAATCTCAGTGTAATTATATACAGTTATAAACAAAGGCCAATAGAATCATGGTACATTCTTCTTTACTTTTATAACTGGCATTTCAGTTAATACAGTAGTATATGTGGCCTAAGGTTTGATGGTCATGGGAATGGCTTGGCATGTTGTTGGCAATATCCTTGACTGTGTGTGCATTTTAATGAAACAGTGAGTGATTTTCAGATATTTAAATTGTACCCACCTAGCTGCTGATAAAATCAAAGTACATTCACTCATTCTACAATGTTCCTTTAATATGGAGCTGCAGTAAAACAAAAAGCCTAAGATGGGGGCCTGGAAGTTTAGTTAGTTACAATAGATGGAACGTGTTCGGTGCTAGAAATTTTGGTGCCTCTACTAGTGACTATCTGGGAATTTCTTCCCCAGTTTCTGTCCTTTCTGTTTTCAAACAGGAATAGTTTCTACAGGAAAGGTTGAAGTTAATGGGAAATCTGGAACTTCTGAGAATGTTGTTTACGTTGAGTGAACAGCAACAATAAAACAGCAATAAAATCACAG
>NW_004567105.1:36607076-36608776 GCF_000260355.1 Condylura cristata
GTGACCAGTCATTAATAAACAAATATTCCTATGGTGATCAGTTATCAAATAAAATATTCCTATAGTGATCAGTTATCAATAAAAAATGTTTCTATGGGGATCAGTTAGCTATTACAACTTAAGCAATCATTTTGTTAATATCTCAATGAACATCTCAAAGTTATGGGATCTAATGTTAAGGAACTAGGAGTCAGAAAAATACCAACGCTGAGTGCACTGACATTTCCCTCCCCTAAGGAAAAATCCCTTTTTTGATCTACAAGAGGAGCTTCTGTTAATCATTATTCCTGTAATTGTTTTTGTCACCTAGTCTCTATATGTAACATAAGAGTTAGGGGGAAATTTCTTTCTTTATATGGTCACTGATTACTATCCTATTAATCTTATCTAAAAAACCTTCATATGTGAAAAGAGGTCGGGGTGAAAATTAAAGGAAAGAGTAGGAAAACTTATTAATTTATAACTCTATTACTTAAAATGAAATTATATTACTTAACACTATAGACCTTTTATTGGGGACTGAGCAGGAAATTATTACAGCCTTTGGTACCCAGAATTCTTGGACCGTGACATGTCTCTCATTATTTTGGGACCTAGATTTGTGCCAGTGCCCTCAAGCAGACGAATATTAATTATTTTACAACGTACTGTGCTGTTCTGTGTACAACGCTATTGTTATTAAACTAATCAATCCAATCAAGTTATTATTGATTTCATATTGAATGTATATTTGGACAATTGCTGTGCTTCTCGGGAACGGCCAAAAACAAACCATACTTCTTGAAACGGCCATAAACAAATGAAAGGAATCCAGCAGGAACCAGCTGTGGAATATCCTGACTTTTCAGGATTTTTTTCCCCCACGTCAGGATATTGTCATACAGTGTGGTTAGCATGGCTCTTGCCAATGCTCTGCTGAAATCTTGCTAGAGTCAGTAAAGCTGATACATTGTAAGAGTCAGTAATGTGCTGTTTTGGTTATTTACGTTGGTAAATTCAAAAGTTTGATATTTATAATAGAGAATTATCAATTTTTATATGAAAGCTAATATACCTACTATTAAAGTGAATGTAATCAAGTAGAAAGATTTAAAGGCTATAATTGTGTATTGATTTTATCAGTAGGAAAATCATTTACGTATAATACTGAAAGTAGATCAGTGTGCCCTGTTAGCAAATAAAATAAGTGCCTAGAATGTTCAAGGAGCTATGCTAAGACTTCCAACACTGTTAATACAAACCATGATGTTTACCTTGTTGAACTTTGTCTTGTCCTTAATTTTACAGGAAAAGCATTCGGCTTTTCACCATCAAGTATGATGTTAGCTGTGGGCTTGATGTATATGGCCTTTGTTATGTTAAAGTATATTATTTTTATATGCATTTCATTGAGAGTTTTAACATCAAAGGATGTTAAATCTTGTGAAACCTTTTTCTGTTGAGGTATTCTTGCAACTTCTGTCCTTCATTTTAAGTTGACTTAATTATCTTGTATTTGGTTTTGCTGAGATAGAAAATAGGAGATAGATTGATTGATTGATCCACTCACCCATTCACTCATCCATCCACACATGGGATCGACCCACTAGGTTGTGGAAGCTGAGATGTCCATGATCTGCCACCTGAAGTTGGGAGAGCCGAGGCTGTAGTTCCAGTCAGGGCAGGATAACACCCATGAGTTCTCCTGTCCTCCACCTCTT
>NW_004567105.1:36610971-36612011 GCF_000260355.1 Condylura cristata
TTTAGGTTACATGACAAGGGCCAAGGAAGGATTCATATGGGATTAAAATTGCTAATCTTTTGATTTTTAAAATAGGGGAGGGGTCCTCCGATTAGCCAGGAAGACACACTGTAATCACAGTGTCTCTTCAGGTGGAAGAGGAAGGTCAGACTGGTATGATTTGAGGACTGAATTCAGAATATTCTGACTCTGAAGACAGGAGAGGGACCTTGAATCAGGTGATCCAGGTAACTTCTGACAAGTAAGTAGATTTTCTGCAGAAGAGAATGTAGTCCTGGCAACTCCTTGATTTTAACCCTGCTAGACCATGTTGATTTTCTAAACTTCAGAACCCTGAGGTAACCCATTGGCATTGCTTGCAGCTACCAAGTTCCTGCTGACTGCTACAGCTGCCATAGGAAACGACTTTGTGATTACTTTACCTGCATGTGTTGTCTTCATGTGGATTCAAGATACTGTCTAGTGTCTTTCTTTTCACCTGAAATGCTTCCTTCAGGATTTCTTGCAGAGGGAAATGTGCTAGTGACCAG
The DNA here is from genome assembly GCF_000260355.1 of Condylura cristata. NCBI lineage: Eukaryota > Metazoa > Chordata > Mammalia > Eulipotyphla > Talpidae > Condylura > Condylura cristata. The sequence goes on from NW_004567105.1 coordinate 36,611,502, forward strand.
TTCCCTCAGTGTTGCCCTGGTCCTGTCTCCTGATCTCCTCCTCTGTTCCTACTGCAGTCAGTTCTTATCTCAGAGGCTCCTTTGTGGTTTATCAGTTTCTCTCACGATTTCTTCTCATCTGTTGACAGTTTGAATATGATGTGTCTATGTGTGTGCTGGTGTCAGTTTATCCTACTTATTTATGTTATGTTGGGCTTTCTTTAGATGGTCTAGATAGAGTTGTTTTATCGTTATGTGCTTGGCAAGCATTTTTACTTAGTCTATGACTGCCTTTTCATTTTCTTAATAGTGGTTGTCTTTTTTTAAAGATTTATTTCTATTTCTTTGTGCATAAAAGAACTGAGATGCAGTCCAGAGGTGCAGGGAATGAGAGGACACACCAGAGACAGTGTGGGGAGCAGAGGAGGTGGATATATTGAAATCCATTGCTGAGGGGAGCAGTGGGGAGACAAGCGAGGTCTGCTGTGCCATGTGGGTCAGCTCCCTGGCCGGGGATCAGATGAACTCAGG
>NW_004567105.1:36613491-36617508 GCF_000260355.1 Condylura cristata
ATAAATATTTGGCATCTGTCTCGCTGTAACTTAATGGATTTGAAACTTGGTATTTTGGCCCAGAAGTTGCCATTTGCTAAGCTGTCATCCTTTGTTCCATTCTGAAGAAATTGGCTGCTTCTATATAGGTAGTGTTGAAATAGAAGGTTTTGAAATTGAGGCGGAATGTTCTGAGCTGGCTATTTAGTAACTGAGGGGGCAGTGAGGTTTGCATTAGATTTTCAACCAAGGACACTTGGCTGTGTTGTGTCCCAGGCTGTGTAGTACCCATTGACAACAACCCTTATGCTGGGCCAGAAGAAGCATCAGGGCAGCATGCAGCTAAATAAGGATCCTAGAAATATAGGAAATTATACAAAACAGGACCCACTCTAGGGAAGTCTGGCCACGTCAGTTCTATGGATTTGCACATGATCTGCAAGCTGTGGCTGTGGGTATTCTGCTGACCAACACATTACCACCTTCTATTCCATCAGTCTTCTTAAAAAGGTAGGGAAGTCAGAAAATTCACCTAAAAGTTACAGTGGATTCACTACACGCCCGGTGTTACCAGGAAAGCAGTTGCCTGTGAGATGAAGGGTCAGCACTGCAGAAGTCCCTAGTGCAGCAGAGTCCAGCCTGGGTCTAGCCGGGCCACTACTCCTGCATCCTCCTGTCTTATATGGCTGTCCACGTCCAGACACCCCACAAAGCCCAGGAGGTGGAAAAGGTGGCAGAAAGTGCTGATTTGTCATATAATGAGGTTGCATCATCCCACAGGGAAGCAGGGTCTGTGGGCAAGAATGACGACTCTCACCTTGTGAGTTGAACACAAGGGGGGGGGGGTGTGATCATGTGTGACAAGGGAGGAGGCTGAGTTAGCCGCCAAGCTCAGACCCAGAGCTACCAGCAGTCAGCAAGGCCTTCAGTTACAGCTTGGTAATTTCTATGCGGGTCATGCATTTCTTGTTTTCTATTTCAGAATCTGCTTATCAGGACGGACAGGAGATTACTGTGCAGCAAATTTCTGGTCCTCTGTCCTCCCACCTCTATGGGTGCTATACACCAGCCTCACCCTGCCCATGGCTTTAGACTTAACGCCTGGGTGGCTTTAGCCAGAAGGCTAGTGAGTGGCCCTGGGCAGACTCTGCGTGTACTTGCACAGCTGGACTCACCTGCCTCAGCTCCTGCCTGTCACCGTGACAGGGGTGTGCCACGTGACTGCTCATCTCAGGAAGATAGCTGTAGCTGCACCAGGCTGGAAAGCTGCATCCTGAGTCCTCTAGCTCACTCAGCCGAACTGCTGGGCCACAGGCACGAGGCAGCCTGGTGACACCACTGGTGTTTCCAAGTAAGTTTGTTCAGCATCCTTGTCTTGGTAACGTTACATGAGTAGACTCTTGTGCTGGGCACCACACAGACTGGAAGTGGAGTGAGTGAAGGGCCTGAAGGCGTGGTCCTAGCCTGGAGACCAGAGTGGATGGTGCTTTTTCCAGCTCTTTGATAATAGCTCACCCCTGTGCCGGGATGGCTGCATGCCAGGCATTTCCAGGTGGCTTTGTTACAGGGCAACCGAATGTGAGCTGGGTTGCCTGTGGGTCCTCACCTGTACGCTTAAGATTTAATTGTATTGCAGGCACACACAAAAAGGGTTAATAATGGGTTTATTTACAAAGGGAAAGAAAAGGAACAACCCAGGGAAAGAGAGAAAAAGAGAGCTACAAGTTAGCTAGTGTGTCCTACCAGTTCTACTGACTTGGAACCCCAATAGCACGCGGAAAGCTGACCAAGAGCCAAGTGGCCAGCTGCCAGCCATGAGGCCAAGGGGAAAGAGCCTCAGCTCAACATGTCTCCTTTATATCTATCCCAAAAGTCTCAACATGGTTATTTAGTTCCACCCTTGGGTCCTCGCAGTCCTCCCTCTGGAGTTGCTGGGAGTTGAAGTTTCAGTGACTGGAGGAGGGGTAGAGTCCACAAACCCTGTATTTGTAGCATTTGTTCAGGACATCCTTTCCCCTAACAGTTTTACTGATTCATCTAAATCCTCATAACAACCCTAAGAGCTTTCCTTCTAGAGATGGGGAATCAGGTGTGGGGGAGTCAGAAAATACCTGGGATCTCTCAGTAAGTGCTTCCTTGAACTCAATGCCTGGGTGGGCAGTAAAGTGTGTGCCACGTGCTCAGAACATCCTGTGCCACTCAGGCTCATGTGCTCCAGCTGGGGGGGACATGGTTTCCCCTTGGATCTACCAAAATCCTCTCTGGGTCCCTCTTGACCAGAGGGAGCAGGCTCTTCCCAGGCCACATCCCTTCTTAGGGAATCACCTGCATAAATATCTGGTCATTTTGTGGGCAAAGCTCCTTTCCCTGTATAAGAGGCTGCTAGAAGTTCCTTTCTGACCAGAGGACTCGCCAAGCTCAGCTGGTCTTGCAGACCCAGCCCTCGCTGCTGCCTTATTTCCTCACACGTCAGCTTGGCCAGCGCCCCCCAGTGAGACCTACACACCCGTGTCCCTCTGAGACTCAGTCCACCCAAGACAGCACATGCAGAGTCCAAGTCCAAGTCCTACAGGCCACCACATGGACCCTGTGAGTCCTGATGGGGGCTGGGGTGGGAGTGGCTCTCTGGTGGAGGACAGAAGCTGTGCAGCCCCATTCACCCCAGATGTGACTGACTTCTGGGCCATCAGTGATGTTTTTAAATATATCTTTGACATTATCCTTCCTTTTTGTACATTGCATGCTTTCTCCTCTCAGGTGGAGTCCCCATAAAATTCCCACCACCAGTTCACCCGTGCACCGTCACCACAGTTCCTTGTGCTCTTCCCTCCCATTTTGATCCCACTCCCTGCCCCTCCCCTGCAGAGTGTCTATTATTATTATTGCCTGTTAATTTTGTTTTTAAATTTATTATATATATTTTCCTGATCCCTTATTTGGCTCCCCTACATTCATCCTGTAAGTGAAATCATCTGATATTTTACTTTTTCTTTCTTGCTTATTTCACTAAGCATAATCCCTTCCAACCCCATCCATGTTGCTGCAAATGGCATTGGTTTATCTTTTTTGATTGCTGAATAATATTCTATTGTGTGTGTGTGTATATATATATATATATACACCACATCTTCTCGATTTGTCAGTGACTTTTAATGGCAAAAGTGACCTGGTCTTGTTGATTGTGGACTCTGCTTCTTTTGGTTATGTCATCTCTTGTGAAATGGGTCTTTTGACGATTGCTTTCCTAGATTCCAACACCCCACCTCTTGTTCAACAACCAACTTATGTTGACTCTCTGTCTAGTTCATCCCCAAGTTTTGAAATTGCCCAGACAGTTGATGCATATCCCCATTTGTCCCCCAGGTTTCTCAGACTTGGTGTTTCCAAAACAGGAACTCATTTCCAGCATATCTGCGCCTCCCTGTTTTTTGCATTCATGGCTCTGTGTTTCTAAGACATTGTTAATATACTAGGACATCTTTCCTGAATAGTTCCCCTTCTTTACTCTCAGTGTACCACATCAATGTGCTGTGTCCCCAGACTTCTCCATGGGGTCCCTCCGCTTCATTGTCACTGCTGGAGCCTTACCCTGTTGTCAGAACTGTGGCCACAGCTCCCTGGTAGCCTTTCTTCCTCCAGCTTTGCCTTCTCTGAGGCTCCACCTAGTCCCAGGCCCTGTGAACCACCTGCTGGTGTGTCTAATTTTGTCGTTCTTCTGCATGAAGCACTTTAGTAATATCCCTATTACCTATAGAGTAACGTCCTGTCGTTTAATAAAAAGATTTTCATGGCCCAACAGTGGCGTGCAGTGTCTGAGATGCAGATTTTAGAGTCAGACATGGGTCTTAGAGGCCTGGTCCCATTGCTAACTAGTCTGTGGCCTTTAGTAAAATGCTGAACCTCTCCAACAGATGGAGACAGAATAAAGGCACATTTCCGTGCACCCCCAGCCTGTTAGCTTGGTTTTGGTGCCCTGTGATAGGGGAATGGGAAGTGGGGCCACCACCTTCCTGTGCCTTCCTCTGTTCCTGTCATGAC
>NW_004567105.1:36617753-36629003 GCF_000260355.1 Condylura cristata
CTGGGGCTTCAGGTTTTTCTGTTGCAGCGATGCCTAATAACATTGACAAATAAACTACCTAGAGTTCTTAGAAAGTACAATTCAGATGAGGCATGAAATCACCTAACATGTGCTGCATCCACCATGCATCCATGTACACCTCGGAGCTTCTCTCCATGCCAGGCTTTTCTGCACCTCTGTGCTGTTCCTGCTGCTGGAATGCCAAGCTGGGCTCACACAGCCTTTAGGAGGGGGCTGGCATGCCCTTTTCTGGTCTCCTTAGCCTCTGCTTGACGTTCCCCCTTGAGTCTAGTAACAGAATGGTTCCCCTCCACCAGCATAACATAGTCTGCAGCATCCACATGCCCTGGAGAGAGGGGGCTCCATGGGGAGGAGTCTCCATAAACTCCACCCTTGTCTGGAAGGCTCCTGACTGCTCCGACAGCCCCACCTGCAAAAGCCTTGTCTCCAGGCAGAGGTGTGGATTCTCCCTTTGCAGCAATTCCTTACCTTGTGGATGGCTCTGTCATATCATCTGTCACCCTGAGTTGCAATTCCTCCTCTACCTGTTTGGGTCACCCCACAACTGTGAGCTCCCTGAGAATACACAGTCGTGCCTGTGGGACCTCCTGTGCCAGAGCAGTGCCTGGACCATCCAATGGCCAACAGAGGTTTGTAGGGTAAGTGGACACCCGCTTTGGACTTTGGAAATGTGGGCATGTCCATTTCTGAAAATGGGCAGGAAAATAGAATGACATTCTTGTGCTAATTTTCTAGGCAAACCAAAGCAAAACAAAACCACAATAAAAACTTGCCTTCTCATAGTCCTGGAGACTGTATGTCCACAGGAACAGGCAGGGTTGGTTTCTCCTGAGACCCCTCTCCCTGGCTTGCAGAAGGTCCCCCACTGTGTCCTCACCTGGTCTTTCCTTGGTGCATACACATGACTTGTGTCTCTCTGTGTCCCAGTTCCTCAAATTTCCCTCTGCGGGCCCACCTAACATTTCTCATTTTACTTAGTTACCCTTTTATCTCCAATCTGAGGTAGTGGGGGTTAGGTCTTGGCACCAGGAATTTGGGAGGTACAATTCAGTGCATGACATTCCCCTATGAAGACCATCTGGTCTGGAAAAGATCAGAGGGCTTTTCCTCCACAGCACAAAATGTCTTGTGATGAGAATGACCAGGACAGGAGAATGTAGCCTGTTGCTGGTGTGGCCCACATGTGGCCCACACCTGCTGTGCCCCCTTGCTTTGGGATAGGGGGCTGGCATGTGGGAGGCCAGGATTTTAGGGTATCCTAAAATTTCTTGTCTGCCTCCCCATCTTGTGAAAAGCACCATCTAAAAGTAGCATGTCCCACTTTTATCTGTAAAGAAAACTGTAGTTACCTCCATTTGTGCTAGGTGGTGACAGGTGATAGATAGGTGTCAGTGAGCTGAACTGTTCAGTCTTCAGGATAATGCCATGAGTGGGTACTGGGTTTCATCGTCCCATTGCCAGCAGCCCCCCAGCAAGAGAGAGATCATGGGGGCTTTGAAGCCTCGAGGAGTCCAGCTGCCCCATCCAGCTGCCGCTCCAGACGGAGGTTAAATGTCTGGATGCCAAGCGGCCACTGAGAAGGGACAAGGGTGGGTGGAACCTGGACCTCTCTGCAGACACCCCCTCTATGCACCTACCTGGGGGGTGTTTCCTCCTCCTCCTGGAGAGGTGAGCACACCCCCTACATACTCATGCAGAAGAAACTAGTTGGGAGAAGGCGCTTTTGTAGTCACTGGACGTGACTACACGTCACTGGAGCACACTCTGTTTTAAAATCTAAATGTTTACTTATTCAGTTCGTTTGTTTGGTCTTCCTATACACATGGTGTTCGTCTTTCTCTATCTTGCGTATTTCACAAAGCATGATACCTTTTAGGTCCATCCATGGCCTTGCAATTGCAGGAAAAAAAAAAAGAGAGAGAGAGAAATCCTGTTTTTCCTTAGGGTGATTAACTACAAGTTTAAAATTCCCAAGACAATTGTCTTTTGAAAAAAATCCAAATGTTTAAATGCGGAAGGTCCGGGAGTTTTCCACAAGCTGGTCCTTGTGAGCCAATTGTTTGACATATTTATATTTATAAACATTGTGACTGTCATCAGGTCTCCCAGAACATTTGCAGAGTTTAAAATATAAACTAGAAAAAGAAGGGCACTGAATTGTCTGCCCTAAGGAGTGTTTCTGTCCCCACAGCCCTACGATAAAATGCCCCTTTGACACTCTTCCCCTGGGGACGCACAAGTCTGTAGCTCACACTTTCCTCTGCTCAGATGTCAGCAAGAAAGCTCAACGTCCAGGAGTCGTGTCTTCACCTGCCTTCTGCTTCCCTCCCATGCCCCCAACTGGTCCTCCTGTCATCCTGCTTCCTCTTGAGTCCCAGGCCCACGTTTGCCTGGGAGCTGACCTCCGTGCTTCTGCTGTGTGCCGGGTGCCCGAATGCATCGGTGAGGACTTCTCAACCCTTCAGAAGGCCCTGCTCTGTTCATGAAGCCGGGGGCACTTAGCTGCAGCTGGCGTTTTTCTCCTGCAGCCCTCTTGTTGTTAGGGCTCATGTTCTGACCCCTCTCAAACTGCCAGGAAGAGCTGAATAGTCAGCATCAGTAAATGGTCTTGCAACTCTGCTTTCACTATAAAAATTTACCAGATTGTGTGGCCTGTTAAGTGAAGTGAAAGACTGTATTGAGGTTAAGAGAAACAGAAACCGTTTTAACATATTGTTCTTGTGGCAAAATCTATATGGCAGGACAGTTTTGGTTCTCATCCAGTGTACACCGAACGCTCCTAAATTCAGTGACGTGAAGTCTACCAAGCTGTGCAGGCCTGCCCTCCTCCCGCTCCAGAATGTTTACCTCCTCCTAGCTGATACTGCCCCTAAGAAACACCAGCTCCCCATTCTTCTTGCCCCTGGGCCCCTGGGAAACCTGCCTTTGCTTCCTGTCCCTGTGCATTTGCCTGTGCTGGGCACCACATGGAAATGGAATCAGACACCATTTGTGCTTGTGCGTTTTCTTGGCATGGTGATTCAGGGCTCTTCTGTATTGTAGTGTGTGTCAGAAACTATCCCGTTCTAAGGTTGAGCAGTGTTCCCTGGAGCATAAGGCGTGTGAGGTACAACGTGGTGGCTGTAGCTGACACAGCTGTATGGGACAACTGTGAGTTAGTAAAAGAGTAGACCCTGAAAGTTCTCATGACAAAAAGAAAAAAAAAAGAAAAAAAAAAGAAAAAAAGACTATTTTCCCTTTTTTGGTGTCTATATGAGATTGTGGATGTTAACTGATGGTGGTGATAATTTCACAGTCACCCTCACGGCCACTTTCTGTGACCATAAAGCCTTGCACGTGCTGCTTTGCTGCCCCCTTTCTCTGAAGCACCTGAGATGTTTCATTCCCTAGGAAAACCTCACTTTGTGACCACTCAGTCTCCCATGTGCTCATAGTGACCACGTCACTTTCCGTGATACCAGTGAGCCTGGCATCTACTCCACTGCCTTTGTGCCCACTTAGTAACTGACTCCTCCTCTGACTGTAAGTGTCAAAGGCTTTTGTCTGGACTGGACTGTAAGGACAAAGGGATTTGTCTTCTCATTCAATTTCTGGTACCCGCAGAATATATGTCATACCACAGACATTAAAAAAATATTTTCCAAGTTTATTTATGAATGGATTGTTGTATGGCTTACTTTTTCAGAAGGTGGTTTATCTGCTCGGAAGGGTTATTATCAAGATTAACTGTTTGGTCATCATGAGGATGACAGGCCACATTGTGCACGATTGTTCTCTCGGAACGTAGAGATTGCTAAGGTGAGGCAAGATGATGTCCCACAGAATCTCTAGCCCAAAGACGAGCCAAAGGAAACCTCACTACTTAAAAGGAAAGTCCGAGGCCCTCCCTGGTGGCGCAGTGGGTTAAAGCACTGCACTGAGAAACTAAAGCCACTTCCACATGAGTTCGATCCCCGCCTGCCCCGGAGGTGACCACATGGCGTGGCAGACCTCTCCTGACCCGCCCGCTGCTCCCCTCAGCAGTGTACTTCATCGATCTGCCTGTTCTGCTTCCCGCTCTGTCTCTGGTGAATCCTCTCACCCTCCGCATCTCTGGCCTGTACCCCAGTTCTGTATGAATAAATAAATAAATCTTTAAAAAAAAAAGGAAAGTCCGAGCTTGAGAGCTGATCTGTGAAAAGCACCCATGAGAGGGAATAATGTCAATCAACAGGACTCCAGATTTCTCTGTCTTTTCAGAGTACAAATTTATAAATTATTCACGCTCACACCTTTTCCTACTTTTGAGTCTAAAAACGGCTGCAGAGTGGCTTTCCCGTGCTGCTGGCTCTGGCCGTGGATGGCGGGCAGCCTGTGGTAGCAGTCAAGACACTCACCATCCTCTGATACTGTCTGCGGCATCATCTTCTCGGCTTCCTGTGTCTGACCGCCCTGGCCAGAACCTGGGCCTGAACCCATGCCAACCTGGTCATAGAAGACAGTTTGCTATTTTCTCTTAGAACAAAGTGTCCTGGAAGTGAGACATTGGAAAAATGCCGTCAGACACCATATTATGTTACAATACTGTGTGTATGTGTGTGTGTGTGTATTAATGTATATGTTGTGGTATTTTGCATTCATTGACAGAAACATTCAGCATCAACTTAGTAGCATGCAGCTTGGGCAGTATGTACCAGTTTACAGGTGTGAGTGTGTTAGCAAGGATGGCCAAGAGAAATCCATACAAAAAGTTATCTTTATTGGATCATGACTTTTTTGTTTTTCACATAATGTGTTTGTAAGAAAATGTCCATTGTATTTCTGTTTTTTTTTTTTTTACAAGATTCATTTATTTATGCATAGAAGAAAGAGGTGCAGAGGGAGGGGGAGAGGATTCACCAGAGACAGAGTGGGGAGCAGGGCAGGCAGATTGACTGAAATCCACTGCTGAGGGGAGCGGCAGGTGAGACAGGAGAGGTCTGCTGCGCCATGTGGGTCAGCTCCCTGGCTGGGGCTTGAACTCAGACCTTAGTGGTGACAGTGCTGAGACAACCTCTCGGCCACCAGGGAGCATCTTATGAGACTTTGGCAAATTTACTTAATGCATGTGATACATTAATATTTATAAAATGGACACATTGCAGGCATTCTGGTTCTGTTTTGAGGGATTTCAAAGCCAACCCCATGCAACCCCCCCACCCCCCCATGTCACATGCAACTTTTGCTCTCCCAGTTTCCTTTTGGTCATTGCCTGCTCACCAGCACCCTCTGCACCTGACCTCATTGAGCTACCGGTGTGAGACCAGAGGCCAGAGACATGGACTTACCCGGCCTCTGCACAGTGTTTCATCTGCAGACACCCCCAGACACCCCCAGATGGGAATTTACCCAAGCACGGGCATCATCAACCTGCTGGGCCCCTGCCTTCCCTGAGTTCCCTCTAACCTCTTATGGCTTAGTAAGAGCAATGCAATCCTTATTTATAAAATAGTTGAGTTCTTTTTTTCCTTCTTCAGACATATAATTATTCTCTACTACTAGAGCCTCCTATAAATTTTTAGTTTAGAACTAAACTTGCTCTTAAAACTTTTCCCTTCACAGCCTAACTTTATTTAGATCATTATATTATTATTTTCTCAAAGAAATAATAGCAAAGTGGCAACAATGTTGCAATAATTTCTATGTATAGTAAAATTACATACATGGTAATATAGTAATTAAAAATAGAATTAATATTTTTTTCTTTTGAGGTGTTTTAGTAACCATAAAGTTAAAAGTGTTTTGTACCTATGGATTAAAACACTTATATGTGATTTCATGATTCTAGAAAGTATGTTTAAAAATCAGTTAACTACCTAAACACCGTTGAGTTATAAGAGATAAGACCAAATATACAGGTGACACCTTACAGGTACAGAATGTGTAGTACCCTCACAAAGACCCCGGGGCAAGAGAAGTTTCCAGTGAGAAGTAGAATCAGGTTTTTCTAGTGTAGATAATTGTCTTCAAGATAGCTTTCTACCAAAATTTCTGAACAAGGACAACGTAACTTGGCTTGCATTTTTCTCTAGTGGGATGACCCTTCTTTGTCTTCTTTTTTCTTCAGATGGGCTGATTTAGAATGCAGTTTTGCCTGGCAAGAGGGAGGAAACATAGTAAATCTACATGTAGAGGGAGGCTGGCAGGACAGAGCAGACAGTAGGTTGACTTGGGAGTTTGATTGTTGCTGACAGGAAGAGGAAGATTAGACTGACTGTGCTTTTGAGGTCCATTCTGGCTTTCAATCTCTTCTTGTACAATGGTAATTTGTACTGTCACTTATAAATGAGTAACAACGTATAGCATTCTTATATGCAAGGGACAACAGATTCCGTGAGCAGGTTGAATTTTAACAGACAATATAATTTATGTTGTAGAAAACAGAAAAGGTTCAAATGCAGCAGAAAATGAAAATTTCTTTTGAACTTGTTATATTGAAAAAATAATTAAAACTGAATTTTATGACAGGCAGCCATTTTATTAGTCACTGAGAATGAAATGAAATCATGTTCTTGCATTAAACTCAACATCTTTCTTTTCATTATTTATAAGTATTCATTTCCTGCCAGCAGTATACAGAGCTCCGCACTGTCATAAAAAGGACTTACTAGCCAGCAGACTTTATATTAAATAAGATGCAGTAAGTGTTTTTTATGTAGCACCTTCCATACAAGAGCACAGTGCCAATTATTGTTGCTTCCATAAGGCATATTAAATAGGGGAAGAGAAAAAGTTCTGCAGATTTGTGTCATTTGTATGACACGTCTACCACTACAGGACTAGATTTAAATACATCTTGTGTTTTTTAGAGTGGAGGGGACCATTATCCTGCCATCCCCCCCCCCTTTTTTTTTTAAAGATTTATTTATTTGTGCATACAGAACTGGGGTACAGGCCAGAGATGTGGAGTGTGAGAGGATTCACCAGGAACAGAGTGGGGAGCAGAACAGGCAGATCGACGAAGTACACTGCTGAGGGGAGCAGTGGGCGGGTCAAGAGATGTCTGTCTCGCCATGTGGATCTCCTCCGGGGCAGGCGGGGATCGAACTCATGATGAAGTGGCTTAAGCTTCTTAGTGCTGTGCTTTAACCCACTGCGCCACCAGGGAGGTGCAGGTTATTTTTATCTATAGTCTCCAATGCACATGCAGTTCATATCTGTGTTCGCCAGCTTTAAATTCAGTTATCAAAGTTCTTTGGATTTTCTCTTCCAGCAACTATCTTAAGAATGCATCTTTTCCTGCTGCGAATCAGTTATTTTTTTTCCACACACCTATCTCAATGCCCTAGATATGCCATCTTGCTAGAGTTTGGGCTCTTTCAAGGCAGCCTTAGAGGCCTTAGGAAGGAGAAAGATGAGAGACTAATGTGGGCCACCGCAATGTGTCCTGTGAAGCAGCTGCTGCCTTCTGCATGTCCATTAGTCACCAGGGCTCCTCTGTAAAGGCAGCTGTGCTTCTTTCTAAACTTGATGTAGGGCCTCACTGGTGGGTTTGGGATTAAGTCTCAGCACTGTCAACTGCAGCATGAGTTCGAGTCTCAACCAGGGAGCTGACCCACATAGTACAGCAGACCTCTCCTGTCTTGTTCGCTGCTCCCTTCAGCAGTGCATTTCAATCCATCTGTCTGTTTTGCTCCCCACTCTGTCTCTGGGGAATCCTCTTACTCCCCCACCATGTACCTCTGGCTAATACCCTAGTACTTGTATGCATAACTAAATAAAAATAAATCTTTAAAAAGTGAAAATAAACTACGTAATAAAGTCAAAGGCATACATTTGTAAACAAATAAGATCAAAACTGTGAAGAAAAAACTTGGGGATCTCAAGAATTGTGATTCAGGAGACACAGAGTCAGTAGTATAAAATTGAATTCAGCTTCCCAGAGTCACTGGGGGGCTGACAATATGTGTGGGCTCACCAGGCCATCCCCACAGTCATTCTGAGCAGCTGTGATTTGATGGTGACTCAAGCCAGAGCCGGCTGTCTCAGTGGGACTGGTCCTGGACTAGGTCTGTCTGCCATTACTGAAACCCGCAGGGGTTTGCCCACTGGCCCACTTGTGTCTGCCTTCAGTCTGTTATACCACATCTGGAGACAGATGTATGCAAGCTACAAGCCCTTATTGGCTTCTGGCTCCCCTTAGGTTTCCTTGACATGTGCAACTTCATCTAGTCTGTTTCCACACTTGGTATCAGGACGATTTACCTGGCTTGGCAATGTGCCACTGAAGGCCTGGCAGGGCCTGGTCCACATGCCTTGAGATCATGCTCAGAGAACAGACATTGGCCCACCTGGCTGAATGGGACAGAGGCTCTCTGGTAGCACCTGGACCTGAGGGAGCCATTTAACTGGGACCGGCTCAGCATGCTTGGCTGGTGGCGCTGCCCTTTGAGATGTGCAGGCATTCACTTCCTGCCCAGCAAATCCCCAAGGCGTCTTGTGCAAGAGCAGCAGTTCTACTAGGTTTTGAAGGATCAGTAGTGCTGAAAGCTGCTTTTTTATAATTTCAAGATTTTGTATTTTAATGCCTATCCCACAGTTTGGGGAGGTTTTCTCTGTGAAGGGGGGTCATGCGCATTACAGGGCAGGCTCGCCGGTCTCCTGTCCTTGCAGTGAGCATTTCCACAGCTCAGCACAGTGCCCGCAGAGCTGCGGCTATTCTCAGCACCCACTGTGCTGCCCTTTGCTGGGACCACGTCTCTTGGGGATCACTTCTAATCCTACTGTACTCTGGGGCCAATCAGCACTGTTTTCCTGGAGTTTCTCCTGATTGCCCTCATGCAGCAGCCTCTCCACACCCCAGGCACGGTCACTTCCTGTGATTTGACACCCATGTTCGCACCCCCACTGCCTTGCAGAGAGGGCAGTGGTGAGTCCAGGGGCATTCTTTGTTTGACTCCCAAAATGAACAGGGGGTTTTTAATTAGACGTTTGAAAATGTTTTTGAATTGTATTCTTTATTGTCTTCGTAATGTTGGTTTACAACTCTATGACTTAGGAGTACAGGGTCACACCACCCCACCCCAAACTACTGTTAACCCCCTGCTATTGTTTACTGGGCCCCCTCCCACTGAGACCCTCCCTCCTGGGAGCCTCAGTACTGCATTCAGATTTGAAGGGCTTGTTCTGCTGTAGTTTTATCGGTGCTTTTACTTACTTTCTCTATATTCCCCATGAGTGAAACTATCTGGTACTTGTCTTTCTCCTTTCTAGAATTATCCCTTTCAGTTCCAATCAGGCATTTTTAAATTTGTTGCAGATATTGAGAAGGGTTGTATCAAATTCCACCCTATTGATTTTTCTTCAAAAACTGGGTGATCTGGCTTCTCCAGATTCACACCCCCTTGATAGACACAGTTGTTGGAGCCAGCTGACAGTTCATTAAATGGTGTCTGTGCTTTTTCTGTGCCCTCCAGCCCCTGCCTGTGGGCATCTGGAGGTGCCCCTTTCAGCTTCAGGCATGTTCTGCATGGATGCCCACAGCCTGTCATTACCTGGAGGCCATGTTTATTCCCCACACCTTTCCTATGCTGCAGGATCTGGACAGCCCTGCTAATCGTATTTGGCACAACTCTCTTTCTTCCCTGGCTGAATTCATTTGTGTGGGTCTCACACAGGTCTGCCAGAAGATGGGTCCCTGGCTGAGAAGTCACTTCTGGTCTGTCCTGCCTGGTTCCACAGCAACCTGCTAAGCTTCTGAGCCAGTTTTAGCCACATCCTCAGGGTTTCTCTCTCTGTTCATTAATTCACTTTGGAGGGGAGTTTTAAACCTATTAAAGCAAGGCACTTTAATAGGCCCAATTTAACATATGTCTGGCAGTCTCATTGATACCCATGCTGCTCTCCAGGTCTCCCGTCATCCTGTGGCAAGAGACAGATTCTCATGGCACACAGGCCAGTGAGCCAAAACTCTGTCCATACCCTGGGGACCCAGGACCACGGTTGATGTTGTTACAGGGCAGGGAAAGAGAGACACCCCTGAACCCTCAAACCTGCTTGATCTAAATAGGTTCTGCCATCCGCCACATCAAGACAAGACATAATAGCTTTAATGGAAAAGAACGTTAATACAGTGAGTATACAATACAGGAAAAACAAAAAATATAATTTCTAAATCAAACACCTGAAGTGACCCATCCCCTTGTGGATAAAAGTCCACCCAAAAGGGGTTGGCCCAAAGCGTGGCCTGAAAGTCCGCCACAAGACTAAAGCGACGTCTGGCCAGGACCCATAGAAAAGGGTCAGAAATGGCCAGACAAATATGGGAGGAAAAGTGCACAATCAAAATCAATATAAACACTGCCACGGGTCTCTCACCCACGTCTTTTCCAACCAGCACAGCGCCAATCAACAAGCAGTTTCTTCACATGTCTCCCTCTGCTCTATGTGACTTCCTCAGATCTCCTTCTGGCTCTCCATCCTGCTTCCTTCTCTTCTCTTCTTTTCTTGGCTCAGCTCCACCCTCCTGGGTGGGGCAGGGAACCTGAAACTTCCCCTTTTCTTGGGGACCACCCTGTTACAATGTGAGGTATTTACCCCACCCCCAACCCAGTCAGGGTGAAACCAGGAGTGGTGGAGTAGCTGCTTTACACCCAGTGGTACCCATGTGTCTCTGCTATAAGAACACATCATATGAGTATCTAGATATCAGACTATACATGCTTTATAGCTAAGGTCATGTCATTTGACTTTTTCATCTTTACACTGTAACTGGTAATTGAATTAATTTGTGAAACCTGCACAGAATCAACTGTGATGAAACAATTTCGTGATTTCATAGCATAGCACCAAAGGCTGGATGAAAGCAAGCAATACATTATTATAAAGTCTACAGCAGTTTTGTGCTTGAGATGTTCTGAGTATGGATGTTATCCATAACTCTATAGTGACTCACCACCCCTGCTGAGTATTCAAGCGGAAATGGGAATGTAGAGTGATAATTAACAATTTCTCAGAAGTAACACCTTTAGGTTGTGAATAAAAATGAGAGTTCACACTCCAGAGTCCCCCTTTCACCGCCTCCTTATCATCCACCCTCGCAGCACGTGGAACATATAGTGTGCTTTAGTGAACCCTGTGACTACCTTAGATTTCATAAACATCATTTTAGTCACTCAGTCCTAATCAGATACATAAAAATCACCTCTCTTACACCAGAAAATTCAGAAGCAAACTATACTAGGTTTTCCAAGTACAATTACTGGGTTTTAA
>NW_004567105.1:36630355-36641429 GCF_000260355.1 Condylura cristata
GGAAGTAGCATTAGCTTCTCAGTGCTGTGCTTTACCCGCTGTGCCACCAGGGAGGGCCAGTTGAACATTTTTTCATATGCTTGTTGGTCGTCTGGGCAATGTATTATTTTTAAGTAGTCTCAATCATCCAGATTTTTAAGTAGCTTTGAGTACTCTACTTATTTCTGAGTAGCCAATTTCAAGCAGTTCCTTTGCTGTTTAATTTATCAAGTAAGTAGATTCTGAACCAGGCCTGGCTGGCTCTGTTCTCTGCGGGCATTGTGGGAGCAATAGGGCATGAGGCATATTGTGCATACAGGCATCTTAATGGAAGTGCAGGCTCCTGGAGAGCAGTCCTAGGAACCACACCATCGGATCCCCCTGAGTATCAGCCCGGAGGGTAGCAGACTCGTGCTGTTTTCTGCAGTGAGCCCCCTCCATGGACCAGAAACTTCAGCACTGAGAGAACAATGAGCTGTGGGGAGAGAACACAACTCAGGAAACACCCCCTTCTAACATGTTATCACCTCCCCACTTGGCCTGCTTTTTATCTTGAGGAAGAAAGAGTAAACAGTTGACCTGAGAAGGTAAAAGTCTCTGGAAATCATTTTTCTCTTGGCACCCCTCTGCAATTGGGGAACTTTTCTCGTGACTCAGGAAGCAGGACCTCAAGGAGCACTCGGCCCCACTTCCCCACCTTAGCAGATGGTGCGTGAAGAGGTGACCCTACTGTCCAAGTTCTGGGGTGTCTTTCCAAGGTGCACAGCCACTCAGGAGGGTAGCTGATTGGGGACTGTCAACTTTGGGAACATGCTGAGCATTCTGGAGCCATGATACCACCCCTTGCTGGCACTCCAAACACATGGTGTCCTGAGTTCCCTCCCCTTACCAGGTCACTTTCAAAGTTACAGAATCATGAGACCTTAGGTTTATGCTAATTACTTTTTCTAAGAAACATCCAGTTCAAGACACACCAGCTCTGGAAATAAGGCAGACCCCACCCTTTCTGTGCTTGATAGGAGATAGTTGCCTGCTCCGTAGGCATTTATGGGGATATATGTTGGGACCTTGCTCACCAGCTCATCTTCCACACAGAGCTGAAATGACAGGTTTGATCTGGCACCCTCCCCACCCATCTGCCCAGTAACTTTTTTTCTCCTGAAGTTTTCTTTATACCCAACAGACTGTGATTGGCATGCCACAGGCATGGTAGCCTTTCAGTGAGAGAATCACTTTAAAGAGGAAATGTGAATAATCCTAAAAGATTACAAAAAGTGTGTCAGGGGCCAGGAGCCACAAACGCAGAGGTAGAGTGTCAGGAGACTGAAATTGGGGGCAGAAAGACTCCGGATTCTTGCAGCTTCCTGCTCCTCATCACAGACACCTGCTGGCACCTGCGGGATTTCAGGTTCACCGACTCGCCTTTTCCTCCTGGAATCTTCAAGGCCAAGCAGCTTATTGTGATTTGACTGCTCAGAGGTGGCCTGAGTGATTGGAAGTACCCAGCAGGTCATGCTTGTCAAAGAGAGTTGACCCTTAATTCTATTCTGCAAGCCTAGATTTTATTGGTCCAACTTCTTTTTATTTGTATGCCTGGTGAAGTCATACACCAACACCTATGAAAGGAAACCATCAGATTAGATGGAACAGTAAGGTACCGAGTCTAATTTTTTAATAGTTCACAAAGTGGAGGCTAATAACAACTGATAGGTGGTCAGAGCTAGTTAAAACTGTTTTTTCCTTCCATGGCTGGTGACTATCACCTGTGGCAGAATGAGGCATCTCGTAGTAGATAATAATGTTGAAAGATCTGCAGATGAACCAGTTCTTGGTGCTGGAGGAGGAGCAGAGGAGAATCAGCAAGAAAACACCCCCTTTCCAAATGAAGGGATTTATCGTGCCTCTATGATTTTTGAGAATTTAATTGCTAAGGTCTCTCTGGTGGCGCAGGAATAGTCTCAGCGCTATCAAGCTGTCACCAGGTAGGGAGCTGACCCACATGGTGCAGCAGACCTCTCCTATCTTAACCGCTGCTCCTGTCAACAGTGTATTTCAGCAGATTCACCTGTTCTGCTCCCTACTCTGTCACTGGTGAATCTTCTCACCCCCGAATCTCTGGCCTGCACCCCAGTTCTATGCATAAAATAAAAAAAGAATTTGCTGGTTTTTGATAGAATGGTGCTTTCACCTTCCGTTTGACAGAGTTTCAGTCTTTTGTTCTTCAGCAAGACAGTTAGTTTTATGGCTCTCCAACATGACCTCTTTCTTCCTTCCTCAATCCCCCGCACATTGGCAGTCTCCCTACCACCCCCACACCTGTTATTTCTCTGACCTTGGGAAAGCCATTTAATCCTGTGTGCCACATCTACAAAATGAGAATTAGATGAAATTCATCTTCCAGCATTATTCTTCACTGCCTTTTTCACTGCCCAGAGATTTTTCTGGTTGTATGTATGGAACCTCTGTGTGGAAGTGTTCTGAGTCTGCAGAACCATTCTCTCTACCTCTCACCCTTACATGTTCAAGTTTCATTCATTAGAAATGTCCCACTAATACTCAAGACTTAACCACTGCTAGTGGGAGTGAAATTGGCACCCTCTTTTGGAAGCATGTCTTAAGAGTCATGAAATATATCCACACAAGGCCTAGAAATACTATCACTGGGAATATATCACAGGAAAATGTTTCAAAGTACAGTTTTAAGAGAGTCCTAAACAGATATATCCCCCTTCTCCACATTGAGAGGAATCTAAGAGAACAACAAAGGAATTAAGTGACTTACAATACATTAATTTGATAAATACTAAAAAGCTATTGAAATAGTTCCATGCAGACATTATATATAATATATACAATGCAGTGTTGTACATAAGGTAGTGTAATGGCATGTAAACTCAACCACCTACAATGTTCTTGCAGTAACTATACAAAGTGATAAAAATTGTGCTTTTAGGTGACAGAGATGATGTGAATTTCTAGTTGGTTTCTCTTTTTCTACTCTTGCAATTGCATTTTTTGTACTGCTTGTGCAAAAAAAAAAAAAATAGTGTTGCAAGTTGATCTCATTTCCTAAATTCTGCTGCTTCCTAGCTTCATTGTGCCTGGGTGGCTACATCTTCTTGGTGTTCTAAATTTACAGCTCTTTTCCTTTTGCCTTTTGCACTCAAACTGTCTCCATAAGCACTAGAATCTTCTTTAACAGGACATTCTATCTGTCACTACATTTTGGCTCAATCCAAGCTGCCAGCCTCTGGAATCAGAATGTGTTTAAAGATCCCCAGATTCCACATGGTACTGTCCTCACCAACCACCTCTGCTCTCTGTTACCTACCACATTTCATTTTTTAAAAAACTTATTTATTTATGCACACAAGAACTGGGATACAGGCCAGAGGTGCGGCGGGTGTCTGTCTTACCAGAGACAGAGTGGGGAGCAGCCCAAAGGGAGCAGCAGGTGGGTCAGGAGAGGTCTGCTGTGCCATGTGGGTCATATGCTGCAGCGGCTGCAGATAGCCTCAGAGTGCCGAGTTCTAATCCGCCACCAGAGAGGGCCCTTACCTGTCACTTTCAAATGTGGACCCTAGTGTTTGTCTTACTCTCCTAATCTGCGAATCTCTCTTCCTCTTCATACCTGTTTTATCAGTATCCCCAACTCAAATTCTACACTTGGGTCAGAAGAGTCTTCTGAATTCTATTTTCATCTTTTACCTATATACCTTCTTGCTTCCTCCCTCAAAATTCACTTTCAAGTTCATGTGGTCTTAGTGAGATTCAAGTATGGTAAAATATTTTTAAATTGCTCTCCAAATATTTTGACATGTATTGTTATAGTATGATGTAGAGGTGGAGTCAGTGATGGTCACCAGGAACATGGGTAGCACTGGTCAGCAGTGATGGTCACTACTGGTTCCTTAGAGGCAGTGTCGGAGACATCCAGTGTTAACAGCTCTTTGTGAGTTGTTGGGTTATACCAACAACAAATAATAGCTCTTTGAGATACCAGGCCCATTGGTTCTCCTTTCAGACAATGTCAGAGACAGGTCTAGAGTTCCAGTCTGACAGTCTTTCAGCCTCTCTCCCCTTTTCAGAGTGTTTACAGGGTAGCCCAGAATGAACTTGGGTTGCCTGTCTGTGGGGCCTCACCCTCACACTCAAAATGTAATTTTCTGCAGGCACACACAAAAAGGGTAATGGGTTTATTTACAAAAAGGGGAAAGTAAAAGGAACCAACCCAGGGAAAGAGAGAGAGATACAAAGTAACTGGAATATCTTACCAGCTATGCTCACTTGGAGCTCTAAGTCACAAACTAATACTACTAGCCCCCAGTCACATGGCTGAGAGCTGTTGCTCTAGAGAGGGAGACAGTTACTTCTCCAGAGCGACAGTTGGAAAACCGCTCTCCATTTGTCCCCGAATGCCTGCTTAGCTCTGCCCTTAGGTCCTCGCAGTTCTCTCCTTGGTACTGCTGGGAGTTGTAGTTTCTAATCACAGAGTAGGGGGTAGAATCCAGAAAGCTGGAGTAGGGGTGGAGTCCACCAAACTCTGCAGAGTTCTTTAAGGACATCCTTCCCCTTAACAAGAGCTTAGCTTTGGGATCTTTTTTTCTTTCTTTCTTCAGGGCCGGGAACGTAATCTTCCCCTTCTTTCTTCTTCCTTCATATGCTGGAACGTTTTCTTTTTTGGTAGCTATTTTCGTGTCTCCCTCAGTTGCCTCTGACTCTGGCTTACATGCTCTTTCAGGGTGCCCCACCCATAAATCTGATTTGAATATTTTTCAACCCTGTGGCTGGCTGGACCATTCACCAGTCAGCTTATATAGCACCTGATTAGTTCATTCCACAACCCAGGAAGTGGCTTTACATAAAGGGGTTCTGAGGAACCATAACTAACCTGTGGTGAGAGGCTGAGTCTTAGTAATATATGTGTGATAGGACTATTTAACACCAATCAGCTCATAGCTTGCACCGTGTTGGTCCGTTCTGTGATCCAGGAAGTACGTTGTTACATAAAGGGTCTCTGAAGAGCAACTGCCACAGCTGGCAAAAAGGCAGTTACTGAGTTCTGATTTGTGGTGAAGCAGAAGGTTGACAGAACACCACTGCTCTTGCTGGCTCCCACTGCTGAGGTGGCTGGGTTCTGATAACAACATGACAAAAGCATGAGATGGGTTTCTTTCATGAAAATGTTTCTGAAGGAGGCAGTGGTCCCAGGTAGTTTTCTCTTATATCCACAGACCTGGACTGATATTAACTCCACATGCCAAGGTGATGGGTATTGAACAGAGCCTTTGCTTGGAAAAAGCCCATGAACATTTATTTGTGGGAGACCTGTCAGTAGCGCAATTGTTAAAGAATTATAGTTAATGGCTGATATTTCTATCAAAACTGGAAAGATGACTTCTAGAAACGATCAGTGAAAATAGTATCAGGTACAGATGAAATACTAGAGAGAATTATGACTCTCACGGTTTCATAGTCTCCAAGTGTTACAGGGTAGCCCAGAGTAGACTTGGGCTGTCTGTCTGTGGGGCCTCACCTGAGTATTCAAAAGTCACTTATACTTCAGACACACAGAAAGGGTATTATTTACAAAAAGGGGAAAGGAAAAGGAAACAACCCAGGGAAAGAGAGGGATACAAAGTAGCTGGAATACTTTACCTGCACTGCTAACTTGGAGCTCTAGTCCCAAACTAATGCTGCTAGCCCCAGTCACACCGTCTGGTCTGAGAGCAGTTGCTCCAGAGCAAGAGAACTGTTACCTCTCCAGAGTGTCAGTTGGAAAACCACTCTCTATTTATCCCCCAAAGTCCCAGAATGCCGCTTAGCTCCGCCCTTGGGTCCTTGCAGTTCTCTCCTTGGTACTCTGGGAGTTGTAGTTTTCCAATCACTGGAGTAAAGGGTGGAATCTAGAAAGCTGGAGTAGGGGTGGAGTCCACAAGACTCTGCAGAGTTCTTTTAGGACATCCTTCCCCTTAACACAAGGACAAGAAATGGCCAGTGGAAGCCATGAGAACAAAGGTGTGGTTCATTTACCTCAGTTGGGATTTTCCAGCACAGTATTTGACAAGGTCCCCAACAGCCTTGTAGACATGCTGAGAAGTATGAACTTGGCAGTGGTAACTGGTTGCAACCCTGCACTGTGAATCCTGACTAAGATAGAAAGCCACTTGGAAGGAGGGTGCTTTATTTCTTCAGCATTTTAACCAACAACTTAAATAATCAGAAAATATTTATGTCCCATTTTATCAATTAAAATAGCTAGAAAGGATTGTTTACATAATGAATGTCAGGGAAAAAAATACTCCTCCAAAGTAAAGCTTTAGTCTAATTCAAGAAAATGGAAAAAGGTGCTGATGAATATGAATCTTTCAGCCAGGCTTAAGAAACTGCACACACACTGCTTGGTGGCTCTGACTTGGTGTAACAAAAGTTAAATGTGAAAAAAATATTGCTAGACTGTCCTGCCACTGGGAGTCAGAGTCATATGGAGGCAAAAATAAAAAGCTGCTTTGGAGTTCAATAGAGTATCAGAACCAGGGAAGTAAATAGTCTCATATCACCCTGACCTTACTGAAGCAGAACTTGAGAAAACAGTTTCATTCTGGGCTTCTTATTTTACTGAAGAAGCCATCACAGAAGCAACTTGTCCAGAAAGAGAAATGCTAGGGGCCTCCCCTAAAGTCTCAGTGCTACCACCACTAAGTCCTGAGTTTGATCTCTGGCCAGGGAGCTGACCCACATGGCGCAGCAGACCTCTCCTGTCTCCCTTGCTACTTCCCTCAGCAGTGGATTTCAGTGGATCCACCTGTTCTGCTCCCCATTCTGTCTCTGGTGCATCCTCTTACTCCCTGCACTTCTGGGTTAACCCCAGTTCTTGTATGGATAAGTAAAATTAAATCTTAAAAAAAGAGAGAGTGAAATGCTAGGAAACAGTGCAGATCAGGGAGAAGTAGGAAGAAATGGGGTATTTGGCTGAAATGAGAAATCTTGTGAGAGGTGCTAGGATAACTTCCCTCTGCATGTCACAGTTTCTCCAGTGAAGGGGGTGACTATCCAACAGAAGGGGCCAAGTCTGAAAAGAAGCTTTAATGTGCTGTCAGTCCTGAGAAACTGCAGTGCTAACCTAAGTGAAATGAGTTTCTTGGCTCCCAAAGAGCTGGTAAAATCAATTTTCCTATAATAGCCTTTCTATTCCTGGCACATGTATCCAGAGTGTTCTACAGAAGTCACCATGTGGAGATGAGACCATGAAAGCTGGATTGGGGAGGGATGCTCTGGATCTTTGATCCTAAAATAAATTCTTAGAGATGAAGTGAGAACTTTTCAACTTTTCATCTACATAAGCTGCTACCTGTAGATCGCAAAGCCTTTTTATTATTTTTAAAGATTTATTTTTATTTATTTATGCAATCTGGGGGTGAGAGGATTCACCAGAAACAGAGTAGGGAACAGAATGGGCAGATCCACAGAAATCCACTGCTGAGGGGAGCAGTAGGTGAGAGGAGAGGTCTGCAGGGCCATGTGGGTCAGCTCTCTGGCTGAGATTGAACTCATGTTGCAGTGGCTGGCAATAGCTTCATAGTGCTGAGACTTGCCCCACTTGTGCCACCAGGGATGCCCAAGACCGCATAGCATTTTAGAGTCACATTCTGAAATAGGGTCCTCCCTGGTGGTGCAACAGGTTAAAGCACAGCACTATGAAACTATCACAGCCACTGCAGCACAAGTTCGATCCCTAGCCAGGGAGGTGACCCACATGGTGTGGCAGAGTTCTGACTTGCCCACTGCTCTCTTCAGTGGTGTATTTCAGTAGATCTGCCTGTTCTGCTTCTTACTCTGTCTTTGGTGAATCCTCTTACTCCCTGCATCTCTGGCCTGTACCCCAGTTATGTGTGCATAAATAAATAAATCTTAAAAAAAAAAAGGTCTTAAACACTGGCAAAGAATGTGTGACTTCTGGATTTAGCAAGTTAGTCTTGTTAGTATGCCATTTTTCTTTAAAATTGTTCATGGTCTCAGCTATGTGAAATGCAAAACCTTTATGTCAGCTTTTTCTTGTGCTTTATTTAGACCATCTTATTGAAAAATAGGGCACCTGTCATTTCTTAAACATGAGGCAAAAAATACTTTCATTGTCCATTTTTAACTTCTATCACCACCAAAAAAAAAAAAAATTGTCAAGAGGTAGAACAAATGCACAAACAGCAGAAGTAGACCAAAATAGATTTTATGGTTGCTGGACATCTCAATTATTTTAAAATTCTAACTTTTCATCAAGTTGAAGCTTATTAATTTTGAATTAGTGATCATTTGAAGGCTAAAATCAGCCCTGTCCTCTGTATAACAAATGCAGTTAAAATTTCTGTATAAGAGCCCTTCGTGATGGCACAGTGGGCTAAAGCAAAGCACTATGAAGCTAGCTGTAGTCACTGTAGCACTGAGTTTGATTCCCAGCCAGGGAGGTGACCCATATGTGAAGCAGACCTCTCCTGACTTGCCTGCTACTCCCCTCAGCTGTGTTATTTTGGGGATTTGTCTGTTCTTCTCTGGTGAATTCTCTCACCCTCCGCACCTCTGGCCTGTACCTTAGTTCTTGTATGCATGAATAAATAAATCTTTAAAAAAAATCTCTGGGTGAATAAAGAAGGCATACTGATTAAAGATCTTTAATAAATTATTTCTAGAGGAATTATAACACTGGGTACAACAGAGATTAAATCATTAAATTGATTTATGGTTAGTTGATGTTGGAGATACTAAAAGATAAAAACTGCAGGAGACTTGAGATAATTTTAACTGCAGGAGACTTGAGATAATTTTTCAGATTTGGAAACAGACTCATGCCAGAGGACAGACAAATCCTCACTTGAGCTCACTCAAACTGCTAGTTTTGGGAGGTGAGGTGTAGAATCAGGTCCTTCAGCTAATGGTGGAGGGTTCTTTCCAGCATGCCACAGTAGGTGGGCAAGTTAAATTAAGTCGAGGTACTCTAGGAGCACCTGCTTTGTACTATGCATGTGCTAAATCTGAGCAGAAAGGCTGGGTATCCCTTTTTCAGAGGGCTATTTTAAAATTTATTTATTTATATGTTTTTATGCCATCATTCATTTTTCTACAATGTCTGATTTCTTGGGTGATGTCATTATAAACTTCCCACCAAGATACCCAGGAACTTGTGTTCTTCCCTCCCATTTTGATCCCCATCACCGCCCTCCCTTGATGAATGTCTCCAATTTATAGTTTGCCTGCTAGTTCTGTCTTTATCTTTTTGATGACTGAGTAGTATTCCACTGTATATTTAGAACACATCTTCTTGATTCAGTTATCTGTTTTTGCAAAAGGCCATTTTCTTATGGAAACTGAGCCTAAGACAGCCCTAATCTCAGCCCTAAGACAGTCTGAACATTTAAGCATTCGAGAAGGCAGAAGTCCCAGGGCAGAGCAGTCCCATGAAAGACCAAAGCAGAAAGGCCCCAAGATGCAAGAAAGGAGTCAGATCTAGCACACATGCAGGGATGGTGGATGGTCTATTTTTTATATTTCTACTTCTTAAGATGGGATGGGGTGAGAGTAGGACAGTACAACATTCCAGGGTTCCACTCTGTGGTAAGGATGTCTAGTGGTCCTTGTTTGGTCACAAATTACCAGCAGTTCCTACAGCTAGATGAGTCAGGGGAGGCCCTCCTGTGAAAGTGAAGGAGCCAGGGGTGATAGGTGGGGGGTATGTATGAACAGAGACCATATATTCTTTAGAAAAATTGTTCCTTCTTCAACACACAGACAAGTCAGTGGGTGTGGAACTTGACTGTATATACCAATCACTGTGGCCAAGATTATTTTATATTAAGTATTAAACATGAAATTCATGACAGCCATGGGAAAACACAATAAAACATCTGTTTGTTGTAACTACCATATGATCCAGCCATCTTGCTCTTGGGAGTATATCCAATGAAAATTCAAATATGATCTAGAAGAGGTACCTGTGCCATTCACAGCAGCCAAGAGTGGAAACAGCCAAGGGCCACTTGGCAGGTTTATGGATAAATTAGTGATAGTGTGAGGGGCCTCCCTGGAGGCTTAGGGGTTAGGTCTCCATGCTGTCACCTGAGTTCAATGAGGCCAGGGAGCTGACCCACATGGCGCAGCAGATCGCTCCTCTCATCTGCTGCTCCCCTCAGCAGTGTATTTCAGCAGAACTGCCTATTCTACTCCTCACCCTGTCTGTAGTGAACCTTCTCAACTCTCAAACCTCTGGTCTACACCTCAGTTGTTGTATGCATAAATAAATAAGTAAATAAATAAATCTTAAAAAAAAGAAGAAGTGATAGTGTGAGACTATGAAGGGATCTTGAAGACATTATACTAACTGAATAAAGCAGACAAAGGTAGATATACCATGTGATATTACATTGTTTATATTTGGAGTCTAAAAATAACTACCTTGTGGGAACTAAGAGTAGAGTGGTGGTTATAACAGGCTTGGAGATGGAGTAGGTAAGGAGATGTTGGTCAAACTGTACAAACTTCCAGTTAGAAAATGAATGAGTTCTAGCATTCTAAGGAAGTGTGTGATGATTGCAGTTAACAGCATTGTATTATATACTTGAGAGTACATCTGAAATAATGGTAATTATGGGATGTGATGGAGAGGTGAGCTAGGTAGGGCTCTGGCGATGATTATTGTGCTATAGGTAAATATATCAAATCAGTATCTCAGCTTGTATCTTTTTTTTTTTTTTAAAGATTTACTTATTTATGTATACAGAATCAGGGTACAGGCTAGAGGTGCAGGGGTGGTGATAGGATTCATCAGAGATAGTGTGGGGGAGCAGAACAGGCAAACCTATGAAGTACACTGCTGAGGGGAGCAGCAGGTGGACCAGGGGAGGTCTGCTGCGCCATGTGGGTCACCTCTGGGGCGGGTGGGGATCGAACTCATGCGGAAGTGACTTTACTTCTTAGTGCAGTGCTTTTAACCTGCTGCACCACCACGGAGGGCCCTCAGCTTGTATCTTAAATCAATAAGGCTGGAAAAGAATTTTTAGTTGCTTTCTGATGATCCTGTTACAGGACAGGGGGAGAGGGGCACCCC
>NW_004567105.1:36641924-36644848 GCF_000260355.1 Condylura cristata
TTCTCTTCTCTCCTTTTTCTCTGTTCAGCTCCACCCTCCTTCTGGGTGGGGCAGGGAACCTGAAACTTCCCCTTTTCTTAGGGACCACCCTGTTAAAATTCCTTAGTGGTTAGTTAAATACAAGTTGTGCCTAACTGACCTGCAAACAGATCATTGGTTATATAAGAGCTAGTTGACTCACCAGACAAAAGCCATTTTATATATATATATAGGCTGTAGGAAGTTTGGCTTAGAGGCTGCCAATGCAGAGTGAGTTTCTGGAACCTTCCATCTGGGAGATGGGAGAAAGGTGTAGTGGTAGTATTATAGATAACCATAAAGAGGAGGGACAAAAAAGAGAGTCCAGGCACTTAGAATGGCTAGCAAAGGAGCCTTTATTGGAGCACTCCCAGGTAAGGTTCACTGATCCCCACAGAGGTCAGACAGAGAAGTCGGCATCTGGGCCAGAGTCAGGGGTGGGGTTTAAAGGACTATTCTGGGATTAGGTCAGGTAAGCGGGAGATAGGGGCTGAGTGCAGCTGGGCAGAAGATGGGAGGAAGCGTTTGGTTATTTTCCATCCTTATCTGGCCAGTTCTATGCTGCTGTCTCCTGGTGCTAGTTGAAGATTAATGCAAGGACAGGTTTCAAGACCCCCTACCCTGCCTCTCTGGGTTTCCAGGAGCCTATGTGTCCCTTGGGTGACCTTTCCGAGGGGAGTTGGCATTTCTTAGGAGAGAGTCCCTGGAGAAGGCTACAGGACCACAGTCCTTAAGTAGCTCAGATGGTCTTAAATTCAGTAACTATATTTTTATCAGTTTTTGTTTATCACTTTTAGCAAAGGGTCTAAATTGTCACCAGGTCAGAACCTCTCGTGCCAATTCTGGGTCCAACCTCCTGATGCCTCAAATGCAAACTGGGGTAGCAATAAAGAAAAAAAAATCTCAATATATTCTGAACAACAGGTTAGAGGAGAACTAGCAGGAGGGAGGGATAGGAAAGGGAGAAGGCCCAGTGGTGACATAGGAGGCTGTGGGTAAGACAGAGCTCTGCCACTCCCCTCTGTTTGGGTGCTGGGAGGTGGCAGCAAAGGCCCAGCAAGGCCTGTCAGACCAGGGAGAGTGCCTTCCCCCAGAACTGCCAGTGCAAAAGGAAAACCCATGTGCCCTGCTTTCTTTTAAAGGCTCACAAATGGCCACTCAGCTCCACCTCCACCTCCATCCCTCCAATCCCCCAAGATCATTATGTCTGGTACAGAATTCAGACCCTTCTGCTTGAGAGTGCCTGGATGTTAGAGGGAGGAGTCTCACCCCTAATATGCATCTGGCTTCCCTAACTCTGTAAGAGGCGTATTACAAACCATCTGATAATTTTTTTCTTTTTAAATATTTATTTATACATACAGAGCTGGGGTACAGGCCAGAGTTGTAGGGGTGGCGAGAGGATTCACCAGCTATAGAGTGGGGAGCAGAACAGGCAGACTGACAAGTACACTGCTGAGGTCTGCCGTGCCATGTGGTCACCTCCGGGCCAACTCATGCGGAAGTGGCTTTCGCTTCTTAGTGCTGTGCTTTGACCTTCTGTGCCACCAGGGAGGACCCACATCTGATAATTTTTATTTAGGGGTGGGAGCGTGAGGGCTGCTGTGTCTGCACAGCCAGGTTTTTATCTATCCTTGCCTTTCACTTGTGTAATTATCAAGTGTCTTTATAAACAAGTGATTGCTTCTTAATTGATAATTTAAAAGGTTCTCTCTCAATTGCCAGTCAGGATCATTTCAATGTCAATACGTGCAACATTTTGGTCATTAAAATGTCATTATCTATGACAAGGGCAATATTAGGGTCATTATAATATCAATATCTATGACAAGGGCAACTGCCAGAAGTCTCAAAACTTCTTGTTAAGTGTATTCTATTGCCACTGAAGGAGCTCTTAGGGACTCCTGGTTAGATGACATAAGCGGTTTGAGCAAATCCATCTCCAAAATTATGCATTGTTAATTCTGATGGAGGATAAGAATAGAGAAAACTGGAAAGGAGGCGGCATAAGACCAGAAACCTGGTTTATACAATACCCAGAGCTGGAGGTGGAGGTAGAAGGGATTAACAGTCATTCACCCAACTCTAGGAACTAAGATCCTCTGGAGCCAATGCCTAGATTATAAAGCACAAGATCAAGCAGGTATCAGACTGTGTAGGAACTGTCTAGAGCACAGACCCAAAGGGAAAGATATATAGAGATTGAACCCATTGTGGCATCTCTGTACCTTTCAGATTCTACATAGTTTATTCAAAATCAACAACAAACCTAGGCTCAAAAGGAGTGAGCTCCTCCCAAAGAAAAATATGTAGCAGTGCAGTCTCTGCACAGCATGGGGCAACAGTCCTTTTGCCCACCTGTGACTATGCAGGTACTTCAATCTGTTACAGAGCAGGGAGAGAGGGGCACCACTGAACCCCCAAAACTGCCTGCTCTAAATAGGTGCTGCCATCCGTCGCAGCAAGACAAAACAAATAAGATCTTAATGAAAAGGAACTTTAATACAGTGAGTATACAATGCAGAAGACAAAGAATATAATTTCTAAATCAAACGCCTGAAGTTACCCATACCCTAATGGGCAAAAGTCAGCCCAAAAGGGATTGGTCCAAAGTAAGTTCTGAAAGCCCGTCACAAGACTAAAGATAAAGAGCCTTCTGGCCGGGACCCAGAGAAAAGGGTCAGGAATGGCCAGACAAGCCTGGTGGTGGTGGTGGGGGGGGGGAAGGGCACAATCAAAATCAATATAAACACTGCCATAGTCACCTCCCCACGGGTCTCTCACCCACATCGCGTTCAACCAGTCCAGGGCCAAGAAACAAACACGGTTCCTTCACATGTCTCTCTGCTCCATGTGACTTGTAGGAAGGAGACCTCTTTGTTCGCCTTAGTGATGTGAGGAGCTGT
>NW_004567105.1:36645445-36653340 GCF_000260355.1 Condylura cristata
ATGTCCAGTGTTAGTAGTTTCACGCTCCTTTCTTGGAAGCTTAGCAAAAGCCTCCACAGTTTCTTTTGGTATTACTTGTTAAGTTTGTCGGTTTGTGAAGTTTTCTGCTTTCTCTCTCTGAGGATTCATGATATTTTCACTTAAACTGAAAGCTGTTGCTTTGAAAAAGTATAGATATTTGGGGAGAAGTTAAGAAACTCCAGTTTCAGAATTAAATGTGTTTAGCATACCACTTGGTGGCAGTAAACCCTTATTAGCCACAGTGGGATCTGAACCGATGGCAGCCTTCTTAATTTCCTTTCCTTTGTGGGACTCTTATTTCCATTTTTTTTTCTTTTGATCTCCAAAAGCGACTCTCTTAAGTGAAAAAGGATATAGCTTCACTTTCCTCTCTGTTATACATGGTTAGACACTGTCATCTCTTCTAAAAGAGTTGAATTTGGAGAGTTTAATGTAAAAAGTCTGAATGAGAATCTGGCTTTCCTTTTCTGGCTCTGATGGAGTTTGGTGAGCAGGGTCCTTGGATACCTCTGAAAAAGATTTCAGCAGAGTTTATTAATAAAAGAGACGTTTGCATAGACAGGCAAAGTCTGCATTTTAAAGGTTTATTAGGAAAAAAGAGAGCCTGCCTAGTTACAGCCAGGTAAAGAGCTGAATTTGAAAGGTACAGGTGTAAGACAGACACTTGCATAGATACTGGTGCGCAGTCTTAAAGGGCAAGACCTGCATTTCCTGCATTTTGCTAGAACAAGGGGTGTTCTTTTTTTTTTTGTGGTTTTTCCTACTTTATTGTCATCTCCCAGTTGTGTCCATATGAGCTGTTACACACCTATACATGCATGCATATATTAATCAGTTCTCATGTACATGCATGTGTGTAAATATGTGAAATGGCTCATACAAGGGGTGTTCTTTTATGTTCTTTGATGAAATTACTGTGGGAAACTTCCAGCCCTCTGAAATCATTACTGTCCCCACCTGTTTTTCACCCTGTGGAAACTTCCATCCTAAAACTTCCTGCTCTAAGCATCCATCATCCAGTTTGAATAGTTACTTTATAACAGGTTGGTCCCCAGGAAAAGGGGAGGTGCCAGGTTCCCTGCTCCACCCAGAGGAGGGTGGAGTTGAGCAGGGAGAAGAATGTGGAGAGGAGAAGAGGAGGAAGGAAGCAGGATGGAGAGCCAGAAGGAGACCTGAGGGAGGCATATGGAGCAGAGAGACATGGGAAGAAGTGGCTCTTGTTTCTTGGACCTGGACTGGGTGAAACAGATGTGGGTGAGATACTCGTGGGAGGTTGACTAAGGCAGCATTTATCTTGATTTTGATTTTGCTCACTTCCTCCCAGACTTGTCTGGCCATTTCTGACCCTTTTCTGTGGGTCTGTTACCCATCCCCTCATCCCCTTTTCCTGGGGACCAGCGTGTTACAGGTGCTTTAGATTTATGGAGGGCTGTCAGGCCTTGCTTTGAGCCAATCCCATTAGGGTAGACTTATAGCCACGAGGGCATGGGTATCTTTGGGCATTTGATTTAGAAACTATATTCTTTATCTTTTCTGTATTGCACACTAATTGTATTAAAGTTCCTTTGTATTAAAGGTCTTATATGTTTTGTTTTGATGCAGTAGATAGCAGAACCTATTTAGAGTGGGCAGGTTTGGGACCTGAGGGTGGAGTTAAGCAGCCATGTTTGTTATAAAACCAGACATGCGGATCTTGGGGCTCTCTTGGTTTTTGGCTCTTAGCTTTCGCTGTCTCTCAGTGTGCTGTTAGGATTCCAGGTATGTGGAACTGGTAGGACACATTACCAACTTATCACCCTTCTTTCTCCCTGAAATATTCACTTCCTCATTTCTCCTACTTTTATAAATTAACCCTTTATTAGCCATTTTGTGTGTGTGTGTGCCTGCAGTTGAATATTATTATAAGTTTACAAATCAAGCATCTTAAGTCACCCATCCCCTCATGGGTAAATGCCCAAACAGGGTTGGCCCAAAGCAGGGTCACTGAAGCCTGAAAGCCTGCCACAGTATAAAGCACCTCTTGGTGGGGGCCCACTGGAAAGGGACAGAAGGGGCCCAGTTAAGAAGGAAAGGAGCAAAATAAAAATCAAGATAAACACTGCCATTGTTAACCTCCCATGGGCCTCTCACCCACATCTGGTTCAAGTGTCTCCTTTCATGTCCCCCAAGTCCCTGGTACAAGTCCGAGGCTGAGAAGCAAGTGCAGCTTCTTCACATGTCTCTTCTCCATGTGCCTCCCCCAGGTCTCCTTCTGGCTCCCCATCCTGCTTCCTTCCTCCCCAGTCTCCTCTTCAGCTTCTCCTCCTCCCTGCTCAGCTCCACACCTCTCTTAGAGGGACAGGAACCTGGAACCTCCCATTTTCCTGGGGAAGTCCCCCCTCTCACTTTCTCATCTGAATATGATGGGTTAGGCAGAAGGACCCTAGTCTTTTTTTTCTTTTTTCTAAAAATTAAAAGAACAAAGGGTTGATTTTGGAGAGCATCCCTGTGAAATACAATGGAACAACATTTAGTTATATAACTAAATACAGCTAAATATAACTAAATATAAAATTTAGTTCAAGTTATATTCAAACTTTTTAAGAAGCCATATGTGAGATCTTTCTGGAGGTTACGCCTTCATGATGGTGATGCTGGTTGGAGAGGTGTTTGGGTTCAGAGAGTGGGGTCCTTGGATAATTCTAGGAAAAGTTTCACTAGAGCTCCTCTTTCATTGACACATGGTGAGTTTCTCCACGAGCCAGAGATGTTAGTTAGAGTCAAAAAGTCAGGTTTATTATAAAAAGGGAGGGAAATAAAGGACACTTGCATAGACAAGTCGGCAGAAAGAGCTGCTCCAGAAAGGGGTAGATTTGTTAAAAGAGAGGCCTGCTTGGGAACAGGTGGGCAGCCTTCGGGGGACAGCTAAGGGAGAAGGTTGGGGACCAGGAACACCTGCACGGGCAGGAGGCTGCTGCCTCTCTGCAGGGCAGAACCTGCACTGATGGAGTCTTCTCTTTGGGAGGAGCTCATCTCTTTGTGCAGTTGTTAACTTTTGTTACATAAATACTTCTAGTGTGTGACTAGGTTGACTTGTAAGGACCAGAGATTCTCTACAATGGCCTCCATCTCCATGTGCTACTACTGGCCTGCACACTCTATAGTGTCTGACACTCGATATAGCAGTTGGCACCTAAGAAGTGTTCATTTCTTCTTCATTATTATTATTTGTTATTACTTTTATTTTTCATAGAAGAACTGGGGTGTAGGCCAGAGATGTGGAGCTGAGAGGATTCATCAGAGATAGGGTGGGGAGTAGAACAGGCAGATCTACAGAAGTCTCTGAGGGGAGCAGTGGGCGAGGAGAGAGAGGTCTGCTGTGCCCTATGTGGGTGAGAGACCCATGGGAAGGTTAACAAGGCAGTGCTTATCTTGATTTGATTTTGCTCTTTTCCTTCCAGACTTAACTAAGCCCCTTTTGCCCCTTTCTTCTGGGAGGTGCCTTAGACTGGGTGGGGACCAAGGTCAAAACTCAGGCCATAGTGATGACAGTACTGAGACTTAACCCGTAGGCCACCAGGGAGGCTCTAGATCTGGTTTAATGACTATGGCCAATTGACCTTCTGGGAACTAGTCTGCTGGCTTATGAAGCTTCCTTTCCAAATTTTCTGCTCTTAGCCTCCATCAGTGGTAATAAAACCTTTTCCAGGTCAAAACTCATGGATAAAGCAAATCAGCTATTTCTCACTTGCTTGGATAATCAGTTTGCAGAATCAGACTGAGGTCATCACAACTACAGTGATAGGCAGCTTGGAACCCTGTTGGCAAAGCTTTCATTGCCTAGGGGCCTTTCATTCTTTCCTGTAGAGGATGGGGATTCTCTTCCTACCAATAAGAAGAGCAGACCTGTGGCTCATGAGAGAGGCCTCCCCTGACAGAGTTACTTCAGTAATTCTAGGTCCCATCCTCTCCTTACTTGTGCCTTTGAACTACCTCATGTTCACTAGCTCTTTGAAGCTACAGCTTCTGAACCCCAGGAGGCAGCTGCTCTATGGACTGTTTGTCTATGTGGAGACATTGTGTGTAAACAGTGCTTTGATGTGTGCAAGATGGGGTGTCAGTCCCAAGAATAATTATTTATGACTCACTTCCTACCTCTATAAACTATTCAAACTTGCATTGTTTAAATAACTTCCACAGAGTAGAATCTGTTGATATGCTTTCTGGACTTGAATTCTCACTTTAATTACCTAATAAACTCTTAGTTTAATATTGTTGAGACCTCTTCCAGTTAACTTAGTTAATGGTCAAATTAAAAAACTGGGAACAAGGAAAGCTGTCTGTCTCTATCACTTCCACCAACATTGTACTGGAGGCGCTGGTCAATGGAATAAGGCAAGAATCTGTTACAGGACAGGGTGAGGGATATGGGTTCCCCATCCCCCTTCTTCCCAGGGATATTGTCTTGGTGCCCAGAGTTCCTGCTGGTCAAGCTAAAATGCAGAATCAGGTTGGGGCCTCTCACCAGAACAAAAGTTTTGGTGTGAGGAACATACTGGAAAACAAGTATCTGATGAAGCCAGCAGGTAGACATTATGGCCAGATTAGCATAACCAGTTAGACTCCCTTTACAGGCAGTTAAGTGTAAACAGGAACTAGAGATGGGATGTTTTGCTCAGTAGGAAGATAATTATGTATCCCCATACACATCCCCACCACACTTGCCCACTTTCTCTCAATCTGATTCCCAATAAACATGAGTCTGCACTCTTGAGGTGTGAGCCCCTCTAGGTCTCTTCACTCTACTTGGACTTTGAGTTGTCTTTCCTCTGTCCTGTGCCACACCCAATGCTGCTGCCCCACAAGGCAACACTGGCACCCCAAAATCCCCAAACCTGCTCATTCTAAATAGGTTCTGTCATTTGCCACATCAAGACAGAAATACTCTTGTGTACAAGAACTTTAATGAAAAGGAACTTTAATACAGTTAATGTGCAACAACAAAGAAGACAAAGAGTATAGTTTCCAAATCAGTCACCCAGAGTTACCCATCCTCTTGTGGGTAAATGCCCAGACAAACAGGGTTGACCCAAAGCAGGGTCACTGAAGCCCAAAAACCTGTCACAGTTTAAGGTATGTCCTGGTGGGAACCCATAGAAAAGGATCAGAAACAGCCAGACAAATCTGGGAGGAAAAGCACAAAATCAAAATCAAGGTAAAAGCTGCCATTGTTAATCTCCCCACTGGTCCAAACCCTATGTCTATTTCAACCAGCCCAGGACCAAGAAGCCAGTGCAGCTTCTTCACATGTCTCTCTGCTCCTCTTGCTTCCTTTAGTCCTCCATGTTCTTTTCCTCCTTCCTTCCCCAGTTTCCTCTCCAGTGTCTTCTCCCTGCTCAGCTCCATTCTCCCATGGGTGGGGCAGGGAACCTGGAAGCTCCCCTTTTCCTGAGATCTCCTATTACAAATCCATTTACTTTGGTTCATTCGCTCTTCTCTTGCTTTAACTAAGGGACTGAGAATGAAAAAGTTTATATAAGATGGACTGAGACCTGTCAGGGAGAACTGACTTGGCCCCATGTTGATGAGACTGGAGCTGAGGGATCAAGTGGGGGAGCTGGGAATAACTAGAAGTTACTGAGGTCGATTTAATTTCTGGGCTGTAACATTTCTGTAAGATGACATGATATCACACATGGTTTTATTTAATGTTTGTGGTTTGTTTGAATGCTGTCCCCTCTCCCCTAGAAGACAGGCCCACCCAGAAACTGTGACTGTGACCTTATTTGGGAAAATGGGTCTGTGCAGATAGTTCTGGACTACCTGAATCACAGTCCAAAGGCAAGTGTTCCCATGGAAACAGGGAGGATGGAGGAGAAGGTGCCTGAAGATGGAGGCCCAAGGACTGCAGGGTACAAGGGAGGGGCAAGGGAGGACTGCTTTTCAGAGCTCCAGGTGGAGCCACTCCTGGTGCCTGGGGGTCAGATGTAGGGCCTGGAGCTCAGGGAAGGGTCTGCTGTTTGTAGTCATTAGGGTAGTGAATTTGTTGCTGTGCCCAGCAGAAACAGCACAGTATTTGCTTTAAAGGCAAGGTTAATGGGGAACTTTGGTACCGTGAATTGCAGCCTGGGGGAAATGTATTTGGACCCAGCACAAACTTTGGCTGAGATGCTTGAAATTTCTGCACAGAAGGGATTGTTTGCACCGAAGGTTGCTCCCCTAACGCAGGGCTTGTGGAAGTCTTGAGAAGTGAGAACTATCCCCCGAGTGTGGGAGGAACAGAGTCCCTGGGGCTGCAGTCCTGACCTCAGTGATTTTCTGTGTTTGGGAGACTTAATGGCTTAAAAATGCTTTCCAGAAGAAATTTAGAATTTATTCACAGAACAGGGTCTGCATTTTGGTGATAGTAATGGGTTACAAAATCTCTGGTTTCTGTCTGGGTAAAGGTTCTCCTTCCTTATTTAAATGTAACTAGTGATCAGTAAGATGCAGGTTACAAACAGTGCAAGGTAGATCAACTCAATGCACTTAAAAACATTTTTGTTACTGCACTGATACAGATGCTTTCTACTTATTGAGTTGACCCCTTATTTCTGATGGGTCAGCAATAGTTGCTATGTGTGAAGGAGGAATATACAAGTGGCCCTGAGCAAGAATTAAGTATGAAAGATGGAGCATTGCTCTGTGAAGGCAGGAGGAAGTTACATGCACAGTGGCCAAGCTTACTAGTAACTCAGTCCTCAAAGCCCTTTGCTTCCCTACTGAGCCCTTTTCTCTATTCCACTGGAAGCTCCCCCAGCCCATAATACTTTTCCACTAAGATTTTCCCACCTTTCATTTTACAATGAGAGATTTTTAAAAAAGGAAAGGTAGGATTAAGGCAAAACACCCCTTGTGTCAGAGCCCAACCCTGCTTCTGTGTTCGCTTTGTTGATGAGCAACATTAGTATTTGTTAGGGTTATAACTGAAATGTATAATTATTGGCATTTTCTCCACTAGAAATATAAAGGTCATAAATTACTTTTGTACAGTAAGAGTCATTATTATAATGACAACCAGTCCCGAGCACAGTTAAAGCCCATCCTTTCAATTTGGAATCTTAATTCCCACTTCCTATGCTACTTTACTGTGGAACTGGAAAAATGATAGAAAAACAAGTTCTGTCATCGCCTCGTCAAATTTAACAAATTAAACGTTAGTGGATAGCAGAGCACATAACTTTGAGTTGATGGTTTCAAATTCTTTGGATAGATGCCCAAGAGTGGGATTCTGGGTCCTACTGAATTTCCATATTTAGTTGTTTTTTCTTATTTTTATTTATTTTTTATATCATTCTTCATTTTGTGCATTTTTTCATCTTTGTTGTAATCCCCATGGGCTTCCCACTACCAATTCACCCATGTGCCATCACCATAGTCCTGTGCATACAGCCCACCCTAGTTTTGATTCCATTCCCTTTTCTACCCCATAACATGTTTCTGCTTTAAAATTGTATGTTGTTGACATTTTTACTTTATTACAATTGCTTTTCTCTCTCTTTTCCCCACTCTGGCCCCTTATGCTCCTGCTATGATAGAAACCATCCGTTATTTTTCTTTTTCTTCCTGGCTTATTTCACTAAGCATGATCCCTTCCAGCTCCACCCATGTTGCTATAAAAGACATGAGTTTATCTTTTTTGATTACTGAATAATATTCTATTATGTATATGTACCACATCTTTTTTTTATTTTATAAGTTTCTTTTACATTTTTACATTTTTTAAATATATTTTTCCATCTCAATTGTAATCCCCGCGGGTTTCCCACCACCAAGTCACCTGTATGCCATCACATAATCCCATGCACTTTTCTCCCCCACCTCCCGTTTTTGATCCCATTCCCCACTCCACCCCC
>NW_004567105.1:36654070-36689908 GCF_000260355.1 Condylura cristata
AATAGTGCAGCAGTAAACATGGGGGTGCAGGTATCTTTTTGAATCAATGTTTTTGTGTCCTTTGGGTAGACACATAAGAGTAGGATTGCTGGAAGCTCCATTATTAGCAGCTTGAGAAACCTCCAAACAGCTTTCCATAGTGGTTGTATCAGGTTAGTTTTTAAGATAAGTCCAGATTGTTTTCCAAAATGACTGTACCAGTTTACATTTTCTTTTTCCACATCCCCTCCGGCACTTGTTTAATATGGACCATTCTCCTGGGTGTGAAATGGTGTTTTCCTTATTGAAAGTGATGGTGAACATTTCCTTACACATTTGTTGGCCTCAGGCTATCCTCCTCATATTTTGTCGAGGGTCTTCTACCTGTGTTCATCAGAGACATTGGCCTGTAGTTTTCTTCTATTGGGGGGCAGATTTTTGAATATTGTTTCAATTTCCTTTCTTTTAATCAGTCTGTTCAGATTTTCTGTTTCTTCTTAGAACCTAATACATTAAGATTTGAAATTTTGTTTGTTTCAAAGGATTTGTTCCTTTTTCTACATTGTTCAGTGTGTTTGACCTCTGACTCCTAATTTCCTTAGTGGTAGCTGCTGAAAAACTCACCTGGTACCATGGTTTCTCTTTACCTTCTGAGTGCTAACTCCTTTCTCCCTCATTATCTGAGAGAAATGGATTAGTGCATGACCTGGTGATTACCCTCTTGGCTAGTTCCTGACCTCTTTACATCAGTCAGCATCGACGTCTGGTATTGTTTTACACAAAATCACCAGGACCTCTTTAAGTGGAGCCTGAGCCAATATGGGTTCCACTTCTTCTGGGATCTGGAGATTAGTTTTAATATTGGTCCCTTTAGAGAAGTTGGGCAACTTTTCCTGTGTTATTTTCCCTATCCACTGCCATGGGCTATTTAAGGCAACTCAGTCTTATTCTTGTCTCCAGAAAGCCATTTTTCTAAGCATTTTGGTATGTTCCCCAGAGATGTCTGCTTTGGTCTAGGCAATTCAGATGGCTAGTTTGAACAAAACCTTAACCTGCTTTTTCCTCCAGTACCGGCTTAGATTATTACACCTCTGACCTTCTGACACCAGTTCCCCCAGTTCCTGTTCTCCATAATTAAATAACCTTTTGGACAATCAACCTCACACTGCCCTATATTCAGACCTGTGGGAAGGTTGGCATTGAGCTAGCCCTGGTTTTGGTCGCAAG
Source organism: Condylura cristata (assembly GCF_000260355.1). Taxonomy (NCBI): domain Eukaryota; kingdom Metazoa; phylum Chordata; class Mammalia; order Eulipotyphla; family Talpidae; genus Condylura; species Condylura cristata. The sequence goes on from NW_004567105.1 coordinate 36,655,277, forward strand.
AGAGCCCCTACTGAAGATGGATCTTATTCAGACCTAGCCCCAACCAGGCCAGTCCAAGGTGCCTGTCGGAGCTTCCTTTAACTGAAAGTTCGCTCTTAGCCTCATATCTTCTGGGTGTCACCTTTTTACTCCTGCCAGAGCCAGTCTTAATGCTGCTGGGAGCCAGGCTCGCCTAGTCACTTTGGGTGCCTTTTAGAAGTGGCTAATCTGAAGGAGGACTTAAAATTCCTATGTAGTCGCCTAAACAAGCCATGCCAATCTGTCACAAGTGTACAGATGGCATTGAGGTGATGTTGGTTCCCATACAGGATTCTATTATAATGAACATAAACTCAACACACTGGGGAAGGCCAATCCTAAGTCCCCCCAAATACCTCAGTCCAACGTGACAACTCTCATAGCCATGCAGCCCACTAGAGCTGATGGGAGCAGGTGCTAACTGAAAGGTCACCCAGGCCCCTCGCCCAAGCCCCCAGAGTGGCAAAAGGATGCATATCTGGTGGTATCAAGATGAGCTGCTGAGCTGGCGTCACGATGTTACCCCAGATAACCACCCTGAACAAAGACCTGGAACAAACAGAACCACCGGCCAAAAGGACCGCATGGTTCTTCCACTATCTCCCCAGCCCCGACAGAGCAACGCATATAAAAGACCCCTACCCTGTACACTGAGCTCTACTCCCAGGCCTGCGGACCTCGCCTGCCCCAGAGTGCAATAAAGCCTTACCCTCTCTTACTTCTGTCTCCTTGCCTTATTCTGTCCACGGGGCCTTACACTACCAACAGCTTTTGCTGTCAACCAGGAGCAGTGTTCAACCCAAGAAGGGTGCTGGGGTGCAGGAGGTCTTCTGAGTCTATCCGCAAGCAGGTCCTCGATGTCCCAAGGAGTCCAGTAGTTTGGGCAGGCCTTCTGTGGCGAGAGCAGCGGGTCCAGTGGCAGAGTGCCTTGGTGACAGCTAGTCTGAGGTGCTCTGACCTTGATGCTGAAGCCTGGCTTTATAAAGTCATTTGGCGGTCCTTTGGGGGTTTCTGGTCTCTACTGATAAGCTACAGGTGGTTTGGCCTTATCAGTCCCTGCAGCTGTGTGTCCAACAGCTGTTCCTTTTTTACATCAAGTTCCAGATTACATTAAAACAAACTCTTTACATCATATGCTCCAGCTTACCCCCAAACAGTTTACAACCTATGATTCTGACATCTGCCACATATATATTCATTATGATCTTTTGTTTATTTCTGTAGTATCTTTTGTAACTTATTTTGCATCTGATTTTATTCATTTTCTCTCTTTGTGAGTCTGGCTACAAGTTTTTTTGATTTTGTTGACGTTTTCAAAGACCCAACTCTTGGTTTCATGGATCTTTTCAATCTCTACTTCATTTATTTCTGCTCTAATTTTTATTATTTCTTTATTTCCACTGACTATTTATTTTACTTTTGCTTCTTTTTCTAACATCTTTAAGTGTAAACTTAGATTTTTTCTTGTTTCCTAGATAGATCTATATTCCCGTAAATACCTCAGTACTGCTTTTATTGAATCTCATGGTTTTGATGAGTTGTGTTTTCATTTTTTCCCTCTCAGGTATTTTTATTTCTTCCTTGATTCTTTATATTGACCTAATTGTTCAGCAGCCCATTTTCCATTTGTCATCTCCCCAGACTGTCACTTCTGCATGTCCCTTTCTACCTGCCTCCCATCACCACTGTGTCTTGGTCTCCTCTGTGTACTTTCTATGTGGGTTTGTGACAGGCAGGGTGTGCTTCAGCCTCGGCACCTTGCAGGAGTCTCTCAGTGGAGGCCAGTTCCTGGGCAATTGTTAGTTCCTTTTGGAAAGAAAATCAGAATATGCCCAGCCACTATGATCCAGTTCTACCGTGTTCTTTTCTCTCTTTTTTAACCTATATGGGTTGAAGAAACAGCTATTCAAAACCCCCAAATAAGTATGTTTTTATTTAAAATTAGTAATTCCCCTGAGATTTTAGCCTAAAAAATATAATTGTTCATATTTGCATTTTTTCCCCTCCTGTAAATGCCAAATAAGGCTGCAGGCAACTTTTGTGGCAAGGCCAAAATTCAAAATAAAATAATTTTGTACTCAGCTTTAAATATTCTATGGCTCAAGCTGCAGTTAGATATGAAGTACAAAAATGTTTCTATTACAATTCTCTTTTTCAAACCCCTAAGTTTGAAAAAAGATTTATTTTTTTTATGCATACAAGAATTGGGGTACAGGCCAGAGGTGCAGGGTGAGAGGATTCACCAGAGGCAGAGTGGGGAACAGAACAGGTGGACTGGCTGAAACACACTGCTGAGAGAAGCAGCGGGTGAGACAGGAGAGGTCTGCTGTGCCATGGGAGTCACCTCCCTGGCTGGGGATCGAACTTGTGCTGCAGTGGCTACAGATTAGTTTCATAGTGCTGTGCTTTAACCCCTTGCACTAGCAGAGAGGGCCCTCAAGCCCCTAATTAAAAAAAAACAAAAACACTTTTAATGGAAAATGTGCAGTCTGTGCAGTGGTGGAAAGAGCAGCACCAGGAACCTCATGTACCTAACATAGCGTGCCCACAGTCACCAACATACATCCTGACATTTTTTTTGAGGGTTTGGGGGAGGCATCCTGCCACTTTTTATCCACAGTCTACCTCCCATATCACTCTTATGACATTATTTTGAATCAAATCCCATACATATTATTTTGTAAGTAGACATGCTTACATGTATGGCTCAAAAATATACAAACTACTTTAGAAAATAGAGACTCCACTTATTGCATTTTATGAAAGAACTCTTTCATGTCATTATCCAATTCATGTTTAACTTGTTCTGATAATTATCTTGTAAATATTTTTAATAGCTATTTTTATTCAAGTTAGGATCTAAATAAAATCAACACATCTAGTTTGCTTGAGAAACCTTTGAAGCCATTTAAAATCTACAGTTCCTCATGTTTCTTTTTATTTTCCTTGCACGGCGGCCACAGATGAAACTGGATCATTTGTTCTGTTGTTTTGAGATTGTTCTGATTGTGTCCCTAGGATGTCGGTTCACTTGTACTTCTGTTTACTTTATTTGCTGTAGATTGGTAGCTGAGTCTAGAGATTTGATTAGATCAGCCTTTGGTTGCTTCTCTGGCAGGAATACTTCATAGATGGTATTGGAACTTCCATCAGAAAAATCTCAGGTGTTCTACTGTGTGTAGCTACAATGGATTGGTCAGTTTTGATGTTGTCAGCCTGACCTTCCTTGTCAGATTTTGACTTGGTATTTTTAGCAGCTATTGGTGATACTCACTCCAGATCTAGTATTTCAAGAGGAGATTCTTCTTATTTTTTAACATTCCTCTTAAAGACCCAGGCCGAAAAGCTTGCAAAGCTTGATCATCACAAGAGTCTTCACCAAGTTGCATGGCCTGAAGTATTTGCTGACCTTGTGCTGAAGCAGGCCTTACAATCCGAGGGTTCCAGGATAGTCCAGCCTTATGCCCAGAAGGGAAAAAGTAAGTCAAGCTGTCAGCACACTTCACATTATTTGTACTTTAGTATATCACAAATCACATCTGTAGTATAAAAAGTACAGAAACAATATTAACATATTTCCTTCCCCATGTTTAGTTTTTTCAGCTCATTTATCCACTTTCCTATTATTGAGAGGCAGGGAGTGAATAATCGATTTCGTTGCCTTCACAATGATCATTATTTCATGACTTTCCTGTTCCAGCCTTGGAGGAGTGGGAGAAAAGGGGAGATCAGGTGGATATGCTAGGGTGTTTTAGCTCTTGGTACAGTATGTTCCATTGGATTTTGGTTGATAAAATCTTCTATCCAAACTGAACTGCATGCATGACTCCTATGAGGAGTCAAACCCAATCTGATCATGAGATATTGGAGATGAACATGGATTATTAAAATCTGACCTTGACCCCTGGCATGGCTTTGTCATTGATGTGAATGCAACAAATATAGTGAAGCCCCAGACTAATGTGGCAGAGAGTTAAAGGCAGTGTCCCCCTGGCTGTTATTTCAGACAGGTGTGTTCAGTATGAACTTTCATGATGATGGCAGTGGGCCACACACAGACAAGCCTCCTCTCTTCTCAGAGAGGTTTTGATAATGTCATGCATCAGTGAAAAGTTCCACCAAGAAAGGTCAAGGAAGGTCATTAGCTTTTGTGTGTATGTGAAATTTTTTCAAAGACTCTTGAAGGCAGCATAGAAAAACCAAGAAAGTTCCAGCTGGATTATTAAAGCTTTTTTTTATTAGAAAAGCTTCAGCCCCACTCTGGTGACTTTCATTTTGAAAATTATTTATAAACATTTATCCATCTGGCTATCCTTGAAGGCCGGTACACTCTATATTTTATTTTATTCTTTCAGTTTTTACAAGAAGATTTGTTTCTGTGCTCTGGCCTTCTCTTTTCTTGTCTGTTTATATACCGGAACGCTTGGGATGTCACATTCTCTTGCTAGCTAGTAACTTCTCAGGTTGGGGACAACACTACTAAGCTACTAAGGACAGGATAGTAAATGTTTATTAAAATAAAATCTTGGTCTCTGACATTTTTTTTTCTGTAATAAAAATGAACAGTGGCTGAGATGCATGGAAAAACGTCAATATAGCATTTATACCTTGATCTAGACCCTTTTCCAGGAACATACAGACTGTACTGGCAAGGATTTCTTTGAAGGGACTTTATACACCCAAGTATACCCTTAAATTTTGAAAGAGTGTAAGTTCAGCTTATTACCAAGGGGGAAACTTTTATTAGATGAGCAAACATATATACAGAGATGTACACAGAGGCCACATGGTAATGTTAAGTATTTTTTTCCGGACCTCCCTGGTGGTGCAGCAGGTTGGAGTGCTGCACTGGAAGCTAAGTCAAGCTGTTGCTGCTTCAGTTCGAGTTTGATCCTGACCCTGGAGCTGACCCACATGGTGTGGCAGACCTCTCCTGTCTCGACCGCTGCTCCCCTCAGCAATGTACTTTGTCGATCTCTCTGTTTTGCTCCCCACTCTGTTTCTGGTGAATGCTCTTGCTGCTCCTGTACATCTGGCCTGTGCCCCATTTCTGTATGCATAAATAAATAAATAAAATCTTTAAAAAATATAATTCTTTCATTTTCTCTTTGTCTGGACTCTCTCTCACTTGTGCCCAGTCCACTGTGATTTATAAGCAGGGCCAGTCTGACTCTCTTATCTTAGTTTTTCTTCTTCCACCACTCACTCTGTATTGAGAGCTTATAAAGGACTGCATGCTTTTCCAGTTAATGGGCTAGAATAGTAAGAGTCTGCCCTTGGTGAATTCACAGTTGAATTAAAAAGTGCATATTAATATACATATGCACACATATACATATATATGTATATTTGTATGAGGTACCCATATAGCACATACATGTATTTATGTAAATACGTATTTACATATTGCGTGAATGTATGTCAGGGAAGATAGGCGCTGTGAAGAGATCAGGGACGGTCTCAAAAATAAGATGATATTTGAGCAGTGAAACTAAGGAAGTAAAGGGGTGAGCCATGTGGCCTTTTGGGGAAGAACATTCCAGATAGAGGAAAAATAAGTGCCACTTTCCTGGGACAGGAAAGTGCTGTAGTAATCATAAAAAGTCAAGGATATTGACTAGCAAAGAGTCAGCTAGAGGTGGGACCACTAAAGTCATATGAGACAGATGAGGGAACGCACGTGTGCCCCTCTGTACATATGAGAGCAAACCTCCCTGTGGACCTCGCCTGCTTTTCTCTCACTCCAGGCTTCTTCCATGTGGCCCCTGACTCTGCTGGCCGTCGAGATTTTGTCTGGCTTTCTACTTGATGGATCTAAGCTACGAAAGGTGGGGGACAAGACTAGGGAGGAGGAACTCAGATCCTTCAGATGCGTGTGTGGTTGCAAGGAGTAGGGATTAATAGAGGAAAAAATGGCCATCTAGTCAATAAAAAAATCTATATAAAAATGCAACTCTTTCTTTTGCTAATATCAGCCACCTCCTTATGCCTAGTTTTGGTGCCCTTTTAGGCTTGCGAGCTGTCTCTAACTCACTGAACACCTTCTGCTGTGTAAGGTGGAGGGGGGGGGGAGATGGTAAATTCTCTAACTTGTTACAATTGTCTTTTTTATTTTATACCCCAGTTATATTTATTTCGGTAAAGCTGGTTCTGCTTTGGGGGTTATAGTTTAAAACGTCTATAAATGTATGTTTTAATGGGTCCTCTCATTCATCCCACCCCACTCTGGGCAATCACCCACCCCTTCTGGGTGCCTCAGTTTTGCAATCAGTTGTTAAGGGTTTATTATTGCTTTTGTTTGACTCTTTGTTTTGTTTTTCTATATTCCACATATAAATGAGACTATCCAGTATTTGTGTTTCTCTTTCTGACTTATTTCGCTTGGCATCATTCCTTCCAGTTTCATCCATTTGTTGCAAATGGCAGTAGTTCATTTTTTTTAAAAGATTATTGATGCATACAGAACTGGGGTACAAACCAGAGGTGCAGGAGCGGTGAGAGGATTCACCAGAGACAGAGTGGGGAGCAGAACAGGCAGATCAATGAAGTACACTGTTGAAGGGAGCAGTGGGTAGGTCAGGAGAGGTCTGCCGTGCTATGTGGATCACCTCCAGGCAGGCAGGGATCCTAACTCATGCTGAAGTGGCTTTAGCTTCTTAGTGCTGTGCTTTAACCGGCTGTGCCAGTTCATCTTTTTTTTTTTTTTTTTTTTAAAGCTGAGTAGTATTTCATTGTGCATTTGGACTACATTTTCCTCTGTCCATTCCTCTGTCCTTGAGCATCTAGGCTGTGTCCACAATTTAGGTGTTGCAAATAGTGCTGCAATGAACATCGGGATGCACGTATCACCTTGAATTAGTATTTTTGCATTATTCTGGTAAACATATAGGAGTGGAATTGTTGGGCTCTATGGTAGGTCAATTTTTAGTGTTTTGAGAAATCTCCATGCTGTTTTCCATAGGGTTTGACCCAGTCTACATTCATTAATCATTAAGCTATATTTTATAAAGTTGCAGAGTAAGACATAAAGAATAAAACAGCAGTTAAAATAAATGCCAGGTCCATTGTCTGGCCTTCCAGGGGCCAGTATAGAACATTTGCTTTTGTTCATTTTTACACTTAATGAAAATAAACACTAACTCTACTTGTTTGAGAAGTCAATTGAGTTAAACACCGTCACAAGTTGAAGAATATCTCAGGCTGCCTCAACATAAACTTGGACAATTAGCATAGGTATCGATGATGGGGAGCTTAAGTTTTTTGAATTTCCCAAAGTTTTGCCCAGAATTGAAGAGTCAAGTTTCAGAATTCAAGTATTTGTTATTCTGTGGAAATACATACTAGGCAAAGTTAGAGACAGACTATAGTTTTCTGTTTTATCACAGATCAAGAAACTGTGATTTGTTTGGCAGTTTACTGTTTGAAAGAAAACACAACTTGCTGTTTGCCTCGGAGGCATGTTAGTGCATGTGAGAACTCTGACACTGAGGATCTGGCTGGTGCTTCCCCACTGCCTCCTGCTCCTCATACCCCATGTGCGCCAGGGTTGTGTTTAGTCCTTCCAGCTGAAGATATCAGTTCAGAAACTCAGGGTTGTACTAAATCCTTTGTCAACAGTGATTTTAAAATCATTTTAAAATGAACTAATTTTCTCTGAACATTTGTGATTAGGATAATCGCCCTGTTGGAATGTATGTACATTAGAGATAAAGGGTATTTAAGCAGTGAAGGCTGGTGATTCCATTCTCTTCGATGAATAGTTAATGTTATACCCCGGGAGGACCATAGCCTGAAAATGCACTCAGGTCTCCTTTATAGCTCTTGCACATTCCGCTGGACTAGGCGTGTTGGTTTGCAGTAAATGGAGACATAAATCAGGAAAATAGCCTGTCTAATTTTGGTTGTTTAAGAGATTAATGCCATTAGATTTATTTTTTTTTATAGTTCTCTATTTTGTGTGGTTTCCCTGTACAACAAAAAGAAGCATCACTGAATTTTATTTATGACTGATTAACTTGGTGTTGGTCTTTCATTACATTCTTACATGTGTCTTGAGATTTGGAATTGCTTTTATTATGATTTCACAATTGTGTGGCAAACTGTAAATGGAGAATCTTGGGAAGGGGCTGGGAGTTGGAAAGACCTGACTTGCCTGACAGTGACAAGGTAGACAGGAAACATTGGTGGCACACCTCAGCAGCGTGACTGGAAGGCTTTTTCTTTTCATGGTAGGGCTGACACCCCATCCTGGATGCCTGTTCAGCATCCATCCTTCTTTTCCTCCATCTTTCTTCTAGCCCCTCAAAACCAGTGGAAATCGTGGGCTGCAGCTCTAGGACCTAGGGAACAAGCCAGATTATCAGGTCTTCATGGGGGCGGATCTGCAGCCTGATCAGTGGAGGTGACTAAGGGACAACTTAGTGAGATTGGAGGCGTGTGGCAGGGATAAACAGCCTCTTCTTTTGGGAGGTGACCACACTCACCTGTGGAAGAAGATGCCTGTTTTCAGCTTGCTCTTGATTAGCATCATGCAAATCCATATTCTAGCCCTCATCAACATGCTTACCACCAGAGAATATGCAGATATCAGGCAGAGAAACAGTGTGTTGAACAAACCAACTGGTCTGTTTCTATCTGTCTCTCCCTCTCTTTCTATTGCTAACATTTATATGCCAATAAGAAAGGAGAGATAGGATTTAGAGCACTATGATCTATGACCACTGACTTTCTGGTAAAAGCAACCTACATGTCCCATAGTTTCTATGGGCCAGGAGTTCAAGCATACCTTGACTAGGTCCTTGGCCAACATGTTTGCTGGAGCTGGGTTCTCAGAGGTTTGACTGGGGAAAGATCCACTTTTGAACTCATGCACTTTTGGTGGGATTCAATTTTGTATGACTGTAAGAGCCACGGTCTCCAAACTTCTTGCTAGCATGCAGTTCTTGCTGCATGGTTTTCTCCTTAGGCCCCCCACAACATGCGCTTATCCAAAGTGTGTAAGGGGGACAATCCATAACATCGGTCTACTAGCAAGATAAAGGCAATTTTAAAAAAGATTTATTTATGCTTACAGAACTGGGGTACAGGCCAGAGGTGTGGTGGGTGAAAGCATTCACCAGAGACAGATTGGGGAGCAGAATAGGCAGATTAACAAAGTACACTGCAGAGAGTAGCAGCAGGTGGGTCTGCCGTGCCATGTGGGGGGATCAAACTCGTGCTACAGTGGCTGTGGAGAGCTTCATAATGTGGTGCTTTAACCTTTTGCACCACAGGGAGAGCCCAATAGAGGCAATTTTAGTGCCCCCACTCCAGGGGGGACGGCACAGGACCATGGAATTATCTTAGACCCTGTCTACCATGCTATTGTGAAATAGTTATTTGCTCTTATAACTCATCTCACAACATAAATGTTGAGTAGAGTGTGGGTACTTAGTATGAGGAGCAGATTACCTACTATATAGGTATATACAGAGGACTGAGGAGTAATCAAGATGGATTTTTGTGTCTGAGGCATGTTTAATTTAAGGTCAAGTGATTTTTGTGGCATATGGATCACGCTGCAATTATTTTTTTACGTGCCTGGAAGACATCCTTTTAAAAAATTTATTTATTTTACATCATTCTTCATTTTGTGCATTTTTTCATCTCAGTTATAATTCCCATGGACTTCCTACCACCAATTCATCCATGTTTCACCATAGTCCTGTGTGCTCTTCCCACCCCAGTTTTGAGCCTATTATCCTCTCCACCCCCATAGAATATCTCTGATTTATAGTTGTTCATTATTTTTTATTTTTTGTTTATTACAATTACTTTTTTTTTTCTGATCTCTTATGCTCTTACTATGAGTGAAACCATCTGGTATTTTTATTTTTCTTTCTGGCTTCTTTCACTAAACATGATCCCTTCCAGCTCTACCCATGTTGCTGCAAAAGGCATGAGTTTATCTTTTCTGTTTGCTGAGTAATATTCCATTGCGTATATATACCATATCTTCTTGATCCAGTCATCTATTTTTGGGCATTTGGGTTGATTCCACATTTTCCCTATTGTAAATAGAACAGCAACACATATAGGGGTGCAGATGTCCTTTTGAATCGATGTTTTTGTGTCTTTTGGGTAGATGCCTATGAGTAGGATTGCTGGGTCATATGGAAGCTCCATTTTTAGCAGTTTGAGAAACCTTTCTATAGTGGCTGGACCAGTTTGCATTCCCATACTCTGAAATTTTTAGCCAATTCCAGAAAGAGCAATCTTGAGACTTGGGAAAATAAGCATTGTGTTTCTGTATATCCAATGGCAAATAAAGTTGCACTTGGGGAATGAATTTTGCACCTAGTGGGGATGGCTCTGTGCCAACAGCAACCTTTTTTCCCTTCTGACCACGTTTCACTTTTTATTTCTGGCTCTCCCCAAATACCATGCTGTTCATTGACTTCCAGAGCACATGACACCCCCTCCTGCCCATCCTAGCATGTCCTGCAAGGGCTCACTGCAATCTCTGATACAGGAGTTGCACTACTACTCTGACCACGACTGTCATGCTCTGTCCAGTTCAGGCTTATGTGAATCCGCTGTGCCAGACCTGCCAGCCCCTCTGCAACTCTTGTCACTTGGAGGCTGGTGCTGCCATCTTTCTGTGACTGACTTTGACCAGTTTTCCACCTTGTTGTCTTTGACCAACTGGCACATAGGCCATGTTCCAAAGCTGAGACTTAAGTTTACATTATTTCTATAGTGTTTGAAAATGACCTTACTGATTCATTTGACACACCATTAGGTAATACAGAATTAAGATCTATACTTAACCTTAAAAAGGACCATATTTAAAGATCCAATACTAATGCCTTATCTCTGATGTCTGCAGCATACAAGTTGGGACTCACTTTCTGTGACTATAACTGAATGTGGGCATCCTCCTTTCAAGCCATCACATGCACCTCAGCTGGGCCCTTGGTATTGCCCTAAGCCCATTTCCTTGCCATGCCACTGCCTAATTTTATAGATTCTTTCATATCTTCTCTCCTCTGAAAGCCTTGACTCCTCCTTCCACATCACTCTTAGCAGATGACTTTGCTTTCCACTTCACTGAGAATGTAGAAAGTACTAGAACTCACATCAGCCACACACTCCTCCCCCACATCTCCTAACTCACCTGTGTCTCTTCATGGACTCTACCTATAGACTTCATCCTCTCTTACCTACTAAGAAATGTGAGTCCAGCATTTGCTACTCTTTGTCTTCCACCATCTGACTTTCCCACTTGCATTATTCTCACAGTCACTCTATAGCCAATATAGTATCTTCCATCTTTAAAAACTCCTTGCTTCCACATCTTCTGATTGTCATTCCTTCATGTCTATGTTCCTCTCTGTGGCAGAACTCCCTAAAATACATGTCTGTGCTCAGCTTTCAGCCTCTGCTGTTTCCCTTATGTGCTGTGTAAGTCAAACTTCCATCCCATCACTTCAACCCACCCAGATTCTTGTTACAGTGTCTAGTTACTTCCTCTTTTCTAATCCACCAGAAACCTTTAAATACTTCCCTCTTTTTAGTTCTCACTGATATTTGACAGTTAACTGCCCTCACTGTATCTTTTCTTGGCTGTTCTTCATTCTTCCCTTGCCTGACTGCTCTCCTCTCATTTCCCTCTAATCACTGGGGCACTCCAGATCTTATTCCTGGAATCCATCCTTCTCTAAATTCACTCTCTAGATTTAGTCTCTGTCCAGAGTCCTGGACTAAATGCTACCAGTATACTTTCAAATACAAATATTTGATGCCTCGCTTGATTTCTCCTTTGAACCACATGTGTCCAAAGGACAGCTTAACATGGATATCTAAGGGGACCTCAGACTCACTGTGTCCAGGGCAAATGTTCCGATTCCCACCTCCATCAGAGATGTTTCAGAAAATTCAGTAAATAACAGGGCCATTATTTTGGTTCCTTAGGCCAAAACTATTGCATCACCTTACTAACTCCTGTGTCTCTTACATCCCACATGCTATCCAGTAGCAAATTCTGTTGACTCTACCTTTAAAATCTGTCCAGACCTAATTGTTTCTTTCCATCCCCCACACTACCATCCTGACATTGAGGGAGGTGGTCGTTACCAAATTCAAGTCATTGTAAAAGCCCCGCCTATTCTCACCCCTCCCACACTGGCCTCCTTGTAACTTTTATGTCACACAGAGCTTGAGTCATCCTTTCATGATGCATCCACTTATGATGTCCATGACTATCCAGAGGTCTCAGTGCATTTGGAGTAGAAGCTGTGTCCTTCAAGGCACCCCAGTCCTTCATTACCCCCCGTGACTGTTTTCCCTATGTTCCAGCCTTCTCTGAAACACTCTTGTCCCAGGTGTCCACCTGACTTCCAACAGCCTCTCTCAGATGCCACCTTACCATGCTTTCTAGACAGTCAACTGAAATAGCACAGTGCCTCAAATCTACTCAATGGACACAAAAACACTAATTTGAAAGGAAACCTGCACTCCTATGTTCATTGCAGCGCTACTTACAATAGTCAAGATATGGAAACAAACTAAATAACAAACTAAATGTCCCAGAACAGATGAGTGGATCAAGAAGATCCACAATGAATACACAATAGAATACTACTCAGCCATCAGAAAATGTAATCTTGGGTTACTTGTAGCAACATGTGTGGAGATGAAGGGATTATGCTCAATGAAATAAGTCAGAAGGAAAAAGAAAATATCAGATGGTTTCACTTAAAAGAAGACTATAAGGAAAAAAAAAAGACTATAGGGAAACCAAACAAGGGGTCAGAAGGAAATGACAGAAGTATTAGGCTACTATTAGATAGAACTATAAATCCCAGCCATGTAGCAGGGGAGGGGGGAAATTGGGGGCCAAGTGGGAGGGAAGAACATGAGACTATGGCAACAGTTCACAGGTGACTTATGGTGAGAATTTTATGGGGATAACACCTGAGGGGAGAAATCTAATGTTGTACAAAAATAAACAATGTTGTAAAAAAATAATATATTAAAAAACACCTAGTGCTCTTCAATTCCCCACCATCTTTTTTAGCTTCATCTGATTTTCTTCACAATGTCAGTTGCCACCATCACATTATATCTTCATGTGCTTATTTCTGCCTCCATTGGAGTGTAAGCCCCATGTGAGAAGACCTTCCCATTCAGTGCTGAGCACCAGACAGTCCTGCAAAAACAGCAGCCTCCCCAGGAATCTTTGGAGAGTGAAAGATTTAGAAACACATTACATTTGAGGAAATTCTCCCTTCATCACAATGACAGACACATGAGGCATGTAGGCCCTTATTGGTGTTAAGGGGCATATCTGTGAATGGTGTAGGCTCTTGGTAAAGTTGCCCTTGGTCTGACTGGAAGGCAGGGAGACTGGAGGAGAGGATTTCAAGACAGATGCCCAGTGAGAGACATAGGAAGACATAGGCTTCAGGCTAGAAACTTCTTGTCTCACTCAACGTTATACTAACCTTTGTGCTGGGCACCGAGCTGGGAGCTGGCTAGACATGGAATGCTGTCTTGGTTAAGGTCTATGTGAACCTACCCCACAAGGAGACAGAATTTAAACAGCTTATAACTAGACAAATAGCATTCTAGACAGGAATAGGAAATGAGCAAAGGCATGAAATGGAAATGTGCAAGACATAGTGTTTAGAGAAAAAGGAGAAAGCCAGTTTTCTTAGGGGTTTGGTAAATAAAAGGAAGAAATCACAGAGTTGGAAAGATGGGCAACATAAATAAAAGGATTAGAAGTTGGGGTTCAATTCTCATCGAATTTTTGAGGGGGAAGGTGCTCCTTCCTACCATCTTGCTGTCAGAACTCCCTGTAAGCTCTGCCTCTCTCCTCACTCTCATCCCCCTGCTCCACTCCACTTCGTCACAGTAGATGAGATTGTGAGTCACGTACATGTATAAACGCCAGTGCTGTTTGATGCTGCCCCCAGTATGCAGCCTCCCAGGCACAAACCAGGCTTTGTCTGAAGCTCAGTCACGGGCAGTTAGTTGGTTTGTTGGCTGATTGGTTTTGTGCCCCTGCCTGACAGAGTGGCAACTCACTAGCAGGTGCTCATGATGTGGTAGTTGAATGGCTGGAAAAGTGAAAGGTGCTCAGTAGGTGCTGTTTGTTCAACCTGTACACAGCTATAAATCTTCTGTCTTCAAAATTCCTTTTTGATTTTAAAATATTGTAAAGAAATGACACACAAATAATACTCACAACAATAAGGTACTTCTCAAATCAGCAGTTAGCAAAACTCCCAGGTTATCGTATCAGGTAAGTGTAAAATAGACTCATGAAAATTCATCTTGGTTTGTTCTAGGACATCTGGGTAATCCGCAGCTCTCATCCCGCAAATGTTTGCATGGAATGTAGTGAAACTTGCCTGAAAGTCTCTGTGCGTTGTCATTGGAAACTGTGTCTGTTTTGGTTGTGTCTCAGATGTTCCTTTCACTCCTGGCACTGGGCCTTCTTGACATAGATGGTCAGTCGTCAGTCACAGTAAGTGGAATTTGGGAAGCTTGAGAAGAGAGATATGAGGTCATGAGTTTTGCCTTCTGGATCTCAGCCTTCCTGACATTTTATTGCAGACCTTTATGCAGGGGAGGCTGTGATGAGTGACACAAGCCATCCTGTGAGGGATTTCCTGTGGGCCTGCTGTGTGAAGTCTTGGATAGGGCCCAGAGCAGACAGAACATGCACCAGGTTGCTGACTGACTTCTGCAGTTCTGTAGAAAAGAAGGGTTGGGAGAATTCAGGTGGGAAAAGTTCCCAAGGAGTGCCATGGGGCATCTGTTGGCCAAGACGAGGAACCAGGTGAGGAGACGAAGGGAGAAAGCCAGTACGTCAGCTCACCCCCTGCCATTCTGAGTGGAGCTCAGACACAGAGATTGGGAAAGTGCCAGGTAACATTCCCACCTGGGTCATCTGCTGGCTTCTAGATAGTCCATCCCCAACTCCACCACTGGCCCATATAGTTCTCTGCAGAGACACCCGGTATCAGGTGAAGGTCCTAGGAAATTGTTTACATACAAAGAAAGTCTACTCCAGAGCTCCAAACAGGCCCAGGAGATACATTCATTTTTGTATGCCTAGTTTTTTTAATGACTGGCATGAACTTCAGTGTTTACATAATCTCAGAATCTGCTGGAATATCCAATTGAGAGACTCTAAGCTGCTTTTCCATCAGTCCTCTTGTGAGTTTGTTTGTAGATAAATTTTTGTTCTCTTTCTGAACAGTGGGGGGATCAGAGGAGAGGTGCAGGAGTGGGGACAGGGCTGGTGAGGTCGGGGAGAGAAGGGGCTAGAATTCTGGGATTGGAATTGAGAAGAATTTGGAAGTGAGAAGAACATCCTAGGCTTCTGACATTCAGATAGTTCCAACAGGGAATGATAGTCCAGTGTTTATTTTGATCCAACCTACACAAAATGCAGAGATGGAGAAACCCAGAAATGACAGCCAGAGGTTTTATAAATGGCAATGAAAGGGAATTCATGTCTTAGTTTCTAACTATTTTTACTAAATTGCCAAGCTCCTTTTATTTATTTATTTAAAGATTTATTTATTCATACAGACCTGGGGTACAGGCCAGAGATGCGGAGGGTGAGACGATTCATCAGAGACAGAGTGGGGAGCAGAACAGGCAGATCGAGGAAGTACATTGCTGAAGGGAGCAGCGGGCGGGTCAGAAGAGGTCTGCCCCGCCATGTGATCACCTCTGGGGCAGGCGGGAATCGAACTCATGCGGAAGTGGCTTAAGCTTCTTAGTGCTGTGCTTTAACCCGCGCCACAAGGGAGGGCCCCCGCCAAGCTCCTTTTAAAAATGCTCCTATTGAGCCTCCTTGGCAGAGCAGGGTTAAGTATAAACACTTAACCTGAGCTGTCACCTGAGCTTGAGCCACTGTGGACTGAGTTTGATCCCTGACCAAGGAGCTGACACACATTGTGCAGTAACCTCCCCTGTCTCCCTGCTTCCCTTCTCAGCAGTGGATTTCAGTAGATCCACCTGTTCTGCTCCCCTCTCTGTCTCTGGTGAACCCTCTCACTGTCTGCACCTCTGGCCTAAACCTCAGTTTCTTGGATGCATAAATAAATAAAAATAAGGCTTAAAAAGTAAAAATGCTCCTATTACTTCCCTCTGAGCTTTGTACAAATTCCTGCGGTTTCCTAGTCCTTGTTTCCCTTGATAAATGTTCAGTTTAACTCATTGAGTTTTGTGCTGTGGGCCTGCTCTTTGTGTATTTGAACATTCTAACCTCCAGCATTGGAAATCTGAAAGTGTGTGACTCCTTGTCATGGGAGGGGTGGTGGGAGGAATAACTACTGTAGGTGACAAGCTTCTGCTAGCTGGAAGCATGCCAGGGCCTAATATATAACTCAAGAGTGGCAGTAACTTTTCTTTTTTAAACTTTTGGTTTTTAAGTCTGGTTATTCATGTAAAATAGACAGGAGCCCTACTGTGCTTCTGCATTTAGCTGTGACACTGTCTCGAGTGTGGTGAAGGGTGCAAGCCCATGAGAGCCGGACGCTGCAGGGCTCCCCTCAGGTCCGCCATGCGGTGTCTGTTGTCCTGGTTCAGCCTCACAGTCTCCCACAAGTGCATAAGAATGAGGTTGGGCGCAGCACCTGGAGTTATGAGTCCCAAGGTTAGAAGTATTCTAGGTCAGGGTGAGAGGCACCCCAGAATCCCAAACCTACCTACTCTAAATAGGTTCTGCCATCTGTCACATCAAGACAAAACATACTTTAGTGTGTAAGATCTTCTTTTAATGGAAAGGAACTTTAATACAATTAGTGTGCAGCAAAGAGATGAGAAGGGAAAGAATAGTTACCCACCCCCTCTTGGGTGAATGTCCAGCCAAACAAGGTTAGTCCGGAGCAGGGCCACTGAGGCCTGAAAACCTGTTACAGTCTGAGACATCTCCTGGTGGGGACCCGTAGGAAAGAGGCCGAAGAGGCCCAGCACATCTGGGACAGAAGGAGAAAAATTAATGAAAAGATCAAAGCTGCCATTGTTAACCTCCCTACAGGTCTCTCACTTACATCTGTTCCAACCAGACAGGACCAAGAAGCAAGTGTCGCTCCACTGGCATCTCCCCGGTTTCTTTCTGGCACCCCACCCCATTTTCTTTCTCCCCCTGTCTCCTTTCCAAATTCTCCTCCCTCTGATCAACTCCACCCTCCCTTGGGTGGGGTGGATTTCAGATTCCCAGTTTTTGGCGAGTGCTCATCAGCAGCCTGGTTATCATGACTTTTGGGAGCCAGAAGACTTTCCTCAGAATTTCTAGGAGTCACAAGTCATGGCACCTACAAAAATCATAGAACTTATCAGAAGTTAAAGCACCAACCACCATTTCTTGCCCCTAACATTAGGCAATTACTTTTAAATAATGATTTCTGGAAAATTGGTGTCAGTAGAGTTTTCTCCCCTAAGAACTTGTGTCCATTGTGTCTGCCTCACTTTTATAGGCACTGGTGTAGGCGGCACGTTTAGGGCTAGACAGAGAAGCTCTGAAGTTTTGATGGCTAGCCACATGTGTCTTTAATGCATTAGGGTATTTCCAGCAAACTTGCTGTAAAATGAACTTTCTTTAGAAGTTTTTAATCTGTAATTATACTTTTCGTGACTTTCTGAGGCTAGGAAAGAGTGTGTCTCTAAACACAAATTTCATGTTCTGAACAGAAGGAAGGAAAGGAAGGGGAAAAATTCATAAGTATGGCAAGACTATAAGTGGTAATGAAATCCTCTTATCAGAATATGAGGCATGAAGTTAAGGAAGTAACTTAGGTTTAATAACTCACTTTACATTTTTAAAAGTGCATTTTTTTTAGCATTCAGAAATAATTACACCGATTATAAATCTTGTGAGAACTGTAAAGATTAAAAGTATAAAAAATTAAGTTGGGGCCCTCCCTGGTGATGCAGCGGGTTAAAGCACAGCACTAAGAAGCTAAAGCCACCTCAGCATGAGTTCGATCCCTGCCTGCCCCGGAGGTGACCACATGGCGTGGCAGACCTCTCCTGACCTGTCCGCTGCTCCCCTGAGCAGTGTACTTCATCGGATCTGCCTGTTCTCTACCCCGCTTTGTCTCTGGTGAATCCTCTCACCCTCCACATCTCTGGCTTGTACCCAGTTCTATATGAATAAATAAATAAATCTATAAAAAAAAAAATTAAGTTGGGCCCTCCCTGGTGGCACAGCAGGTTAAAGCACAGCACTAAGAAGCTAAAGCCACTTCAGCATGAGTTCAATGTCTGTCCTACAGGTGATCAACAAGGCCTGGCAGACCTCTCCTGACCCGTCTGCTGCTCCCCTCAGTAGTGTACTTCATCGATCTGCCTGTTCTGCTCCCCACTCTGTCCCTGGTGAATTCTCCCACCACCCCTGCACCTCTGGCCTATACCCCAGTTCTGTATGCATAAATAAATAAATCTTTAAAAAAAATTAAGTCAAGGAAAATGGCTGTGGTGGTTTCTGTTCTTTGCACAGTGCAATCACCCAGTTCTCCCACTAGTAACATGATGGATTCTGTAAGGAATCAGAGTATACAGGGCAGAGGCAGCTCTAGGAAGTTGTTTGGTATTTATGTTCTTTGACCCTTGAAAGGTAATTTTCCTGGGAAGGCAACCAAAAAATTTATTAATATGTCACCTGTGAAGTTACTCTCCTTGTTCTGCTCTGAATTTTATATGAATTCCTCTTCCTGAGGTCAAAATGTGAGCGTCCAATGTACCAGAGCGTTGGGCCCAGATCTGGCCCATCCTTTGGTTTTTGTTGAGTTCTGCCTTCCCACTGAGCCTTGCTGAGCCCCTCAAGGTGCAGCCAAGCCTACCCACCATTGAGGCCTTCCTTTCAACCACTCATTGCTTTGCTCTATTTTCTCTTGTAGTTCATATATATATATTTAAAAAAAATTTATTTATTTTTTTACATCATTCTTCATTTTGTACATTTTTTTCATCTCAGTTTTAATGCCTGTGGACTTCCTACCGCCAGTTCACCCATGTGCCATCAATATAGTTTCATGAACTCCTCCCACCCCAGATCCTGTTACCCTCTCCACTCCAGTAAAATGTCTTTGGTTTGTAGTTGTCTTACTAATTTTCATTTTTACTTTATTACAATTAAACTGTTTTTTTTTCTGACCCCTTACACTCCTGCTATGAGTGAAACCATCTAGTATTTTTCTTTTTCTTTCTGGCTTCTTTCACCAAACATGATTTCTTCCAGCTCCATATTGCCACAAATGGCACGAGTTTTTGATTGCTGAGTAATATTCTATAGTGTATATGTACCACATCTTTTTGATCCAGTCATCTATTTTTGGGCATTTGGGTTGATTCCACATCTTCCCTATGGTAAATAGAACAGCAATAAACGTAGGGGTAAAGGTGTCCTTTTGAATTAATGATTTTGTGTCCTTTGGGTAGATACCTAGGAGTGGAATTGCTCCATTTTAAAATGGACTTGCTCCACTTTAGCTATGAATATCCATTTTAGCAGTGGAGAAACTTCCAAACAGCTTTCCAAAGTGGTTGTACCAGTTTGTAGTTGTACCGGTACCAGTTGTACCAGTGATTGTACACCAGTCGTGTAGGAGAGTACCTTTTTCTCCACATCCTCATCAACATTTGTTGTTGTTAGTTTTTTTTTTAAATATTTATTTATTTATGTATACAGAACTGAGGTATAGGCCAGAGGGGCAGGGGGGCAGTGAGAGGATTCACCAGAGACAGAGTGGGGAGCAGAACAGGCTGAAATACACTGTTGAGGGGACACTGGGTGGGCCAAGGAGGTCTGCCATGCCATGTGGGTAACCTCCTTAGTGAGGGATCAAACTCATGCTGCAGTGGCTGTGATAGCTTCATAGTACTGTGCTTAAACCTGTTGCACCACCAGGGAGAGCCTGTTGCTAGTTTTTTTTAATATGTGCCATTCTCACTAGTGTGAACTGGTATCTCACTGTGGTTTTGCTTTGCATTTCCCTTATTACAAGTGATGTTGAACAGCCTCTTGGCTGTTTGCTTTTCTTCTTTGGAGAAGTGTCTTTTTAGCTCTTCTGCCCATTTTTTGATGGGCAGAAACTTTATTTTTATTGTGTTTCATCAGCTCTTTGTGATCAGTCCTATATCATTAGTATTGTGTGCAAAAATTTTCTCCCAATAAGTGGAATATCTCTTTGTTTTGTTTAATGTCTCTTTTGCTGTACAGAAACTTTTTAATTTGATGTAGTCCCAGTTGTTTATCCTTTTCTTCACTATCTTTGCTTTGGGTGAATATATATTTAAAGATGTTACTGAGGTGTATGTCATGTAGTGTGTTTCACCAATATTTCCTTCTATATATTTTGTGGTTTCAGGTCTTATGTTTGTTCTTTAATTCATTTTGAGTTGTTTTTGTGTATGGTCAGAGGTAATAATCTAGCTTCCTTTTTTTGCATGTAGCAGTCCAGTTTTCCCAGCACCATTTGTTGAACAAACTTTCTTTGTTCCAATGCATATTCTTTGCTCTGTTCTCAAAGATTAGCTGTCCAGGGGCCCCTCCCTGGTGGTGCAGTGGGTTAAAAGCACAGCACTAAGAAGCTAAAGCCACTTCTGCATGAGTTCGATCCCCACCTGCCCTGGAGGTGATCCACATGTGAGGCAGACCTCTCCTGAACCACCTGCTGTGCCCCTCAGCTGTGTACTTTGACGATCTGCCTGTTCTGCTCCTCACTCTGTCTCTGATGAATCCTCTCACCACCCATGCACTTCTGGCCTGTACTCCAGTTCTGTATGCACAAATAAATAAATCTTTAAAAAAAAAAAAGAGATTAGCTGTCCATAAAACTGTGCATTTATATCTGTGTTTTCAATTCAATTCCATTGGTCTGTATGTCTCTTCTTGTTCCATTATCATACAGTTTTGATTATTATGGCTTTGTAGTATAGTTTGAAGTCTGGGAATGTGATACCTCCATTCTCTTTTATTTTAGTCAGGAAAGTTTCAGCTACTTGAGGTTTATTTGCAGTTTCATATGAATCTCATTAGATTTCTCTGAAGAATGTCACTGAGATTTTTATTGGAATAGTGTTAAATGTATAAATTGCTTTTGGTAGGATGGCCATTTTAATGTTAATCTTCAGATCCATGAGCAGCAGATATCTTTCCATTTCTTTATCTTTCCATTTCTTTGTATTATCTTGTATTTAACAGTGTTTTATAATTTTCTTTGTGTAGGTCTTTTCTCTCTTTTGTTAGGTTTATTCCAAAGTATTTGATTTTTTTTTTGTTTCAATTGTATTGGGATTTTTTAAAATTTCCATTTCTTCTGATTGGTTGGTTTTGTATAGGAAGGTGACTTACTGACTTTTGTGTGCTGATTTTATATCCTGCTACCTTACTAAACTAGTTAATTGTATTGATTAGTATTTCTATGGAGTTTTTAGGGTTTTCCATGTAAATTATCATATTGCCTGCAAATAGTGATAGTTTTATTTCATCTTTCCCTATTTGGATTTCTTGTATATCTTTTTTTGTCTTATTGCTCTGGGTAGGACTTCCAGTCTTATGTTGAAGAGCAGTAGTGATAGTGGACATCCTTGTCTTATTACTGATCTTAAAGGAAAGGCTTTCAGTTTTTCTCCACTGAGGATAATATTGACTGTGGGTTTGTCATTTATGGATTTTATTATGTTGAGGTATGCTTCTTCTATTCCTAGAATTTCAAGGGCCTTCATCATAAATTTGACTTTGCCAAATGCCTTCTCTGCATTTATGAATATGATCATATGGTTTTATTTTTCTTTTTGTTAATGGGATGGATTACATTAATTGATTTTCAGATGTTAAACTATCCTAGTGCCCCTGGAATAAATCCCACTTGGTCATTGTATATTATTCTTTTGATGCATTGTTGGATTCTGTTGCCTCTCTTGTAATTTTTAAGAGACTATACAATTTACTTATTTCATAGTTAGACCTAGCCCCGCCCTTTTGTTTGTGTAAGCAGCTCCCAAGTTCTCTTTGAATCTTTTGTCCCCACGCTGCAGTCTGGAAACCATGGATAAGCCTATGCTATAATTTTTGAGCAGCAAAGGAAGAGTTGTAACCCTTCTGCTGTGACAAACAAGCTGCCACATTGTTATGTGTCTTGACCAGAGGTTTACTCTCTCTGGGCACATACAAGGTTGTGTAGGAGAGTTGCAAGGTTGAGTGGTGACTTCTCTGATCTTACAGGAGCAGGTGGTGGAAAATTCTTTGTATTTACTTCTTAATAAATGCTTGTACTTCCAGCTACATTTCATCGAAGACTTGCTATTAGTGTTACATCCCATCTGGTTCTAAACACCAGGGATCACCAGTGTTTACAGGAGACCTGGCAAACTTGAAGTAGTCAAATTAACTTAGGTAAATTTCCAATACCAGGACTCTGGTAAGAAGAATATTTCTAATGTCAGCTTTTTTGGGAACACTGGAAAATTCTTCTCATTTAATTCTATCACAGTTCATTTGACATTTGTAACTTTGGCCAGTGAATGCTGATCATTTATATGTAAGTACTATTATAGACAGATATAAAGTTTAACTTGATATGGAATTTTTTTTTTAGTAATAATTTAATGTTAAATGTTGCTGGAAAACCAGTTTTATTCTTTGCTTTTAACCAAATACATTTGTTTCTGACATCTTGAAGGAGTTTTCTAGAAAAAAAATAACCTTGCCACTAGTGATCATTGGATTAAGTTCTTCCTGTGTCTTTTCTACATTTTCAAGCCTCAGATAATCATATAAAATTTCCTCTTTCTTGAATATACCTTAAAGATATGGGCTGACACCATTTGATGGAAGGTAGACCTTTCATGTAAGTGTCTTCCATTTCTTGATGTGTGTCTATGAATGTGTGCTGATCTTGGAGAAATGGGGTCATTTGGTGCCATTTTTAAATACAGGGCTTCCTTTTCTATCCACTGCCACATTTTATTAGTAAATTATAGTTGCCCTTTTAAATAATGGAGGAAGGCTGTTTGAATATACATTTAATTATGGGAAAAGTGAACTATTCTGTCAAGTGAGTTATTGGTGAAAGTAATTTTTAAAACACCTTTAAAGAAGCAAAACCATCCATTACAATTTTATTGTCTTATCTCAGAAGTAAGAAATTTGGTCTAGTCCAAAGAGATGTGACATATTTTCATTATAGAAAGCTTTTTGCTTTGCATGAATGCAGGATGAATAATAAAACAAATACACTCCCAATAGGAGTGCCTCCAGAAGCTGTTATGTGAATAAATCTTTCTCTCCCTGTTAGTTGCTAAAACAGAAGCTTTCTGGATTTATTGTTACTTTCCTCTTCTTGAAGTAAGCCAGAAATTTCTCACTATATTTGTTTTATAAAGTATGATGAATATTTGATTACTTTCAGGGAATGAAGCTCTAAAGTATTTGGGTCTTCACCAAGTGAGTACGACTCTATGTGGAGTCTCTTAGTTTTCTTTTCCTTACTGATTTCAGAGCAGAGTTACCAGCTTTGAGGGGACAATCAATAATAAATAGAGGGAAAGTGAGTTATTATATCTTGTAATCTTATATAAATACACTGATTTTCTTCACCTATCATTGCTGCCTCAGAAAAGCTAGTTTTGAATTGGCTGGAAGAACAAAGGGTGTAAAACCTCCCTTTTAGGAAGTAAAACCCAATTATTTGGTTTCTTCATTTAAATTTGATCAGTGAATTTAGAGCTTATGAAAGTCATGAAATGATTTGCGCGTGTGCCAAGCACAGTATGTTTGGAACTGCGTTGAGAAAGCCCTTGGACATCTCTGTTCTTCTTCAACTTTGTACTGATGCTTTTGCAGGAAAAATGAGGCCAGATGAGGCGCTCAGGTCTGCATTGAGATGCAAATATGGCCAGCCAATGTTCAGGTCTCCGGAATCCCTCCTAAACCCTTCACAGTGGTTCAGTCCTGAATCAGACACAGTGGAGCAAAGAGCCACTGAGAGATGAGGCAGGAGCGACTTGACACTTTGAGCCTGTTCTGAGATCTCTCACTGTACATTGCTGTCTGGGTCTGTGTGTCTGTGTGTATGTACGTGTGCACTTTTGTGCCTAGAGCCCAGGACTTATAGGTGACAGTAGGGTGTTTGTGGAAAGTGCTGCTTTGCCCTCAGCGGTCAGGCTGTGTCACACTTGGTCACTCTGGAAATGTATTACCTCTGCAGCCAGATTTGTCTGTATCTTCCTGTGCCAGAAAGGAAAACCAAGCCCACAGTAGTTAACTATATTAATATCGCACCCTGTTTTCGCAAGTATTATGAGGGAGGACAGATCAGAAAGTAGCACCTTTATTTCTAAATCACCAGCCAAAGTCACAGAGAGTTCCCAGGTTGAGGAACCGGCACAAAAAGGGGCGGCTTTATCAGCTTCTTCCTGAGAATCTCTATTCCCTAGACTCATGTGATTAGGAATAAGTACATCAGTAATTGTTGGACTCTTTTTTAAACAATTAAATTAGTCTCTTTGAAAATTGAAGCATTTCTTTTGGAGCATGTTCCACAGTCCCTCCTCCAAGTCCCTTGGTCTTTCTGGGTTTCACTGAAACCTTTCAGGTTAGAGAGCTGCACATTGTTAAGCAAATTCTGTCCTGTCCTCCCCTGAGGTCCCAGTCTGGGCTGTCCTCCCAGGTCTTCTGGTCCTAGGAAATTTAACCCTATCCTTGAGAAAACATTTTTGCTATCCTCCCAATTTACTGTGTGGCATGTTTGGTTGTATTTTAAAGAACTTGCTTCTTAGATATTTTAAATCTATCTGAGCTGACCAGAGAGGATGGAGGACAAATGGTATGGACAATTAAAGTTTCATGTTACAGAGTCATTTGTGACTAATATTAACTCCAAATTTAACTTCACGGAAATTAAATAATTTGCTCTGTTTCAAATAGGATACTTTAATTTTGTTGGTAAATCGTGCCATACATTTTATTTATTAAAAAGTTATGTTTATTGGGCCCTCCCTGGTGGTGCAGCGCAGCGGGTTAAAGCACAGCACCAAGAAGCTTAAGCCACTTCCGCATGAGTTTGATCCCCGCCTGCCCAGGAGGAGACCACATGGCGTGGCAGACCTCTCCTGACCCACCCGCTGCAACCCTCAGCAGTGTACTTTGTCGATCTGCCTTTTCTGCTCCCCGCTCTGTCTCTGGTGAATCCTCTCACCCTCCGCATCTCTGGCCTGTACCCCAGTTCTATACAAATAAATAAATTTTAAAAAAGTTATGTTTATTGAGGTAGATTTGAATTATAACACTGTATGATT
The DNA here is from genome assembly GCF_000260355.1 of Condylura cristata. Lineage (NCBI taxonomy): Eukaryota > Metazoa > Chordata > Mammalia > Eulipotyphla > Talpidae > Condylura > Condylura cristata. The sequence continues at coordinate 36,680,600 of NW_004567105.1, forward strand.
TATGGGTAAAGTCTCATACCTCTTCAGATATGTCACCTCACCACAGAGCACCATAACCCTCTGCCACAGACGTTTAGGCGGCTCCCCCAGCTTTTACCTCCCACACCCACCTCCCCTCTGGTAGCCTCAGTTCTGCAGTCAGATTTCAGGGGTTTGTTTTTGTTGTTCCTTTGCTTTGTTCTTCATATTCCATATATGAACGACACCATCTGCACTCATCTTTTTCTTGACTTATTTAACGTAATATACCCGTCCCCTCCAACCCCCCACAACCCCAGTCCATGTTGTTGAAATTGGCAAAATTTCATCTTCTTAATAGCTGAGTTGTGTTCCATTGTGTTCCATTTTGGCTTCTGGAGGAGAGGCAGAGAGCTCCTGACTGTCCCTATCTACACTTCCCAGCAGTCATGAGGCCTTCGGGACCTTCCGAAAGGCTGGAGAAGGGGGACACTCACTGTCTCTGAAGACCTCAGGTGCAGTTAGTAAGGGACTGCACGTGCCTGGGTGGTGAGTTTGGTGCCCCTGACCCACAGGGTTGAGGGTTTTCTCTGACAGTTTGGGAAGGGCCCTGGGTTTCTGTCAACCTTTGCTCCTCTAGCTTCTTAAGGACTAAGTCATGGGGTGTGTCACATGCTCTTTCCAATCACATGGATACCTTGGTAAAAAGTATTTCAGGGCCCTCCCTGGTGGTGCAGTGGGTTAAAGCACTGCACTAAGAAGCTAAAGCCACTTCCACATGAGTTCGATTCCTGCCTGCCCCAGAGGTGACCACATGGCACGGCAGACCTCTCCTGACCCGCCCACTGCTCCCCTCAGCAGTGTACTTCGTCGATCTGCCTGTTCTGTTCCCCACTCTGTCTCTGGTGAAGCCTCTTGCCACCCCTGAGCCTCTGGCCTACACCCCAGTTCTGTATGCACAAATAAATCTTTAAAAAAAAAAGTATTTCAGATTTGTAGAGTTGAAGGAAGTTTGCAACTATCTCTGAAAAATACAAGAGTACCTATAAAAAGAGAACACCCACCCAGTGCTTGATAAAAGGGCCAGTTTACAAGGGACAGTCGCCAGATACCCTTTGGGGCTCATTTCCAGCTTTGTGAGGAAATCTTTGCTCTTACAAGATTCTTATGAAGGTTTTTTTTTTCTTCTCCTGTTAAAGTACTTTATATTCTTGAACTTATAGGTACTTGTAAGCTCTAACTATAAATAAATTGCAGACGTAGTATGCAATTTTCAAATAAAATGACTTGCTTTTTAAAAAACTCTCCCTTAATTCTAGTGGCTCATAGAAATATAGAAATATATCAACTTAATACATGGGCTTGAGAGGAAAGCTTGTTCTATTAGTTTTTATGTTTTCTTTCCCCCTTTTGTTGGGTTTTAAATCTAACGGATATAGTTCTTTTAAGTAAAAATGAAAACATTATACAGAACCATTAATTATTTCAAGGTGGAAAACTGTCCAAATTATAGTTATTCGAATGGGTTCATGCTCAGAACTTTTATTACTCAATACATTGTAATACATATAAAACAGTTTTGAAATAAAATCCAGATGTCAACTATTCCAAGATGTTTAAAATCTTTTACTTTATATGCTGAAATATTTCTAGTTTGTATTAGGGAGTCATGGTTTTAAAATCCTTTTGTTTATTTTATAATGTTAGTAGTAATACATATTTAAAATGTTCATAAGGAATATTTTACATTGTAATATGGAAAGTTCTGTATGGTTTTCATGTTAAATATTTTTTTGAGAGAAAATACCAGACCACCTAATGAATGGAGGTCTGCTTTAAATAGAACTCCCTTCCAGTGTTCACACACACAAACACACACACATGCACAGAGAAATGCAGCCATTTTTACACTGCTCATGACATGTTTAAACAGAAAATTTTTTGTTATATCTAAATGAAAGAAACACTAGATGATTAGAGAACAGTGCTTTCTGAGGTTAATGAATCATTATCATGATTGCTGGCTCCTGGACTATTTCATGGAACAAATACTGACTGATTTTGAGAGATGCTGGGAGATTCCCCAGCCTAGATGATCTTCTCATTGGCAACAAATGTTACATTCACATTTAATTACCTTTTGCAGCAGTGTGCTCAGGATTTGCATGGTAATCCTTTATCATACCTTTGTCCAAAAACGTATACATTTTATTTGACATAATTGTAGTGATTTTCTAGAAGTATTTATTGACTTGCCTAAAATTATAGACTATGTTAAGTAGAATGAGTGTAATTAGCTCCTACTATCTCCTCTCTTTCCCTCTTTCTTTTTTACTTAATTAAAAAAAAGGACTATGAGCCAGATTTCACATTTCATCACACACAAAGTGGCAGTTATGTGAATGAGTCTGACTGTAGTAACTACTTCCCTTTATAAATCAGATGATCATGTTCTTGCACACTTCAACTTGATACCATTTTATTTAAAGAAATAAATGAAGGCATTTTAATTTAAACATTAAAATAAATAAAAATTAAAAGAATTGGGGCAATCTCAAGAAAATATGTCCTTGAGAAAAATTGGTTTAAAAATCTTAAAGGGCATCTAGGTGTGTGGCTACATAATGCCACTCCTCTGGCATCTTGGAACTGTGCCAGAGTTCTGTTCTCTGTTCCAGTATCATTTCCATGGTTCTTATGGGCTCCTAGAAATGTCTCTGAATCAAGGAACAGATTTTGTTCTGCCAGACATCAGTTGTGTGCCCTGGAAGGAATCAATACTTCTTTGAACCACCTTTTCTCATTGTTTAGAATCAGAGAAACTGCTTAAGCAATCTCTCACTAGTCAGCTTAGAAATTACCTATGAGACTGGCCACTTTGTGAAAGTCACTTATATTGGCCAAAATATTACTTAAAACCATCACTATACTTTAGGATTTTGAGATGATTAAAATGATCAAAATCACACATAATAATAAGAAATGGATTTGAAAATTGTAGGTCCCCTAAGAACCAAGTACTTACGAGCTTTGTTCAATGATTTCAGTGTCTTATTTACAGTTGATTAAAGGAGGGTCAATGCATTGTCTGTTTTGCAAGACTAAACAGAATTTGAGAAGCAGCTATTGCTCAAGAAATACTATTTGATAAGAATAAAAGCAGGTCAGTATTTGTAGGTATTCTGCATGACATTCTTATGAAATCTTGCAAAGGTATCATAGGTCTTTGTTTTGAATACTTAGGTACTTGTTTTTAACATTTAACATTTAAAAATTAGTGTAAAAGAACTGGGATGTAGGCAAGAAGTGCAGGGATGAGAGGATTCACTAGAGACAGAGTGGGGAGCACTGCGGGGAGAAGCAGGCAGGACAGGACATGCTGCGTCATGTGGGTCAGAGGGTAGAACTTAGGCTGCAGTAGCTGGCAATAGCTTGATCATGCTAGGCTTAACACCTTGTGTCACCAGGAGTTAATTTTAAAATAAGTTTTAACTAGTGTTATTGTCAGTACTCTAAGAAGGAACATTCCTATGTTTAGGAGTGAACTTTTTTTTTTGGTATTACTTGCTTTCTGAAAGGTGATAGAGAACAATAGAAGAAAGGAGTAAAAAGCTCATCTTATGGGTCCTTAAGAAGCTCCTCTTCCTATTCACTTAAGGTCTTAGCTCCTCCCCTCTGAATAGCACAGGAGTCAAAGTCACTCTCATAAAAGTCACAGTGAGCCTCAGTCAATCAGAGGATTGGTTTGGTCTGTTTAGCAAAAAAAAAAAAAAAAGAAGAAGAAGAAAGTGCCCAGGATGAGTGAGAAAAAGTTTTTTTTCCCTTATTAATGCCTGTTATAGACTATATTGTGTCTCTCCCCAAAATTTATATGGTGAAATCTTAACCCCCCCAAACTTAAGAATGTGACTGAATTTGGACACAGGGCCTTTAAGCTGAGCCTTCCTGTGGTCTAGGGGTTGAGTCTCAGCATAATCACCACTGTGGCCCGAGTTAGACCCCTGACCAGGTAGCTGACCCACATTGCTCACAGCAGACCTTTCCTGTCTCGCCTGCTATTCCCCATAGCAGTGGATTTCAGTCAATCACCTGTTCTGCTCCCCACTCTGTTTCTGGGGGAATCCTCTCACTTCCTGTACCTTTGGCCTACATCTCTATGAAAAAAAAAATTGAGACAAGCAGTGTGGATTCCAGCCCATTTGGACTGGTGTCTTTACAAGAAGAGGTGATGAGGACACTGAGAGAGACCCAGGGACACGTGTATGCAGGAAGTCCATGTAAGAACCAGTGTGAAGTTGGCCATCTGCAAGCCAAGGAGAGAGACCAGCAGGAAGCAAGCACACCAACACCTTGATCTTCAACGTCCAGCCTCCAAAAGTATGAGAGAATTGGTTCCCTTGCCGTGGCAGCTTGTTCTGGCAGCCCCAGTTAATTAGTACTTGGCCTTATACTGAGTAATCATTTAAGCTTAGCCCTCTGTTTGCCCTCCACCCAAACCCCAGAGCTCCCCTCCTCTCAGTCACATGTGGACAGCTTGATAGGGGAATGGCAAGGCCTGGTTAGTACTGGCCACCTGCTCAGCACTGTACAGTTTTTTTTTTTAAATTTTATAATAGTTTATTTTTACATTTTTTTGTGCATTTTTCCATCTCAGTTGCAATCCCCTTGGGTTTCCCATCACCAAATCACCCATGTGCCATCACCATAATCCAAGCACTATACAGTTTTAGTGTCAGAAATTCATCAGCAAAATATATGGGGATCATCTATTATTGTGGTGACAAGTGTCATTTTTATGGGTGTCCATTTTGAAAAGACAGGCATGTTTATGGGCTAAATTGATGTATTACACATTTTTTGTCCTCCTATTTATCCAGGAAGAGACATATAATTTCATGGTTCCTTTTCTCATGTTTGAGTCATATTTCAAGTTACTAAAATTTCAAGAAGTTTAAGTAGTTTATGAGAGATGATAAAATAATAGATTCTGATCATTTATTCATGTGCCAGATGAGACAGTTTATTTCCTGTATGACAAAAGAGCAAAACCAGGGCTAATGGGACACTGTACTATTCACAGTGGTACAGTGGAATGGGGGGAAAGTAGAATCAGCAAAAACAATGTGGACCAGAACTTAGTAGAATAACTGAGAAATTGGGTAGTTGTCGAAAAGAAGGAAAAACTTAAAATGCCTGTAAACTTAAAAAAGAGATTCTCTTTATATTACAACCTCTAAAATGCTATAGATACTGGAGATGAAGAATTTGACAGACAAGTAGTCTGTTGTTTTGTTTTGTGAATAAAAATTAAATTTCAGGTCCTACTTGTCAACATAAGAATCTTTACTCAAATAAGAATTGCAGTAAAAATAACGTTCCATGTTATTTCTTGAGATGCCGTATGTGATGTGATGTGATGTGATGTAGCAATCATTCTGATTGCTATCTTTGATACTGGAGAAGAGCTATGGTTAATTGAGAGAGAATCTAGTCGGCAGGGAAGGCATTTCTGTTACCAGAGAAATCTAATTTAGCAAAAGTATTCAAAAGAACATCAGCTGATAATCAATCACTGAAATTTGCCAGTTACCACTTTCTGGTCTTGCAAGTGAGAAGAGTGGTTGCCCTAAATGCTTTTCAAAAATGGCAGAAAGAATATTGTGGACATTGGTTGAGGATGGTTCTTAGTTATCTGGAACTCATGGAAATTAAAGGAAGACAGAGTAAGTCACAGTTTTTCATAAAGCTAAATCTGTGCAGTTTTTTAAATTCTGAGATTATGTCAATTTTACTTTATTACTGTGAGGATGTCCTTTCTTTTATGAAATGGTAATAAAGGCAGACAGCAGTTTTATTTATTAATATCTTTACTTGGCAAAATTAAAGGTTATTAATAATCATTAATTTTTAACTTCCTTAGTTGATAACCCTTTGGCAGTACCACCTCCATTTTTTTTTTAATAATCAAGAATTCCAGTGCTGCTACTTTATGTGATTTTTAAGATTTCATCTGTCTCTAAAGTTTCGTTGTTTTATGATTGAGACTGATACTATTGAGAATAATGGAAGATCCCCCTCAACATATTTATGTAAAAATTTTCATCTGTGGTACATGACTACCTGGCTGTCTAGTTTCAGCAGGAGTGGCCCAGAATGGGTAAAAAGACATGGATTAGAATCTGACACATCTCCTGGGGAGGCAGGAGAGGAGGAAGTCTGCCAAAGGACAGGTGCTGTGAAGGGTGGCCTGGGGCTCTGATGAGTGACCTGCTCTATGGGGAGACAGACAGTGTCCTCTGGAGTAGCAGGTATAGTCCATGCTGAGAAGTTCACATGGGTCACAAATAATAATATGCATGTGTCAGGAGAAAAGGGGGCCCTGACCTCCAGGGAGGTGATAACACCTTCCTCTCCCAGGTGACTCAGCAGGAGGGGTCACTTTATGAGAACGGGCGAAGTCAGCTAAAATTTTATGGACATTTAGCAGATATCTGTACTCCCCACTCTACATAATTGTGGAGCATGCAGACAGCTGAGAAAAGTCAGCTGAAGAATTTCTATGAGTGGTAGGAGAGCTGACAGAAATGCCTTCATTCCCTCATATTCTAGATTCTCATGTTATAGGGACTGAGAGTGAGTCAGGAGATCCAGTAAAAACTGCAACCCTCCCCCCCCCCCCCCGTACACACATAAACACTTCAATCAGAAGAAAATGTGTCTCTAATCCACAGCAAATACCCTATCTTCATGGAGAGGTAACACCCAGATTTGAGCAAGGAGGCACCTCTTTCATTGTGACAAAAAGTACAAGGAGAATTCTGGAACTTCATGACAGCTCACACCCAAAGTTTGCAAGAAAAAGTACTAATGGCTAAATGTCTCAAAATATTTAAAACCAATGATGATTTGAATCAAACTAAAGCTGCAAGAAAACTGAACTCAGATTAAGCGTGGATTGGTTGACTCAGGTTTTAAACTGGCAGCCCAATAAGAAAATGACAGTCATTTCCATGGAGGTTTCTAGTATTCTGTTATAAAAATGTCTAATATTAAAAACAGAAATTATGGAAAAGTCCAAGAAGCAAGAAATGTAGCCTGTGGTCAAAAGAGAAAAAAATCAGAAGAAGCAGAATCAGAGGTGAATGGTGTTAGCAGACTAGGATTTAAAGATTGCAATAAAATGCATATGCAGATCCACTCATTAGAACCCACTTTCCTTGAGGTATAGATTCATAGTAGGGGTAGACTTCCAAGTCAGACACCTATCATACCCCACCAGTGGGCAAGATTTTTTTTATTATAATAGTTTATTTTTACATATTTGTGCAATCCCCTTGGGTTTCCCATCATCAAATCACCCATGTGCCATCACTATAGTCAGTGCACTTCGCTCGCCACCAGTGGGCAAGATTTTAACCTACATTCTGTGAAAGAGGGTGATACTTGTATTTACTTTATAAGACTTTGATAAAGACTTTGACTCTACAGTAAAGTGTGTATGTTCTGAGCCTGCTTTGGCCACCCCCATCAGTACCTTTCCTGAGGAACCTGAAACACACAGAGAGCTGAGGGATGTGGTGATTGGAGTCCATGTTTCCACTTCTTAGACTGAATTCTGTAGACTCTGTGTTCTAGAACCCTGACCTGTTTGACCCTGACCCACTTCCAAGCCCACATGAGTCCATGGATGTGTTCACACCCAAGCGAGGGTCAAGGAGCATTTGTTGGCAGCTATGTGGTGGAAGCTTGGATGGGTGTGGTGTCCATATGGCCCACAATGGCTACCTTTCCCTTCTAGGCCACCTCCCTACACTGGACCTCAAGACATCTAAGGCACAAGAGTCAAGATGGCATTTCAGGTTATTTCGAAGATAAATGTGTCAAGACTGGAGGATAGAATGCTTTATTTAATGGTATTTAGTGGTTTGTTGTAACTTGTAGATGTTTAGACACCAGCTATGTGGCTTTCTTTCATCATTTTGCCCAAGGTCCCCCAGGCCCATGAAGAATACACATGGTACATGATCAGGATTCAGTAAATGACAGCTGTCATCATCATCATCATCACTCCCGTTTTGCTGCTTAACGTAAATGACCCTGTGGAATGATTAGAAGATGACCTCTTCCCTTTCCTTCTGCTCTTGGGTGTGTTTCTTGCAGGAAGACAGTGGGCTACTCCTGAGATTTTGTGACTACTGTGTTTGGAGAGTAGTATGAGGATTTCTGAGCTCTGTCTAACTCAAGAGTAAGAGGATGTAATAACTAGATGCACTGGGTTCTGAAACCTGACATTCCTGCATTCAGATCTTTGCTCTGACGTGGGCCAAGTTACTTAATGCTGCTTCTCCTCAATATCTTTACCAGTAAAAACAGTAACAGTAGAAATATGAACTGATAATGGTGAGGGTGAATGGAGATAACACAGGCAGACTTCTTGGTGCATCACACCTGCTTGGTTAAAGTTTGCTCTTGGTGGTATAAGTTGTATTTGATAGGATGGGGGTGAGTTGGCATAGGTGCCAAAGGGGCATCTACATGGCTTGCTCCCTTCCTACAAATGATATTTGGTGAAATGTCATCTTTCCTAGGATACCTCCTCCCCATCCCCACATTCTCTGAAATCCTCCCTTGCTGATTTTCCTCTGTATTACCTCATAGTGTGCTGTGAGTTTTCCTTATTTGTCTGTCATGAACAAATGGCCGGCAAGGCAGAGGGCAGTCAGGATGTGAAAGCACGTGGATGGGGCTTGTCTTGATGCTCCTGAATCATGAAGAACCAGCGGAAGTGGTGGGGTTGCCCTTTAGAATTAATGTGTGAATGTTTTTCAAGAAAATGAGCGATTTTCTAAAGTTGGTAATGTGGCCAGAAATCTCAGGCAGCATCGCCCCAGTGACCCTCGTCTCCCTTTGTTTGTGCACGGACTGAACAAACTCTGGGTGTGGCTGAACTGATGTGGGGCCACCGTCCTTACTGTGGTCATGGAGCTGCTGCTTTTCTCTTGGAAAACAGTGATGCAGCATGAGATCTGGCTGTCCCGAGAGTCCTTGTTCAGGTACGAATGGACCTATTAAAAACGAACTTCTGCTTGTTTACAAATCTGTCTCCAAACAAATGAGGTTCCATGAGTTTGGGAAAATTTATAAACTAAGAAATTTCATTTTGTAGGGCTCTGAATGAAAGATACACTTTATTTGAGGTCTTGACTGTAGTTTTACCACAGGACATTATATGGAATCTAATGTGAGTTTTTTTTTTTTTTATTTTTACATCATTTTGTACATTTTTTTTTCCATCTCAATTGTAATCCCCGCGGGTTTCCCATCACCAAGTCACCCGTGTGCCATCACCAT
>NW_004567105.1:36690008-36747112 GCF_000260355.1 Condylura cristata
TGTTCATTATTTTTGTTATTTTCTCGCCTGGTCCATTATACTCCTGCTATGAGTGAAACCATCCAGTATTTTTCTTTCTCTTTCTGGCTTATCTCATAATGTGAGTTATTTCTAACGTGATTTTATGGGAAGAAGGCTTGTGGGAAGTTTTCTGGTCTGTGAATTCAGAGGGAAGCAGTGTTAAGGATGAGCTGGGCTGTAAAATCAGCCATAAACAAAAGGAAATTGATAAGCCTAATTTCATTGTTCAGTCAAGCAGTTAGCAAATGTATTCATGCAGAAAGAAAAAGGGAAATGCAATACATCTTTAAAAGAATCTTCCAGTATGTTAAGCTGTGATCTGTAGTCTAGTTGCTAACAAGGAAATAAAAAATCTTTTCTTATCCTGCAAGCTTTTTTTTTTTTTAAAGATTTATTTATTTATATATACAGAACTGGGGGTACAGGCCAGAGATGAGGGGGGGGTGAGGGGATTCTGCAGAGATAGAGTGAGGTGCAGAATAGGCAAAGATGCACTGTAACACACTGCTCTGGGGAGCAGCAGGTAGGTCAGGAGAGGTCTGCTGTGCCATGTGGGTTACCGCTCTTGTGGGGCATCAAACTTACGCTGCAGTGGCTGTGATAACTTCATAGCGCTGTGCTTTAACTCGTTGCACCTCCCTTGCAGGGAGGGTCCCTGCAAGGATTTTATGTGAAAGAAGCTGTTTCTAAATACAATCATGTTAATCCACTCCTCCCCTCCCCCATCCCTGACAGATACAAACATTCTTCAGGACTGTCACACAGCACAATGTGTGCTCAGAGGGTCAGAGGGTTCCTTTGCCCCATGTCCCCAGCACCAGGGACCTTCACCTGGCTTCTTTTGGTACCTCAACAACTTTTGTGACCTCCCCACTTCAACAGAGCTTCAGTCTATATTCTACTCCAGTTATTTATTCCTGCTTAATTAGCTTTTGGGCCTCATGAACACCAAATTGGCCAATGCCATAGCCCTGATTTCTTTTGCTTCTCTCCTCAGCTGTTAACCATGTTGATTATTTTAGATGTGCACCCAGTATCCATCCTACCTGATATGTCCCCCCAATACTCTACCTCTTACCCTTTACCTCCCTCCTTTGAGTTTCCTTGTGCTTAAGTTGCTAATCCCAAACTTTGTAAAGAATCTGTAATTGCTCCTTATTCCATTACAGAACCACAAGATTTGCTGGCTAATGACTTTGAAGCACGCTGCTTCCCTCCAGACTTGCTCTCCTTGTCCTCAGCTGCACTGATCAGCTGTGACTCGGTGTGCCCTGTCCCCTGTCAAGCGTCATCGCTGCTCTGTGCTGCCTGGGCTCCTCCTGAGGTTGGGCTGTCACTGTTGAATGAGATCGTGCATGAGGTGTCGAAGGTCTGAGAGTGGGGTCCACAGGTGCATCTCTACTCTGCCTGGAAGCGAGAGGACGTAGGGACCGCGGGCTCCTGCAGGTGCTCTTGTTTGCAAGCCCCAGTTTCTTCTCCCTCCCTCCTTGTCATCTCGGAAAATTTTGCCTATTTTGATGTGTAGAAAATGCCATTGAATTTTTTCTGGAAAGGAGGAGAAAAGACAAAATTAACTCCTAAGTAGACATTTTGAAGAAGAAAGTCACATTGGCTGCAGTGGTCAGTGTCCCGTGAGTGTGGTCCAGTCTAGCCAGTGTCACTGAGAGGAGATTTTGATTTTTGACTTGAGTCAAGAAATGTTCTTTTTCAAAACTTTTAATATTTATTTGAATTTTCATTGGGGTGTAATATCTTTTGGCATCACTGTATCTTTTTAGGTGTATAGGTTCACATCCCTTCAGGTATATAGCAGTTATGCCCACCACCGAAATACAGATCATTTCCGCCACAGTTTTTTTGGCTCCTCACCCTCTTTCCTTTGCTCTCTCCACCCCAACATTGATTCTGTTGTTAGATTCAAGGGTTTGTTTTGTCTTTGCTTAAGAAACCAAAATTCTTAAAAAACTGAACCTTTCCCTGTCAAAGCGCTCCACCATGTCATGTACACATGACCCCATGGGCAGGGCTCAGCACTGCACTCGGTGTCCTCTTGTGATAAGTAACGATCACTGATTGTGGGTGACTTGGCTAGGAAGGTGATCTCTTGCAAGGGTGGGAAAGCTCCCAGCACTGAAGGAAACTTGAGGAAGCAGTTTGCACTGACCCAGAAATAGGAGCTGTTAGGGGCTGAACTATAGGCGATTCCTGGACCCAAAGAGCTGTTGGTTATTGGTGTCATCTGACTCATCACTTGGTATCACTGACACCACTTCTGGGGGACCAGTGGTGACCATCACTACTGGCCAGTGCTGTCCAGTTCTGTTGACAGGTGACCAGCACTCTGCTTGGACTTCTAGTGGGCACTGTTTGTGGTGAGGTAGCCATCCACCTGTGGCTACAGTAGGCTCTGTGTTTCCCCCATTTGTCAAATAAACCACATTGGTTGTTGTTCCCTGAGCCTGAGGCATCTTGCAATTATGCGCATGGGCGAGAACTCACAGACAGTGATCTGTCCCCCCTTATTATTGCATAGGTGTTGTATTGCTATAGCCCTTGGCTTTGGTTGTTGGAACTTTGGGCCTATTGGCTGCTCTCTAGAGCCTGGGTGGGGCATTTTGGTTTCGCCTTTCTCTCCTCCCCACTGTTTCATTTTAAAATACACTTGCTGGATTTTAAGACTTAACCCATTTTACTTTTTTGACAAGGAAATACAAATTCAGCTTGGCATGCATGCCTTCTAATTTTTAGTACTTGACATAGTCCTGTGTAGGGGTGTGTGCACTTCACTCTTGTTTTTGGGTTAGATTTGTCCTGTCACGCTGGTTGACTTCTTCATTATGAAAGAGCACTTAGAACCTATTCTGTGACCACCCAGGGCCAAATCTTTCTTAAAACCAGACTTTAGCTAATCTCTGTGGGGGTGAGAGCAAAGTAACTGATGTTTAGTCTTTTTTCCCCTTCTTAAAATGTTCACGCCACTCTTAGTGGTCAGGACTTTTATTCTTCAAGACAACTCTGCCCTATGCCCATCGTTTTGCCTGAAGCACAGCTATGTTAACCTGAGCAGCATTGGAGAGTGAATGGAAAGACATCAACTTATTTCAAGGACAGCCAATTGAGGTTCAGACCCCCACTGCAGAGTGCCTCTTCCCTGCATCTGGAAAAAGGCTGTTGCTTTGGAGAGCATGTAGGAAGTCCAGGTCTGATTATTAAGACACACCATTCCGCCTGTGTGATGAAAGAGATGTAGCCAGTGGAGAGCCCTTAAAAAATCTTTTTAACTCATAAAGAAAAATTGATTACCATATTTGGAATCCATGTCTGTTATCATTTTTAAAACCTTTGTTCTGGGCCCTCCCTGGTGGCGCAGCGGGTTAAGGAACAGCACTAAGAAGCTAAAGCCACTTCAGCATGAGTTTGATCCCAGCTCCGGAGGTGACCCACATGGCGAGGCAGACCTCTCCTGACCCGCCTGCTGTTCCCCTCAGCAGTGTACTTCATTGATCTGCCTGTTCTGCTCCCCACTCTGTCTCTGGTGAATCCTCTTACCCCCCCATGCACCGCTGGCCTGTACCCCAGTTCTGTATGCATAAATAAATAAATCTTTAAAAAAAAAACACCTTTGTTCTGAAGTAACATTTAAGAACCTAAGGCTTTACATGTATCCTTATTGCCTCGAGGTCAGATGGCATTTAAACTTGTCTGCTGGGTCATGTTTGGATGACTTTAGTAAATTCGCTGTTGTGAATAGTGTAGTAGTGTTTTGTTTTGGTGGGTCAGTAGTTTACTTCCTCTGGTTCTCCTGGATATGCTCCCTGTTAAGTATGTGATTTTTGGGGCAGGTACATATACACACATACACACACACAGCCTTACACACACACATGGCTTTGTTCTTGCCACAAAACTCCCCAAACCCTAGGAATTTCTTAAGTGAGGAGGGTGAAAAAGGTGCCTTTTATGGCCTCAGTGAGTAACTTTTGGAAAGCTCCTGCAACACTTAGGAAGGGGGAGGCTGTGATTGGAGCATTGAAACTTTCAGTCTTGTTCCCATACCACCTCTGGGGTAGATAGAGGGGCTGGATGTTCAACTCAGTCACCAATGGCCAGTGATTTGATCAATCATAACTAAGAAAGCTCCATATAAAGCAAAAAGTGGGGGAGTGTTGAGGAGCTTCCAGGTTGGTGAATATGTGACATTTGGGGAGTGATCGCCTGGGGAGAATGGGGGGGGGGGCTCGTGTCTTTCCCTCACACCTCATCATGTATCTCTTCCCATTTCTTACTCTCATCCTTTTAAATTAAATTGATGACCAATAACATAAAATGTTGTCTTTAGTTTTTTGAGTTGCTCTAGGAAATTAATGAACACAAGGAGACAGGGCCATGGAAATTTCCAGTTTATTGTTGGTGACAAGCAGGGCCTGGAATTGGTCTCTGATGTGGAGGAGAGTCTTGTGGGTGATGGCTCCCCGATCTAAAGTCATTGGCCCATAATATTTGCCTTAGAGCTAACACTACATTGGAATTTTCTAACAGAACTTCCACTTACCAGGTATAGCAGTCTTCCGAAATGCTATATTTAAAATGCTATATTTGTTAAATATATTTATTTAACAGATTTCAAAGACACTTTCCCTATGCTAGAAATTCAAAAGCCAAAGTCCAGAATGTACTTTTTTGACCTGAGACTAATGTTTTCCTGGAGCTCCATGATAATAGAAGTGGACTCTGAGGCCAGACAGATCCAAGATGCTTGGATATTTGCAAAACACGTTAGCATTGTAAATTCATAGTAGCAACCCCACAAAACTTCACTTGATTTTCCCCTGAGTGAGTGAGGTAGGACTCTTTTGTAAGCCAAACCCTGGGAATAAGACAAACAGTGTGCCAGCCAGAAGCATATTCTTTCAGTCTTGTTTTCTGCAAGCGAGGGAGACATTAATTGGAATTCACACAGAACAAGTGTTAAATACAGGAGGAAAGATTGCAAAATTAGCATTCATTTATTTTTTCACTACATAATAGAGTGGAAATTTCTATACTATCTGTAACAAATTGAAATTAAAGATATGAGGGAGAAACAAAGTTTCTATATTTGAAAAGTTTCAGATTTTAGTATGTCATTTTAAGAACAGGGTCTTTGGAGTCACACTGCTGGGTGATGGATAGGGCCTTAACTCTGTATGACTGAGCTTTGCCTTCTCTAAATTGGGGAGAATAAAACTTATCTGACAGGGTTGTGTGTGTGTGTGTGTGTGTGTGTGTGTGTGTGTGTGAATGAAGTGATTCCTGTATGTGCTTAGCACTATACTTGATGCATAAGAAGGAGCAGGAGACTGTAAGGGAAAAAAGATAAAGAATCTTCTCACTAGAGGCCGAGGAAGGAGACTAGGCCTAAATAAAATGTTTCCATGATCACGTAAATCATGTGAGTGCGAAAAGTTTTGAAGGGCATTTTCAAATTCAACATCAGAAAATAAAACCTGGAAAAGAAATCAGAGAAATTCCCCATTTGCCTGAGCCTATAATAGAGAGAAAGCAAAAAGAAAAGCAAATTTAGAAAATTTCAGAACCCCTAGGAAACCTAGATGTCCAGCTATAGGATGACTAAATAATGGTACAACCAGACATTGGTCAAATATATTAATGTAGAAATGGTATTAGGTGAATTTCAACAATATGAATGTTATAGATGATTGTAGGGTATAATGCAGAGTGAGAATCACAAGCCTCAAATACTGTAGTCTGGTTCATGCACATATGTTGTTTGGAGGTGCAAATGTGTAATAAAACAATAAAGAGAAGAAAGGGGATAATTAGCTCAATTAGAAGCCATGGAGTCTGAGGAGCGAAGCAGATTGGGGAAGAGCACACCATGGACAAAGATGTCCATCCATTGTCTTGTCATTCTTTACACATCACATATATTCTCCAAGGTTTTTTCTAGTCAGCATATTTTTAACATGAACCTTAGTTTAAAAATGAACAAAAACATCAGCAGCAAACTAAAGAGTGAGATAATCTGTGAGACAAAATGTAAGATGTCATTTTTGTAATCAAAAGACAACCTAAAGTCTTTATAAAACTCAGTATAAATCTGCCAAGTTCTTCATGTGGAAATTTCTCATTTAGTGTTATAAGAGCACCATGTAATAAAGGCAGAACTGAGATGGCGAGTGAGTAATGTTGTTTATAAAACAATGCACCCAGATAAATGTCAAAGTACTATGAAAAGTATTACTTATTCCTGGCTCATAACTAATCGAGTGCCCTATGGAGAAGTGATGCCCCAGTACAAAGGTTCTTGTCATTTCTGTAAAGATGATCATTTGATCTGCTGTTTCACTAGAGCTAACTCTGGGCAGGCAGAATTCATCTTCTTTGCATAACTTTTCAAGGACATCAGAAGCAGGCGGGAAATTACTTCTAGGGGTGGTGGTGGGAAAAACATAGGAAGCCTCATTTTAAAATAGACTTTTTTTTAATTAATGCATATTAGAGCTGGGGTATAGGCTGTAGGTGTGGAGGGGTCGGGGTGAAAGGATTCACCAGAGATAGAGTGGGGAGCAGAACAGGCAGACTCATAAGGTACACTGCCGAGGGGAGCAGCAAGTGGATCTGGAGAAGTCTGTCGGGCCATGTGGGTCACTTCCTGGCTGGAATATAGCTCATGCTGCAGTAGCTGCTGATGGCTTCAGAGTGCTGAGATTTAACCCCTTGCACTACCAAGGAGGCCCAAATAGACCATTGACAGCAGTTTTAATTAAACTGCAAAATGGAATGGAAGGTGCAGAGATTCCCCTCACCCCCCTTTCCCAGTCAGGCCACCTGCATTGCCGGTACCCACACTGGAGAGGCCCATTTTTCAGGGTGGGTGAACTGACACTGACAATCCTTGTCACTCAGACTCCACTTATAAGGCCCCACTTTTACAAAACTAATATTCCAACCCACAGGTCCTTCCTCTCCCTCTGAACACTAATGTGTCCTCAGTGTGAACTGGTATGTAAGCGTGCAGGCTGTCTGGGAAAGTACATTTGAACAGAGCAATGTGAGGGAAACAAGTTCACTCTGAACTCCCTGCTTTTTGCAAAACTGAACAAGGCTTTATGCACTGATCTGCTTCTTGGACGCAGGGTTGCATGACCTGACCAAGTCACCAGGCATCAACCCAAAAGGAGCAGTCGGATGCAGCAGTGCGCCTGGACAGCACAGCACCGTCGGGGGTGCCCAGGGGAGCCACTGCATATGCCTGGGCTGCTGGCTAGGGCTGGGGAGAAGCAGCTGTCTGGTAAGAATGTCCAGGTTGCCGCCTTACGCCTGTGAGACAGATGTTTTGATACTTTCACTATGATTCAAAAGTGATTAACAGCTGCTATAGGAAATGTGAGGGAATATTAAAGTACTGTGTTTACACTTAGCAACTTCCCGCATCTTCCTGTTAACCCACCAGCTCTTGCTAGGTCTGTAGTGGGCTTTCCCCTCTGCCTCTCCTGATACCTGCTTGTGCAGCCTTGGACCTGCAGCGAAGCCCATCACTCCAGCTGTCCTTCAGATATGGTGGGGCCTCTGCTCTGTGCCTACCACAAACTTCACAGTAATCCCTGAAACTGTTGAAGCTTTTGTTACTAAAAGCCCTAGAAGTCATCCTCATTGCACTCCAGGCATCCTAGCCTCGTGGGCCCAAGCAGAATCTTTCATTAAAAGCAAGGGAAACTCTCTGAGAAGTGATCCGAGAAAGCTATAGAAAGTCAAGTCACTTAAGGCAATAAACCCGGTAGAGCAAAATATGAAGCAGGAAAGCTTATTTTCATGACCAGGATAAATGTAGACTGAAAAGACACTTCCATTCCCCAAATCCACCTACAGGCAATCAGTGTCAGATCTTAGATCAAAATAACACTGGGACACCCTTCCAGGAGGCCTCAGACACTGTGAGACGCACAGGACAGCTTACTGCAGCAGGGACCCCTCCCCTGAAAGTGTCTTAGGAGCCCTGAGTTAGAAGCCATTTGCTGCATCCTATTTTGAATGTTTGCTGCTACATGGTGTGATCTAAACAGTGAAAGGGGAAGAAAGTAGAGTCCTGAAACACAGTCTGGGATTTTTCATACTATACTGAGGACTTGGATCACAATGAAACAGGAGTCCCAAATCATGGAAGAGACCTTCTTGGGCCTACCCTGTTGATATTTCTGGTATCAAGCAGGTTTGTGCTGGCCCCATGTGGGCTAAGTCTCACTGATTTTGCTCTGATTCCAGACCTGCAGATTCCCAAACACCCTGACTTCTGGTTCACCATTGAACTCGCTTCTGACACCACTGTGTACCTGAGAGACCATCAGGCCCGACAAGCCTGTCCTCTCACCCCACTTCCAAGTCCAATTTCAAATGCAGCTTCTTACCTGTGCTTCTCAGCTTCTTGACATAACCCTTACTTGGCTTGGATTAACTTGCTGGAGGGGCTCACAGAACTCCAGAAAGCAGTTTATGCACTCAATTATTGGTTATTACAAGGGCTGATCCAGAATACAAGGGAGCAAGCAGCTGGATGAAGTCTGCGTAGGTGAGCTGTGCAGTCACTTTGCTCTGCTCACTGTCTACCTTGGAGAGCTGCTTGTTTGTTTGCTTTGGCCAATCCAAGAACCCCCCAACCCCCGCTGCCCCCGCCTCCTGTTCCCACAGAACACAGAGGTTCTAGAACCTGTTCATTTAGTCTTTTCTGATGACATAACCTGAGAAAATAAATTCACCTTGCTTCTGAGTTCTAGGCTCCAGTCTTTTTTATACTCAGATGTGCTGGTTTTGCCTGCGATATTAAATCTGTGACATATCTTCAAGTCCAACTTTCTTTGCTTCCTCATGGAGCATCCACAAGCTCTCCTTTACACCGCGAGCACTTGCTATGCTTCTTGTCCTTGGGAGGGAGGAAGTATGACACCCACAGTTTCTTCTCCCACACTGAGCTGAGCGGTCCTCCTCTCTGAAGCACGAGTCTTTGCTGGTCTGAGGACGAAGCTGGTGTTGGGTTGTAGGAGATGGTGGAGGATTCTCCATATGAATGAATCCTGGATGCCTTTCTAGGATTCTAGTCCTTTCTCCTGACTTCCCCTCGGATTTGGCATGCCCTTGTTTAGTGTCCTCAGTGGGGACATTGGTGACAACAAGGGGGAAGGACACTAGTTTTTTTTTTTTGACAATTAAAAATATCAAGCAGGAAAAAAAAAAAAAGCCCATCCCGTGAGTCCCATTCTAGAAATATCTGCTGACTCAGCCTTTCAGATACACCTCATTCCCCTTACTACAGATGTTGAGCTGTCACTTGCTGCTCTTCATGATTTTAATTTATCATCATCACTTTGCTATGTTTGATTTTAATAGTTGTTAATTTTTTCTTTTTCTATATCTTTTCTTTAAACAATAGAAGCATTTATCATAGATTTTTTTAAGCAACCAAGGGTCATTTGCCTTAAGGTATTTAATAGTTTACTAATAACCACGTTAAGCCTTGCTGTGATTATGGGGATTATCTGGAACCTCTGAGATTGCTCCAGCTCTGTGTAGACAGGTAACATAGTTGAGTAGAATTGTTTGTGTGAATTTTGCTTCATGGCAGCATTTACCTGTTTAAGCATTCATTTATTTCAAGCTGCTTAAAATGAGGAATAGTACAATCACAGATATGGTGCCATTCAATTCCAGTTCCTCCAGAGCTGAGCTTGAATCTCAGGGATAGAGGTAAAGCCCATGAGACTTACATCAGAGGCTGGACTCTTATAAGTGGGGGCACCCTCACCTCTCTGCGTTGGGTGCTACACACATAGGCAGTCTTGTCTCTGCAGATTTCTCTCTACGTAAGAGCGTGGACCAAACTGGTTAAAAGCAGGGTCTAGGAACATGATTTACTAACAACCAAATAGTTCGTGTGAGTATTAAGTGGATTAACCTGTGCAAATGCTTAGAACACTATTTGATACCTATAATCATTCAATACATGGTATTTGTTATCTGTGACTAATCTTGTGCAACAATGCTGAAAATTTTCAGAGGTAGTTTAAGAAATGAGTTCCGGGCCCTCCTTGGTGGTGCAGTGGGTTAAAGCACAGCACTAAGAAGCTAAATCCACTTTAGCATGAATTTGATCTCTGCCCCGGAGATGACCCACATGGCGAGGCAGACCGCTCCTGACTCATCCTGACTCAGCTTGTTCTGCTCCCTGCTCTGTCTCTGGTGAATCTTCTCACCGCTCCTGCACCTCTGGCCCCAGTTCTGTGTGCATAAAAAAATAAATCTAAAAAAAAAAAGAAATTAGTTCTGATTTGCATACGTGATTTCTGAACATGTCACTCAGTCAGTTCTTACAAATGTTCATCAAGACACAGAGTATTTCCCTCAGCTCTCCTCTGGATTCCAGGTGGCACCTGCCAGGAAACACCTGTGATACCTTACATTTACATTTACATGGCATCTCCTGGAGGTGGTAATTCCAACCCGGGTGATTCTAACCCGTTAGGTAGCTTCATTCCCCTGTACAATATCATGTTAGTGAATCACACAGCATGCATTTTGTGCTTTTGACGTCTCTTCTGAAACAGAGGCTGTTGGAGATTGACCACGTGGCTGTGTCAGGAGCTCCTCCCTTGTTTATTAGCCCTGTTCTGTTGTATGGCTGTGCAGTATGGGTGAATATCTGGGTTGTTTCCAGTTTGGGGCCACGATTAGTGAAATTATTATGAATGTGCCTGTAAGGGAGTTTTGTAGACAGATACTTTCTCTTCTGCATAATCACCCAACTATGCCTCTATAGGGTAGATGCATCTGTAACTTCAAGGGAAATTGGCATCGGTTGCCACAAAGTGGCATCTCTGTGACCATTTTACCTTCTAATGTGTGACACAGAAGAATTCCACTAGCCCAATATTTTCCTCAACAATAGGAATTGTCAGTTGTTTCAGCTTTACCTAGTTGTATAGTGTAGTGTTTGAATTTCCCTCATGACTAATGGGTTTTTCCACAGATTTTTGTGTACTTATAGCCTAGTTGCTAGATCTGTCCTGAAATGTATGATCTATTCTTTTGTCTACTTTTAATTGGGTTTTGTCTTTCTTACAGAGGTTCAGGCTTTCATCACATATATTTGTATGTACTATGTACACTGTATGCACCGCTGTCACATGTATGTGTAGGGCCCACATTTTCTCACAAACTGTGACTCCTCTGTTTGATTAATGGTATTTTTTTAAGAATCAAAATTTGAAATTCAGATAAAAATCTTACCAGTCTTTTATGGTGTCGTTTTCTGTTTTCTCTAAGAAATATTTGTCTGACATAGGTTGAAAAGACATTTTGTCATTTTTCTTTCATTGTCTAATTATTATAGCTTTTATATTTACTTACACATTTTTTCTTATTCTTTCTCTAGTGTCCCTTTTTCATTCCAAGAAGCTGTGTGGGCTTCACATTTTGTATTGTGAGGCAGGGATTGAAGACTTTTTTTTGTTTTGTTTCTGTTCATTTTTGAATATTTGCTATTCCAGTACGGCTCTTCTCTTGTAGAAGCAATTTCTGTTACTAGTTTGCTGTGGCTTCCTGTGGGACATCATTTGACTAAATGTCAGTGGTCCTTCTCTGTGTTTCACGGCACTGTCTCAGTTACAATAGCTTTATAGTAAATCCTGAAGTCAGATAGGCTAAATCAATTTTTTCTTGTTTTTTAAGATGGTTTTGGTTATTATAGGTCTTTTGCCTTCCTAAATATTTTTGAATAAGCATTTTATTTCAGAATAATTTTAGATTTAGAGAGAAGTTGAGGGCACAATACAGACACATCTCATATACTGACACCCATTTTCCTCGTTTTCACCATGTTGCACACATGTGATTAGTCTATCATAGCTAGTGAACCAAGGTTGATAATTGTTATGAACTAAAATCTATCCTTTATTCCATTTCTCTTAGTTTCCCCTAATGTCCTTTTTCCATTCCAAGATGACCTGCAGGGCTTCATACTACATTCACTGTGAGATCTCTCCACCTCCTCTGGGCTATGGTCATTTCTTAGTCTTTTCTTATTTTGGGTGACCTTGGCAATTTTATTGAAGTATAGGTCAGGTGTTAAGTAGAATGTCCTTCAGTTGGGGTTGTATGATCTTATATTCATTACTAGACTGGGCTGATGCATTTTGGGGAGAATGAAAGCACAGAAAAAAATGGTAAAAACACTATGTTAGTGACAGTGCAGAAGCCATCATCATGATGTCCTGTTGCTGGTCACTGTGACTGTCTGGGTTGGTTGTGTCTACCATGTGTTTCCACTGGAAAGTCCCTCATCTGTTTTCCTTTTCCCTGTTGCCTGAAGTTACGCTGCACCATTTACTCTTGTGGTGGGGAGGTGGTGGGTATTCCTTTGGGGAGAGGTCAAGAGTCCGAATCATCTATTAAAACCTTCTGTGCTGTAGATCAGATGTCTTTTCTTGTTAATTTGTGTTGTTTTATTTGGTCATTATTTACATAAATTTGGAAGTCTTCTGTATGGGACATATTTTTCTCCTCCCCTATTTAGTCATTCAGTCATTTCATTATTATAGACTCACATATGTTTATTTTACACTTGGTGTTATAATTCCATACTACTTTATTAAATTTCCTGCTTAAATTGTCCCAGTAATGGCCATTGGGAAGCCTTTTGGGTTGGTGCCTATATCTCCTTCACTTTCTTGGCTTTTGGCATGGCAGGGTGTTCTAAATTAATCTCCTCCCTTCCCTGCCTCAGCCCTGCAGTTAATCATTTCTCCAAAGGAACCCTGGTTCTGTTGACTGGTGGGTGGCACTGGAGAGGTGAGCACTGGTCTTCACAGCTACTCAGTATTATTGTTTCTTGATGCTCATGATTGGCAGGGCAGTAACACATGCATGTGAATAGTGGTCTCCATATATACACTTACCTGTAAATGTACATGTTAAACATGAGTTCATGCTTAGGGCTCCAGCTCTGATCTGGGACCTTAGGGATCATTCTGGATTTGTTCCCTTGCTTGCCTGAAACTTCTACCCCAACAGGGAGGAACCTGACTCCCACCGTTGCTGTCCACCCCCTTCACTGTTTATTTCAGGTATATTTGGACAGTGACTTAAGAATTGACACTGGAGCAGAATGGTCACTGATAGTTTCTTTGCCTTTCATCTTATTTGGCTTTGGTCTTACAGACTTGGCTTCCTTCCCAAGAGAGTTAGCCAGTACCTTTTCCCTCTCATTACTCAGTGAGGTTATCCTAGACCTTCATGACATAGTTTGGTTCTTTTGTCATTTTTGTACTCCATTCAAGGGTCAAATAGTTTTTAAAGCCATCTTATATATTTCTGCAAGAAAGCTTCCTGGGATATTGAATGGATTTGCAAATCTCTCTCCATAGTCTATTTAACTACTGTGAGAGTCTCTTTATAGTATCTAATTTGGTTACATTGCTATAGCATTGTAAAAATATTACATCCTATATTCATTCTAAGAGTCCAGTAATGTGTGAGCTCAGAGAAAGGAGACCTCTTCAACCCAACTTTCCACACAGCCTCCAGCTATGCACACATCACTGAAACTAGAATGTGCAAGAAAGAAGAAAAATGGCAGTTCTGTTTGATGAAACTTAGGAGACAGAAAAGATTGTAGAAAGTATCCAACAATATTGGCCAACCCTGATTTATAGTTGAGGAAAAGAGAGAAAAATAGATGAGAAGAGATTATATGTGATAAAAATTTATAGATGAGAAAAAAATGGGCCAAGTCACTCAGGGAACCAGGATCTGGGACCACCTGTGACTACGCTTTTCCCACTCTATGTTTCCCTTCTTTCTTGGCCTGTAGTATCTAGTCTTTCAGTCATTGGCTCTTGAAGGATCAAAACCTATTACTTTTCTGAAACAGAAATGAAGAATCTGGATGCATACTATAACATTGTCTTTGTGCTACCAATTGTGATCACATCCAATCTGCTTAAATAGGACTCAGCTCCCTGGTGTGTTTGCCTGCTTTCCAGAACTGCAGATCACAGGATTCAATGAAGTGTCCCTGGGAGGAAACAGTCTTCATTGGGGGGAAGCGCTCACTGTCTCATTGACTTGATTGGGAACCCAAATGACTGTTACCAAGTTAAATAAGCCACTTTTTTTTCAACAAGAGATATTTATCTATCATAGTTTCAGTTAATACATAATTCCCTTCGCAGTCACAAGGGAAGAATTACTTAAGAAAACCAAGAGAAAAGTACCTAAAGAGGTATCTTTGGTGAAGACATAACTTATCAGATACAGAACACTCTTAATGTAAGACACAATTCTTAATTAATGTAAACATTGTCCATCTGAAAGTAGTGGGTGTGTTGTTATGTTAATCGCCTCCATTCTTTAAAAACCCATACTTTTGTTCCCCTCAAACCTCAAATAATTCACCAATAGATAATGGAGGAAGAATTGTCTGATGTCAGTTCTTTCACAGAAATTACTGCTTAAGAGCTTAAGGTGATTTCAGAATTGACATGAATTCTCTAACATATAAATAATGATGATGACTTGCATATATATGAGACACATTGAAAGTTTGTTATATTTATACACAATAACTGTATCTTCCTTTGTGTTTATAAGGTTCATTTATCTAAAGGTTAGTAAATTATTTTTATGATCATTTTTAAAAAAGATTTATTTATTTATGCATACAGAACTAGAGTACAAGCCAGAGGTGCAGGGAACGGCAGGACAGGAGAGGTCTGCCGCACCATGTGGGTCACTTCTGGGGTGGGGATGGAACTCATGCTGAAGTGGCTTTAGCGTCTTAGTGCTGTGCTTTAACCTGTTGCACCAACAGGGAGGGCCTGATCATGGTTTGGTTTTAATTGTTTTCTTAATAGGCTGGTTTTAGCAATAGGAACTTTAAATATTTTAAAAAGGGTATTTAAATATTTTAAGAAGGGTATTTGAAAGTATCTTGTAATTATTTGATGCTGGAAAGTGGGGAGGGTGTATGTGTGTATTCTTTGTATTTTTCTAAACAGACTGAAAACTGGTCCTCTAGATAGGCAGGAAGGAATTCATTGGTCATTATGTGATTGCTTAATCTGAATTCAATGCTTGGATAAACAGAATTTTGGGTAGGAATCAATAAAAAAATCTTGGCAGCCAAGACCACCTGGAGTTCACAGCCCTTTACTCAGAACCATCTTGTTAGAGACAGTCAGGACGCAGCAGCACATTCAGTTTTGTCACTTGTCTTTAATACATGGGAGCTGTGATGCTGATCTTAATGGTGAACAGGATGACAGTTGTGATCATATTGGCTACAGGGTTATAACAATTAAAAAATTATTTTTATTTCTCCAATCTTGTTTTCTCTTTGCTGGGAAGATAGATGGCTTTTCAAAAGCTTAATTATTTCTTTTAAATATTCTAAATCTGTATTTTATGAATTTGATCACATGCATCATATAAGAAATAGTGCCAAACAGTGTTCACATATTATGCCATATAAATTTCAGATCTACAAACTGTAGCTTTCACAAGATGGAATTCACCACCTCTGGATTGTGTGGTGATGATTTTAAGGCCACCAAACCTTAAACTTGTTTCTTTTCTAGACTACAGTGAAGGGCTTTAGGCCCATATGACTTTCCCATATGATACTCATTATATCACAACTAATGCTTACAAAGAGAAACATCAAGAAGCCCAAAGAATTTTTTTTTAAACCTTAGACTACTTTTCAAAACTAGAGGGAAACCATAAAAGCATAAGGTTAGTTGAGATATATAAGGTTTACTTTTTGATGATGTTCTCAGGAAATAAATACAATATAAAGATGATCTACTTCCAATATAATCTCGATAACCACTCTAAGAGGTACATTAAAAAGAAAGGACATGAAAATGCAGATATGAAGGGAAGACTAAAAGAAGAGAAAGGAAGGAAAGGAAAAAGAAAAGGAAGATGCCAGACATCAGCGGCATTAATCACAAAGTCAAGTTCACAAATTGGACCTAAGACCCCTTGTTATATTCTGACAAAGAAACAAGTGATTCGGTGGCCTTGAAATCACAGCTACACAGGCCAGAGGCAGTGAATCCCATGTGTTGACTGTTAAATGGTGAAAGAGGCATAGTAAGGCCTGGGATGCGGACCAGTTAGGTTGGAAAGGGATGAGTGTGGGGAGTTATGTATTGGCAGTTTTCTCTTTTGCTTCTGTATCCCCTTGCATCTAACTGAAATCAAATTACCCCCCAGCAGCATTTCTCAAGCTTCTTCTCTTGCTTCTTTCATTATTATTCTAATTTTGTCTTTAC
This sequence comes from Condylura cristata, assembly GCF_000260355.1. Taxonomy (NCBI): domain Eukaryota; kingdom Metazoa; phylum Chordata; class Mammalia; order Eulipotyphla; family Talpidae; genus Condylura; species Condylura cristata. Next base: position 36,706,358 of record NW_004567105.1, read on the forward strand.
CTTTTCTGTCTTATTAATTCAGTTTTGTCACTTGTCTTTAATACATGGGAGCTGTGATGCTGATCTTAATGGTGAACAGGATGACAGTTGTGATCATATTGGCTACAGGGTTATAACAATTAAAAAATTATTTTTATTTCTCCAATCTTGTTTTCTCTTTGCTGGGAAGATAGATGGCTTTTCAAAAGTTTAATTATTTCTTTTAAATATTCTAAATCTGTATTTTATGGACTTTAAAAGAGAACATACTGCTAATGAGAAAATTAACCTTTAATAAACCAATATGGTGCTTAAAATAAAATATCTTCACATCATATTACAGAAATATATAAAAATGATGAATATGTTGACTGTTAACAGGTGTTTACAGCAGTTGACTTGTTACATGATCAGGTTAAGACATTAGAGTTATACACAATACAACAAAATGGAATAAAGAACTAAGGAAAACAAAATATTGAGAAACTGGAGTGTTTATTTTTGTATCTCCTGACCACCAATATTTGCTCTACTAGAAATTTAAAAGTAGTTATTAATTATTTAAAAACGCAATATTATATCCATTACATGTTAACATAAATATTTTTGTTAAAAAAAAGTTTTCCAAAACAAAGTCTTTAGTGACCAGGTGCTGTTACCTTACACATCTTTAAAATGTCTGGCTTCATGGAAAACAGTGGATTCTCAGAGCTGTCTCTTCATCTAGTCTGTTGGGATGTGCTGTTTGGGTTGGCATATATAAAGAAAATCCAGCTTTACATTGATATGTAGTTGGACAAGGGAGGGCTATTATTGTAGACAGTTTTCTTTGATACTGCACTAAGGACTCGTGGCTATTTCTTAAAAGTTGCAACTGTGCTCTGAAACCTTATCAAGTCAAACTTCACTGCCCATTACATTAAAGTAACTGATCTATCTTGCGCTTTCATTGGATCTTTTACCAACATATGGTTTTATTATGTCATATATTAGCTATTTGTAAATGGTTGGTTCACTGAGCTGTGCAGATATTCAAATGATAATCCATTTCACTATCTAAAAACAAGATATCATATTCATTGAGATGCAACACTTACCCTCAGAAAAGACTAAATATGGTGCTAAGCATGATGCAAGTATGAATTCTGGCTTTCACTCGAATGCACATTTTTACATTTCACAACAAATACCATCAATTACTTTCCTTAATGTGATGGTATACGTCATTCAGTGAAAAAATGTCTCCCAAATATTCAAATCTGAGACACACAGCGTGTCCATCAGCCCATTCTTTCAAGTAACAAGGGTATTCCCTGAAGAAAACAGCTAGTTCTGTTACGAGCCACACAACCACACGAGCATTTCTATAAGACAGTTGCTTTACATCATCAACATGCAGCAAGAAGTATACTCAAGGGGCAAAGATGTGATACATGAGGAATTTTCCTGCCTCATCGTGGAGTGAGAGTGCCCGGCGTGGAGAAATAGTGTACTGTGACTGTTGTATATGAAATCACTGTACTTCTAACCAATGTGCACACGGTGGAAGGCAAACACTTTTGTTGGTAATGAACATAGCTTTGACCCCGAGGAAACACTGAAAGGATCACGCAGCCCCCAGGGAGCTGCTGCTCCCCGTGCTTTGATAGCTGCTGGTTTATTTTGAGAAAGGAAAGAACTTATCATCCACTGACTGAAATTCTCCTGGGGGAATCGAGGTGGCCAAACACCACTTTCCAATTGATGCGAAGCAGAATGAGCCAGGACTGTCAGCAGCTACGGATTCTACCAGCTGCTATCCATAAATTAAAAGGAATTTTGCTTCCTTAGCATGTGACTTATATGGAAGAAGCTTTTAGTGCCAACTCCTGCAAAGAAGCCAAAAAGCCTTTTATTATAATGATCCAATTTAGTGTTGAGCTGAGTTCAAGCCCCAAGCAGTTTTCAGTAAGCTTTCTGATGAGCTTGTCAAGGTGATTTCTCTTTGCTACACACTCTGGGGTCTGGCTCAGGAAGAACAGTCACATTCTCTGCTAATGGTTAAGAAGTACTAATAATGTTTTAAGAAACAAAATCCAAAACCTCCTCTCCAGCTCATTAACATCAAAGGAGATAATTTTCTGCTAATCTCCGTATTTCTACAAAACCACTATAAAGGACATAGCGAAACCAACTTGGATAAAGCCATTAACCTCAAGAACAATGAAGTTAGAGACCTAGAGGAACTACCCCAGGAGCACAGACCTTAACTAAGGAAGCCAGCAGCACCAGCACCAGGCTACTACAAATAGTTTTGAATACTTGTTACAACAATTGCCGCCATTTCTGTCTCTTCTCACTAAAGAAGGCCCCATGGCCACTCTGGGCTTTCTTTTACTCTCGGCAGACCTCAGCATGCTCTAAATAAGCTGCAGCCACAACAAAGTGTGAGAGGACTGGGCAGAAGCTCTTTTATGTTTCAATCTATTTAAGAAACATGCAAGGTAAAATCTTTGGATGCCAGGCCTCCCTGGTGGCAAAAGGGTTTAATTCTCAGCACTGTTAAGCTATCTGCTGCCATTGTAGCATGAATTTGATCCCCAGCCAGGGATCTAACCCACACGGTACAGCAGACCGTTCCTGTCTCGCTTGCTGCTCCCATCAGCAGTGTTATTTCAGTCAGTCTACCTGTTCTGCTCCTTATTCTGTCTCTCATGAATCCTCCTACCTCTTGCACCTCTGGCCTATATGCATAAATAAATAAATCTTAAAAAAAAAAAACAACTTTGGGGACCCTCCCTCGTGGCGCAGTGGATTAAAGCGCAACACTGAGAAGCTAAAGCCACTTCAGCATGAGTTGGATCCCTGCCCCACATGGATCCCTGTGACCACATGGTGCAGCAGACCTCTCCTGACCTGCCCACTGCTCCCCTCAGCAGTGTACTTCGTCAGTCGGCCTGTTCCGCTCCCTACTCTGTCTCTTCTGGTGAAGCCTTTCACCACTTCTGGCCTGTACCCCAGTTCTGTATACATAAATAAATAAATCTTTAAAAACAAAAAACAACTTTGGATGCTTTTGGAACTGAAAGCTAAAAAGGACATAAGAAAACATGTATTCAGATGACTGTGTTGACAGATATAAAACTGTGTAGTAATAAATGGTTCTACATTAATACGACAGTGGAAGTTTCTGCACCTTGGGTGAGGTTGAGCACCTCAACCAGGGATACCTTCCTGCACCTGCCACTGAGGGAGCCCAGCGTGATTCTAACTGTTCCAGAAAAGGAAGAAACTCCAACACTGCTGTGCAAATATCCATGTGAGAAACGATGGAAGGAAGTGCAGTGAAAAGAGGAGGAACTCATGCAAAAATTGGAAGTGACCTCTGGAATACAATGTTAACTATGTCCTCTCTCATGAATATGTTCTGAGTCAAGAAACATGTAAACGATCAACTCTCCTCTGCTGACATCCACTTGGAGGCCACACAGACACCACTTATGGGCATCTGGTGTCTGGTCCTGCCACACCAGTCCTTTGACTTTGAGGCTCAGTGCTAACAAGGGAGGGAGGCAGCCTCTTCAGCCCCTTCATGGTCTCAAGCCATCCAGGTTATGCCAACCAAGACAGCCAAAAAGGGGGCACTGAGGAACCTTCCTCCCTGTTCCCTCTCCAAATTCCTAAAACCACAGGACCCATGAGAGAATAAGATGGCTATTGCTTTACACTCCTACCTGCTGGATAGCTTTTTGTAGGTTTAGGTGATTATGTCCTATGTGGCTATGTTGCAGTGGCCATAAGGTTGTTGTGGATGAGCCCCCAAATATACCAAACCAGGAACCACAGCCAGTGCAACAAGGAATTGAAACATTGCAGCTAGACAGCATAAGTAAGCAAGCTGAAAGAAGTTAAAGACACAGGACCCCTCCTGGGGGCAAAGCTGCAAGGATTAAAGAAACAGGCTAACTCCTGCCAGCAGAGGACAGGCCTGAGAAAATTTATGCAAGGACAGATAAGCAAAGACAGCTTCTGTGTGGGAGGGATCCCATATGGGAGTTCTGCTTGTGTTTTGGGTCTTGGGGGTGAGTGATGGTGGTCATGCAGTTTCTTGATTGGTCAGCTTTGGCCATTATCCTAACACACATTAACCAGTGGTAGTGTCATGGGCTTTTTTTCTTGTTACTGACTTTTCTCTCTTGTTATGTCTTGGGCGGGGGGGTGTTCCATGTCTCCTGGGGTCCCAGTCCTCATCCCTCCTGTTATGTCTCCCAGAGCCCCAGTCTAGATGCAAGGTTTAGCCTTTCAGCTTGTAACTGACTCTCTCCACATTTCATTCCTTTGGTCACTTCCTCAAAGACATGCAAATGAGCTGAGATTCACCAACAGGAAGGGAGTGTGAAAGCTCAGTAAGTTCCCCAAAACTGTTTTGCTGTTGGTGGTGATGACTTGTGCACAGCTGGACCTGGTGCACATGACAAGGGGCAGGAATCTAGGCATTTTAAGCTAAATCACTCATGTTTTAGAGTGATTCTGTGAGCTGAGCATGCAATGCAAGACCTGTTCAGTGACACATTAAAATGATTCTTACATGATAGCTTAGCCTTTCAACAGTGAAGGTTGCCATAATTATATGGCTCCTAACCCCCCTGAATTTTAATGGTGCTCAACATGAAACTCTTTAATTTGGTGCTCAACATGAAACTCTTTCTCCTCTCAAACCTGTCTTAATGTCTTGATCTACCTGCACATGTAAAGGCAATTACTAGAAAGGGTTTTAAGATCCACTGATTGAATACACACACACACACACACACACACAAACAATGAAGCAAAAATGTCATCATTTTGGGCCCTCCCTGGTGGCGCAGCGGGTTAAAGCACTGCACTAAGAAGCTTAAGCCACGTCAGCATGAGTTCGATCCCCGCCTGCCCCGGAGGTGACCACATGGCGTGGCAGACCTCTCCTGACCCGCCCGCTGCTCCCCTCAGCAGTGTACTTTGTTGATCTGCCTGTTCTGCTCCCTACTCTGTCCCTGGTGAATCCTCTCACCCTCTGCATTTCTAGCCTATACTCCAGTTCTGTATGAATAAATAAATAAATCTTAAAAAAAAATGTCATCATTTTTGCCTAGTTTACTAATGTCAGGAATGTGTCTTTGCGGACTGTGTTCCCCGGCACCTTGGACAGTGCTCTGTACATAGCAGGTGCTCAGTAAACAGGTGTCAAAAATGGCTTGAAGACACAGCCTGCAAGGCAGCTACTGCAGAAAGAGGACAAAGTGGCCTTGAATTCTTGGAGGCAAACACTGTCGTCAGTATATTTTTGGTTGCTCTCAAATGAAGGGAAATCAACCAGTCTCTCCATATGTGCACCATGTTTTTCCCCAATAATGTGCTCTTCAGTGTTTCTTATAACGTTGTTGGGAAACAGTTCCTGGCTGCATCCACTGTCCTAGTGGGCACTAATTTCTCCCCACATTGGTGAAGGTTTTCTCTGAGGACCCTGGCATCCTCTGTAATTCCAGAGATGTACTTGTAAGGTTCACTAGCAAATGATATTTTTTTGTGATCAGAAATGTGCCATAGGAACTTACCTCTTGTGTAGATCCATTGACCTATGATGGAATTGGTTTTGTTTTACAGTGTTCTGCTTTAAGTTTCCAAGAACCTGTCGACTATGTCGAGTGAGTACTTATTGTAGATATAAACAGATTAGATTTCCTGTAGAAACCAGTGTGCTTTCTAACGTGAAAGGGAAGAGCTGTGTGATTTAGTGTTTGGGTCTGTGAAGAGTGAATATTTAATGGAGTAGAAGGTAAAAGGCAAAATCAACTTAAATTTTTTCTCATTGTACATCAGAGTTGAATATCCTTCTGATGTTTCTATAATATGAGTAATATGAATAATAATATGAATGTGTTGCGAGTTATCTCCCTTAAGATAAATATAAATACACACACGCATCTTATCCTCCCATCTGTCTGTCTGTCCGTCTATCCATCCACCCATCCATCCATCCATCCATCCATCCATCCATCCATCCATCCATCCATCCATCCATCCAGGCACTAAAGCAATAGTATTCAGCAAGGAAAGACTTGCCAGTAATGTCTCACGATGGGTAACAGCCTGCCTCCTGGAGTTTTACCAGATCTGTTTCCACTCACTATTTGTACCAGTGTCCCCCGTGTAGATGTGAGAAGATACCAGCTCCCAAAGTGAAATAGCGACAGTGTTTCCCTGTCACCAGTTTCCCAGCTTGTAAAGTATGGACCCACTATTTGCAAATAGCAGCAGCTCCACAGCAGTAATCACATGCAGTTCCCCTGGGGTAGGTGTTTATCCATCACATGTCCCCTCACATTGAGGGGATCTGGGGCACCTCAACTGGGGAAGAAGCAAAATGTTGGCATGTTTTAATTGAGTTTTCACAGCTTACAATGGTGCGGGCTGGCAGTGGATATCTCCTCAGAGGAGGTGAGGGCTCAAGGGGAGCCCCCTGGGGCCAGCTCCCATACTGACACAAAGTGAGACCTTGCCCAGTGGGAGAAGGTCCCCATCAAGAGTTCCTCCCAATGGCCACCCCATGGCACAAAGTTTCAGAACTGGGGAGGTGCAATTAATGCATTGATTAATAACATTACTATGAATATAATTAAATGAATGTTATAGGGGGAGTCTGGAACACAAAGAAAACTCTACCCCTAAAATACCGGTGAACAGGTCTTCCCGTTTCTCAAGTCATACGGGAACCGCCTACCTGAACCACAAACCTCCATGAAGAGTGAGAATGGTCTGCAGTGTGGGGTTTAGGGGGACTATTCTCATGAGGGAGCTGACTGGACAGTCAAGGGCTGAGAGCAGAGGAGAGACATTGGGGGATGCAGAACACCCAGAATACAAACCTCTGGCCTCCAGGCCTCTAGTGAAGTCCAAAGCAGGGGCAGCCTACCAGTGGCCAAATTTAGAGTGTTGTGAGTGGAAGGTAACCATGGCAACATCAGGGCAGAGCACCGTCTGGCTCCACTCCTAATAGCCCCTAAAACATGACATAAAATGCAGGAAGCTCATTTTCAGGTGTGACTGTACTTAATTGGCCCTGAACTAGTTTTTTCCACATAATTTCTGTTATTCATGAGAATGATGACATGACAGAAAGAAGAAGGGACACACTGTCAGGTGATAAAGCCGTGAACAGAAACAGCCAGAGTTGAACAGGATTGGATGTTGCAATTATCAAAGAAGAACTTTAAAACAGCAATGATTAATGTGTTAAGGCTTTAGTGGAAAAGGTAGACAAGACACATTCACAGATGGGAAATTTCAGCAGAGTGATGGAAACAATGAAAAAGAATAAAATAGAAATTCTAGAAACTGAATAAATTTAGACAATCCTGGAGGAAAAAAATCCACCCACAGACAGAGCACAACAAAGGTCAACAGCAGTAATGCAAACCCAATCCCCAAGAGAAAAAACGAACTGGAAGTAGGGATAGAGCTTATCAGACAGACAGCAGATGCTTTAAGATGTGTATCCTAGGCATCCCAGAAAAGCAAGTGGTAGAAAACAGGACAGAGGATTTATTTGAAGAGGTGACTCTCAAAATCAGTGAAAGATAATTAGCCACAGATCCAAGTCATTCAGAACCCAAACAGTGTAAATACCAAGAAAACCCCAGCAAGACACAGAGCCATCCTGCTAAAACCAAAGATAAAGGGAAAATCTTGACAGTAGCTGGAAAAAAGGAAGCACTTCCCACAGAGGCCCAAAGAGAATAAAACCCATTTCTTGTCAGAAATTATGCAAGTAGAAGACAGCACAGTCATGGTTTTTGAAGAACTGAAAGATAACTATTGACAGGTGAGATGCAGCATCCAGTGAAAATGCTTTCCAAAAAGAAGGGTTAGTGTTCTCTTCGGCAGCACCCGTAGAAATGCACAGAGAACATTAGCTCAACCCCTGGGCATGGTTGATACACCAGTTCATGGAGCTTCCCATGTAAAGAACAAAACAAACCAAAATTAGGGCCAAGGCTATTTTCAAGACAGACCAATGCCAAGAGAATTAGGCATCAGACCCACAAAATATGAGATTGCTAAAGGAGGTTCTCAAGGCAGAAGGAGCAGGGCATCATGTAGAAATAAAGAACCTGGGAAGAGGAAGAATGTGGGTAAATAAGAAAAAGGTTTTTCTGAAGTTTAAAGTCTTTAAAAGATGACTGTCGGAGGTAAAGGATAAGGACTGTCCTTAAAGGATAGTGTCTGCTTTATTAAACGCATTCAAATGAAATTATGAGAATAGTAGCATCAAGGACAAGAGGGAGGAATAGAAGAATATTTGGCAAGGTTCTTATACAATGCAGGAAGTACTATGATAATATTTGAAAGTGAACTGTGGTAAGCTAAAGATGTGCAGTTGAGAGCCTTGCACATCCATGATAAAAGGAGGTTTACTAATAATCCTATAGGGGAGGAAAAAACTGAATCATGAACATGTGTAGTAAATTGAAACGAGGCAAGAAAAAGGAGGAAAAAAGAACAAGTAGAAAGCAACTAGCAAGATGGTGGGTTTAAGTGCAGATTTGTAATTACATTAATGGCTTAAACACTTCAATGGAAAGACAAAATTTGTCAGATGGAGTGGAACAAAAAGCCAGACTCAATTACATACTATTTGAAGGAAACTCACTTTAAATTTAAAGATCTAGATTTCATTTTCAGAAGTGTTTTGTTCCCTGAGTTAAGAACATTCACTCATAAGCACAGCAGACCTCTCTGGTCTCTCTGCTGCTCCTTTTATCAGTGTCTCCCAATAAGTGTACCTCTCTGTCCCTCACTCTGTCTCTCCTGAATCCCCTCACACCCTGCCTCCAGCTTGCATTGATTCTCCCTCACTATAAGAGATACGGTAGTTGTAAATAAACTCAAAAGCAGGGGCGATAAAAAGACCAGTCACTTATTAATTAAGCTTAAAATTTTATCAAGGGATTTTTAACGTGAAGAGGTAATTTCATCAAGCTAGTATGATTCATAAACATCACTTTCCTGAGTGGCTGTGTTTTCTGTGTAGAGTCATTATTTAGCTTCACACTTTTAGTTATTAGGTTTTGACAGCTATATGAAATGAAGAACTACTCTTGTGAATTCAGTCGAGAAAGGTGTTTGAATTGGGGAAAAGGGTGAACAGCAACAATTTTATTCTCAGGAAAATAGCGTTGTTTATTAACAATACATAATTTAATCACAGGTATTTCCTTCTCTCACCTGTGAATATAAACTCACTAGTTCATCTAGTTTCTCTTCATGGTGGTTTGGACTGGTGGGCCTTGTTGTCCGTCAATTGCCGTATCCATGGATCTGGTACAAGGATGTGGATTTCCATGCAGCTCAGAAACTCCATTCTATATACGAACCCTAGAGAAACTCATCTGTAGGCACACAGGCACTAGACCTCTCACTGCAGCTTGTAATAGCAAAACTGTGGAAAGAACCCAAATGATTCATAGGAGATTGAATAATAAATTGTGGAGGTGAAACATCATATAGCAGTTAAAATGAATCCACATGGATTAATTGTACTCACAGGGGCAAACCTGAAAAACGGACGGGCACCAGGGAAGAAAGGTGAGTTATATGCTCCACCACACTTGTCCTGTGGCTGGCTCCCTCAGAGCCAGCCTCCATGATACAGAAGTGGAAGCTGCCCCTTTCACATCTGGGTCTAAAAACAGATGCACTGGGACTCTGCTCTGATGCAGAGCCTGCCTGGATGCAGGGAGGAAGTGTATCCCAGTTCTGAGAAGTGGACCTGTGAGTGTGGCCAGGGTCATGAACCCTAAGTCCAGAGCCCTTGGTCTAACAACTGCTTTGTGTAGGACACAGGACCTGCACCCTGGGGGCACAAGAGTTAGGAGATCTCCAGACTCCATCTTGTGTCCTTCCACTGAGCTGGGGGCACATGACTTAGTGATGTTGCCTTTTAGAGCCATGCACAATTGGGTCCAGATCCTGGACACGTCCCCTACTGGCTATTTCGCTTTGAGCTGGTTGTTCTTTGAGCCTCAATTCCTACACCATGAAAAAAGAGCAGCCCTTCTCCCTGGGTGGTCAAGTCAGTGACACGTGGTCTACACTCAAATATTACCCGGAATAGCCATTTCCTGTTGATTCCTCCATGGCATTCTGAACCTTTCCCTACAGCAGTGGTCACAGCTGTAGGCAGCTTCCTTATAATGCGGTGTGGTGGCTGCTTCCCCCACCAGACTAGAGGCTCCTGCGCAGGAGCATGTCTGTCTTGTGTTGGTTTTACCCCTAATGCCCAGCAGAATGCCACACACCCAGGGCGCATATTGAAAGAGGGAGTGAATGAATGGAGTGTGGATGGATGGGTGTTTCCATGTATGCAGAGTTGCTAGAGATGAGTGTTAAACATTTCAAAAGCATTGAGTTGGGGATTTGAATAATGAGCCTTCAGAGCTACATGTCAGCAGTATTCCATCAAACAGCTGCTAGTTCATTATGAAGAAATTCCAGAAAGCTAATTCAAAGAACAAAAGGGACAGTAATCCCTTTTGGAAAGGCCTGGCTCCCCAGTGACAGGATGAAGGTGTCAGAGGAAGGTCACCAGGAGAGTCACCAACAGTGGGCTGAAGAGCACGAGACTGAAGGGCTTTCACAGGGCAGGAAGTTTTGGGCAGGAAAGACAAGGAAGCCCATGGCAGGTGTCATGTCCTTTTCTCTCAATGAGGCAGAGCTCAGGGGATGTCAGAGGTGGTGGGAGCAAGAGGGTCTATAGGTCTGTAAAAACCCAGTTGGGGGAACATGTCACTGCCCAGATTGACAGGATGCAGGGGAGAGGTGTCCTGTAGGGGCTCGGGGGAGTCCTGGGCTCCCCTTGCAGGTGCTGTTGGTCTTTGTGGTCCGGACACATCTAGCCTGAAGCAAAAATGGTAATGGGGTTCAGGCTTGGGATTTTACAGAGACCGAGGGCACCCAGGCTGACAGTCCTCTGGGAATGGGGCCAGAATGGAATGTCTTCGCTAGCACTTGCTGCTCTGCAAGTCAACTTCATGTCAAGGACAACAAAGACAGGAAATTTAAAAAAGCAACATTTTTTTGTTTCAGATGAAATTCTTCATTTGACAGGATAAGACAATAAATCAATTGCAAAATAGAAAAAAATTCAAGAGAGAAGGCCTTATAATTACTGCCATTAAAAATGTCAGAATCTGCATGTCAAATGGTTGCTATTTGTGGACTCGATAGAGGAAGAGAATTGTAGCACATACTTAAACTTTTCATGCACTTGTCTGGTCTCTTCATCAATAATCCATGGGTGAAAGTGCACATGCTTCTTTTGTAAAAATGAAAATAGGCTATGAAATAAAGTTTTTTTCTTTTTAGTAGGTCATGTGACTAATAAGTATCAGCCAGTCTTCCTGTGTGGCATGTGGGATTTTAACAGTTTGAATTGCTAGTGTCCTTTGTCCTGACAGGCTTAGTGACTGCTGTGTCTTTAGTATTAGGCACAATGTGCCTTATCACCTCAGTCACCACAGAAGTGCTGACTGGGTGCCATGCTGGGGTAGAGGGGGCTGGGAGACCTTAAAGAAAATGTGGTCAGATCGCGTACCTCCAGGTGTCTGGGTGAGAAAAGGAGCCCAGGACAAAGAATGTGCAGCTTCTCTTCAGCGTCTCTGTTTATAGAAAGTTCCCGTGTGGTTGTGGCATGTGACAAACATGAGAGATTACCTATTGTCATCACCTGCTTGAAGCTGAGTCACACAGCATACAAGCTGGGTCTTTGGAAAACGTGGTTGCCTACTCTTGGAGCCAAGTTAGCACAAAAATAGGTGTTGGTTACTGTTCCCCATTGGGTGCCTGTGAGGTCCGGGGGTGTCATCTCAGGTTTTTACAGCTCAGTCATACATGAGGGGTTAGTGCGATTCTGCATGAGAGTTGACTTATATTTGTGGGAGAAAGTTCCCTGTGATCGAGGAGTATCCTAGACAGATTATTGATAGATACATCCAGATGGAATTTAGGTTCTGGGCTCCAATTCTCTAAAAATGCCGTGCCCCAGGGCCCCGAAAGTCTTTGTCCAGCATGGTACCCATGCCTGCCAGCTCATAGTGGCTGCCTATGGTGCCTCGATGGGCTCCAGGGGACCAGACAGTGGGGGAGCCAGATGTCTTGCCTTTATAATCAATAGCTGTATTTTTGTCCCCACAGAATAACCAGGCGTCTTAGGAAATAATTCTGTAGGTGACACAGTCTGTCATTCTCTCTTGAAGAACACCATGCCAACTTTTTTATGGGCTTCTCTGAGCATTCACAGTTCTGCATCATAAATACCACAAATAAAAAGACTGTGTGAGGAAAAGGTAAAATAAAAATTTAGGGCAAGAATAATGAGTCAGTATGATAATGACACCTGAAATGAGGCTGCTTAAAACACCCTGGGGTATCAACTTTCTACAATAGAAGACGGTGGGACCTCTCTTCATATTTCTAATGATAATGATGTTTAATAATTTAAAAAACCCTGTTCATCCTGGCTGTTCAATAAAGGGCATTGTGATCACAGGGGATGCCGCCAAGGTAATACGTGGTATATTATTTATAAAGATGAAGAAAATATCTTAGTAGCTTTTTGTATTCTTGTTCACTAGTTATTATTTGAATTCAAGTACAGAGAAATAAATCAATTTCCCCTGTACTTATTTTTCAGTCCATTATTACTTTCAGTTCCTCAGTGTGAATAAAATGCATAGTGAAAAGTAATCCGTAACATAAGCAAGGCCTTGACTCTTGAGGACAGCCTGTCTCAGGTAAACACCAGCTCAGGACCCAGGAGGTGGTATTACTGCATCAAAACAAAATCAGCTCTTGCCTGTCAAAAATATGTTTATCTAGGGAAACAAGTCAAAATAATGACCCTGCATTAGCTACCCTGCATTAGCTATGAGATTATAGATGCCCTTAAAATACCAGAAGGGAAGCATAAGAAAATCTATCACTTACAAGTGATTTGACTCTAATTAAATCAGCTCCCAGCATCCACTTCTTCTTCAGAGTGGTATGTATTATGTGTTTCTAGTCCAGAATTGTGGGGATGTCATTGCAAATGTAGCACAATTATATTTGAAGAAATTTTGGTGTCATGGTCAAACCAGGAAGACGGCTCACCCCACACGGGGAGGTATCTGAGTTCTGCTCTGACTGAGGGCGTCAGCAAGGGTATCCAGGGCAAGTCTGTGGGGCTGGAGCCCAGAGTCAAAGAGGCAATTTCTAGCAAAATGATCTCACAATTGGGAAAAACCAGAACACATGTTTTCTCATCACCTTCATCTTGGTGCCAGCAGGAACCAAGCTCCTCACCTTGGAGCCCCGATCTTTACCTCCTCACAGGGGCTTCTCAAACACCAGCTAGCTTAGGCTTTGTTGCAGCTGAAATCAATAGGATGAGCAGAAACATAATTTTCAGAATTTTGCTAAAAGCCCTGTTTTAGAAGTTCTCATTCATCCAAGACCTGACCTGAACTATAAGATGATGTTCACTAGGCTAAAAAGAATGACCAAACAATAGGAAAAGGAAAAATAGCCAAGAAAGTAAAGGCCTGGACTAGCACTGTCCACCAATATTTAACACATGGCAGCCATGTACTTGGAGTGTTTTAGGAGCCATGTTAAAAATAGTAAAAAGAGGTGAAATCAGTTTTTTTAAAAAAAATCAGTTTTCTTTCTTTTATTTTTACATCATTTTGTGCCTTTTCCTATCTCATTTGTAATCCCCTTGTGGGCTTCCCACCACCAGTTCACCTGTGTGCCATTACCATAGTCCAGTGCACAACCCCCCACCCCCATTTTTGTTCCTATTCCCCACTTTACCCCCATAAAATGTCTGTGGTGTATAGTTGTTCATTATTATTATTATTTTCTCTCCCAGTCCTTTACACTCGTGCTGTCAGTGAAATCATCCAGTATTTTTCCTTTTCTTTCTGGCTTATTTCACAAGCATGATCCCTTCCAGCTCCATACATGTTGCTGCAAAAGGTGTGTGTTTATCTTTTTGATCGCTGAGTAATATTCCATTGTGTATAAGTACCACATCATTTTAATTCAGTCATCTACTTTTGGGCATTTGGGTATATTCCATGTCTTTCCTATTGTAAATAACGCAGCAATAAACATGGGGTGCAGGTGTCTTTTGACGAGGTGACGTCAGTTTTAAGAATGCATTTTAACTAAGTCAGTATGTTAAAATATTATCACGACAATCAGTAACCAATATCAAAAATCATTAGTGAGATATTTTAAATTCTTTTGTTTTTGTTCAGAGTCTTTAAATCTAGTATTTGTTTTATATACAGCCCATCTCCGTTAGACCAGCTTCATTTCAAATGATCAGTCAGCCCATGTGGTAAGTAGTGGTCATGGACCATGGAATTCACAACCCACCGAAATTTATAAACACTTCAAGCTATATTCTGGCAGCTCAACCTCAGTGGAACAGAAAAGAGATCTTATTCATTTCCACTTCTTATTCAGAAATAACAAGAGTGAATTGGTAATTTGTTGATAGATGTAATTCTACATAGCTGATGTATCACAACTTATAATCTGTAGATTTTGAACATGAAGACTGCAGTGTGACACATGAATCAAATTGGAATAGGAAAGAGCTTGTTTTCACTCCCACTTGAATAACTTGAAGTAATCATGTTCCCACTAAAGGCTTGAAATTTCAGGTGGGATTAACCCCAGTGTTCAGGAGGAAGGCTTGGCACAGACTGGGCTGCGGTATGAATGGTCCTTGTGCTGTCCAGCCCACCCAGAGAAGGCTGGGAAGGCCTGACTGCTGAGGAGAGCACCCTTAGGAGAGTGGGGAGACTGAGGATGGTGAGAATGCGTGCCCTGTCCCTGTCCTCAGAAAGGAGACATTGATACTGTTATATGCATCTTCAGGCTGAGTCTTCCAGCTCAGCCATAAGCTGTTCCCTTCAAATCTGGTGATGATGGGGAAGTAGTATGGGCACCTGACAACATTTAAAAATCAAAATTTTTGGTGAAGAAATAAGCCACGTATTTCTGGCTTCTGTTGAAAAATCAGAAGATATCTTGTGTGGAACATTTGATCATTTGTTCTCCATTTACTGTCTTCCCAGTAGCTGCCTTTGTGTTCTCAGCTGGAAGCTGGCATTAGCCACTAGAAATGTATTGTTCTTCTGACACCAAGGGGAAGAACAGAGTATTTTGGGGCCTCATTACTACTAGTGATGAGAAATGGAAAGATAAGTCAAAATGACTGCTTGTTTCAAGAAGGAACTGGATGGAAGTGTTACTGGGTAAGGTGAAGGGTGCCAGGAAATTCCCAAACCTGTGTATAGGTTCTGCTTTCCACTGCATCAAGACAGAACACATACTAGTGCATTAACCTGTTAATGGAATGGAACTATTGTACAACTAGTATGCAATAAAAAGAAGAGAAGGAAAGAAAAAGACAGAGAATATAGTTTCTAAAATCAAGCACCTGGAGTTACCTATTCCCTCATGGGCAGATGCCCAGCCAAACAGGGTTGGCCCAGAAAGGGACTGCTGAGGCCTGAAAGCCTGCCACGTGTCTAAGGGGACCTCCTGTTGGTGACCCATAGAAAAGGACCAGACAAGTATGGAAGGAGAAGAGCAAAAGCAAAATCCAAGTGAAGGTAAAGACTGCCATTGTCAGCCTCCCCATGAGTCTGTCACCGTCATTTTTGTCTGGACTTTACCCATATCCCATGTTCCTAGTTAAAGTCCAAGGCTGAGTAGCAAGTACAGCTTTGTAACATGTCTCTCTGCCCCATGTGCTTCCTCCAGCTCTCCTTACTCTCCATCCTTTTTCTTTCCTTCCATTCTTTTCTTCAGCTTCTCCTCTCTGCTTAGCTCCAATCTCCCTTGGGTGGGTCAGGAACCTGGAAACTCCCCTTTCCTTGGGTATTTCTTTTGGGAGAGGAAAGTATGTTCATGTGTTT
Organism: Condylura cristata; assembly: GCF_000260355.1. Taxonomy (NCBI): domain Eukaryota; kingdom Metazoa; phylum Chordata; class Mammalia; order Eulipotyphla; family Talpidae; genus Condylura; species Condylura cristata. The sequence continues at coordinate 36,722,329 of NW_004567105.1, forward strand.
AATATGCAAAGCTTCCCTGACTCATGGGCCAATAATCCAACCCTTAGCTCACTTCATGCAATAACAACACCAGCCTGACCTTTTAGATTTTATTACCTAATGTACTGTTAACCAAGAAACAGTTTAACTCTTTTAAGAAAAACTGACACTTAAAAACTGAGATGAAAAATCCAGGTGCTTGTATAATCAGAGATGTCTTGGCAAAAACTGGACAACAGGCACTCAGATGCCTGCTGAGAGGGAGAACATCTTGGTCTCATGGTTCTCGGCTTGTTACCTCCATTATAGGACCTAATCAGTTCTCATAGCTCTTGTCTTTTATTTATCTTCAGTGTCTTTATTTTTTATTTTGACTGAGGTAACATTGGTTTACACTTATGTGTAAGTTTTAGAAGTATACTTTATACCTTTTCAAATCTGTGAGATATCACGCACACCACCAGAACTTTAATGACTCTCACCAACCCTCTCAAAGGTAGTGGTCCACATCTCTTCAGGTGGAGGTTACCACACTCACCACCCATTGTTCTCCACATTGTCCATTGAGCAATATCCCCTTTTTGTTCTTCCTACCCTCCTCCTCTTGTAGTGTCAAGTCTACGGTTAGATTTCTAGAGTTTGTTTTGGTTTAATTTTATCTCTTTATTTTGTTGTGCAGTATTTCACATGAGTGCATAATCCCCTCCAGGTTCATGCATGTTGTTACAAATGGCAATATGTCATCTTTTTTATTGCTGAGTAATATTCCTTTGTGTGTATATACCATATCTACTTAATCCACATTCTGTCATTGGGCATTTATGACATTAGGCACTAGGTTGATTCCATAAATTGGCAATTGTAAGTAGTATTAATTGAATTAGTGATTTTGTATTCTTTGGGTAGAAACCTAGGTATGCTGGATTGTATGATAGATTTGTTATTAATATTTGCAAAATAAACTACACCATTTTCTAAAAATGGCTGAACCAACAATGTACTAGGTTCCATTTTCTCTACATTCACCACTGGTCTTTTTGATATGGGCTATTCTTACAAGTGTGAGATGGTATTTCATTGTGGTTTTGATTTGCATTTCCCTGATGATAAGTTATGGTGAGCATTTTCTCATGTGCTTATTGGTTATCTCTATGTCTTCTTTGGAGAAGTGTCTATTTAGCTCTTTTGCCCATTTTTGATTGGATTGAATAATTTTGATTGGATTGAATAAAAATTATTAAAATGGCTATATTGTTAAAATGTCTGTATTACCTAAAGCAATATACAGATTGGGTACAGTCCAATTTCTGTTAAAATACAGTGACATTTTTTCAAGGAAATAAGCCCATTCTGAAGTTTGTATAGACCCAGAACTGACTCGGAATAGCAAAAACAATCCTGAGGGGAAAATAAATAAATAAAAATGGAGGTATTGCATTTCCTGGCCTCCAACAATACTACAAAGTAATAGTAATCAAAGCCGTTTGGTATAGGAATAAATACGGACACACAGATCAATGGAATAGAACTGAGCCCAGAAATAAAACCACACCTTAATATAGACAGTTAATTTATGAAGAATAAGACATGAATATACATTGGAGAAAGGAAAGTATCTTTCACAAATAGTGTTGGGACAACTGGACAGCCAGATGCAAAAGAGTGAAACTAGATTACTACCTCACATCATACAGAAAAGCTAATTTAAAATGGATTGAGGACTTGAATGTGTGATCTAAAACTCCTTATCTTCTAATGGAATATGACTAATTTACTTTAATAGAGCATGAGTAGTTTTTTTTGATACATGTTCATTATTGTATCCTCCACACTCAGCACAGAAGAGATTTTAAATGCTAGTTTATTGGTTGAGGAATTGCTGTGTTGAGTTGGAAGTTGATAGGATTGTCTCTCAGTTCTACAAATCTCTAACTCCAGTTGGTTGCCTTCATTTTTCACTAAAAAGTAGACCAGGTTGTAGGAAATGAAATTAGTTTGTCCTGATGTCAATCTCTTACAGACTGAGAACTTTCCAGGCAGTTGTAAGTAAGGAGGCAAATTACCTTCCATCTACCACCCTAGAAAGCAGCGCAGTGAGGGGGCAGTGGTGAGCTCCTTGGTACCATATGTACTATTCCCAAGAAAACTCTGAGAGGCACACTGTCTAGAAAGTAAGAGAGTCAAGGGAATAGACTGAAGAAAAGGGGCGAACAGATGCACTTTGTCTTCACACTTTTAGAAGTCGGGAGCTTTAATTAAAACACACCTTTCTCTTGTAATTCTCTTTGAAAAATAGCTCAGCTTAAAAACCCTGGAGGCTTTTGGTCTGTTATTCCCTGGGGAGGGATACAAGGGAATATAAAAGCAATTGCCCCAGGGGGTGCAAAGTAGGACAAGATAGCTCTGACAGACCCCTTTAGTGCTAAGAATATTCTTCCTAGAAAGCTGCACATTAACAACATTTTTTTTGTCTAATATTTTCAATATTAGAAATTTAGAAACCCCATTGCTTTACTCCCCCACCCAGAGCAAAGCCCAAATCCAAGTTAACAAACCCCAGTCTAAATGCTGAGATCTCTTCTGTTAAGTGTTCCACACCATCCTGCTGTTTCTGAGGAGCCCTCGCTACCTTTCAGTTCCAGGCCCTGGAGAGCTGGTATAAGCCCACCCCTCTCCCCACCTGCTGTCCAGGCAGCGACAGGCCTCCAGAGATCAGGTAGGCTCTCCTGTGCCCCTTCTTCTCACCTTCCTCCACTAGTACCCCAAAGCTCCCCAGAAGAGTTGTCCCTCAGAGCCTCATTCCAGCCTTCCCCAGGGAGCCTGCCAGAATCAACAGCACACTTCAGTAACACTGCACCTAGCTTATGTCTGTTTATTTAAAATCACTTGGAGACCATTTCTGAAGGGCCTGTGCACTGTAAACACAGCAGCCAGAAACCTTCTGGAACAGGAAGTGTGTACAGGTAAACACCCGGCTCTCCAAGGGCTTCTGGTAAACCCAGAGCCTATACAGGAAGAACATACTGAGTCAGGTTATCCCTGGGGAACTTCTGATGACCCCAACCAACAGAGACTCCCCCTTTCTGTCCCCATGAGTGGGAAGAAATATTGTTGGAGCTGAGTTTTGATGCCTTTGTGAATGATAAATAACAAGAAGTGGGATAGCTGGATATAGCTAGATTATACAGACTTTCTATTTTTAATTTTTTAAGATTTTAAAATTTATGTATACAGAAATGGGGTACAAGCCAGAGATGTAAGGGTGTTGAGAGGATTTACCAGAGACTGAGTGGGGAGCAGAACAGGCAGATCGAGGAAGTACACTGCTGATGGGAGCAGTGATTGAGACAGGGACAGTCTGCTGTGCCATGTGGATCACCTCCCAGGCCAGGGATCAAATTCACACTGAAGCGGCTGCAGCTAGCTTGCAGTGCTGTGACCTTACCCATTGTGCCACCAGGGAGGACCATTATTTTAAATTTTTTAAGGATTCTTCATACCATTACCATATGGCTACATCTGTTTACATCCCCACCAACAGTGCACAGGGTTCTCTTCTTTGCACACCTTCACATGTCCTCCAATGCAATTGTCTTATTTTTTTTTTGATACTAGCCATTCTTACAGGTATGAGATGATACCTTAATGTTGTTTTGACTTATATTTCTGAAATAACAAGAGATGATCATCATCATTTCACATGCCCACTGGCCACTTGAATGTCTTCTTTGGAAACACATCTGCTCAGATCTTTTCATTCTTTAAATTAGTTCATTTGATTTTTTAAATTACTGCATTTTATGAACTCTATATATTTTGGATATAACCCCATTTTGGACATACGGTATGTGAATATCACCTCCTGTTCAATACGGTGTCTTTTTGTTTTGATGCACATTTCTTCCACTGTGAGGAAACCTTTTTTAGTTTGATGTGGTCCCACTTGTTTATTTTTGCTTTTGATTTTTTTGCTGTTGGAGCTACAGTCTCCAAACACATTTCTGAGGCTGATGCCCCAGAATACATAGCCTGTGTTTTCTTCTATATATTTTGTGCTTTCAGATTTACAACCATGTCTTTAATCTATTGTGAGTTAATTTTGTACATGGTGTTAGATAGTGGTCTTCTTTTGTTGTTTTGCACCAAAAAGAATGAAATAACTTGAAATAAATTTAACTGGGTCTTCGCAGGTAGGATACAGTTGCAAGTAGCTCTTGGAAGAGGAAAAGACTACATTGATTACAAAAGTCTTAACAAGTCTCCGTGATGTCATTCCTGGACCCCTGCATTCCAGGAACCTGACCTCTATTTTGTTGGCTGTCCAACAACACACGCTCGGCAGGCCAGCTAGACCATGACCCAGCAGGACCCACATTCTTCACCTTCTTTGGGTGGCTGGGAGCAAATGTGCTGCCGACCATGTACATGTTCTCTGTAAAATAAAATGTTTGAGATGTCTTCATTTAAATGGACTACTTCATCCTAAAAACTCTGAGTTCATCCTTAGACTTCAAACTATTCATACCAGAAACATCAGAATGCTCACTAGTAACTCCAAGTTCATAAAAGAATTTTTACTGGAGTGTCATAGAATAAGTATTTTTTTTTTATTGAAGTAACATTGCACTATAATATGTAAGTTTCAGGTGGGCACCTTAAAAATCATAGTCTGTCTGTACACATTAAGTTCTCCACTAGTCTCATTCTATCCTTCACTATACAATTGACACACCGCTTTTTAAAAAAAGTTTTATTTATATATGCATTTAGAACTGGGGTACAGGCCAAAGGTGCAGGGGTGATGAGAGGATTCACCAGAGACAGAGTAGGGAGCAGAACAGGCTGACTGACAAAGTACACCACTGAGGGGAGCAGTGGGGTGGGTCAGGAGAGGTCTGCCGGGTCATGTGGATCACCTCTGGGGCAGGGATCGAACTCATGCTGAGGTGGCTTTAGCTTCTAAGTGCTGTGCCACGAGGGAGGGCCCAAAATTGACCCCTTTTACCTGGTATACCCACCTTTCATCCCACCTGCCCTTCTGGTAACCACTAATGTGGTCTTGTGGTTTTAAGATCTAAAGTTTATTTTGTTTTATTTGTTTGTTTTGTTTCTCTAAGTACAATGTATTAGTGAAGTCACAGTGTTTGTCTTTTTTCCATGTGACTTATTTCAAACCCCCTCTAGGTCCATCCATGTTGTTGAAGATGTTAGGATTTCACCTTTTTCATGGCTGAGTAGAATTCTGTGTGCAGTCATCTTGCCTCTTCTTACCACTCATCTCTCTACAGGTGCTTTGTTTTGGCTCTTAAATTTTGTGAATAGTGTGGCAATGAACTTGGGGGAGGGCACTTAGTTCTTCATATTTGTATTTTTGTATTTTTCAGGTAAATACCCAGAAGCAGCATCACTAGATCATAAAGAATTTCTATTGTCAAGTTTTTGAGGACTCTGCTAGCTACTTTACCTGGTGGCCTCACCACTTTCATTCCCTACCAGCTTAAATCCCTGCCCCCAACCCCCATCACTCTGCTTTATTTCTTTATAGTTCACATGTGAGTGAAATCACCTATATCTGTCTTCCTCTCTCTGATTTATTTCATTCAGCATCATCCCCCCAATGCCATCCATGTTGTCAAAAATGGCGGGATTTATTTATATAGCTACATAGTATTGCATTATTTTAATAAAGAAAAACAATGTTCTGTTTTTCTAGTGTTGAGTCATGTCCCATCAGTGAGAGTCAGTTCCAGATGCGGCATGGACACTTTTCCAACCTTTCTCTGCTCAGTGTTGAGCATGGCTGCAGGGAGCTCTGTGCTCTTGTGTCTTGGAGGAACAAGACATATTTAGACCTGTGCTTACAGCATTAGCTAGAATTTTTGTTTATTGAAATAAAAGTCAAAAATGACTGTGACAACCTAGAAAAACAATGACAGTGTGGCCAATGTTCAGTTTTCCCTCTGCCACGTTTCTCCGTGGAAACCATGGCATTGGTTTGCTGGTTGAGGAGCAGTTTACTTTCGGAAAGGCCAGTGGGGCATTTATGGCTGCACACGTGTATTGCATGCCAGCAGTGTTTCAGCTGAGACTGGTCTTATAATTAATTCATAATGTATAATATCACTCAGGAAATCACAGTCTATCTCCATTAGATGTTTGGGGAAATGCTTAGCATACTCCATTATAGAGGACAGTTGACCTTTCAGCTAAATTATCAATTGTGTTCAGGTGTGTGGAGAGAAAGGCGTCACTGGTTAAATGCTGCTACTTGTTGAAGGACTAGCTTACAGTCCTTTGGCATGGTGAAGTTGGTCTTAATTCCGGGCTGCGTGGAGTCTGGTTTCCAGAGGGAACAGTCTGGTTTCTGGAGGGAAAAGTATGGCTTCCTGAGAAGGTTTCATTTCCTTTGGAATGTGCCCACAGCTTCTCCTTAGTCTCACCTTTGAGCACACGAGTGTGTGCACACTCACTCTTAATTTTAAAAGCTCCCTTCACAGCAGTGTTCCGTGTCCTTTGTCACTGGGGGAGGGCCAGGGAGGAAATGACCAAGATTTGGGGTTTACTTGGACTGCAGCCTTGAGGATTCCAATGTGTCAAATGGTGCCCACGTTTCCCAGAGATCTTTGCCTTGTGAAAGCTGACAGCACATTTCAGACCTGTGTGGCTGTAATGTGAATTTAATGCCTGAGGCAACAGAAGAGCAATTTCCTGAGAGATTTACTTGCATAAGAGCCAGGAGCATAGACACCCGCCCAGGCTCCTGCCTAGACCTCCTTTTCTGACAGTCCCAGGAGGGTTTGGTAGCCTATGCGTTGTGGGCTTAACTGAAGGTGATATTAGAAGCCATCTTAGCACTAGTTGCTATCATGGGGGAGGGGGGCTGGAGGAGAGAAAGGGTAGGAAAGTCCTTTGGAGCAGGAATTTGAAGAGCAGACCAATTTGGCCAGAGAGGAGACCCCATTTATGGGTGACAGACACTGAGGTCACATCTGCCCTCCTGCATGATGGGCAAGGTGGTGCAGGCTGCACTTGCACCGGCCCAGCAGGAGGCTCCTCCCATCTGTTCATCTGAGCTGGCTGCGGGCCTTCACTTCCCCCAGGGCTCCAGCCTGTGGGCTGGGAGTCTGGGTCTCTGGAATGGGGTGTTTGTTACAGACAAGAAAGGAAGGGTGAGGTCCTGAACTGAGTACCCTAAAGAGAGATTTGGGATAAGGAGGCTGTGACCAAAGCGACTTGGGGCTACTTGTAGGGATGTGGTTCCAAGGTCATTTTTGTAAGGAGGGGAAGATTTTATTGCACTCCTGGGCAAGGTGCACAGACCCATTGGGTGCCTGAGAAGTTGCACCCAGTTTACAGACGAGGGGTCTTTTATATGTCCCACTCTATCGGGCCTGGGAAGGTAGTGGAAGAGTCATGTGGTCCTTTTGGTCAGTGGTCCCGTGTGGTCAGGGTCTTTGATCTTTATCAGAGCGGCTACCTAGGATAATATCCTGATGCCAGCTCATCTTGATACCACCGGATATTGATACCTTTTGCCACTCTGGGGGCCTGGGTGAGGGGCTTGGGTGAGGGGCCTGGGTAACCTTTCAATTTCATTACAGCCATTCTTAACCCATCCACGCCTATAGCCTGTGGGATACTTCATGATTAAAAATGCTTAGAACTGTGGGCCTTAGCCTCCCATTCATCACTGTTTCTTAGCAAACCATGTGTGGGCAGACTGTTTTTAATTCATGGCCTGGACAGTCCTTATCTCTTCCAAATGTTAAATAGCCACAGACTTAAGACAAGCTATCTGGATGCCTTAAGAAAATAATAATGACATAATTTCCCCTAGAGGAATGTTGGTAAAATAAATGGGTCAGATTTGAAGCAACATTTTTCTTTTAGGGTTTAAAAGTCACAAGCCTTTAACTTAGGGTCAACATATCTGGCCAGGAGACAGGATGACTTAAGAAATTCCCTGTGTCAGGACAACATAATGAAGACAGTCTCTGACCTTGGAGAGAGGAGGCACTGCTGTCTCCCCACTCAGGAGGGGAGCAGGCTATTGGCATGGAGCAGTGGGTGCAATCCCCTTACTTTGAGGCAGGGCTGGAAGCCTTTTGAAAGCTCACCTCAAGAAAGTAAGAAAAGAAGGTGAATCAGTTTTACTTCCTCTTTTTTCTAGGTTTTGACTGTTCTGTCCCAGTCTCAGGAGTGCAGGATTTTTCATTGTGGTTCATGGGTACCTGGGGCTCTGGCCTCCCCGAGTCTTGCTAGGAGCGGTGGCCGAGTCACACATCACAGGAGTCACAGCCTCGGTGAGGCAGGTCTGTGCTGGTCCTGCCAGTGATTCTGAGTGGCTGTCATGATGGGCTCAAGACCAGAGACCACCCTTCAGTGCTTCTGGAGTAAATACATTCCCCAAACTTGTCATAAATTAAGATCCAAAATATCCTCCCTACATAGCAGTTTTAACTTGATTTGGAAGAAGGAAGAAACGTTTTGCTTCTACATCATGGAAGAGGAGAGACCTGCTGTTAGCTGCAGCCCCCTCCTCGCTCTATCACAGCAGAGGCTGTTTCTCATCTACCAGCACTCTCCCTGCAGGAGCTGAGCCTGTGAGCACTAATAAGAGGCCTGAGAATAGAAGGTCATCAGGAAGCTGTAAAGCAAATGCAAGTCCAAATGCAGTTTTTATTTGGAATAATTGGAGGTTGCCTGTGGACTGATGAGTACAATACACAGTAGCAGACACCAGACTGTCCATAGTCTGTTTCATGTCAGCGCTACAGTGAAACATGGAGGCGGAGGCCTGCTTAGCCCCTGCTTTACCCTGAACACTTGTTATCGGCCATAGGCGAGGGACACAGGCACAGTCAATCCCTGTCTACCACTCCTGTGCCTAACCTTCCAGCCTGGGGCTGGGACCCCACCACTGCTGGGGCCCAGATCTTGGCCCAAAGCAGCGCTATGTTGGACCCATGTCTTTTGGGGCTAGTGGGGCATTTCCTGGCCAGAGTCAGGGGGCACCAGCAGAGAAGGTGGGTGTGCTGCACAGGCCTTCACTTTGCTTTGGGGGGCCAAGGTGCCTGTGGACACTGAGGTCTCCCTAGAGAGATGCCTAGTGGTGGTGATTTCGCTTTCAGCCCATTTCCTGGTGCTTTCTGCACTGATGGGTCCCCGGAAATGAGTTTCAGGTGGCAATTTTCTGTCTTAGTAGACGTGTGAAGTAGATGTGTGAGTGTTTCCCTATGTTACATCTCATTTTACTAATGTCACACATGACCCTCATCATTCCGTCCACCCCTGTGTTTCATCAGTGAACAGACCCCTCCCTTTCCAGGTCCTTAGTAGGGATGTCACGTTGTGAGCAGGTCTGAGCCAGCCCCTGGGACTCAGAGCTGACTACCCTGCGACTCCAGCGTGCACTTGTCCCCGAGTCCCCTGCACATGCTGCCATTATCCCAGTCTGCTTCAACATCCTTTATAGTTATTCATAACATGTCTTGGGAAGCATCTGCTAATGTCTTCCTGAGCAGCTTCTGTTTGGGGGCTGCAGGAACTGGTGGTCGTAGGGCACACAGCACGACCTGAGCTCTTGGGGCTCTCCTCTGAGCTGTCATGGGCTCCTGTGCTCACTGCTGTCCCAAGGACAGAAGGCCTGTGCCACTGGCTGCCACCCTCAGCTGTGCATGCCCTTCCATGTCACCTCATGCTCGTGGAAGCTCTGCTTTGCACATTCCTGGTTAGTGCTCAGGACAGAGTGTGGATATGGCCAGTGACTGGCTGGCCAGTGCTTTGGGCAGACCCAGAAGTTCAGAGATTACTTGCGGGGTGTACTTGCCTGCGTTCACTCATTCTCCGTGGAAATAGGGCCCTAAATGTGTGACTTTGGTCAAAGGAAATAGCCCACTTGAGGAGGTTGGGTCTCCTCTCGTCTTTCTGGGTAGCCCAGCGCAGACCTCGTGCTCCAGAGCAGCCTCCTCTCGTCCTTGCCTACTTCTGCTATGTGCTCTCCTCTGAGGTGACCACAGGAAGCTTTTCTACGAACATACTTGAATTTTTTTTAATGAAAGCCGAATCAAAATGATAGGTATCATAGATAGCATAAAATGTGCATTTGGACAAAGACTGAAAGAAAAAAGAAAGAAGTGTGAGTATCAGCCTGGTTAAATTGTTTTTCATTGGGAATTACATTCATTATCATAAAAAAGTTATTCATGCAGTAATACGTCTATATTCCATTTCAGGATAGTTTCTTTCAGGCTATGACAGTCATGGGTGTTTGAAACCCTTTGGGGACTATTTTCAATGTCCTGAGCCTGTGGTTCATGATTATTCAAGAAGTTTTAGACTTTCTGAGCAAATAGATTATTTTCAGGGGTGCACAAAAGAGCAGGCGCCCCTTCTGGTGACCTGAATGGAGAACTCTCCTCTAATGAGGACACTGCCAACACCCCAAACTGTGCTGTTTGTCACAGGGTGGGGTGGGGGGAGGAAGGAGCCATTGTGTCAGGGCAGGGGTGTGGCCCTCTACGGTTTTGTCACACGAATACCAAGTTCTCAACACTATTGAAAAAATGATTCTCTTAGCTCACTTGTCTTTTACTTTAATGTTTATTTATTAAAGTCCTAGTGAAACAAAAATAAAATGTCTTTACTTTATATTCCAGATTCACATGTTATCCATCGCTTGTCAGTCTAGTTGACTGGATGGAGGCCAGGTAAATGCAGAGGGCTTGAACATGGTCTTCTTTCATTTTGGGGTCTCCAGAACCTACTGGTACACACATGCTTGATAAATATTTGTTGGAGACACAAGCGGTTGTATTTTTCTGCTCAAAACAAAGCACCCACTGCTGTGGACAAAATTGTCTGCCCCCAAATTCTTTTGTGGAATCCCTACTTCCCAATGAGATTGTGTTTAGAGATGAGGCTTTTAGAGGTGATGGTGGTCCCATGAAGTTGTAAGAGTGAGTGTTGTGGGGAGGGTGAGGCTGGAGGCATGGAGAGGTGAAAGAATTTATCAGAGACAGAGTGGAGAACAGAATAGGTGGCTTTATTGAACGGCATTGTTAAGGGGAGCAGTGGGTGAGACAGGGGAGATCTGCACATGAAGGTTTTGAGACTCTTTTACACTCTGTTCTTTCGGGCTTTCTAACTTGGGGGCTCCAGTTTGCACCAATTATCTGGGGTGCCTGGTGTTGGGCACTGCCCTTTGACACAGAAACGTGTCTTGGCTGCTGCCTCTGCATTCCTGGAGCTGGACTGGTTCTTCTGGTCAGTTTTATGACCTTGTCCCCAAAGTAGCTGTATCTATCCCCTTATCTGTTCCAGTCTCCTAGACCTGCCTGCTGGGCCAGGAGTGGGGATTAGTTTTTTTTTTTTTAAAGATTTATTTATTTGTGCATACAGAACTGGGGTACAGGCCAGAGACTCAGGGGTGGCGAAAGACTTCACCAGAGACAGAATGGGGAGCAGAACAGGCAGATCGATGAAGTACACTGCTGAGGGGAGCAGCGAGCGGGTCAGGAGAGGTCTGCCATGCCATGTGGTCACCTCCGGGGCAGGTGGGAATCGAACTCATGCGGAAGTGGTTTCAGCTTCTTAGTGCTGTGCTTTAACCCGCTGCGCCACCAGGGAGGGCCGGGATTAGTTTTTAACCGTATTCAATTGTACCCCAACCATGGGGGCCTGATCCAATAGTGGGGTTGGCCATGGGAGAAAAAGAGGATAGAGGCCTCTTTCTAAGTACAAGGCACATCAGGAGTGTGGGTGACTGCAGGCCACGAGTCCCGACCATACTCTGCTTTGATCTTGACTTCCGACCTTAAGGACTGTGAGAAACAAATTCCCTTGTTGAGGCCTTGGTGGTGTTTTGTTCTTGCAGCCCCAGTGGACTAAGGGGATTAAGACCCCCCTCCAGTGTAGACTGAATTCTCAAAGGACAGCCACCTTTTGAATCATGCACCTATAGACATCTCTGCACACTTCTGTTTCTCATATCGAATTAAAGTGTAAATAAAGGAAGTTAGGGTTATTAAATTTGTCAAATACAAATACACAGGCATGCAATAATTTATAATGCCCCTTACTATTTCTTCTAGTTGAGGGTAGTGGGAAAAGCAAAACGTTAGTCAGTAATTTGAAATATGGTTTGAACAAAGTAGCTACATGGGTAATAAACCAGCAGAGTAGTCCTTCTACTCTCCCTGGGGATAATTATTGTTAATGTCCAATGAAATGCAGGAATTTTTTTTAAAGACTTATTTATTTATTCATATGGAACTGGGGTAGAGGCCAGAGATGTGGAGGGTGAGAGGATTCGCCAGAGACAGAGCAGGGAGCTGAACAGGCAGGTTGACGAAGTACACTGCTGAGGGGAGCAGCGGGCGGGTCAGGAGAGGTCTGTGGCGCCATGTGGGTCACCTCCGGGGCAGGCAAGGATCAAACTCATGCTGAAGTGGCTTTAGCTTCTTAGTGCTGTGCTTTAACCCACTGCACCACCAGGGAGGCCCATCAGGGATTTTTTTTTATAATTCAGGAGTAACATCAAGCTGAACACACACACACACACACACACACACACACGCGCGCGCGCGCTCCACACACGCGCTCTCTCTTTAAAAAGAAACTTTTCACAGTAATCAATTCAATACTCAAATGTTACAAGCTAGTATTTATTCTCTGCTTCTGAAAAAACAAGTGAGAGTATCTTTCTAATTTTCTCAATATTTTTATTTTTAAAAAATATTTATGCATACAGAAATGGGGTACAGGCCAGAGTTACAGGAAAGGTGAGAGGATTCACCAGAAACAGAGTGGGGAGCAGAACAGGCAGATCGACAAAGTACACTGCTGAGGGGAGCAGCGGGTGAGACAGGAGAGGCCTGAATGCCATGTGGATCACCTCGGAGGCCAGGGATTGAAATTGCATTGAAGTAGCCACAGCTTGGCTTAGCTTCACAGTGCAGTGCTCCAACCTGCTGCGCTACCAGGGAGGGCCACCTCAGTCTTTTTAAATATAATTTTAACTCCTTGGTCTGTCATTTACATGAAAAGGCCCTCTTTCAATGTGGAGTTGAATGAGTCTTGACAAATGCACACCCCACGTCAACCCTCCTCCATTAACATGCGGGACATGCTCATCCCCTTGAAATGCTTCCTCCTGAGTGTTCATGTCTGCCCCCACCCCTGCTCCCCCCTCACACTGTCTGCCTTCTTTTACCACAACCTAGCTTCGTCTCTTCTGCAGAATCCTACCAGCCACCCATGTCATGTCCTCTGCGCCCATCTTTCTTCACTCTCTGGAGGATCTGAAACTTGGCCACACCATTCTGTTTGGGAACAGTGGTTGGCTCCACTTTGCTGCTAACAACACTCTGTCTTGCCATGGTGAGAATCCCTTTTCCCTTGGCTGTGGTCCATTCACTCATTTCTTTTTGTCCCATGGAACACAGATGATTATCCTCAGGTTCACTCTCAGTTGGATCACACTCTCCCTTTTTCCTGTCTGGAATGATGCAGTAGGTCAGCGCACTCAGAGCCCTCATCAGGGGGTGCTGGGTGACTGAACTGGACTTGGTGACCTTTCTGATAGCTCCAGCCTTTCCAAACAGGGGACACAGAGGTGGCCTTCGTGTTGCTCCACCAGCTTACAGAAATGCCCTCATATTCACATTTTGGCCCCAAGCTATAAACTGTAATCAAAATAGACTCCCTTTGTGAGCACTTGTTCTGGGATCTGGCCCTCTTTGCTGTCTCCTATGAATATTCTGCAGCTCTGTGAGTCAGCCCCCCTGGACCCCGACTCTATCCCTCTCCCAAGTTCACAGACATTTGAACAGTGGGTGCTGGTTACCCTGGTGATGCTGTGTGTGCAGTTACTGTGATCACAGCTGCTGCTGCTGCCACTTTTCACCCTGGTAAAAAATCATTTTCACCATGAGTTCTTGTCGTGTGAAGCCATAAAAAGGTATTCACAGACTTTTCAGAAAAGTGAGTGGAGAGAAGCAAATTTAATTTGAAAGAGCAAAGTTTATGTAGGAAAAAAAGACAAAGTGCAAAGACTCCCAGGAATAAAGAACCTGGGAGGGGCAAGGAAGCCTAGGAGTCGTGCTTCGTGCTTCAGGGATATCTACTTTCTTTCCCTAATTATTTTAAAATTCCATCAGTGTCTCTGTAATAGGTTCGTTCTTGGTGGTCTTACTTAATCTGTACTGTGTTTAGAGTCTTCCTGCAGCACAGCCTTTATCAAAGAATCCCACCCTTATCCAGGAACAGCCTCTATTTCTGATTTTGGGACATTTGATTAACCTCCCTTGGAGTTTGTCACTCTTATCTCTGGAGCTTCCCTTATTCAGTTTGTTGTCCTTATCTCAGAAGTCTCCTTTTAATTCCTCAGAAGTTACTGTCTGCACTATCCTAATTAACCCTAACTGGCCCTAGGACTCACTGGGACTGGGGCTCTGGGGACATGCAGTAGGGGGCCTAATCACCTCTGAGGGGCAGCTAAGACCTGGTGGACGTGACCTCTCAGCAGGACATGGGGACAAGTAGGATGGTCAGACAAGTAGGATTGGTTAGCGTGTTCCAGGGAGCTGCGTGCAGGCACGCACAGAGGAAGCCAATGGGCAGAACAAGGGATACACGTGTTTTGTGTTTGAAATCTGGACTTGGAGCAGGGAGCCACCACGGAGGCCCTGTGTTTGATCGCCAGAACCGGCTTTCCAGTATTACCCCATCGGCGGCTCCCCGGGCACCCACCAGTGACACAGGCAAGGGACCGAGGCAGTGACTGGTCAGAGTCCGAAGGGGGAGTCCAGGGTCAGTTGCTGGAACAAGAAGACAATCTGTTTATGATAGCTACTTATGAATGACTTCATTTGTGCAAATCTGATTAATATTTTCCACCCCCGAAGAAAATAAGTCGTGTTCTTACAGGTGTTCATTCTGAGATGAAATCCTGAAACTTGTGAAGCGTGAGGGCAGCCTTCTGCTATGATGTTGTTCTTAACCAAAAATAATTTAACTTGTAATGTTATTCATCTGATACTTTTCATTGACAGTGCTTTATTTTTTAAAGTTCATGGTTACCACATAGAACATTCACTTGTATGAAATCCAAGAAGTTGATTAAAAAGTCAATGATAAATATCTATGAATTTTAAGGGCAACATTTAGATTGAAAATTGCATCTGTTTAGCATTTATAGTAAGTGAATTAATCTAGTACTGCAAATTTTCAAGGCATTGTGGGGAGACCAAGGCAAGTGTGATCATTAATCAAATTGTAAAAGGAGACACCAGCAGAGAAAGAATTGAAATGAAACTCACTGAACCGAAATAGCACATATTGATCCAATCCGAGATCAAGGAATGCCTGTGTTTCTGAACTCGGTCCTGATGCAGGGTGAAGAGCAGTGCTAGAGAAAACACTAACTCCCTTTTGGAACAAACAGGTTAGGGAGTGAGGCGGCGTTTTATGTGCTGAGTTGTTCTCAGATTAAAGACGAAGCCCTCTTGCACGCTGGTGTGCCTGCAGCATAGTGGGGATTAAACAGAAGTGCAGACTGAGAACCTGTCTCAGGCTTGCTTCTAACAAAGTGCTCACCTGGAACACATCGAGTATAAAGATGAAATGTAGAGTGTGCTCTGACATTATTGGAATCACTGACACTAGAGAAATGGATGATTTAAAGGCATTTATCATCCATGAACTATTTGATAGAATATTTTTCTTTCAGGTTTCTTTTGTGACTAGGAAGACTTTCTAGTTACAAAGTTGGTTGTTTGAAAACATCACCTGTAAAGAAAGGTTGGTAACAGTTGAGGGACAAGCTGTTGTGACAATGGTCCTGTTGAGATAGATTCCAGATAGTTTCCGTGTGGGAGGAGGGACCCTAGTCCCACCGTGTCCTCCTAGTTTCGTTCTCCCCATCAGGCTGCACAGCACCCCCTCCATGGAAGGTGCCTTAGACAGGCCTTCCTCTGTCCCCTCTCTTTCTTAGCTTGTTCTCTGCTCATGGCTGGAACAATGTTGTCAGAAGGGTCTCACCATGCTCCTCTGAGTGGATCGATGGAGGCTCCCTTTTTTCTGCCACATCAGCCTGACCCCACCCTCCTGCCTGCAGCTTCCCCTTTCCCAACAGCCATTCTTGCCTGTGTGAAGGAGCTGAGTTCCATGGATTCCTCTTGCAATTATTTATTGAAGAAATGGCACGCAGGTCAGAGTTTTGGAAGACTGCTTCTCCATCTGGGCTCTCCTCACACCTTCCAGAAACCTGAGTCCTTCTGTTAAAGAACAGGGTAGGGGACACCCTAGAACCCCCAAACTTTCTGGTTCTAAATAAGACAAACTCTAGTGTGTAAGACCCTTAATGGAAAGGAATTTTAATACAACAAGCATGCAATAAAGAGAAGAACAGGTAAAGAATAGATAAAATAGTTTATATATCAAGTACCCCAAATAACCTATGCCCTCATGGGTAAATGCTCAGCCCAAACAGGGTTGGCTCAAAGCAAGACCACTGAAGCCCAAAAGCATGTCACAGTCTAAGGCACCTCCTGGTGGGGACCCATAGGGATTGGGCAGAAGGGGCCAGACAAGACTGGAAGGAAAAGAGCAAAACCCAAGTCGAGAAAAAGGCTGCCATTATTCATCTCCCCATGGATCACTCTCCCCTACATCCTATGTCTGTTTGAACCTGTCCAAGGCCAACAAGCAAATGCAGCTTCTTCACATATCTCTGTTCTTCATGCCTCCTCCAGGTCTCCTTCTGGCTCCCCATCTCCCTTCTTTCCTTCCCCAGTCTCCTCTCCAGCTTCTCCTCCTTGCTCAGCTCCACCCTTCCTTGGGTGGGGCAGGGAACCTAGGACCTCCCCTTTCCCTGGGAATCACCCTGTTACAGTTCACTTTCACATCCTATTTAAGTAGCTTCTTCTTCCTATCCCTCTATATGGTATTGGAAAGATTTTTAGAATTAATCTCCCCCTTTTCCTAAAAGGCATAGAATAATCGCATTTCTCTAAGCAGTTGTTTTAAGTCACAAATGGTTCACAGTTTGTGAAGAGTTTAGTTCAGTGATTGGTACCTAGTAAGAGGTTCTTGAAAGTTTAGTACTAGCATTTCAGCTGTGTCTTTCCGGATGAGTCTACAGCATTTGGTTTAATTCACTGAAGAGAAAGTACTACCTCCTTATCTTAGACACTGCTTTATCATTAATCTTTCAGGGCACGGTTAGCAAAGTAAGCTAAACTGTGTGGGGCAGGTGGCATCCAGTCTCCAAGGTCGGTTCCCCTTTGTCTAATCCTTCTCTATGAATCCTATCTCCATGAAACATAAGCAGCTTTAGCTTAGGCCCCCTCTTCCAGTGGTTGGCCTGGGCTCAGCTGTGGAAATGCTATGGATGCTTCCCAGACAAGGCAGGCTGCGTGGATTCCCCAATTACACCATTTCAGTTCCTATGTGACACATCATGGAAGAGATGAAAGCAGCCTAAATGAGTAATATTTTATTTAATAACCGTTTTACCAGACATGCCTTCTAAATTGGGTCTAATACTTCCTACTGAGTAATATCGGGAGTGCTCCCTGAGAGGAACACCTTGGGGCAGAGCCCGGGTGTTTAGGCCGCCTGTGGCCTGTTCAGGTGTGCACTTGCAGATACGCTCTTCTGGATTATTGGGCCCTGACGGAGACTCCTGCTCACTCTGTCCTTAGCCCCCACAGTCCAGGCAATAGTGGGCCAGCATGAGAGGGTACAGACACCATTCTTCTGCGGAGTTTAACTCTTCATGTTTGTAGGATCAATGATTTAATCAGGCTCTTTATGCCACTAGCCTCCGTGGTTATCATCCGAGGCCTTTCTTGCTGGTGTTGATTCAGAAGGTGCTTGGGACTGTGGGCCCGGGGCACATGGCCCTGACTGTGGACACCTGGAGTACAGGCGCACATACAAGTGTGCACACCTGAGCCTAGAGGCCAGTGATATGAGGAAGCCTCACTCAGAGACAGGGGCTACAGCAGGATGACTGCAGAGGACAAGTGACTACAGAAGAGGCAAGGCCATGAGAGAACACCAGAGAGAGCCCAGAGAAAGTGTAAAGATTCATAGGGTCTGGGAGACTTGCCCTGGCATGCCAGCCCCGCTGCCTGGTGTGCCTGTGTGCCTGGTTCTCTGAGAGAGCAGTAAAGCCTGAAAAATCCTTGTGGGCTCCAGTACCCTCTTTTATCCACCTGCCTGAATCTGCCCTCTGCCTGCTGGCACAACAGTGTCCTTCACAAAGTCAGTAGTAGAGCAATAGTGATGTGTGTGTGTGCGTCTATCCATTCCTGGGTGAGAGGAAAGAGGACAGATGTCATTTGCTCTGGGCCCCATATTAAGAAAAAAGCTTACATACCACCCTCTTTTTGTGATGATTTAAAACTAAACTTTCCTCTTAAGTTGTCCGGGTGAGGTCAGTAGAATGTTTAGTCTCCCACTTCCTAATGGGGAGATTGGATTTGCTGGCTCAGCTACTTAGGATTCATTGACACTGAAGTGGTGGTTTTGAGACTTTCCACAGGGAAATAAATTTATTAGGAAAGTTGTAGTGTTTGCCTCATGAAGTAACAATTTTTATATTACCTACATCTTTTTCTTACTCCCCTGATGCTACATTACCTTTTTCGTTCTCAGTGTCTGTGCTTGTGTTTCAGCCCTTCTTTATTTCTTCCCCTCATCTCAGTTCTTAACAATAATCTTTCTTGTTAACACTTCTCAAATTATCCCCAAGACAGTAATAACTATGTTAAACAATAAAAGTCCAACTGAGTTAATTTTAAAGGTCCACTTGGCTTTATTAAATGATTCATGAGTCAGTTTGGGGGGTTTGTATGGGGTGAATGGTCGGCCAAGCTGTAAACCCTGGCATTTTTATCCTCTTGAATTTTTATCAAAAATTTGAAAATTACCTTCTCCCCAAAGAAGGTACCATGAACCCCAAGTTCCTTTTATCCATCTTCCCACCATTACAGAACGTTAAAGAGAGACAAATGGCTAAAAACTGTGGCATTGTGAGAACTTCTTGTTCCAAGGGTCTTCTTTGGGATTTTTCTCCTGTTTGTGCTGTGGGGGCATCCCTGAACTAGGTGCCACACCCTTTCTGGGGTGCAGATGTTACTCTAAACTCTCAGCTGACCACTCCCACTTTGCCCATGGGCCTGGGTGCGCCTTGACTGGCCCTCCCCTCTCCCCCCCTTGTCCTCTCTTCCCCTTTGCACCCATGGGAGGACATTTTAAACAATAAAAGACCTCTGACCTTTGCCCTCACTGCTGCTTGCCTGGTGCTGAGATTCACACCCATAGCTGCTGCGGGTGCTCACAGGTGAGGCTGGCTGACCTCTGGTGCTGCAGGATCAGATACAGGGCCACCCAAGTGTGGGTTCTTGGAGGGGAGCCCAGCATCTGTCCTGGCTGAGGGTCTGAGAGGAGGGTGGAAGTGCCTAGGCACTGGCGAGAGGTTGGGGAGGGAGGGCAAGGGATGGAAAAAACAGAGCTCTGAGGAAAACAGGAGAAAGTGCCTGGGTTAGTTCTGGGCTGTGCAGATCCTGAGAGTGTTAGAGGTCCTTTGTCTGAGAACTGGAAACAGACAATGAGTGAGCATATTTACTTTTCCCTCCTGTAATGTTAGCTGAAAAGGTGGCGGGTAAGGGAAAGAGTACTCGAGGCGTGCTTGCAGTGTATGCGTGTGTGTCAAGCTTGCCTTCTGTTAGCAGTCAGGGCTGCTCAGCGCCGTATAGGGAAAATATGTTAATGAATTTCAGAAGTGATCATGGGAATAACTCAGAAGAAGAGATAGGGAAGAGAGGGGTCCCTGCCAGCTGCTGCTTCAAACTTCCCCATGTAGTTTTTGCTCGCTATAAGGATATGGGTATGTCGGGTTTTCTTGGGGAAGGTGGGTACAAAGAGCAAGCATGAGGCAGAAACAGAAGTTTTCTGGCATAGTTTTGTTAGGAATATGTCAATTTGCAGGCAGGGCCACGCACACATCTTAACTCATGGTCTCTGGTAGGCAGTTTACGTGTGAGAGAACCAAGAGTTCGGGGGGTGGAAATAATAAAGAAAATGCCTTTTAGTGGGAAGTGTGCAGAGGCTGCTGGGGAGGCGGGTCTCCTCCCAGCAGTTCTCCTGGCTGCTCCTGCCTCTGCTTTCTCCCCCCAATGTTGTTCATGCTTTGTTTCCTTTCACAGTTCACAGACATGTACCCCATATCCATCCACTCACACACAGACACACAGGGTCAACGCTGGAGGCTTCCACACAAGATGGACTCACCCATCCTTGGTCTCTCCTGCCTGCCAGGCCGCTGTGCCAGGCCTGTACCAGTTTCTCTGCCTTGTGGCCGAGATTTGATGAATTCGATGAATGTTTTTCCAAATGAAATGGGCAAATATTTCCAGCACCCCAGTGGTGGGGTCCTATTTTAAACAACCAGGTTAACTAAATCTGTGTTTTCTGAACCGGTGTTGGCTCCCAGTCTAACTGGGGATATTTTTCGCAGGGTTGAAAGCCAGTTCTGAGTAAGCTGCCCCACCATGTGCTGTGGTCAAGCCCACTCACCTGTGGTTTTAGGATCTAGGATGTTCTGCCACTTGTCAAGCCCCCTCATCTGTTGTCTAAGGGGCTCCAGCTTTCTGTCTCATCTTTCTTTCCTGGCGACTTCTTGTCACATTCAGCACATCTCCAGTACCAAGTGAAGTTAGCTCATACAGCTGGTACATGCTCCATATTGGGCAATTCCTTCTGATATTCTGGGATCTAATTGAATACACTTCAGGCATGCTGAGGAGTCCTCTTTGGGGTGGTAATTAGGTGCTGCTTATAGAGGGCTCAACTGGAAAGTTGGCCTAGAGGCCCAGGGGTGAGGCTCGTTCCTGCCTGGCTTGTCCCGACTGCACAGGACAAGTAGCAGTCATTTCCCATTGTCGCTAGTTACTATGAGCGACCCACACACTGCTGGACGCAGGAGCATAGGAAGAGCCCAGAGTGGGGGCTGAAGCAAAGGAGGCTTGAGCTGTATAACATGTGGAGTGATGGGAGCGGTGGGTGGGCAGCTGCCGCTTGCTGCTTATGTGAAACCAGTTTCCTGAAATTGTATCACACTGAACTTGCAGTTACTTCCCACAATTTGGTTTAGGACAAAAAGTGACATTCACTGAAATATATAGAACACCAGATGCTGGGATAATTTTTCACTTATTAATGGAATGGCTTATCTTACAGACCTCAGGGTCCCTCAGCACTCACTAGTGTTCTTTGCACCCAAGAACCCCTCACTCTTTCAGCTAGTGTGTTCTCATGTCCCGGCCCATTAGCTCTTGGGTGGATGAACCCCTGTGACAAACTGCCAGGGTCCATTTCTTGCCTTTGTTAGGGTGTAGTCTATTGCCAAACGGATCTTTTTAACTCACAAAATCAAATGTTCCACTTGAATTGAAATAAGATGTGATGAGAAGAGGAAAAAAAGGAACTCCACCAAAGTAGTTTCTTTATCTCTATAAATCATTAGCTGTGCCTGCTTGACAGCTTCCTTTATTAAAGTGCTCAAAATTGCCATTATTGTACCTCCAGGACCCACTGCTTTTCTAATTAACCACTATTATGGTTATAAGTGGGAATAAGGGCCCATGTTTTGTTGCAGGAACGGCAGATCCTTGGTGTTTGAAGCAGCCACATCCCTTGCATTGCCTGTCACGCTGAGTTATTATGCCTATAGCTCTAGAGTTATTCATTTCCTTCACTCTTCCTTTATATTTTTAGTGCAGAGGTGTGAACGCTTGGCATTCTCCAAAGAAAGTTAGCTTAATGTTCTTCAAATTAGAAAGACAGAATTTGGTGGCCAATACATTGCATACCCCTCTCCTACTCTTGCTGTCCAAATGTAGAGGATTCCTGTGGAACCTTCCATATGCTGAATGTGGTGAAGAAAAGGAATGTTTATCATACATTTTCATGGAGGAATTTTTGAGCATCTCCAGACCCCCAAAATGCAAATCAACAATGCAAATCAAAATCATGAGGAAAAAGCACTTCAAAGAGAAAAGGTGACAAATGTTGATGAAGATGTGGGAAAAAGGCCAGTCTCAGGCACTGCCAGTGAAACTGTGCAGCCACAATGGGAAACAGTGTGGCATTTCCTCAAAAAATTAAAGATAAAAATACTACAAGATCCAGCGGTCCCTCTCATAGATATATGCCAATGGGGAAAAATGGAATACTGAAGAGGTGTCTGCGCTCCCATGTTTATTGCAGAATTATTCATATGGCTGAGACATGGACACAACCTAAGTGTCCACCTAAGGATGCCTGAGTAGGGAGTATGTGAGCTCTTAAGTGAGTAAGGGACTCCTGCCATTTGTATGGGTAGTTCTTGAGGGTGTTCTGCTAAGTGAATAAGTCAGTCAGAGAAAGACAAGTACTATGTGATATATCGTATGTAGAAACTGAAAAAGATGTCAGACTCATAGAAACAGTGTTAAGGTAGTTACTGAGGGTTAAGGAAAAACAAGAGATTTGGATTAAAGTGGCAGGCTTCCAATCAGAAGAACACAAGTTCTGAAGTCCAAAGCATTGTGTTTTTAAGCATTAATATTATATTCTACACTGGCTATGAGACTGCTTTTAAAGCTTCTCACCACAAATAAGAAATGGTAATTATGTGCTATGATACTGTCTTAGTACCGTGAAGGTGGCCATTATATCGTTGCATCGTCGTCCTGTTGTAATATGTAAGTCATCAAGTCAGCAAGAAGCCATGTGCAGATCATATCTCAATAAAACTGGAGAAAACCAAAAATCATGCCCAATTATACATCAAACTTAAACTCACTCCTGGTAAAGTTCAGGCAGGAATGTTGTCATGAGCACACCTCTATGAAAAATAGTATCCAAGGAAGGAATTCTGGGGCCACTCTGATTGCCAGGAGGGATGACTGCCACAATATTAACACTGATGCCATTTTGATTTTCACCTTTTGTCTTAAAAGAAAAAATCTTCTTTGCATTTCTTCTATTTAGAGAAAATAATTGTGTTAATGTAAGTCTTTTATAAAAGCAAAATAGCATATCATGAATTTTTGAAAATGAAGGATGCCAGTATTTAAAGTTTTTGAAATCTAACTACAGGTCTGTTTTGGGCAACAACAAAAGGCTAGTTGTGTAGAAGTCATGGATGTTCTGACTGTACAACCTTCCCCTGGCTGTGCACCAAGAAGACAGGACCCACAGCTAAGCCACTCTCAGCTTGGGGGCATGTGCTCTGCAGAGGTTACTCACAGATTTTACAAGCATCGTGTGAGATACAATCATAGAAAGGTGTGTTTCCAGTGCCTCGAAATCGATTTTCTTGGAGTTTCCTGAATGCAATCATGACATCAGATTAGTTCTCCTTTCTCTCCTCCCTCCACAGTGCCCTTCCTTTCACCTTGCAGACAGGAGGCACACCTCTCCCCAGAGTTGTCTGAGCCTCACTGAAAACTGAGGGTGCACCAAGCAGCATGTGCTGGTGGGTTCTGACACCTATAAAGGTTCACCCTGGCATTATGGGTATTTTTCACCCATGTCGATGTTGGCCTGAATGGAATTCAGGAGGAAGCTGGGTGTCCTGGGAATTACCAAAAATGTGTTTATTTGAATTAAAAAAAAAATGAAATCAGCCATTTTTTTCTAGCAGAAAGAAGTCCTGTTTGGTCAATTGATTTGAAAGTAAACAGTGACTTTGCCTGTTAAGCTCAATGGTGTTTTTCCACAGCTTGAGTAAACTAATCCAGAGAGCTAAGATTTGATGAAAATGTATGGAAAGTAGAATGGGGAGACTGAATGACCAGCCTGGTCTGAGTCTTCTCTTTGAGGAGAAGACATGGTCAAGCAGCAAACAGATGGGTGGTTCCTCCTGAGCTCCCCTTTCTGAAGATGTTAATTAAGTGCTTTACTAAGCTGTAGAGTAGTTTGTAGCGGCAGTAATGTTTTGTGAAGTCTTAGCAAAGCCTTTCCATGGACATTGTAGAAACTGTGAAGGTGAATGATGAGCACCAGGCTAGCAAGTCATTTTGCAAGGGATGGATTCCAATTATTTGATTTCAACAGAATGGAATGTGACCTATTGAGCTGCATGCTGACATTGTAACAACTAGATGTTGGAACATTAATGATAATGTGACTGAGCTGCGTGAATGCTTTCTCCTGCCTCAGTAGTCTCATGCATGATCCACAAAGACAAAAACTACAACCAGAACGGGTGTTGCCCACACCCTCTCTCCAGCAGCACATGGCAGCGTATGTTATTTTGATTGTGTCTTAAATAATCACTGTAATGCTAACTTCATTCAAAACAGTTCTAACCCTTACAAAGTCTTACAGTTAAAAGGAAACATTTAGATTTATGGGCATTTTTGATGCAGAAAAATAGCACAAAATAGTACAGCAAAAGAAGTTTAAGCAGAGAAATGTGTCTATATAAAGATAAATACTGTGAGGGAAATGAAATGGAATATGAGTTTCAGGAGGAAAAAGAAGGCAATGAAATGAGCTTTTTCACAATCTATAAATAGAAAATCAAGAGCTTCAGTTATTATTTGCAGTTATTATTGCATTCAATGTCACAGGGAACATAGAAAACAGTGTCAACACTTGTACTTTTTTTTTTTAAAGATTTATTTATTTGTGCATACAGAACTGGGGTACAGGCCAGAGGCTCAGGCGGTGAGAGGCTTCACCAGAGACAGAGTGGGGAACAGAACAGGCAGATCGAGGAAGTACACTGCTGAGGGGAGCAGCGGGT
>NW_004567105.1:36747212-36771718 GCF_000260355.1 Condylura cristata
TTCACCAGAGACAGAGTGGGGAACAGAACAGGCAGATCGAGGAAGTACACTGCTGAGGGGAGCAGCGGGTGGGTCAGGAGAGGTCTGCCACACCGCGTGGGTCACCTCCGGGGCAGGCGGGAATCGAACTCATGCGGAAGCGGCTTTAGATTCTCAGGGCTGTGCTTTAACCCGCTGTGCCACCAGGGAGGGCCCCAACACTTGTACTTTTTAATGCCAGTACTTTTGATGAGCTGGAAATTCAAATTATGATGAAAATAATTCAGCTATCGATAAAAAGGAGAAATGTAATATATAGTTACAAAGTTAGTTCAGGAAATCCTTGAGAAGAATGCCAAGGACCATCTTCCGAGTCTGTTGGCTTGTCTGTGATTTCTGTATGGGCAGTGTTTTCCTTTCTTTGAGTGTAGCTTAGAGATAGCCTCTATCTGCAGCAGGCGATTGTTGTTAGTGCGGTCACAGATCTGTGCTGAGACTAGCATGTGGGGAGGCAGGGTGTGGCCTGGTTGGGCAGCAGGGTGATAAGATCACAAGTGGCTGGGGTCTAGATGGAGACTGAGTAAAGGTGAAGATCCTATTAGGAAAACGACCATTGAAGAAGGTTTCAATACCTCTTGATGCTAATTGAAAAGAATCCATGGAAACAAGACAGAAGAGCAAATAATCAAAGAGTTGGTGTCCCTTCCTCTAGGGAAAAGTGAAGGCAGGCCCTTTGCATTCACCTCATGGGAGGGATGGAGGAAGGAACAAGAAACTGGAGG
Source organism: Condylura cristata (assembly GCF_000260355.1). Taxonomy (NCBI): domain Eukaryota; kingdom Metazoa; phylum Chordata; class Mammalia; order Eulipotyphla; family Talpidae; genus Condylura; species Condylura cristata. The sequence goes on from NW_004567105.1 coordinate 36,747,974, forward strand.
GATCAAGTTATATACTAGGAAACGCAAAACAGAAAACTCAGTCACGAAGACGGAAGCTCAGGAAAAAGGTTTTCTAGGAAAAGTGAAATAGGAAAAAGGTGCATTTTATGGATGACAAAGGGACACACAGGTGTGTAATGGACACACGCACATACACACACAGGGAACAAGGAAAGGCAATGCGATAGACGCCTTGTTCTTCACTGTCAAACATGAAAAGACTAGAAATGACAACAGAAATGACTGCACATTTAAAGTTTTCTTTTTTGCCTGGAGGGACATGTAGGGAGTCTTTAATCTTCCATGGGTTTTAGACACTCAGCAAATACTCCAGTGGGCGATTGTTTGCAGGGTGCTCTGCTCCATGTCAGGAGATATGGGTGGACTCAGCTTGGGCCCTCCCCATCAGGTGCTTCAAATCTCAGAGAAAGATACAAAAGCAGATGAGAGGCTACAGGAACATGCAGTATGTCGTGATGCAAACAAGAGAAACAACTTTCAACTGGAGTAGACAGGAAGAAATTGACTTACTTCTCTACACCTGTTCATACCCTGCTCTTCCTTGATGGTGAGGCAAGTTTCTGGGAGGCAGCAGAAATCCAGAGGGCCAGTCTCCAACCTGGTGCTTCAGGGTCAAGTCCACTGACTATGCCAAGAGCTGACATTCTCCCTGGTGGTGGCTACTTGCAGAAATGGGTTTTGTCTGTGTGGGCTTCTAAACCATACAGCTGTGCAACTGGAGATGGCGTAGCTCATCTTGGTCTAGCTTTGCCTCTTAACCTCCCACCTCCAGAGCCTTTGCTGTCACCGACTGGTTGGAATGAAGTTGTTTAACATTTAAGAAGAAGCAGGCTAAGCCGCGCAGCCATGATTGCAGGCATGTGATGATTGGGAGGAATGTTCACATCATACAAACAAGGCCTCTGGCCTCAGCCCCGCCTCCCAAGGGGTGATGATCTTGACCAAGACCCATCACATCCCTGCTGTATCTTAGTTTCTTCCTCTGGAAAACTGTGCAAGTAATGAGCCAGCAAACTAAAGCTCTGATCATTTCTGGTATAAAGCAGTCACTCCATAACAAACAAACACGGGATTTCTAGAGCATATTTGAAGAATCTAATATTTCCAAAGAACACAGTTTCGAAAAACATGCTTGCCTGAAATTCACTTGGCTGGCTGTTGAAGATAGTGCTGCAGTGAACACAGGAACGCACGTAGCCTGGCAAATCAGTCTGTTGCATTTGCTAGCTCATGCCTAGGAGTGGAATCATTGGATCAGATGGCAGATCTAATTTTAGTATCTTGAGAACCTTGATGGGTTTCCATGGGGCTGGGCCTGTCTGCATTCCACCTGCACTGTCAGGTTCCTCTTCTCCACGTCCTTGCCAGCACCAGTTTCTGGTCTTTTGGAGACAGGAACAGGTGTCTGTTGAAGCCCAGTGTGTGCATCAGGGTGGCCACCACAGTCACTTGTCACAGCCTGTACGGGAGAACCCTGTGGGCCTCTCTCTGGGCCTTTTTTGGGGGCACAGGTGCTCTTGCCAAACTGCCAGCTCTGGAGTCAGGTTGGTGAGCTTGGCCTCGCCTCTGGGTGTTGCTAGCGTCTGACTGGCGCAGAAGACAAGTAGAGAGGAATGCAGAGGTGGAGGGGAGCAGCCATTCTGTCACTGAAGCAGCCATTGGGGTATTCTGGGGAGGTGAGGATGCACACCCCAGGACCTCCAGGGGATAGCTGATCAAGAGGCAGATGCTGCCTGGGGACTGTGTCTGTGACCACTTGGTATCAGGCTCCCCAACACCCATCCTGCAGCCTTCGTGGCTGACTTGAGTGCACATTGCTTTTATGTCCCTGATCATGCAGGGAAAGCAGCTGACTTGTGTCATAATTACCACGATGTGATTTACAGCTGCGAACCCCCAGTGAAAGGTCGCTGCCCCACATCCTTACCTTCTAGCTCTTAATGCCCAGTGTCCACATCCCTGCTCTTCTTCTGAAGACACACGTATCCCTGTGATCCCGGAGGGCTTGGACCTGAGGACCCCTCAGGTGGGGCCTCCAGACAGGCACATCCACTGGCTGTCGCATCCACGTGATGATGTCCAGTGACAGATGCTGCCCTCAACCTTGGGGCCTGTGCGTCCCCTGGGAGCGTCTTTCCTCCCTCCTCTGACCATTGCTAGGGCAACTGCTCTAAATAGCTTGGGGATGGTCTGGTGTGTTCCGCAGGGGCAATTTTGAGCGGGGCAGGCTTTCTGTCAACCTTACCAACATCCGTCATATTCACACCAAGACATGGCTCTCGCCAGTAGCCTGTTTAAAAACAAAAGTGTGAAGCTTTAGTTAGCACTTGAGTGTGTGGCGGATGGATGAGTCAATCGTGGCTGAAGGCTGGAAGTGGAAGGGTGGCCGGAGAATCAATGCCTGCAGCTGCCGTCCTCTGTCTGGCAGGCCTAAGTCAGTAACTAGGAGGCCAATTGCTTTCGGCTTCTCCCTTCATGTGGCTCATTCCTTGTCCTGCCTCATCAGATGAAGACGTTAGCCTTGAAAATCGTCTTTTCCTCCAAACATTTCCGGCTTGGTGGTTCTTGACAGGAAAATGACAGGCACGAGCTGAGCCCTGTCATTACATTTTAATCACCTTCCTGCCTGAGTAGGAGCTCAACCCCCAGCTGGGGGCGTTGTGCACACCAGCCTGTGTGAGGCCGCCCTCAAGCTCTCAGAAGAGAGCTTCATGGCTGCCACTGAACCCAGCACGGTGGGTGCCCCTCTGTGAGCAGTTGTGGCCTTGTAGTTCACGGTGAGGCCTTGGGCTGGCTCCCAACTGTGGGGGCTCAATGCCCAGCTGCAGCTTGAGCAGCGGAGCATGAAGGGAGAAGTGCAGGGTCAGTTCTTTGTGACTCCATTTCCTCCCTCACTCCTCCCATCTTCAATCCCTCCATTTGGTTAGAGAAACAAAGGCTCTGAGAGCAGCCAGCAGAGCCCTGCTGCCTGCCCCCCTGGGGAGCAGGGCCACATGAGGGGCCTCTGGGAAGGCCAGCCCCACCCCCACCTTCCCTGCCTGTGTGGTGCCTCCATCTCTGCATAGGCTGAGGAGAAACCCTGGTTCTCTGCCTCTCAGAATGTTTATAAAAAGGCAGAAGGGGCTTTTAGCGCTCGGGGTGTCCCAAGACAGCAACAGTCTGTGGTCTCTTTTGACCAGGCTTCACGAGGAGTGCTAAATTCCCAGCACAGGTGCTTGTTAAATCTGGTGAAAGGTGAAAAGGTGTTTATTGAACTGCTCACCTCCTCAGTTCATGTCTTTGGAGTACCCCACAAAACTCGCTCTTCCTTGTGTCTTTGTCCCTATTTATTCCTGTGAGTTGGATGTTGCTTCACTCATTCATTCATTATTTCACACACTCATCAACAGATATCTGTTGTGCCTTTCCTATGTGTCTAGAATGTTCCAGAAACTGTGCAGTCCCTTTGAATAAGGGGGATGAGGTCTCCACTCTTGTGTTACATCCCCCCTCCAGGAGGGCAGACAGGCACAACCGACCCCCCAGTGGAGGGGCAGTGTCAGAGCTGGGAAGGGATGTGATGGAGCGTGGTGGGTGGGATAGGAAGCCACCTAAGTAGGTGAGGTCTCAGCTGAGCCCTGGGTGAAGGCACAGCCAGCCCTTTGAGGATCTGTCAGAGGTCAAGACTGTAGCATCCTGAGCAAAAGGCGAATCGGGCTGGGGTTCAGGAAGGGAGGATAGAGCACAGGGACATAGGACCAAGCAAGTTTGGATTTTATTCTGCTTGGAACAGAAAGACTTTGGAGTTTGTGTTGCAGAAGCTTTTAGAAGCACACAGTGGCATGGGTAGAGCTGCCATCAAACTCCTGATGGTCAGGGGTGGGCACGCTGTGGGGCTGAAGTTAGGAAGCTGCCACACAGTGAGTGGGGAGGGAATGGGCACGGGCAGACGAGGCATGGTTTGGATGATGCAACATCCCCTAAGCCTGGCAGTGAAGACATGGTGGCAAGGATGTCGCTAGAGCCAAAGAAGGTTTTGTACTCAGTTTAATGGAGAAGGGATTTTCTGGAATGGCTATAGTCACTGGGAAGAAAATCCTCAAGGAAGACTAATGGAAGGTGCTGGCCCAGGAGGTAACTGGTGGAAGGAGATTGTGGGAGTTGAGACGGGAGGGAGGTGCCAGGGATTGCTAGGTGTTAGGTGTATCTTGTGGACATCACAGTAGCCACCCAGACAGATACTGTAATTCCCAATTTACACATGACATGAGGAGGGGCTAAGAAGTGGCATCATGGAGGCTCTCGGTGAGGACGCAGCAGCCCGCACGTGTGTCTGGAACCTGCACTTCCCACGTCGGGTCTCACTGTGAGCGGTTGGAGTTCAGAGTCCTGGCCATAGGTGTTGGCTAGGTGGAGTCAGGTGGTTGGTTTCTGAGGTTATTTTCATGTTTCACCCCTAACAGCAGTGACTTAGAAGAGGGAGAAGGGCCCCATAGAGTGCAGCACCACCAGGACAGACACAGCCTGTCATGTTTGTGAGAAAGGGCAGGGTCCTTGTTTTGAATATCCTGTTTTTGTATATCCTGGTTTTCTGTATAAATGTCAACATGTTAAAGTGATTTATGGAATCTTTATCTGTTCTTTTGTATCAGGAGATGGATTAATTGAACTGCATGGGGAGCCTGCAGGGTGATACCTACAGGCCTTCAGTGCTTTGGGTCTGCAGCAGGGCCTGGCTCCGGCCTGACTCTTTACTTCTTGGCAGTCTGTAATCTGAGCCTGCTCCCTGCCTGTCTCCTTCAGGAGAGGTGGCGAGGGCTAACCGGCCACCTAACTAGTCCCCAGCACAGGGGTCCCTGCTCTCAAAAGTGGGGCCCTGGCATTTTTCTCTTTGTTTTATTGGCCTGTTGTTCTCCTGTAAGTATGTATTAGTCTCTCTCCCCAGGCTCCTGGGACAGAATGCAATAGACTGGGGTGCTTGGACACCATTCTGGGGCTGTTGAGTCCAAGGTCAAGTTTCCCTGGGTTCTCAGAGGGCTCTCTCCCTGTCCTCATGCATCTTCACATGGCAGCTGCTGTCTCCCCTTATAAAGGCCCATTACAAAGGCCCCCTTTTATGACCTCATCTGAACCTCATTACCTTCCAAAAACCCCACCTGGACATACCATTGCCCAGCACTATCATGTTAGGGCTAGGGCTTTAACTTTCTAACTTGGGGGGAAGAGTCACAATTCAGTCTATAGCCAGGCACGAGAGATTGTGAGGAGTGGTGGATCCCACATTCTGGGGACGTAGCAGTGAAGTATGTGAGTTTTTTGTTGCTGTTGTTGTTTTGTTCTTTCATGAGAGTTATTTCTGAGCACCCTAGAGTGAAATTATATTGAACTCGTTACTCTGAGGTTGACATAAATCTGGCTAAATACTTTATCTGGTAAATAAAATATGGGTTACAGATGTCACAAAGCAGGGGGAAATTCCCTTCTTTTTCATTTCATTTATCGAGATTCCTAATTTTATTTTCTTGGTAGTGATTAGCTTATAAGTAGAATTTATGGGGTAGGAAATCCAGCACTGTGGGTAGACATAGCTATGGATCAAAAAAAAGTTCATTTAATATTGTTTTTCCCTGAATTATTACTTGCGAAATGAAAAATGCTTTGTATCTAAAAATTCTTTCCCCAATCTACCAATATGTCAAGTTAATGCACATAACTTTTTTTCTTTGACATTAGCAAGCTCAGGAGTTTCGTAGGAAGGCTTATTTTCATTCTCCTCTCCCGGGCCCCTGCTGGGTGTGTGTTTCCATCAACAGGCAGTCACTGTAAGCTTCCAGACAGTCTTGGCTCAGCCAGCTCTGGGGATTTGTCTTATTCTCTGCAGCAGTCCAGGGGTAGCACCTCCCCATACCCTACATTATCTTAGTAGTTATTGCGTGTCTCTTACATCTCAGCCTCATTCCAGGTGTTGGTGGGATGTGGCTGTCAGTGAATCAGATCCTGTCTTCATGCAACTTAGCTACTGATGACCAAAAGACTGCTTAAAGTGGGCTCCTTTTCTGTCTGGTATGGATGAAACATTGGATCAGTTGGCACTTCGAGGATCTTAAAACTAGTTATTTTAAACTACCTTGCTCCAAATCATGCATGTCAAGGTTGGATAGAGAACTGTTTCTCATGTGGCACTAAAGTGAAATTGTAAGGTGGGTAAAATTAGGCGGTATAAGGAGGCATATAAATATTTGCACTGGCCCTGTTGGGGTGAAGAATGACCTTCATCTAATCAGGCTTGAGCAGAATGGCATACAGACGACAGGCTTCATCCCTCAGTATTTTGGAAGCTCAAAGCCCAACTTCCGGCTCAGCAGGTTTGATGCCTGGTGGGGCCACTTCCCAGGGCACGAATGGCTCTCCTCTTGCTCTATCCACATGTGGTAGAAGGGCGAGCTCTGTTCTCTTCAACCTCTCATAAGGGCACAAATCCCATGCACAGGGACTTCACCCTCATGACCTGATCACTCCACATCACATTGTGGATTTAGTTTTCATTGTATGAATTTGGAGGAAGCAGAGGACACAATTATTCTGTCCAGTGCAACAAATAGCATTTTATTATTTCATTTTTCTAGATCTCATGCTTCATTCTTTTTCTCAAAGTTGAAAGCACAATATAGATTGTCCTAGTATTGGTTTCCTGAGGTAGAATATTAAACTTTTATTCCATGTTGGTGATGTTATAAGAGAGCAAATGCATTGCTGGTGGTTATTAGCATCACTCTGGCTTGAGAGAAACTTGGTTAGTTAGGGCAGTGAGATTTGAAAATGATAGGAAAAAATAATAGGAAAAAAGTCCATGACTCAATTAAGTATTGCTAGTAAACAGTTATTTTGTAAAATGTTTTCTTTGGCCATGGCTCCCTTACCACTTTTAAACACTTTTCCTTGTTGACTGAATGGAGATCACCATTCCTTATTTCATTCCCCTGCTGCCTGCAAAAACGAAATAACTGGGTGAATGAGCTGTGACAATAGATGTTGACTACACAGAAAACACAGCCACCACCTACAGGGAGGTTTGGGCTCACATTTGCTTAATACATTTATCTCTTCACTTTGACCTCTTGATAAAGGTTTGAGTCTCCTCATAAGTAAAATTTTTAATTCAAATAGATGCTATTTCTCCCATTTCCTGCTTTTCACTTTCTTTTGAAATTTCTTTAGTTAAAGATGACTTAAGATGTATATTGCTATGACATTTTTGTTTTCTTGGGAGATAGAAATAGTCCCATCTTTACTTGTAGACCTTCTGAAGTCTGCCTGAGGTCCTCTTTTTTTACCTTAGTTGTACAGGAGGGTGGAGTGGGTGCCAAAGGAGAGGTGATTTAAAAAAATTATATATATATAACATCATTTTCATTTTTGTACAATGCGTGCTTTTTCATCTTGGGTGTAGTCCCCATGACTTTCCCACCACCAGTTCACCCATGCACCATCACCATAGTTCCTTGTGTTCTTCCCACCCCTATTTTGATCCTGCTCCCCTCTCCCCCTGCTGTAGAATGTCTCTGGTTTATAATTGTCTGTTAAGTTTGATATTTACTTTATTATAATTCCCCCCCTCCCCAGATTCCTTATTTGTTTCCTCTACATTCCTCTTAAGAGTGAAACCATCCAGTATTTTTTATTTTTTTTTTTACTTATTTCACTAGGCATGATCCCTTCCAGCTCCATCCATGTTGCTGCAAATGGCATAAGTTTATCTTTCTTATTACTGAGTAATATTCCAGTGTGTATATGCACCACATTTTCTTGATCTAGTCATCCATTTTTGGGCATCTGGGTTGTTTCCATAGCTTACCTGTTGTAAATAGTGCTGCAATAAATGTAGGGGTGCATGTATTCCTTTGAATTAATGTTTTGTGTCCTTTGTGTACATACATGGAAGTGGAATTGCTGGATCATATGGAAGATCCATTTCTGGCAGTTCGAGGGACTTCCAAACAGCTATGATTTGCCTTGGTTACTGGCACAAACCAAACCAGTTAACAAAATATTGTGCTATCATTTACTGTGTATCAAACTCTGTAATGAAAGGTACACACAACTAGGATTGTTTCCTCTTGATGAACTAGTTCTTTATTATTATAAAATGCCTCTCTTTCCAATCTTTTATCTAGTTGCATACAATGGTTTTACATTGTTCACAAAATGTCTTTTAAGACTTATTTATTTATACATACAGAACTGGGGTACAGACCAGAGGTGCAGGGGCAGTGAAAGGATTCACCAGAGACAGAGCGGGGAACAAGAACAGGCAGATTGATGAAGTACACTGCTGAGGGGAGCAATGGCAAGGAAGGAGAGGTCTGCTGCGCTATGTGTGTCACCTCCCTGGCTGGGAATTGAACCCATGATGAAGCAGCTGTGGCTAGTTTGTAGTGCTGTGCTCCAACCCATTGCACCACCAGGGAAGATCCCACAAAATATCCTTTATTTTTAAAATCCAAAGAACTGTTCATAAATTTTGTTAGCACCAAGTACTCTTAGACCCAGCCATGGTTTGTGTTTGGTAAAATATTGGAGAGGATATCAGGTGAAACCTGTGCCCAGGCAAAGTACATAAGTGGAGAAGGAAATATTAAAACACGAATGTGCCCAGATGACCGCATCTTATCATGGGAGACTAATAACTGATGCAGTCCATTGAGAAAATGATAAAAGAAGCTTTGTTAGACTGGGCTTACGAGTTTTCTAAGTCATGAACCTCCTTGGGAAGTGGGTTTTTTCCTAAAGAATCCTGCTTTTGTTGTTCTTTGGTTTGGTTGATAGTATCCAAGGCAAACCCCCACATTCCTTTACAGTGAGGTACAGAGAATGTATAATAAATATATTACATATATAAAATACATAAGGGTTCTAATCAAGTTCCTGGAACTTGTAGTAAAACAAAAATTGTATTAATGAAGTAGATGTGTTCATTTGAAAGCATTTTGGGAATAGTGTTGGTACTTCAGTTGAGCCCCATACTAAATGGTTCCTTTCCCTAAAATCCCTCTTGACTTCTCTCAGAAGTTAGCACTAAAAGCTTTCAAATAAATCTCACGCTAAGGAGACAAAATGTCTTTAATTTATGGGTAGCATTAGGTGTGAGTTTAGTTACTGCTGTCCTTGGTTCATTTTGCTTAATGTTAATTGGGTACTGGGGCTTGGATTTTTTGATAGCCGTTGTGAATTTCAGTTAATGGAGGATAAATCTTTTCCTTTGTTGAAACTAATCAAATTTAGGCAACCACTTTCTAAGAAATGAATAGGAGTGTATGTTGAAAGATGTACTATCAGAATATTAGCTCTTCTGCTTGACAGAACTCAGTCACTGATATGCAGATTCCTTGTGGGTGTTCCAGACCTCAAGTTTTGAGATAGTAACCATGTGGAATACTTTGGTTGAGAGCTGTGATTTCAAGATTGCCACATATCTCTTCATCTTCCTGCAAAATATAACTTAGTGTGTTTTCCCTCTCTCTTCCTTTTTCTTTCCCTCTCTTCTTCTCTCCTCTCCCACTTATCTTTCTCCATTCTTCCCCCTCTTTTTATTGTAGCTTGCTGAGTGAAAAGTTGTGATAATAATAAAGGCCATCTCAGTTTACTTTTATTTTGTAAAACTTCAGACAATGTATTGACACTTCTCTCATGAGAACATATTTCTGAATCAGACAGCAAACCCTTGTGGTCCCAAATCACTTGGTTAAAACTTCAGATTTTTTCCCTCTTAAAGTCCTATGTGACATGTTTTGAACACGGAGTGACATCATGTTTTATAACATACTGTGACAAGATGCCAGAATTGCATATTGAAACCCTGCAAAAAACCCATGAATATTTAGAAGGTACATTTTTCCAGTAGGAAAAAAAAAAAAACACAAAAAACAAAGCAGGATTGTAAATATAGAAATAGCTTAGATTTTACTGTGCATTCCAGTAGCCAGCTTTATGTATCTTGACCAGGGTGTTGCCAGAGACCACTGTATCCTGGGTACCCTGAGTGGGTATTTCCCAAGGGGAAATAATTCCCAAAGGGAAATTATGTAAAAGCTATGCAAAAACACTTTACACATGGCTTACACTTCACTGACAAGAAGTCTGTAGAGTGGATAGGAGCATGGATCTGGGCCCAAGGGCCTTCTTCTTACTTGGCTTCTTGTCTGTCAGATGTGTGATCTTGGGTAAATTTCTTAAACTCTTTGTGCCTCTGGATTTGTAAAATAGTGGAGCCTCCCCACAGGGTTATTGTGAGGAGTAAGTGAGATAATAACACACATAAAGACTTCAGACCATCTTATAGACACAGGCAGTGCTAGGATTTTTAAGTTTACCTGAATCAACAGTGAGGAACGATGACTGAGAGCCTTTCTTTCTACAATGCCCTCTCATTTGTTAGGAGAAGTCAGAGAGTCTCGATGCGGCCTGTTCCTGCCCTGTCTGAGGATTCCCCAGTCGTGCTTGAGTCAGGTGTAAGAACAGCATGGTCGGGATTGGAGATGGCATGCGTGTGCTTCTCACCAGCTCTGTGACGCCTACTCTGCCTCTCTAGTATTCATTTTTTTTCGCCTTTAAAGTGGTAACAACTGGAGGAGGGTCAGTGATTGACATCTTCTAAGATTCTTTTGTATACAAAATCTTATGAAACTGCACTTTTTTTTTTTTTTTAAAGAACTGACATCCTTTCAATGGTGGGTTCAAAATTAGGGCTTTCTGTGAGTCAGGGGCTGGGGGGTAGTCCTTGCTCTGACCTGACATATGAAAGCAGTGGTTAGTTTGCATGATCAGCAAACATCTACCCATCATTTATTGTCTCCTCATGTTTTAGGGGCCATTTACTTGTTAGAAATAGATAAACTTTTAAAATTGTTTCAGTAAAGGGGAGTCAGTTGGAAGGATACCCAAGAATCTCACAGAGGCAAAGTTTGTATGGGTGCTCAGTGCGCTGTCTTTCTCCACAAGCAGCTGTGTTTGATTGATGTAAACTGCATGCATTATCCAGGCTTCAGGTGTGCCTCATTGAGAATCAGCATGTGATGATACTACTCCAAGTTCACCACTCAATGTCCAGTTCTGTCCTTTCTCATACCACTGTCCCTCTTTCCTGACTTCTTCAGCCCCTCCTCCCTTCCCTTCTGTAACTACTAATGGGTCTTTTAGTTCCACAAGTTTATTTCTGTTTTATTTAGTACATCCTGTTTGTTTGTTTTCTCTACATACTGTGTATGAATGAAATCACACAGTGTCATTGTCTGCCTAACTTTGTCACTCAGTATGATCCCCTCATTCCATCCATGTTGTGCTTGGCAGGAGTTCACCTTTTTTATAGCTGCGAAGTATTCCATCATGCATAGATATTTTTCCTCAGCTGATGGGCACATAAATTGTTTGCACCTCTGGGCTATGGTGTTGCAATAACGGGGGGAGGGGTGCTTTACATTTATTTAATCAAACTAATGTTTTTGTATTTGGGGGGTAATGATCCACAAGCGTTTTGCTGTGAAACCAGTTGGCTATAAGGCAACTTTGTCTTAAAAGAGAAGAGCGCAAAATACATGATGGGCAGTCAAAATCATGAAACATGACTATTTTCGTGTGTGTGCAGATTTGGGCAATATTATGCAAAGAACAGCTTTTCTTTTGTGGATTGCACCTACGTGTTTGTCCTTCAAATTATTTGTGCATTCTTTTCTTTTGGGCTATTTCTCAGTGATCAAACCTTCTGAAATCAGAAACACAAAGCCCTGGATAACCTCACAGGTTGGTTTCTTACACTGTCCATGGAGAAACAAGACTAGTTGCAGCTGGTGGGTTCTATGTTTCTTTACGGTAGTTACAGTAACGTGCGCCGATGTTTGCAGCAGAGAAGTTTGCTGCCAGACCTGGCTGCAGCTCTGTGCCCCTGGTGTACAGACTTGGGAAGTGGGAAGACGTGTTCTGTGTCTCTCACCTCTCCAGGTCCGTAACTTCTGCATCTTGTCCTGCTGACTTCCTTTCCCTCTCACTTCAAACCTCGCTTTCCCTGACCTGGTGAGTACACAGATTTGAGACCTGGGTTGAAAAGGGAGAACTACATACTCAAAAAAAAAAAAAAATGATTGTGGACAATGAGGCAAATGCCTTGGGGCCAGTGTTATGTCTCTTGTGACAAAGACACTGAACTTTCATAGGCTCATTTTCAAAGTTGTTCTATCCAGTGTTGATTTTGCTATAATAAAGACATGGTACATGTCACTTTTCCCTTGGAGGTTGGGGAAAAGAATAGAGAATATGTTTCATTATTCTGCTATGAAACTAAGGGCCATTTATGAAACATACTTCCTCCGGATTTTTCTTCTGGACCCAGGGGCGATGTAAAACAAAACTATTTAGGTGGTTTGTTTTGGAATTGAATTCATTCTCATTGCATCCAGGCAGCTGGTAAACTTTGTACAAGAGCCAAGGATGGTTTTTTTCACTCAAAAAAAGAGGATAAACAGATGTAAGATAAATATCTTTTTCTGGCTTGGTCTTAGGAAGCTCCTGTTGGTGGTATTTTCTTAAGTGATACAGTCAGTGCCTCAATAGCAGACCGTAGCTAGGAACCTGCATTGTCAAGAACCCACAAGGATCACAATTCTGTGATAGGTCCTGTTATGTCAAAGCTCTAGAATTATGGCTTAAGTAGAAAGAAGAGTACAGATCTTACAGAAGGAATACCACACAGAGTGATTCAAAGGTTGTTCTGAAACATGGTTCTAGAATTTTCTTTTTTGTTTATCCTTATGAATGATGGAGTAGCATAATCTGTTGATCAGGCACCTGGCTAAACTCTGAAATCAGAAGGACTGGGTTTGAGTTTCACTCCAAAATCAGGAATAGTGGCAATAATGTCCCCTGAGGTAGCTGTGAGGTTTAAATGGCATTAAGTCTGGTCTGGAAATAGTTCAGCATGAGATGCAGCATAACTTGAATTACCCAGTAGGCATCTATTGATATCATCACTGTTATTACTTGGTGTTCTTCAGGGGTTCCAGTTTTCTGGAGTTGGGAATGGGATGGATGACAGCCTGTCAAGCCAGAGAGACCTGCTAGCGAATGTGTCTGTGGTGCTATTTGCAGTGTCTTTGAGAGTTTCAGGGTATTTTCTTTTTCTTTGCCACAGGGAAGTGCCATGGAGGCTTACTACGAACTAGATAAGTTAGTACATTGACTTGTCGGCAGTTCTTTTTGCTACACTTACATGTGTGATGGGTGAAACTTGAGGAGGTTGTACTATCTGCACAACCTCACACAGCCAGAAAGTGGAAGATCAAGTGGGCTGCCCCAGGTCCTAGTACTTGAACCCCCACACTGTCTTTCCTCATCACTGCAGACCTCTTGTGCTCTGCATTTGCCCACATCATCACCCACACTAAGCAGGGTGTCTCTGTTCAGGCCATGGACCCAGCACTCCTCAGAAGAACCTTCTTCCCTGTAAACATGACATGCATCACCCTGCGTCTCAGAGAAGCTCTCAGACACACTTTTGAAGGGCTGAGACATGACAGCCACTGAATGAGAATGGAAGTCCAAGCCCTGGCTCTGTCTGATGGACTTTCTGCTGGCTGCGTCCATTCCTGGGAGGCCATTCATGGTAGGTCATTGGTTTTATTTTTTGCAAGGCCATAGTTACTTTATGGGCCTTTGACCAGAATTTGGCAAAGCAGCTGTGTAGGCATCAATGCAGCCATCTCTGTGGCTGGACCAGCGACCCTTTGTTTCTTTTTGAAAAAGTGAGGCCTCAATCTCCAAGAGATAGGAGGGTTCCTTGCTTCCTTTTCATAGTTTATTTCTACTTTGGTGCTTTTGTGGTCAGAGAAGATAGTTGGTATGATTTTGATCTTACTCTATCTGTTGGTGTTTGTCTTGTGCCCTAGCATATGGTCAATCCTGGAGAAAGATCCATGTGCATCTGGGAAAAATATGTACTCCGATTTTTTTGGATGCAGAGTTCTGTAGATGTCTGTTAAGCCCATGCAGTCTAGGTCCTTATTTAGCTCTCTAGTGTCCTTGTTTATTCTTTGTCTCATTGGTCTATCCTTTGGGGAGAGCTGTGTGTTGACCCAGCAATTCCACTCTTAGGGATCTACCCAAAGGATACAAAATCATTAGTACAAAAGAATACATGCACCCCTATGTTTACTGCAGCACTATTTATAATAAATAAAATGTGGGATCAACCCAAATGCCCAAAAATAGATGACTGGATCAAGTAGATGTGGTACATATAAACGCAATGGAATTCTCCTCAGCAATTAAAAAAGATAAACTAATGCTATCTACAGCAACATGGATGGAGCTGGGAGGGATCATGCTCAGTGAAATGTCAGAATGAAAAAGAAAAATAGCAGATGGTTTCACTTACAGGAAGAATACGGAGGATCTAGGAAAAAACAAAAAATAAACAGACAATGTCAAATCAGGGATATTCTGCAAGGGAGGGGGAGGGAAATTGGTCAAAGGGAGCGTGGGGAGAGCACAGGGACTACAGAGAGGGTGCATGGTGAATTGTGGGAATTCTGTGGGGACTACACCTGAGAAAAGAAAGCAAACACTGTACATGAACAATGATGTAAAAAATAAATAAGTAACATTTAAAAAGAATGGAATATGAGATAAAAATATAAAAAGTGAGGCCATTAATTTAAGTAGGAGGAAAAGGCAGCTGCATGAAGTGTGGTTCCTGTTGAAGTGAAGGCCTGTGACCGTCCTTTCTGTGAATACTTGCAGCCCTTACCCAGCACACGGTGTCCCTTCTGCAATCACACCCCCACTAACTCTTGCTGCTTACTCTGTTTGTTCCGAAAGTTAAAAAAGTATATATATAAATATCTGGAAAAATGGAATAAGCACCCATATTCCCATTGCTCTAGAAAGAAAACCATGCTCACAGACTCCTCAGGAAGTGAATGAGCCGCAGCTACAGGTCTTATCTCCCATCGCTATGTTTTTTAAAAATCCCGTTTCTTGCCTGCTTGTCAGGGACTCAGCTCTGAAGGTCTGGGTGTGTAGACACTACTCCTTGGCTGCTGTTCGGGGCTGGGCTGTTTTTTCTGAATTGTCCAGGAAACTGCGTCAAGCCCAGGTTAATCAGGACATACAATCAGTTCCCTGCAGACAATGGATGGAAGTGGGACAAAATGGATTTAGGACGTTCCTGGTTTTACTTTTTCTTAGCCTCTGCTGTGGTATGGCCAGTGTCCCTGGTTCTCCCTGCCCAGGAGCCTCATGCTGGGGCTGCCCTTAGTCCGCTTGTCCCACACTCCTTATCCCCTCAGTGTCTCCCTGGGAGAGTGACAGGGAAACAGTTTCTAGACTGCTTATTGGTGGTCCTAATGACACCCACCTTGGGCTGTGAAGGCACAAAAATTCTTGCTCTCACTCTGGACACCTCTGCCTGGCCTTTCCTGTTGTGTGTCCATCCTCCCAATGTCAGCCATGGTGGGCCCGAAATCTGCCTCAGTTTTTTAAGTCCCCCACTCCCACTTATCTATAAGGAAGGCATTGTTAAACAGAAACACATAAAACAAGGCTGTGTGTTGATGGGTTGACAAAAATATCATGACTACAGACGGAGGAACCAGCCCTGTGTCTCCCCTGGCAGCTGAGGGCCAATGTTTACTAAGTTGGCATTCTTGAAACACTGGAGTACATTACTCCTGAGAAATCAAGATTGTGCTGGTGTTTGTGACTGTAAGGTCCTGGTAAACCATTTGGAAATCTACGGGGCCCAGCAGCATTTGTGGGGTACAGCCTTCTGATGGGATGTTTCTCCTGGTTCTGCACTGGCTCAGCCTGGTTCTGCATTGGATAAGATCGTAGCTGTGATAAGACAGGTTGTGAATGGTGACTCATTCTTCACCAGCATGATTTCTCACTAGTGGGTCTCAGCAGAAGCTAAGAGCAGTGGGGAACGCAAGCACACAAAGTGAGCTACCCAGCCATAATCCGACAGTGTTCACGCAGAATTAGCATGTACCCTGAGATCCAGGGAATATCCAGCATCCCAGAATGGCTTACAGTGGCTGTGACTAAAACACTGTCTGAAGACTGGGGGTTCTGTGCTTGCTGGAAACCTCATGTCATCGTTTCAGCTCTAGAAAGAAAAACAAATCAAAATAGAAATTCAAGTTACCAGCTTCTGAACTCCTAAGTAAAAGGAAATGAAGTAAAACTGAGCTTCACCAAAAAATTCATAATGTTGGCACAACAGGAACAGCATGGGGCGTGTGACACATTGCGGAAGGTTGGTTCTTCAGCTCTTTCCACAATGGGATGCAAGATGTTTTGTTTTCCTCTTTGATTTATTAAACCCAGAATAATTCATGAGCTTACAGTTCATGGATGCAAACTGACCATGTGCTCAGGGCAGCCTGGAGGTGAGGGAAACTGTGAAGTGGGACCATCTGGGTGGAGGCCAGGGGTCTGCCTATGAAAACAGGTCGTGTCTCCTGCAGCCACAGCTCAGGCCTGCCACTCCTCACGCCAGCACAGGCCAGTGCTGGGGTCTGGAGTTTCATCCCCCTGCGGGCTTCTTGGTCCTCTTTCCCAGAAACAGTAGGCCTGTGGATTAGTGGAAAGATGGGATCTTGTCCTGTGTCAGGCTTCAGGCTCTCAGCACAGAGTGTTTGATTGCTTGATGAAGTAGCAGAGGTCAGAACATGTATTTTAAGATGCATCACACACTCAGTGGGTCAGAGAGAGTGCTTGGTTGTTGTGCCGGTATGAAGGGCCCGGCTGGAGCCCCTGTCTTAGAAGCAAGTCATGTGCCTTTTCCCCAGTGTGGTGCCTGGTGGGTGGCTTCAAGGAAATGTCAAGGGCAATTTCAAGTCCTGTGGAAATTGACATTAAAAAAATACAGACTTTGTGTTGTCAAAGTGACGAAATAGGAAGCCTCTCAAGACACCAGTGGAGCCAGCAGAGTACTATTGAGACAGGTAGAGAAAAGCAGGAGGGCTTGAATGCAGGAGGATTGTTGGACCAGGCTGGCTGCCCAGGGAACAGGTCAAGTGGAGAAGTTGCTCATGCAGTGGGGTGGGGGGCAGGGAGGCAGAGGAGGATAGGGTGCAGGGGGCAGGATACAAGGCTCATGTGCAGGGGAGTGGTGGTGGGGGGCGGGTGTGGGGCAAGGCATAAGGCCCGGGGCAGGCGGAGGGCCAGGTCATACTCAAAGGGGAGCAGCCGTGAGGTTGGGGGATGAAGTGTGGCCCCTCTGTGTTCCTGTGGAAGGAGAGATGGGGGAGCATGGAGACCTGGCTTCTCCTTCACCAACAAAGACTGTTGGCCTCTGACTTGCAGGTTGAAATGTGGGGCAATAAGTACGACTTCCACCAGAGCAAGGATTTCCTTGATTGTGGCTTTTCTGACAGTGAATCAGTGGGGTGGGGGGGCCCTGAGCTGGAGGACTGGCACTGGCTGGAGTGACCCTTGCGGAGCCAAGAAGGTGGGATGGAGACAGCACAGTTGGTTTCTGGCCAACTGCGTAACCACCCCAGGCCTCAGTGTCCTCAGTACAAGATGGGTGATCACAACTGCCCTCTCTCTTCATAGGGGTGTCAGGTGGTTGAACCAGCTAGTGCCGGGGCAGGCACATGGTGGACTCTGAAAGTGCTGAAGGGCACTGTCACCTTTACCCAGTGCCTGCCATATGCCTGCTCTCACTGGAGAAGATGCTCGAGCTGCAGTTACTGCATTTATGCCTCAAACAACACACATGAGTTGCTTTCACCCTTTACATTTTTTTCACGTGAGAAAATTGAGTTCAGAAGAAAGAACTTGTCCAGACTAGCAGGCGTTGCCCAGGGATTCAGCATCTGAACCAAGCCTTTCTTGGCCAAGTAGATGCTGGCTACAGTGACACACAACAGCTATGAGAGCAGATTCCCAGCAGTCTTGAGATCTGGCAGCTGGGCACAGAGCCCAAGGATGGTTCTGGAAACCCCTGGTTGTACCAGAGTGCTTGAACACGTCGTTCTCGCCTGAGACCTTCCGGACAGTGGTGCACTGTCCAGACTCCTCCGTGAGCTCTGCGTGGGCTGCTGTGTCCTACAACCTCATCTTTACCAGGTGTGTGGGTGTGAAGTGTTCCCATAACAACAAGGGGTTCTTGGAGACCAGTAATGCCATGTCGCTGAGGTTGGCATCAGCTTCTACAGCTTAAGGGCTCTGTCTCCCAAGACCTCCTTCCACTTCAGGTGCTGGCCACAAGCCCTTGCTTTTGACCAATAAGCTGTAGGTCAGGGCTCCCAAGACCCCACTTCAGACTTCAGACTGATCACAAGCCCAGGTTTTCATCTAAGCTGCTGACCAGCTACCTCTAAAACAGCTTCCCAGGACCCTTCCTCAGGTTTGACTCATTGCTAGAACAGCACAGAACTTGGTTACTCACCAGATCATCAGTTTATTACAAAGGATATTAAAGCATCTGACTCAGTGAGGGGGTGTGGGGAAAGATGGGGGGCTTTGGGGTCCTAGACAGATCTAGGAGTACCACTCCCCCAGGTCTCCACACATCAGCTGTGGATCTCTCCCAAGGCCCTTCTTAGGCTTCTGTGGAGGCCTCACACATTGTCATGGGCAATGACCCACTGGCTGCTGGTTCCTAGGCCCCACCTCTAGCTCTCTTTCTTCTCTGGAAGTCAGGAGTGGATCTGAAAGTCCCACTGTGTGAGGGGTGTGTGTGTGTGTCTGCATGTCCAGTGTTTTCCAAGAATTATGTGCAGAGACCAGGAGACCCAGAACACGCCCAACACTTCAGAAGTGCTGAGGTCAAGTGAGCCATGGAGTATGAGGAAGACCAAATGTGCATACACATGATGTCCTGTAAATGGCAACATCACAGGCTGATTATGAGAACCCTGAAGGTTTTACTTCTTGCTCTGAGCTACACATTGTGGAACGCGTTGTGTAGAACACCAGCGGGACTCTGAGGTCCAGACTGCAAGGGAGGAAAGGGAGATCCTCTTCGAAGGAGTGATGTACTCGAATACTGTAAAAACCCGATTTTTGGGACCAGCCTTGCTGTTTTCCTCACTGCTTTCTCCAAAATGTCCTTGGCAGTATGTAGGATCTGTTACTGTGTCATGTGCTGAGATGAGACTCGTTAGGAGATCTGGGGTCTTCTCATGCCCAAAGACTTACCCGTCTTTTGTTTTCAGAAGACTGAGTGTGGCAATTTTAAATTGTATTTTTTTGTATTAAATGGGGACAGAAGAAATATTTTGCAAGAGGCTTTACCCGCCTTGGGTGCAATATTAAGTTGAATTTCTCAGTGTGGTTCCTGCCTTATTGATGCCCCAATAATTCTGTGATGTCGTCTGTTAAGATGCGTGAGTACGTGAGTCATTATTACCCTGTTTACAGCTCTTCCTAATGTGCACGATTTGTTTTAATATGGAACAGCTGGAGAACAGTCAGGTGACACCTTTGTTGGTGTCGAGAAAAACGAAATCCTCTGGGAGCTGATGCCCATGCCCCTGTTGCAGATGGAGGCGCTGGCACCCTCAGGCGACCTTCCTCCGCCTGCTTCTAGATGTGGAATCTCTGCTTGTGTGCCCCCAGGCTGGGTTTGTGTTAAAGGACGAGTGGAAGGGCATGGTCACATGGCATGCTCTCTAGGTATGGGATTATTTTGTTGAAATGGTAGACAGATGTGGAAGTTTTGCAAGGCATCCAAGCCCGGAGTGGTAAGTGGTCTCTCTTACTAATCGTTTGTCTAACGGGACCCATCTGCTTCTCCTCTGAAGAAATGTGGCTGTTTTCCACAAAGCCAGTGTTGGAAAAGCTGCTTCAGAATGTGTTTATGGGTGACTGAGGGAGGAGGGCTTGTATAGCACTTGGTCATCTGCTCTCAGAGTTGAGGGTGTTCTGTATTTGGTTTTAAAATTACATTTACTCACCTAAATGTTTTCAGTATTTTGAATTTGTCAGTAAGAGTAAGTGGGCTTTGGGGGAGATAATGATACCTTGGCTTTCAGTGATAGCTCCCCTTCATGAGACCCCCAGTACTGATCTAGGAATGGTCCCTGCATGGATTCTCCCCACTCCACTTCTAGTCCTTTCAGGAGGACACACCACTCGTGATCAGTGGTCTCTTTCCCACTCACCTGGAAAGCACTCAATAGAGAAGAAAGGGAAAGTGAATGTGGGAAATCCTCCCACCCGCATGGGCATTGGGCACTGGGCCAGGTCCACGAAGTTAACCACAAATAAGAGGCTGGGGTCTTATTCTTAGATGTGCAGTCATAGGTGATGCAGCAGTGAGTGGGCCATCATCCCTGCAGGAAGGAAGCCCCAGTCAAGCTAGGTGAACTGGTGGGGGGTTTGTTCAGCAAGGCAGGATGGAGCCCCTAGGCCTGGCTGGTGCCCAGGCTGGAAGAGCAGAATTCTGTTATCAGCCTGGGCTAGAAAGCGAGAGAGATGGAACTTTATTCAGACCCAGAAGGGCAGAATCTTGCGCAAAGATTCTTTTGAGGCTCACAAGATGTTATGTCCATGTGGAGCATCCTGGCCAGGCAGATGCCACGGACATAACACCCTGGCCTCCCTCTCCTCCCTGCCCCTGCCTCTCTCCAGTCTCTTGCCAGGGCACACCAGCACTTCAGTGACATTAACTTGGACAGCTGAGGACATGGGTGCACAGGGCTGATCTTGCAAAGGCTTCTGCCTAGAAAAAAGGGTGGGGCAGGATAGAGGGAAGATCCTAAGGGGAAACAGGAAATGTTTTGCAAATGGAAATCAAATCCACCTCCATAAGAGCACCTGGGCTGGTGGGGAAACTGAGGCAATACAGCTTGGCCCCGGTGCCTCACTGACCACAAAGTGGAGCTGGAACACCAAGAACAGGATTCTTGTCTAGGAGGGATAAGGGCTGAGAGTTTGGGGGAGGCAGGACTGGAGTTTGAAAGAGGAAGAATTTTCTGGTGGACGAGTTGGCCACTGTCAGGGAGGAACTGACTGGGTTCTCAAAGTTGGCCTAGGAATTCTCTTGCGCAAGAATCTAATGGGGGTGAACCAAGCCGCAAACAAAGGTGCTTAGAAATCTTAGAACAGAGATGAAGCTTGAACACTCCACATCAGGAAAGTTGCCGAAGTCTCCACTGTCCAGCGTATCCCAGAGGCTACTCCACAGATCTCAGCTTCCTTCCTTTTCTCCCGCCGTATTGATGAGCTTTGAGATGCTCGTGCATGACTGGGAGCAAAGCTCCTGTCTGTATTTGCCTAGTGCCGGTCCCACTCCTCTCCACTCTAGTCCAGAACAGGCGCTTGCTCATCCTCAGGGAGGGGTCCTACCCCTGTGCATGTTCTCTGCAGCGAATATGGAACTTAGCATGTTCAAGGCAGGGTGAACCTGCTGACTTTAGCTGGAGGAGATTAATACCAGTTAAAATCAAGAAAGAACATTTGGGGTGAGCAGTGCCGGATGTAAAGTGCATAGAATCTGATCTGCAGGGATGATTTAGAAGCAGTTGGCAGTGGTTGGATCTACCAGACTCCATTAGAAGCTGTGAATATGGCCCCTGGCCTGTAATTCAGCACATGTTTTATAGTCTCCTAGCTTGTATAATTAGGCGAGGAAAGAAATAACATACACAAAAATTAGAGAAAGAGTTTACATTTTGAAATAATCCCAAACGCACACATATGCAAATATTAAAAGTGCTTCTGGATTTTCTGACTGCAGAGTTACAAAAGATTCACAGAGGAGCACTTTGGGATTTTTTTTGTGGGTGGGGTAGCAATGTGATCTCCACAGTGGGTGTTCTGGACATGGTGGGGTCCTCCTGGGTAGCCAGACCTCTGAGATCTGTAGCAAATGAGGAGACTGGAGGATGTGGCAGGGCTAAGACAGTCAAGGACCTCATGTTGACCCAGAAGTTTCTGTTCTCTGAAGACACAAAGGGGCCACTTTATGGAGGGTCAAACACATCAAACAACTCTTACTTTCAAGCAGAGGCCTGATTTTTCTGATAGTTTCTTTTCAAGTTATTGTCAGTGAAATGAATATGAAAATAATTGCTGAAATTTAGGCAGTGTTGACTTTATGCCAGACACCACACTAGCACTTTCCCTACATGTATTTCTTCAGTCTTCTCAAGAACCCTGAGGCACTGAGATGGCTTTGAGGCCGGAAGTAAAGAGGGGGGCCTGAAGGCACTGCCTGGGTGCACCACTGGGAAGCAGTGGGTTGGGGGGAACCTGTGACTCAAGCAGTGCCCCAAATCCTCTAGCTGGGCAAGGTCAGGGGACACTTTTCCAGCCTCACGGGGCCTTCTGGGTCTTGGGTCCAGCCGGTCCTGGTTCGGTAGATTCTGGGCCTGCATTTTTACCAAAGTGTTGTCTGCCATGGAGAGCCAGTGAGGAGCCAGGCTAGAAAAGTGGAGCCCAGGCCTGAAGCTGAGGCTCTGGTTGCTGGGCCTTCTCCTAGTGAATGACATGAGCAGGTGGGAGGAGGTTTGGGCCCAGCCTGGTGGTCCCCTGTTCCTGATTTCCAAGGAAGGGGAATCCCCCTCTCTGGAGCTGTCATGGGGCAGTACCCTGGTCAGGAGGGCCTGGGGACTCTGAAGATGAAGCCTCGTTGCTAGGGTGGGGTTCAGGTGCCTGAGCTGGGGCCCCATATGGACAGAAGGACACAGATGGCTGGATCTGCTGTGTCCCAGCTGTGTGTCCTTTCTGTTCTGTGTGGACTCCCAGACTTGTTTCTTGTGATGTGGGGTTCAGACAGGACCTGAGTGAGCCTGAGGCTTTCAGTGGCACAGGCTGCACTGAAGGTGACACTGTGAAGGGGTCGCAAGAGGAGGTGAGACACTTCTGTCAAAGGATTTTTGCTGGACACACAGAGGAGACCTGGCGGGCAGCTGGCACTCTGCGGCCAGCTCATCGTTTTCAAATTGCTTCTGCTTTTGTGATAGCTGTGAGGACCTGGGAATAGAAAGGGATGAGCCCCGCTATAGCTGAAGCTTCAGAGAAAGTTTCACTGTGCAGACTCCCTCAACCATGTTCCATGCCTGTGGGCCAGACTCCATGTCCCCAAGATCCTACTCACTCTTCATAGTGTAGATCTCAGATCTGTTCCTCACTGTCAGTCTGGCCACACTAGTTGGCTCGCCTTCTTTCTTTGACTCTGATCCCTCAGCACTGTTGCATTTGCTCCAAAACATCTGCAAGTAAGTCTCCAGCTGCAGAGAATTATTGCACATGTCCTGCTTTTCTTGTGGTCCTATGACATTTGGTGACATTAACTGCCTTTTAAGAGGTCCTTGCCTTCCCCAGGCTGGAGAGGTTGGGTCATTCCCTGCTGTGGTCAGAGGCACCCTGCAAGCTTACAGAAGGGCCTGGCTGTGCCTCTCCATGTCTGTGCCATCCACTCTTTTTTTTTTTTAAGATTTATTTATTTATGCATACAGAACTGAGGTACAAGTCAGAGGCTCAGAGGCGGTGGGAGGATTCATCATAGACATAGTGGAGAGCAGAACAGGCCAACTGACGAAGTACATGGCTGAGGGGAGCATTGGGTGTGTCAGGAGAGGTCTGTCACATCATGTGGGTCACCTACAGGGCTGGGGAATCAAACTCATGCTCAAGTGGCTTTAGCTTCTATCTATCTATCTATCTATCTATCTATCTATCTATCTATCTATCTATCTATCTGTCTGTCTGTCTGTCTGTCTGTCTGTCTGTCTGTCTGTC
>NW_004567105.1:36771918-36802795 GCF_000260355.1 Condylura cristata
GTCATGCTGTGCCATGTAGGTCACCTCCGGGGTGGGGATCGAACTCATGCTGACATGGCTTTAGCTTCTTAGTGCTGTGCTTTAACCCACTGTGCCACCAGGGAGGGCCAGCCATCCACTCTTAACCTCATCCAGGACCACTCATACCACACAAATGTTGGCGCAGCACAAGGGACAGCTCCAATCACATCCCAGGCAGAAATGAGTCTTCCCATCTGTGGCAAGGCCTCTGATGGGCATTTCGAGCAGGTTGGCCTCATTTTTTCAGACCTGTGCTTGGTGATGTTTTCACGATGTGTCTTTGAAACTCAATGATTAGTCCAGCCAGGGTCTCCACAGCAATTAGCTGGGATGGGGTTTGAGGATTTTCCAAGGACAAAAGGTACAGAGCGTCAGGAATTGTAAAGCATGTGATGGATGTGGTAAGAGAGGACGATGGTACCCAAATTCCTGAGAAGTACAGTTTGTCTTTCTGTCTAGATGTCTTTCTTGATTGCATGTTATGTTCCACCTTGGGTTGAAGATCTGCAATTGAGGGGAGAGTATATTTTAAAAATCTAAAAATCTAGGGAAGGACCTCTTTTGGGTTTTCTTAAGATCAGTAGATGTGGTTATAGAGCAGATTTCATACCAGATTATCCCCTCTGTCTCTGAAGGCAACTTTCACATTAACTGCTGTTGAATTAGTTACAATATCAAAAAAATCTGCTGGACAGGCGAGGTTGGGCCAACGGCATTGGATAGGCCGCTTCTTCTCTCCCAGGCCTCCTATCCTGCATCTTCCCCAGACTCCCCAGGCTCGGCAGGTTGGGGGTGCCCCCTGATATAGCCCTGTACTTCCCAGGGCCTGCTGCCTGCACCCAACCTCCGTGGTGGCTTTCATCCTCTTTATGTCTCCCTCTGCCCATTGGCCTGTTATTTGGAGTCAGGTTCCTTCCTTGAAATACTACCAGCATGTTTATACATGAATGTGTGTCCTGAATTTGAATATTTGGTTAAAAAAATGAGGACTCAAGTACATTGTTCTCCTTCCTCAAAGCCAATTCCAGTGCAGTTCTGATGACTTTGAAATGGCTACATGTGATATGGAATATACTTTCTTACAATGGGCTGTTGAAAAAGCTGATGACACGGGACCATGGTGATGGCACATGGGTGAGTAGATGGTAGGAAGTCATGGAGATTACAACTGAGATCAAAAAATTCACAAAATGAAGAATGACGTAAAATAAATAAATAGATAAATTTAAATTAAAAAAAGGAAAAAACCAATGAACATCTTTCTAGAAGTGAGAAATATTTAAGGCTGGAACACTTTGTCTTCACAGAGCATTGATTAATGAAAATTTCTGATGACATCGTCATTTTGTAATACCTTGGCATTTATCCATATGAAGTCTGTTGTAAACAAGATTATTTGCTAACAGCCTTTTGATTCTCTTTTTATTACCTGGTAGTCTCATGGTTTAAAGTGAGAAAGAATAATGCTTTGAACTCAGCAGAGATAGTTTGCCTTATATGGCTTTTTAAATTTTTTTTATAGATTCTTAGATTATTTCTAGTTGAAAAAGCCAGTGATAGCATTTTAGTCTACATGCTTTTCATGTATTAAATTTTTGCTTCGAGTATTTAATACAGAGTAGAAGTTGTAATTAAATGTGTGGTAGAGTTGACAGGGTGGAGACAGAATTCTAGACACTTCTGTGCTGTGCCCAACCCCTAGCCCAATCCTTCCTCTTCCATTCTCAGTTTTATTTTTTTCTCCTTTTCTTTCTTTATGATTTTAAACAAATTTTTTATCCCTTAAATATATGCATTTTAGTTTTTCATGTTTTTGAAATTTGTAAATCAAATCATCTTTCTGAAGGTTTACTCCCCCCACCCTTATCTGATATTCCTGAGATTCTGCTATATAATTGTTCTTAGTTTTAGTTTATTTCCTTCAGTGATGCTATAGAACATTTCATTTTAAGTCTGGTGGCCAAAAACATGCCACAGGTCCTTGGGCACGCTGAAGGACTAGTTGCGGAGCTGGTTTGCGAGGCACGACTCTTGCTGTTTATCAGCAGTAATGAACACGCAGGTTGATTATATGACAAGGGCAGAAGCAGCAGGGTCCAGAGGAGATGAAGGACCAAGTTCATGGGGAACAGGAGGGGATGTGTTGACCACGTGTACAGGGAGGACTTCCCACGCAGGTGCTTAGTCTAATTTCTGAGCTGCTCCCAGACCACCTCAGATCATGGCCACACACAATCAGGCCAGCAGTTACCTAGGAGTCACTGGCTGCCTTGTGAAGTGGGCCCGTCATGCAGGAGTGCCTTCTCCAGTTCTTTCACACACACACAAGTGTGGAGCGGCCACATTAGGAGCCACCATTATGTACCCAGAATGCTACCTGTAGACATTGGCTTCCGCTTTTTTTGCTACTAAAACTAGTCCTGTCACAAATGGTTTCTTACAGCCTTATTGATTAAAATTTACAAGTTTCCCTAATATTCTTAGGATTAATGTTTCTGAGTCTTAGAGCTTTGGACACCATTGACGTTATTGGATGTATCAGTTTTTTCCCAAAGTCATTATATGAATGTTCAATATCTGTTTCTCTGTGACTGTTAATAAGATGTGGCATGTTTTTATAATGCACTGTTCACCACAGGAATTTCCTTTTTGTCCAATGTCTGGTTTCAGTCTATGCTTCTTTTCCCATCAGGTCGTTCTTATGAGCTGACTTGTGTCTCCCCCAAATTTGTATGCTGAAGTCCTCACTCCCAGTGTTTCAAATCAAGACAGTCGGGAAATAAGCAGGTCCTTAATATGAGGTTGTTAGGGTAAGTTCTAACCCAATGCAGCTGTGTAATAAGAAGAGGAAATTGACACACACAAGTGGGGAAGCCATGTGAGGATACAGGGAGAAGAGGAAGCTAAAGAGGGGGGCCTCAGAGGACCCCAACTTCTTGATCTTGAATGTCCTATGTTCAGAGTAGGAGAAAGTAGATAGCTGTTGTTTAAACAATTTAGTCAATGATGCTTTGTTCTGAGCACCCAAGTTGACAGAGGAGATAGTAATTCTAAGAAGGAACTCTCTGTTTTACACTCACTGTGTCGTATTTCAGAAGTTACTCTCCATTCCAAAGTCATGCCAGTATCCTCCTATATATTCCACTTCTAAAAGATTTCAATTTGCTTTTCACATTTAAGTTTTCAAAGGGCCACAAAGCATCTTTTACATGTATATTGAATGACCTGAGGGTGCAGTTGTTCTCTCTCTTCATGACAAAACAACGATTAAAAAAATGATTTAGAAAAAAATGTTTAGCCTTTCCCCAGTGAAATTTCCATTTATCTGTGAATCTGTTTTTACTTTCCCTGTGCTAATACCCCATGGTTTAGAATATATAGTTACATAATAATTCTTGATGTTTGCAACCCTAACTTCATAGCAGATTTATATTTTCTATGATTTTGTGGCTATCCTTGAATGTTACCTTTTCCATATTTATAAGATTTTGGTGAAAATCACATTGAATTTATCAACCAATTTCAGGAGATTTCATGTCATTAGGATATTCTTTCTACCATTTTAGTTAATTCGCTGTGCCTTGTGCTGTTAAGTTCTGTTTTATTTTCTTAAATGTAATTTTATTGAGGTGACACTGATGTGTAACATTATGTAACTTTCAGGTGTACGGCATTGTAATTCAACGTCTGAGTACACTATATCACCATACCCACTGAAAGCCTAGTTTCTATCTACCACCATTAATTGCCCCCCTTATCTGACTCAATCCCCCTTCCCCCCATTCTCTGAATTGGTTTCTTTTGTTGTGCTTACTCATTTGCTTTGCTGCTTTATCTTCCCCAAGTGTAATCATCTGGTATTTGTCCTTCTCCTCTCTTTCACTTAGCACAACACCCTACAAGGCCACCCATGTTGGGCTGGCAGAATTTCTTTCTTTCTTTTTTTTTTTTTTAGAGCTGATAACTATTCCGTGTACTGTATTCAGTGGCAGAAGTCAGTGGCTCTTGGAATAGGTGCATATCTGAAGCGACAGTCCTATTCTGGTGACTGGGCAAGCAACCAGTTGCTTGGGAACGAATTCCACTAAGTTCTCTGGCAACTCACAAGGTATTTCAGGGTCTGCATAATCCTGCTGCCTTTTGAGATGTTCTGTGCCTTGTTCCACAGGCAGTTACAGTGCTCCCATGTTGTCAGGATGCCTGTGAAATGCAGAACATCTTTTTTTCACAGTGGAATGTTTTATTTTTGGAATAAGGTGGCTTACCCGCTGAGTTTCTATTCCCCTTGGATCTTATCTTCTCCCAGTGCCCAGGTGGGCCTGTGTTCTGTTTTCCCATTTCAGCATCATGAAGCCTGCCTTTCCCTGAGCAGCACGGCAGCAGCCCTCTGAAATCTACCAACTTCTAAATTTTTCAAGTAACTCATATTTACTACAACTAATCAAATATATGAAAAGTGCCATGGAACAGCAAAGGTCTTGCCCAGTGATGAGCTTCCCATGGTTTCCCAGCTGCCCTTGTGTTACCAGACCTGCTGGCATCCCTCAACAGCTTGCTGATGGTGTGCAGGCTGGTTTGCCTTTTGCCTGTGCTACCTCATAGATCTCGCAACTGCAGTACCAGCTCGTTCCTGCTGTTAACTTACTTACCTGACATGGAGGTAAGGACCGTACAGCCTCTATCCAGTCTTGTGGATAAAAGTGGCGAAGATGAATTTAACTTCAGAGCTAGTATTCTAACCTCTACACAATTCTGTCTTTCTTGCAAGGTAACCATCTGGGAAAAACTTGTTCTACAGAAGATTAAATTGCATCTTTTAGCCTTGAAATCCCCAAATATTTCTAGTTAGATTGCCATACACTCTTAGAAAGTATGTAAACGAGCAAACAAAACCCAGACTCCTAATCTCACATACCTGAATCTTTGTTCACTTTGTCCTTACTGTCTCTAAAGCTCATAGTCCCCTATGTATCTTTGTTTTTCTGACCCCATTTACTATCTTGTTTTCCTTATATTTGATAATGAATGTATATTCATAAACCATTGGACACATTTATTAGAAATGTTGTAACAAGTAAATAAGAACTATTTTCAGTAATGGATAGAAAATATCTTTCACTTTTTTACATTTTGAAATGTTATAGCTTTCAGAATAGGTAATACATGCATGTGGCATACATCAATTTCTGAATATCCTTAACAGTAAGTGAAAAGTTAGTCCTTCTCTCAGCCTCTATCCTCACTACATCCCCTCCTGAATCCCACATCTCCAATAGGCAGGAGAACGGAGACCTTTTATGGCTACATTGGGACAAGGACAAGAGAAACCTACTGTATTGTGAAAACTGTATTGTGAAATACATTTGACCTTCTCAGAGGCTTAGTTTTGGTTGCTTTTATACGATGGCCTGCTATCAGGCCGTGTTGTACAATGGCTTGTACAGTTATACCTATTTTGAGAGGTTTAATTCAGTATCAATTGTCTGCAGTGTTTTGAAGAGTGCTTGCTTTGATCAGTGCCTGTCATTGCTTTATCATAAATCTCTTGAAAGCTGAGGAGGCAACTTGCCTAACTGAGATGCAATGATTGGGCTGTTAGATAATCATAGAAAACACATTTTTATGGAAACACGAGTAAAGCTCCAGCATTGTTAAGTTTTAGGAATCTAATGGCAGTGGGTGTTGTCTAAGAACAGTGTAGTACTTAATGCAAAGCATCAAAAGGAAAGAATGCAATTGCTAAGCTGATTTTAACCCTTAGAACTTCTTAAATGTACTCAGAGCTTACTTGGTATGCAGTGAAACTTCAGCAGGCCGTACTAGAAAGAATAGTATCCTTTTTGCCAAAAGAGAGCCATTGTAGGTGTGATTGGCAGACTGGATTCATTTCAGACCTGGGATATTCCAGACTGTTACATGCTGTTTTCTGGGGCCCAACCTTAGATCTTGACGCTTTTCTGTCCTCTTAGACTGGGAGTTTAAACTTTTAAACTTCTGATTTATGTACCTATTAAATTTTTACAAACTACACATGCTCTCACACATTTTTAAGTTGGAATCTTAAACTTTGAGTCATGTTAAGAGTTTATAAAGCCTGTCAGTCTCCACACATTGTAAACGTTAATGATTTGAAGTCAAACTTTTAAATTTTAAACATGCCCAGTAGATTCTAAATATCAGAGTGATTTGTTATCTGTCACCACTTATCTAAAATGTACAAATAAGAAGGATTTCCAATTACTGCAAAGTGAAGAGTTTTAGAGAAATGTCTTCACAAAATTGTCAAATAT
The DNA here is from genome assembly GCF_000260355.1 of Condylura cristata. Lineage (NCBI taxonomy): Eukaryota > Metazoa > Chordata > Mammalia > Eulipotyphla > Talpidae > Condylura > Condylura cristata. Next base: position 36,778,230 of record NW_004567105.1, read on the forward strand.
ATTCCATGCAGAGCTTTGCAAACTGAATAAAGCCAGGAGAAAGACCGAGAAGCATTTATTACTGAAAACCTTTCTGAGCTTCAGCTGGAGTTTTGGCAGCTTAGCATTATTAGAGATGGCTGCAAAGAAAACAGTTTGGCTGTTCAAGGGCCAGATTTAATTTGGGTGGGGAGAAAAACCAGCTTTTCAATTAAACCTTACAAATTCAGTGGAAACTGATAGCCTAAGGCTGTGTTCTTGTTTGACATGAGTTATACATCAACCAGAAAAGTCAACTTTGAGAACCTACAACTGAGAGTATGGTGGAGGGGCTGAGCAAGCCCTAGGGGCTGGAAAATCACACATGAGCAATCAGGAAGGGGCAAGACAGACCTGTAAATTGGCTGTAATTTTCAACTTACTCAGAGGTAAACTCACTAAGATGGAAAGCGTGTAGCTCACTATGGCCCAGCAATATCTCTCTGACTTAAAAGCTAACTTCCTAGGTATGCAGACCCAGGAGCAACCCCTTAGAAGTCAAGCCAAGAAAGAAAGATAAGAATGGAAAATTGGACAGAGTTATTAGAAGCTATATGGTTCAGTTCAGTCCAGTCACACCAACAAAACCCTCAGAAATGTAAAGCAGAGTTCTAATTTCTAGCATATATCATCTTAAATGTCTGGTTTTTAACCAGGATTTAAGAGACATATAAAAAGAAAAAATAATAAAGCATGACTCATATTCAGAAGAAGAAAATGACACTAAGAGGCCCCGATGTTGGATTCATTAGAGAAAAGCTTCAAAGTTGCTTTTGCAGTATTTTTTTCTAATGACAGGAAGCTATGCTCTGAAAATTAAAATATGACAGTAAGTCAGCAAGCAGGAAATATCATTAGAGAAATAGAATTTATAAAAGGAATAAAATAAATTTCTAGAGTTGAATAAAAACCAGTAATCAAAACAAAATGTTCCCTAGATGGTCTCAATAGCAGATTTAATAAGGTAAAAAAAGAATCAATGAACTTGAAGATAGATCCATAGGTGCTGTTCAGTCTGAAGGGCATAAGGCAAAAAAGATTGAAGAAAATGAAAGAGGCTGACACCCATGGGACGTTGCCCTGTTTAACAGTGTACATTTCAAGGGAATTCCAGAAGGCATGGGGAACATTAAAGGGGGAAAAGGAGCAGTTATAAGTTAACGGTTAAATGATTCCAAATTTTGACAAACAGCATTCACCTAAAAATCCAATGACCCCAAGTTAAGAAAAAAAGCAGATTTACATCCAAATGCACATAGTTAAATTGTTGAAATCCTACCTCATTTATATTCTCTAACCTTACAGTAAATGAGAGTGTGTTACTAGTACAAGGACAGATGAATGGATCCAGGAACAGAAGAGGGAGTCTGGAAAAAAGCAACTACTAATTTTTAGTGAATTGATTTGTGATAGGTATTCAGTTATTTTAATTCAGGGAGTTTCTTTAACAAATGTTGTTGGACAGTTGAAAGGCCATATCTCTATCCTTTGCAGCAAAAGGAATTTTGATACCACCTTACCTTACTTTGTATATAGACTCAGCTTAAAATGGATCATATAATAGTGATGGTAGAATATTATGTGGATACACTAAAAACTACTAAATCTTTTAAGTAGAACAATTTTATGCTATGTGAGTTATAAAACTATATAAAAATAGTTTTAGAATAGAGGCATCCATGCCTGACTGAGAATTTGGAGTAGGCGATGTGATTATAATTTGCTGAGTCTAATTGGCAGTGTATTATATGTGATTGACCTGGGATTTTCAACTTTTCATTTTTCTGGCAAACATCAGCAACAATAAAGAAATATATAGTACAGAATATGAAAGCTAAAATTATAACTCTTGTACAAGGAACAGAAGAGAAAATCATCATGACTTCAAATAGGCAGACTTCTTAGTATGACATCAAAAGCATGAAACATCAAAGAAAAATTTGATCAATTGGTCTTCAGCAGAAGACTGAAGACCAATTGATTAAAAACTTTCACTTTGTTAAGTTTAATAAAAAGAAAATATTAACCATTAAGAAAAAAAGGCAAATCAATGACTTGGATAAAATATTTACAAATTATCTGTGAAGGAATTCAGAATAAAAAAAATCACGTTTATGGGGTCTTCCCTCTTGGTGCAGTGGGTTAAAATGCAGCACTAAGAGGCTAAAGCCACTTCAGCATGAGTTCGATTCCCGGCCAGGGAGCTGACCCACATTGTGTGGCAGACCTCTCCTGACCTGCCTGCTGCTCCCCTCAGCAGTGTACTCCCCACTCTGTTTCTGGGGAATCCTCTCACTGCCCCTGCACCTCTGGCTTGTACCCCAGTTCTGTATGTAAATAAATAAATCTTAAGAAAATCACATATTTATAAGGAGACAGCAAGAAAGGAGGTCCAAGATTATAATAGACCAAGGAATAATATTATTGAATAACAAGCACATAAATAGTTGATTCACATCATTTGTCATCAGGGAAAAGCAAATTAAAGCCTTATTGATAATAATGCTGCACTTGCTGACATGGTTATTCCTGGACCACCAGGCTCCATCAAACCTGGTAAGGATTTTGGGATATTTGGCTACGTGGCTGGTATGAGTATAAGATATGTGGCAGCATTTACATTACATTTTGTTAAACGGGCACATGTTTTCTTAGGAAAAAAAAATTATTCCTCATTCTACCCAGCAATTCCCACTCCCAGCAGTCCTGAAGAGAAATGTAGACACAAGTCCACACAAAACTTACCCATTTGTGGTGTTATTGTTTCCAGTCAAAAACCCAAAACAAAGAAAGTGTCAGCTGGGGAATTTATAGTTTGAAATATTCACACTGTGGGCTTTTAGTGAAGGAAGAGAAGGACGAACTACTGAACAGGAAACACCATGGATGAAAGTCAAAGCTGAAAGAGATCAGCCACCAGGTATAAAAGACAGGCAATAGTGATTCAAACTTATATGAAACTTATAGAAAAGGAAAAACTACAGGGATAGAAAGCAGGGCAGTGGTTGCTGGTGGTGGGATGGAGCTGAGGGGTTGGTGGAGTTTATACATTGGAACTTTTGGTGGGAAGGAACTGTTTTCACTGAAAGTGTTTCAAGACCTGATAGTGAAGAAAGTTGCAGAATTGTTACGTTAAAAAAAAAAAAAAACCTGTCCATCTAAAAGAGGTAATATTATTCAATAATATTTTAACTCAATAAACTGAAAAAGCAAGTCAGGAAAATGTGTGGATAGATATGTAATAAAATAATTCCAGTAAAATGTTCTTGGAGCGTCTAGATAGCAGGTTTATGGCACTCACTGTAAAGTTAAAAAAAAAAAAAAGATGCACCATGGTTTTTTCCTTTAACAACTCAAATTTTATGTCTTCCCTTTTTCTTCTTGACCTTCTATGATCACTTCCATCATACTTTATCCTAACATAATGCTCTTTAAAATTGAATGAATTTCATTGAGAGTCATATTGTTCTGCAATAAAAATTTGTATACACATTTTCAAATTTTAAATCAATGGTGCTTCTAAGTCTGTAAATTGTAAAAATGTTTCCCGACTTAGTTATGAGTGCAAACAACCTAGGCAGATAGGTTATAAATGCACTGAGATAACACAGGGCAAGCCAGCTGCCTAGCTGGGCTTGGGGGAGTGTCTTCAGCTCTGTACTGCTTGAGTGAGAAAGATGTAGTGCTTAGGGTCCATAGTAGTCACTGTATGTGTGTGTGCTGTCATTTTCATGTTAATCTTTATTTATACCAAAGCAAAATTTTCTTGGAAATATATGATGAGTATCAGTTATTGCTAGAATGACACCCATGAATGGTTACCCACATTTTTTTGCCTAGCCCCACACAGAGAAACTGTGTTACCTATACCAGTAGAAGGGAATGGAGACAATTTGGGCCTATTTATTTTTCTTACTGTATAGCCAAATCACTCAATTCTAGTTCCACAATGAAAAGTTACTCACTGTGTTTTTAATTGTATTTAAATGATCCTCCACTGCATGACCTGCTTCATTTTTTTTTGAATTTATTTATTCATACAGAACTGGGGTACAAGCCAGAGATATAGGGGTGGTGAGAGGCTTCACCAGAGAATGGGGAGCAGAACAGGCAGATCAACAAAGTACATTGCCTAGGGGAGCAGCGGGTGGGTCAGGAGAGCCTGCCACATCATGTGGTCACTTTCCACATGGTGGCCAGGGAGCGAACTAGCACTGAAGCAGCCGCAGTCAGCTTGCAGTGCTGCGTCCTAACCCGTTGTGCCACCAGGGAGGGCCAATCTGTTTCATTTGTATGGAAAGCCAGGATTTAGAGACCAGTTGACCTGCAGAAGGGTTTTCCCTCTGTCGTTTTTGTCACTGTTCTTTGTAGTCTCAAAACCAATTTTTTTTGGGTCACCCCCCTGCTTGGTGCGTCTGGGCTGGTGGAAGGACAGGTTTGCCTTCTGTATCTTAGAAAGAGCTCTTGAGAGGGAAGAGCATGTGATGTGTTTCCTAGGCCCACGTAGAGAAGTGCTGCCTGGGGCTGGGTGTGGCATGGGGCCAGGGCTTAAGGTCAGAGGCCCAGCTTGTTGGACTCCCACCTCTGCCAGGTTTGGGGCCCCCCACATTGGAGCATGGCATGTCTGGCATCTGTCAACTTAAAATCTGTCCCCATGGGAGGTAGGTGCTCCCACTTGAGCATGAACAGGGGAAATAAAATTGGGAAAAAGATAATTATTTTGGCCAAGCATACAATGTGGGTTCAAGTTTGTCTTTAAGTGTTAACCCTTTTGGACATTGTTATCTAAAAAAGTTTCTCACACAAAAGGGTATTGTTTGTTTAGTCTTTGGACTGTTTTACTTACTGACTTAAATAATCTTATAGTACAGAAAAAATTTAAATGTGGCCCTTCCTGGTGGCACAGCAGGTTAAAGCATAGCACTGACAAGCTAAAGCCACTTCAGCATGAGTTTGATCCCCGCCTGCCCCGGAGGAGACACACATGGTGCAGCAGACCTCTCCTGACCTACCTGTTCTGCTCCCCACTCTCTCTGGTGAATCTTCTCACTGTCCCCGCACCTCTGGCCTGTACCCCAGTTCTGTGTGTATAAATAAATAAATCTTTAAAAAAAAGTAAATGCAGTAAAAAAAGTCACGCTAATAGGATTCCAATTTTTTGTTATATTCATGTGGTATGTTCCTCCCCCCCCTTAATATTAAAACTTTAAAAAAATACTTTAGAATAATGTAGATTTATAGGAAATTTGCTCCATTTGTACAGACTGTTCTAGGTAGCTTAGCTCCACCTAATCTTTTCTTCCCCAGCTTTAGTGAGGTCTAATTGACCAATAACTCCTGTATTTCAGTTGTACAGCCTGATGTAATAGCCAGATGGGCTGTGAAGTGGCCACCACGACAAGCCATGTCACCCTCCTCACCTGGCACAGTGGCCATTTGGCCTTTTTTTGCTGCGAGTACTCTGGAGGTGCTCTTCCAGCAAGTTCTAGCAGACCGTACAGGGTCTGTTCACTCAACCCCCAGACTCTTCACAGATGGGGGTCCGTGCTTTTGATACCATCTTGCCATCCAGCTCCCTAACCATGCAGCAGTGAGCTTAGTGTTCTCCAAGCTTTTTAAGACACTGAACCCCTAATAGCCAAACCTTGTGGGTTCAGGGTGTGTGTGTCTATATTGTCATCATTTTGTAAGATGCATATTCATGTCTTCCTCCAGGAAGATGAGGGATGTAAACACAAATAGAGCTCAGCTTTCTACACCCCAGCGCATCAGAAATTTTCTCTCTGCCCCGCTTGATCCTCTGAGGTAGTGTCCCTGGTCATCATTGCACGAATGGCCTGAAAACGGCGTGCTTAGGCTTCTCTTGCATAGGCTTTCTTTTTTTTTTTCCCCTTGGGGAGACCATGACACATTTGAGAGTGGTGGAGTCTGAAAACCGTCTTCTGAGGGCTCAGGGGCTGGCCACAGTCCTTGGGACTGCAACGAGGGCACTCACCCCCTTTGGCTGCTCCCGCATGGGTCAGCCTGATACAGCAGTGGCTTCCAGGGGTGGCAGAGAGAGCGGCCTTTGCAGACTTGTTATGGACGGGGCCTGCCAGAGGCTGACAAGGACCCTCTGTGTCCTCACAGGCTCCAGCTCTGGAGTGTCTGGGTCTGGACACCAGGGGAGCTCAGCAGCTGCTCAACAGCAGAATCCCATGCAGTAGAATCAACAGGAACAGGAGTCAGCTTCAGGCTCTGTCTGCTTCTCTGAGGGGGCAGGGCAGTTTTGCACACAGACCCCCTAGGGCCTGTCTTGTTTGGCACAATTGTCCAGAACACTGGCGTGGCTGACACAGAAGTCACTGGGCCCTCTCAGATGACCTGCCTTAGACTGGGGGTGCCTCTTGTACATGACATTTTTCACATGTATTTTCATTTAATGGTGAGACATTGGCCATGTGCTTGTGTTTTGTACACATTGTATCATATATCCATGTGTCCCCAGGAAACCCATGTACAGCCACTGAGGTAATTTTTTTTAATGCAGACATAAGGACACATTTTCATTTTAATGCAAAGCTGTAAGACAGAGGAGAGCTGAAGAGCAAGGTCCTGATGGGAGGGGCTCACTGGAAGAACAGCAAAGGGCTCCGTGGCCAGTGAGGATGGAGGGCTGAGTGGTTTCTTTTCTATGTTTTGTCTCTTTCTCTGAGACATCTGTGAAATTTCTCTCCCTCAAGACATCAGTGTCTGATAATTATTTTAAAAGATGGTCGTTGTACCTGGAAACACATTATTCTGTTTTTTTTTTAAAGATTTATTTATTTATTCATACAGAACTGGGGTACAGGCCAGAGAAGCGGAGGATGAGAGGATTCACCAGAGACAGAGTGGGGAGCAGAACAGGCAGATGGACGAAGTACACTGCTGAGGGGAGCAGCGGGTGGGCCAGGAGAGGTCTGCTGCGCCATGTGGATCACCTTACGGGGCAGGTGAGGATTGAACTCATGTGGAAGTGGCTTAAGCTTCTTTGTGCTGTGCTTTAACCCGCTGGCACAGCAGGAGGGCCACACATTATTCTGTTTTTACTTAGTTCTCTTAAATGTGGAAAACTTCTAATTTCCCTGGTTTTTCTTTTTCACTGTGTTCGTCATGGTTGTTTTCTCTTAATGTGCCGAGTATTGTCTTAGGCATTTTATGTGGGTGTCTTGATGTTCACACAGCCTGATGAGGTTAGTGTAGGACTATTATTTTTATCAGCCCCCCTATTGCGCAGGACAGGAAACAGGCTCTGAATTTCGCAGCCCAGGCACCCAATTGGGGAGGCCCCCGGAGCCCTTGTGCTGAGCTGTCTCCATCACTGCTTATCCAAACCACTCTGTGATATAGCTCCCAAACTTGGGAATTTCTCCAAATTCGAAACTGACATTTTTGTTATCTCATTTTAAAAGAAGCAAAAGGATTGCTTTTTCCCTCATTGTCCCTTTGCTGTTCACCTTTCTCTGCTCAGTTGCTTTTCTTGTTGAGTTTTCTGTATGAAGAACTCATCTGGATACACTTGACAGAGATAGCATTTCCTTCTGTCCCTGTTTTTAGAAGAGAAATAAAATAGCTAGGTTTACTCAGCAGAAAAATACAATACCATTTTGTTTCAACTTTGCTCTTTTGGAAGGTTCCAAACATCTTGGATCTGCCTTTTGCATGGACTGTCTCTCCCCTCTTGTATCTCCTCAAAACAAGCTTTGACAGAGTAGACTCTAGAATTGTCCTTGGACTGGTATGGATTTGTTTTCAAGGAAAGTGTCTTTCCTTTGAGTTTATTGAAAAGTAAGTGTTTCAGAAGCCCTGCTTTTCTGGCTATGCTATCTCTCTGTTAGAGAATTCTAGAACATAGCCCACGATGTTGGGAGTCTAAAGTACCCTGAGCAGTATACATCCAGCACAGGCATCCTAATCTTAGCACCCTGGTATCAGTGCCCCTGGCTTCAGGGCAAGCTCTGAGTGTGCCCTGGACAGCACCAGATGGCGTCTGATCATGAATCAAATGATTCATTCTGCAAGTCGCTGCTCGTGACTGGTACCCTCTGTGTGTTGTTCTTATGAGTCTGGTTAATAAAGTGGGTTGCAGTTGTCGGGAGTTTCTGGCACACAGCTCTTCCTCTCTGGCTGTGTTCATTCCTGTCCCAGCTGGTTGATTGTGCCAAGCCACAGCCAGAGCCCTGCAAACGACCTAAGGGCACCCCCTTCTAAGCCTGCTGTGGGACTTGGTGGCTCTCCACTGTAAATTTATTGTTCTATGCAAGTTCAGTCTTTGTGTGATGCCTGTCTCAGGGGATGGCAGTGGCAGGAAGCCAGGGTCCCTCTGGGCACTCAGGCTGGGCACTCAGCCTGGCATATGATAGTGTACAAGTGAAGATGTGTGTCCTCGCAGTGCCAGAGGCCTGCTGGGACTCACTGTCAAGCTGCTGTAAAAAACAGGCCATTGCCATGGATTCAAGAGTCCGGGGGTGGAAAAGAAACATACACCATCCCTCTCCTCAGGGGGTTTCCATTCAGCAGAGGCAAAGGAAACATCCAACTCATGACTCTTGGTGTCACGGGAGCAGAGGATGAGTGCGGTGGCAGGCAGCAGGGAAAGCAGCCTTCTTAGGGGCAACCGGACTTGGGGAGGGGAGCCCGGTCAGCAAGAGGGTGAAGACCACAGGGTAACATGCATGTCTGGAATATTTCCGGCTGGCGGTGGACTGTCTCCTTGATGCTAGAAACAAGCCTAATGTCAGTGGAGTCAGGGGTGGCTGATCCATGTTGGGGACTCAGGGAAGGGGCTGCAGGGGGAGCAAGAGTGGGGCTCTGAAGACAGCCTTGGATTATGGGATCCTTGACTAGAGTGCTGAGGGGCAAGGTTTGTGGGGAGCTCCAGCCAGATACTGAAAGGAAGGCTTAATGCAGCTAACTAAACAGGTGCTGTTCTAGAAGCAGAAAGAAAGCCCTAGAGTGCAGCAGGATCTGTGTGTCACGACCATCTGGCCATGAAAGTGAGGGTGGTGGGGGCAGAAGCTGCACCAAGGACAGAGCATCACTGTACCCTGGCTGGGGGTCCTTTAGGATGGGGCATCTGCTCATGAGATTGTGATACAGGACAATAGGGGCACTAAAACTGGCCAAGGACACTACCGAAATGGTTTGCTGTTGCTGAGTTTTTACCCGTGCACATAATTGCATAACCACTCAGGTCCTGAGAACACCAATGGGGTTTAATTAACAAATAAGGGAAAACAAAAAGTCCCGGAGGCCACCAGCTGCTGTTTGCCTTGCCCCAAGCTGTGCCCAGTGTTTTAAAGTCTTGAATACAAAGGTTCCCAAGATGACATCTTCCTGCCATCAACCATGGGAGAAGGTTATAGGTGTACGTGCTCCAGACTGTAGGCTGGGATCCAACTTTTGAGATAGCAGAAGACACAGCAGGAGATGCCGAGATGCCCAGTGCAGCACCAGACAAGCGACAATGAAAACAGTAACTGCAGCAGATGAACAACCCAACAACCCGCCACACTTATGCGGCTCAGAGAGTTGCTGGCTCGTGGTCTTCACCGCCCCTCTTAGGCTATAGGTGTAGAATAGCTGGGAACAGTTTTAGTCGCTTTGCTACCTGCAAAGCCTCCAAACTTTTTTCCTCCAAGGTTGGTTGCTGGAGGTTTCTCCACATCCTTCTGAGGCCTGCAACAGCCTTCTGGAAGATTGTCATGCTGGGAGCAGGAGTGGCTAACCCTGGAATCACTGAAGAACCAAAAATGCTGAAATCCCAAACACTGAATTCTGGGGCTGCTAATGCAGTCCTGTCTATTTCCCCTCAGAGTATCTACCCCAGAGGTACTTTGTATTTCACCTGGGGCTCTCCATCCTCACCAGCACCACCCTCCAGGAGTTACCATCTGTTCCAGTCTTTGGCTTCACCTCCTGGCTATAGTTATCCTTGCAGGATGGCACAAAGAAGACATCTGGGCAATTCTGAGGGTCTTCTTGGTGCCCTTGGGGGCATATAACCTCTGCCCAGGAATTGGACATCTCTGGTCCCTGGCATGTTGGCTCATCAGCCTTAAGCTGGTCCCTGATGCAATGGCCCACCCTGCTCAGGATGGAAAAACTGTATACCTAGCTCAACTCTCCCATACCCTCCTCCACCTCAACTCTCCACAGATAATGCTCCTTGATTCCCTGTGAGCAGTTTGTCATTTTCTCTCAGGTTGCCCCTCTCCAAGATTATCTAATATATATTCATTTCTCTTACTCTTTTGTCTTTTTTTTCCAGTTACAATTTAAGAACAACAGCAATAAACTGAACGAGAGAGAGAGAGAGAGAGAGAGAGAGAGAGAGAGAGAGAGAGAGAGAGAGAGAGAGAGAGAAGAGCGCTTTGTAGAGTGAGAAATCACAGCACAGAAATTAGTTACCAAAAATACCCTCTGAGAGTGTTACCGATAGTGTCAGCAGTAAAATCCTGGGCCGGAATCTGATTCTAGACATTCATTTTGAACAGAAGTAATTATTTTTACGGAGGACCATTCCCAAGTGGGTGACGATTCCGAGAGCCAGTGTTCCAGATGAAAGTGTCTGTTCTAAACCCTGTTAGTACTTCCAGAATGGCCTCTTCACAGCCCACATCTCCGTGAAGAAGCCAGAAATGTCACTAGCAGTAATTACTTCAGACTGAGCCCGGATGCAAATGGTGCTCCCTCATTAGCCCTGTGCTTCCGGAGGAACCAGAGTGTATAGTTAATGAGTTTAGGATGGCAATACAATTAAAGCAGAGTTGTTGGGCAGAAGGAATACATAATCCTGTTATTCTAATGGCTCAGCACAAAGAGGGGAGAGTTTGTGTGGGATTGTCTTCTCAAGTTCCTGGTACCCCAGCTGTCATCTTTAGAAATGCTCCGATCATCCCTTTCCCTTCCCTGCAGGAGTCAGATCCTGTGTCAGCCTCTCCATCAGCCTCTTGCTGGTCACCAGGTGCCTCTTCCCATGAGAGCTGGTGACTAAAAGCTTTGGGCACCAAAGCTGTGATACATGTTCCATGCTCCCACTCTCCATATCCCTCTGTGGCAATGCCACATACAAAGCAGCCTCCAGTGCTTGCTTTTCTTACTAGAAAGCATATGAAAGGCTGTATAGAGAACATGAGTGACGTTCATTTTTGTTCAACAAATATTTTTGAGTAATTATTATGTAAAGAGAATGCTAAGAAATCTAAAAATTAATGTGACGGCCTTGTTCATATCCAAATGTATTAAAACTCAATAGATGTGCAAATACATCAAACTTCTCAGAACTGTACCCTGAACATTACAAAACAGTGATGAGAGAAATCACTGAGGACAAAATTAGTGGAAAAGTTAACTGTGTACATGAATGAACCATACATTCAGTATGTTTAAAATGTCAATTCATTTCAATTTGGTGTAAAGATTCAATGTCATTTGAATTAAAACACAACAGCTTATTCACAAAAAATTTCTATTCTCACTTCAAGATGCACATTCTGGCAATTCACAGCACTTTAATCATTTAAATCAATTTTAGTGAGAAGAAAAAGTTGGAGAAGTTAAACTGATACAGGGCAGCAAGGGGCACTAAAACTGGCCAAAAACACCACCCAAATAATTTACCGGTCATTGTGTTCTTCAAATGCATTGTTGTAAGACTACTCAAGCTTAGGGAACAACATGGGATTTATTTATTTTTTTTAAGATTTATTTATTTATTCATAGAGAACTGGGGTACAGGCCAGAGATGTGGAGGGTGAGAGGATTCACCAGAGACAGAGCAGGGAGCAGAACAGGCAGATAGATGAAGCACACTGCTGAGGGGAGCAGCCGACAGTCAGGAGAGGTCTGCCGCGCCATGTGGTTACCTCTGGGGCAGGCAGGGCTCGAACTCATGCTGAGGTGGTTTAAGCTTCTTAGTGCTGCGCTTTAACCCACTGTGCCACCAGGGAGGGCCCAACATGGGATTTTTTAGTAAACCAGGAAAAAACAGAATGACTAAAACCAAAATTTTCCTTAACCTCACCTGAAGCAATGTCCTGCGTTTTTCAGTCCTAAACAAAAGCAGCTAAAATGGCATCTTCCCATCACTGAGGACTGAGAGTTTCTCTGCCAGACAGTAGTCCAATGTCCAAGATGGTGTCTTCCTGCCTCTGCCTACCTGGAGCACTCAGCAGCCAGCCTCTAGGCCAGGTTCCAACTCATGAAGATTACATAGATGCAAGAGGAAATGCTTAGAGCTGCTAGGATGTCCCAGCACCAGCACCAGACAAGTGACACTCAAGATAGCAGCTGCAGTGACCTAATGACCCAACAAATGCTCTGGGCCTTTGTCTTCTCTGCCAGGTTGTAACCACAACAACACTAGGAACAGTCTCAGTCACTTGGCTAATTGCAGTGCTTCAAATTTTTCCTCTCTGAGTTGGGCTGCTGGAGGCCTCCACTTTCGGAGGCCCACGATAGCCATTTGGAAGATCATCATGGTAGGGGGCTGAAGATCATCATGGTAGGGGGCTGAAGATCATCATGGTAGGGGGCTGAAATCTGATGCAAACAATCCAAAAAACCTGAATCCTGAAGACTGAATCAATCTGAGGCTTTTTCTGCAGCCCCTTATATAGCTTATCCATTGCCCCATCCCCAAATGTGATGCTTTTAGCATTTTCCATGAGGCTGTCTCTCCTCGCCAGCAACCCCCTCCACAGGGCACCATCATAATAGTCTTTTGGCTTCAGCAAAAGACTACACCATTTCCAAACTGACTAACAACAGTGCAACAGGTACCATGTAACTTTGGCACATGACAAACAGAAGCAATGCAGAGAGTAGATGCGGGAGCAGATACATTTGGGGGCTGGCAAATGAGACACTGAGGCCATTTCAAGGGGAAGAACATATTCATCAATGATTAGTGTTGGCAGAAAGGGATACCCTTATAGAGGAAAGGGGAACTAAAGCCCCACTTTAGTCATTCCCTCCCACTCTATTTAGAAATTAATTCTAATTGATGTATCTCAGGCATAAATATAACAGCAAAATCCTAACACTTTTATTTACATACTGTTTTATCCATTAAAACCTGATCAAAGTTTCAAATATAACAGGGTGGCCCCCAGGAAAAGGGGAGGTTCCAGGTTCCCTGTCCCAACTAAGGGAGGGTGGAACAGGGAGGAAGAGAAGCTGGAGAGGAGACTGAGGAAGGAAGAAAAGAGGATGGAGAAGGCACATGGAGCAGAGACATGTGAAGAAGCTGCACTTGCTTCTTGGTCCTCGACTGGTAAGAATCATGGGGAGGTCAACAATGGCAGCTTTGATCTTGATTTTGATTTTGCTCCTTCTGCCCCTTTCCAATGGGTTCCCACCAAGAGGTGCCTTAGACTTGTGGTAGGCTTTTGGGTCTCAGCAGTCCCACTTTGGGCCAACCCTGTTTGGCTGGACATCTACCCACAAGGGGATGAGTAACTTGGGTGCTTGATTTGGAAACTATCTTATCTATTCTTTCCCTTCTCTATATTACACACTAATTGTATTAAGTTCTTTTCCATCAAAGGTCTCACCTGCTAGGATATATTTGTCTTGATGTGGCATATGGCAGAACCTGTTTAAAGTAGGCAGTTTTAAACAGGGGATTTGGGGATGCCCCTCACCCTGCAACAGATATACCACATTAGATTCACCTGTAAAACTTTTAGAAGAAACAGTGACATCACCGTGACAGCACAGAGAAAGCACAGCCACCGGAGGAAGATGGATCTCTGTTCTCCTTCTAAGAGTAAATGAACTAAAAATGAAAAGGGCAGCCTCAGGCTGGAGGAAGGGTATGCCAGTCTGGTCTGGATCACATGTTCCAGAGCTCAACAGAAGTCAGAAAACTTAAGAAGAAATAGACATCGATGTAGATCTGAACAGACATCTCACAAAACACGATCTACACATGGGGAATCAGTGTGTAAAAGATGTTTGACATCGTGACTCAGCCAGGAAAGATGGATAAAAAGCCTGAAAGCCCCCTCAGGAGCTCTGGGGAGGTCAGTGTTGGCACTGGCAGCTGGGTGAAGCTGTGAGGCCGTGCCCCACCTAAGCTCTGCCAGTGTGAAGTGGTACAGCGACTTGGGTAAGGCCTGTGAGGCACCCAGGGACTTTCGGGGAGGTAAAAATGCACACCTATGCCAAAGTGTATCTGTGTACATGGAAAACAAGTGCATTTTCTTTCCTGAAAATATTTAGGGTAAAACCCAGTCCTGCCAGCTAATCTGTGTGTATTTTCCCCAAAGAAATGGAAGCACACACCCAAAAAAGGACTCATTTATGGGTGTTGATGGCAGATTTATTCACAGTGCCCCCAAATGATGCAACCCCACATCCATATGCAAGGAAGGTAGAAACAGACAGGACATGACTTGGCCTTCAGGAGCCTCGATGACTCATAGGGACAGGAATTAGTCTTGAAAACACAATGCTAAGTGAAAGGAATCAGACACCAAGCAGTGTGTGCTTTCTGAGGGTCTGGAACAGTCAGACTGAGTTTATGGTGAGGTAGAGCAGAGAGGAGATGGTATTATGCAGGGTTGGGGTGGCTGATGGGGGACTTTTGAGGGGTAAAAATACACACCATGTCAGAGTGTATCTGCTTACATGGAAAATGTGTATTTTCTTAAAAAAATATTTTTTTAAAGATTTATTTATTTGTACAGAACTGGGGTACGGGCCAGAGATGCAGAGGGTGAGAGGATTCACCAGATACAGAGTGGGGTGCAGAACAGGCAGATCAACGAAGTACACTGCTGAGGGGAGCAGCAGGCGGGTCAGGAGAGGTCTGCCGGGCCATGTGGATCTCCTCTGGGGCAGGCGGGGATTGAACTCATGTTGAAGTGGCTTAAGCTTCTTTGTGCTGTGCTTTAACCCACTGCGCCACCAGGGAGGGCCCAAAACGTGTATTTTCTTTCATGAAAATATACTCAGTAAATATTCACATGCATATATATGTACTTTTTATGATTTTGTTTTGTTTTGGCTTCTTAGATGACAGCTATAGGCAGCATACAAAATATGAAGATATAATTCTAAATTTCTGGGGAAATCCTTTTAGTCCATAGTGTGAGCTATATTGGAGTTCATATCTTTAAATGTGAATCTTTACTGTAATTAACCAGGCAGCTTTTCAGGTCACTGAATAAAATCTTTAAACCCATTAGTTCTATCTAGTTTACTATGAATAGCCTTAGATGCTATGAAACTCCATTCTTCCCATCTCTTCCTTTTCTTCTTAATAAAATGAAAATATAAAATTGTTATATGGGCTGATTTTAATCCATGGAGTTTGTCTGACAGCTATAGAATGTAAATGAGAAGATTCTAGTTCTTTTATTTTCAGAAGGAATGGGCTGAGGACAGTTAGTATTTAGAGTGCCTTGGAGACACGCTTTCAGGTAACTTCTGGATCTGCTGCTCATTGAGGGCCCCGGCAGAAGTGCTGGCTCCCAGCCTGGCTGTCCTCTTGGTTGTTCTGTCTTGCTGGAGGACATAGTCGCTAGAGGATGCTCCAGCATATAATCCAGTCCTGTGTACATTTTCAGGGAATTTGATTTGGGCATGAGTTGAGGTTCAGGTCAAAGGAGTGTCTTTAGAAACGGCAGGCAATGTTTAAGTATGACTGGGATGCTAGTTGGCTTTTTAGAAGAATGGGTGTGAATAGAGCTTTCTGTGCACTATTGCAGCTGGGTGGATTTCCATGCAGAGTCATGGGCAGGGATGGCAGGGGCAGGTGTGGTTGGGGCAGGGGTGGCTAGGACAGCTGTGGCTGGAAAAGGGGTGGCCCAGGCTGGTGTGGTTAGGGCATGTCCTTCCTCCAAACTCAACCCATGTGACCTTCTAAGTGTGAGTATCCATTTGCACCTGGCAGGTGAGTGGAGACACTGGGCCGACGTGATCCTATATCCTTGAGAAAATGAGCTTGGCTGTGCATGAGAAGCACACGTGAGAGATGGCCCTGCAGGGCCATTGCCTCTGGTGCCGTCTGGTCTATACATGCTAAAGCTCAGCAGCAGGACTGTTGGGTGTGCGTTAGAGCAGCGGGGGAAGCCTGAGGTTTGGTGGTGCATGTGTGTGGAGGGCAGTTTTTCACTAATGGGTGTCATCCCTTCCCCAGGACAGATGGCATCTCCAACTGAACCCCCCTTTACTACTCTAGCCTGGTGCCCTGTTGGAGTTCCATCCAAATTTTATAATTACGCTATTCCTTTGAAAAATGTCTCTAGGATTTTGATAGGTATTTGTCAGATCTGTAACAAATGCTTTAGGTATCATGACCATCTTATTCATGTTTATACTTCTTATCTGTGATCATGGGAAGCTGTATATTTTTCTGTCTCCTTATGTCTTCTATCAGTATTTTCTAGTTTTGATGTACAGGTCTTCCTCTTCTGCATTAAGTTTACTACCAGGTGTTTCATCTTTTTGGAACAACTATAAGTAGGATTTTTTCCTTAATTTCTTTCTTTTTTTTTTAAAGATTTATTTATGCATACAGAACTGGGGTACAGGTCAGAAGTGCAAGGGCAGTGTGAGGATTCACCAGAGACAGTGGGGGAGCAGAACAGGCAGATGGATGAAGTACACAGCTGAGGGGAGCAGTGGGTGGGTCAGGAGAGGTCTGCCGCACCATGTGGGTCACCTCTGGGGCCGGGGCTTGAACTTGCACTAAAGTGGCTGTGGCCAGCTTGCAGTGCTGCATCCTAACCCATTATGCCACCAGGTAGGGCCCAATTTCTCTTTCTTTTCATCCATTGATTGTTTATAGAAATGCAACTGGTTTTGTGTGTTGGTTTTCTATCCTGACATTTTCTTGTATTCATTTATTATTTCTAGTGTCTCCTTGGTAGAGTACTTTTGATTTTTCTTCATGTATTTTCATGTCATCTGTGGAGTGACATATTTACTTTTTCCAACTTGGTTTCTTTTTTATGTCAAAGGATACCTTTGGGAACTCAACTCCAATGGCAGGGAAAACGAAAAAAAAAAAAAAAACAAGCAGAGCCTCCTCAAACTAAGAAGCTCTGAACTTCAAGTGAAACCACCACAAAAATAAAAACAGAACCAGTGAGTGGAAGAAAATATGTGCACATCATTCTCCTGACAAGAAGTTCATTTCCAAAACATACTAGGAACTTGTACAATTCAACAAAAACAGCCCATTAAAAAAATGGGCAGGAGACCTAATCTAGACTGAAGAAGACACTCAGATGATGAACAGGTGATGCTCATCATCACTTATTGTCAGAAAAATGCCATCAAAGCCACAAGATTTTGCCTCATTCTGTAGAATGGCCCGTGTCAGAAAGACTGGAAACAAATGTTGATGAAGATGTGGAGAAAAGGGACCTTCACTTCACCGTTGGTGGGAATATAATTTGATGCAGCCTCTATGAAAAATGGTAGAGGCGATGCCTTAAGGAGATGAAAAAAGAAATTCCATATGCTATAACATCATTTCTAGATACTTACCCAAGAATGCAAGCCCTGTGGTGAAAAGATTTATGCACCCTTGTGTTCATAGCAGCCTTATCCTTAGTAGCAAGTCATGGAACCAATCTAAATGCCATCGACATATGGCTAGATAAAGAAATTGCAGCCTGAATACTCATTGGAGTACTACTGAGTGATTTAAAAAGATGAAATAGTGCCTTTCAGGACAAAATGGATAGACCTTGAAGTGGTGATACTCAGTGAGGTGAGTCAGAAAGTGATGACAGTGACTGGATGGCCTCACTACTATGGCATGTAAAAAAAAAAAGAAGAGAGAAAAGAAAAGAAAAACTGGCAAAATGCAGCAAAAATAATTCTTAGACTCTGAAAACTCTACTGATTATTAGCAGGGTCAGGGAGAAGAAAGGGCAGATGGGGAAAGAAGGGGACAGAGGTGGGCCTGCAGCACTGGTGGAGGGGAAGGAAGCCTCTGTACTGGTGGAGGAGTGAGGTTGTAGCCCCCAAACAAATATTTCTATCGTATTTGAAGGGGAAAGTTGTGGCCTGTCTTTCTCAGCTCATGGCTGGCTGCCTGGCCCTCACTGATCTATGCTGGGTCCACACTGCTGCTTTTTGGGAGCTTAGAATGAGAGGATTCACTCTGGAAGCAGAGACCCAAGAGGTTTTCCAGAAGGTTCTGGAACTTACCCAGCACCACAGAGCTAAAACTAAAAGGTTTGCTAAGGGGAAAGGGGGCCCAAGTAAAGCACTTCACGAATCAGAGCCACAGCCCCCAGTGGGAACCCCAGTCAATGCTGGGCTTGCACCGGTTTGTGGTCATGGTTTAGGGAGAGGAGGCAGCAATCTGAGTCGAGGGATGGGCACAGGCTCTGGGGTCACCTGGGCCTGCTGATGTGCCTGGTCTGCCCTGCAGGTACCTCGTGACTTGGGTTTTGCAGATGGGCTATGAAGGCAGTGCTGTAACAGCCCCTCCTCTGGTAAAGGAGGATTGCACAGGCGCTTGGCATGTCAACTTCACTATTGCAACCTGAGTAATACAAGAACCCAGAGTAATATTTGAATAAAAGATAAGCAAGAAAGAACAAACAAAACCTAGTTTTGATAAGAACAGTGCATTTGTTTTTTGGCTGTTTTTTGTCTTTCTGTTTATATGTTAGTGACTGGCTGCCTCCACAGGTTCTTACTGCTCTGTCTCACACCCAGAGCCCCTGAGTGCTGAGGGGGGGCTCTGGGAATGAGCCAGCAGGGACATTCCTAGGATGCATGCATCTTGGCTCTCCATCCTTGCATCAGAACATACAGGAGTATCAATTTTTGGTTCATTTCTGACTTCTGTATTGGAGATATATTCGTGATTGATTTGATTAAAAACATTAAATTACATATCACATAATGGGGCTTAGCAGACTTTTCCTGTATTTTATTTATTTATTCATATAGAACTGGGGTACAGGCCAGAGATGTGGAGGGTGAGAGGATTCACCAGAGACAGTGGGGAGCAGAACAGGCAGATCGTCGAAGTACACAGCTGAGGGGAGCAGTGGGCGGGTCAGGAGAGGTCTGCCTTGCCATGTGGAGCTCCTCCCGGGCAGGCGGGAATTGAACTCATGCAGAAGTGGCTTAAGCTTCTTAGTGCAGTGCTTTAATCCGCTGCGCCACCAGGGAGAGCCCTCCTGTATTTATTTTTAAAGATTTAAAAAATTTAAAAAATTTTATTTATGCATACAAGAACTGGGGCATAGGCCAGAGGTGCAGGGGATGAGAGGACTCGCCAGAGACAGAGTGGGGAGCAGAATAGGTAGATTGACTGAAATCCACTGCTGAGGGGAACAGCAGGGAGACAGGAAAGGTATGCTGTGCCATCCATGTAGGTCAGCCCCCTGGCCTGGGATCAAAACTCAAGCCACAGTGGCTGGCAAAAGCTTGATAGTGCTGAGACTTTAACCATTGCACTATCAAGGAGGCCCTTTCTCCCTTCTTTCTTCTTTTTTTTTTTTTAAATGATCCTCAGTTGGGAATTTGATTATTTTTAGGGTGAAGTAACTTTGCTTTATATAACCTATGCGAGTTTCGGGAGTACATCATTGGGAAACAACATGTGTCTGGGGTTATGCTGAGTTCACCACTGGAACTCCAGTTCTGTCTCATCCCCACATCACTGTCCTCTTTACCCAGCCATCCCTACCCCTCCCCCTCCCTGCTGGTAACCACTAATTGTTGTTATAGTCTGAAAGTTTATTTTTGTTTTATTTCGTTCATCCGTTTGTTTGGTTTCTTTCTGTACCAGATATGAATGTTTGTCTTTTTCAGTTTGGCTGATTTCATGAAGCATAATACCCTCTAGGTCCACCCATGTTATTGAAAAGGGCAGACATTCATGTTTTTTTAATAGCTGAATGCATTCCGTTACAACTATCCATTCACCAGTCGGTGGGTCTCAGGTTGTTCCAGTTTTTGGCTATTGTAAATAATGCTGCAGTGAACATAGCAGTGCAAATATCTTTTTTGAGTTAGTGTTTTGTATTTTTTGAGAAGTGGGAAACTGGATCATATTACATCAGAATTCCTAATCTTGTTAGGCTCTTTTCCACTCGAACTTCTGTTCCATGACTTAAACGTCGGTGCCCAGAAGTATGGAGAGATCAGAGGTTGCCTAACCAAAAGAAGCATATACTTCATTTTTCTCAGTACCATAATCATGTAGCTGACTGCTCCAGTGCCACTAGATGTGTGATCAAACTTGAGAATCCCAGTATCAGTAGTGTTTGCAAGTGTCTGAGGCTGCTGTGATAAGGCCTGTGTGGGGGTTTCTCTTCTGCTCAAAAATCTTAGCCTTTCCCTTAAGGTGCTAGCTTTCTGTGTAAGTGAAAATTCAGAATAAAAAATAAAACTAAATGCATATCAAATATAGTATAGTCTTCAAAAAATCTATAGTTTGTGTTTAACTTGGTTGTCTAGGTAAGAATAATCAGAGTTCCCATGGCAGGTCATGCTTTTCTCTCCTCTGTGTGTCCTTAGGTCTCGAGCCATCCGGAATGGTGGGAATTCCAAATCCAGTCTCTGGGTGTGCTGGGGCTCCATCTTGCTCTCCTCTGATGGTGTCTGGAACTTTCAGCCTGTGAGCTGGGGCAAAATAAATGTTAAAGGTGTTTTGCAAAATGGGTAAGGAATAACCTTCCCCCACTTTCTAGCTCCATCCATGATAAAGCCAGGTTGTGAGCAGGGGTAGGCTTGAATTTTATATGGGCCAGGGAGAGATTTCTTTCCTCCTACATCAACATTACATTAGACCCTTTAAATCATGCTGTGTTTTCTCAGGCCACCCTCTGCCACGTGAGGGGTCTGTCTGAGGAGCAGCTGTAACTGACAGGAAGCTGAGCTCAGGCCACTTTCAGTGGCCCGTGTGTGAACTCAGCCCAAGGCCTGATGGGCTCTGTTTTTTTTTTTTTTTAAACTCTTATTTTGAAATTATTGTAGATAGGAAAAACTGCAAAAATCATATTAATTAGGACATTCACATTAATGCAATTTTATCAACAGATTTTATTCAAAACTGACAATTGGGGTGCAAAGGAAATCATGCTGTACTCCTCTGGGTTCTTCTAGGCTGACAAATTGTCAATTGTTGAAGCCCCAGAAGACTGATATGAAAAAAAAGAAAAGAAAAACAAAAAGAAGTTGAATTGCAGCCTTTCTACTTGAGAGAGACTCAGCAGGGATTGAATCGCTCCCTATTGTGACTTCAGACCCTACCTTAAATAGCTCAGCTAAGACCAAAGGATCTTTGGAGGGTGGGGGAAGGGAAGGTCATATAGGGAGGTCAGAGGGAAGGCATGCAGTGAACAAGGCATGCAGATGAGGCCCTTACACAACTGTTCCCACTAATGTCTTTCCTGGAATCCTACCTAAAAATGTACCCATTTAAATGTACATTTCATGAACTTTGACATATTTATACACCATGTTTAACCACTCCCAAAATTAATATGTAGAATACTTCTACCTTCCCCCCAAGCCTCCCTTACACTTTCAACACCCACACAGTTCACTGTCCTCCTTCCTAGCTAAGGCCCCTTTCACACACATCCCTGGCCATTGCTGTCCTGCTTCTTATCACTCTAAGTGGAATTTGTCTTTCTTACATTTCAAATAGATGACTCAGCTAGTGTACATATTACATTACAGTTACATTGGGTTGCCTGACTGTGGTCCTCACACATGCACTTAAGATTCAACTGCAGGCACACACAAAAAGGTTACTAATGGGTTTATTTACAAGAGAAAAGAGAAATGAATAACTCAGGGAAAAAGAGAGGGAGAGATACGTTGATTAATGTGTCCTACTAGTTCTGCTGACCTGGAACCCCAGTAGCATGATGAAAGCCAGCTAAGAGCCAAGAGATAAGCCATGGCACCAGGCCAGAGACCCTCAGTTGTATATCCAGACCTGGCTGCTTAACTCCACCCTCAGGTCCCAGCATGCTTCACTTTGGTGTTGCTGGGATTTGTAGTTCCAGTGTCTGGGGTGGGGGTGGAGTCCACAAAACCTGTATCTGTAGAGTTGGTTCAGGACATCTTTTCCCCCTTATATGTTTGCCTCTGCATCTAGCTTCCTGTGTTCAGCATAATTACATAGTGACCCCTCCAAATTGTATCATATCAGTAGTTCTTTTATTGCTGAGTGGAAATACCCCACAATTGTTCACTTGTTCAGCTGCTGAGTATTTTGGTTGTTTCTGTGCTTGAGGTACTGACTGAAAGGAGGAATCAGAGCAATCAGAGGAAGGTAAGCTCTTCCCTACTTTCTGATTTCTTCCTCCTCCAAGAAGAGTTCTTGGCTAACTGGATGTAAGGAAAACAAGTTAACCAGGCTATTTTTCCACCTTCCAAACAACAGACAGTCTGGAACCCTGAAATGTTATTTTCTACCTTTCAGACACCCAGCAAACAACAGATGGGCATTGCATTCCCAATAGTGTATCAATTGTATGGCTGTGGGCACTCCACAGTATAAAGAGGGCCAGGAGACTCGCTGTTCTGCTTTTCTGCCTCTCAGTGGCTCTCTGCCACCTGTGTATGGCATCCCCTGTTTCATTATGAAAGGCCTGCAAAATCCACTGCTAACTTCAAAATTCTCTTTTCATCTGCAAGAACTGACAAAGAACCTACCCAGCTTGGGTGGTTGACAACTCCTAGGTAAAATACCTAGAATGTTAGCTACTTGGGCATCAGCATTCCTGGCTCAAGGCCCCCTCTTGGAAGTTGCTTTAGCAAAATTGGTTTGAGTTTAAAGTTTGTTTGAAGTATCTTCTTTCCCTGCCGTCAATCTAAGATATCTGGAGTTGTAGGTCCAGCAACCAGGTGCATGTACAAGATTGGGATGAAGAAAGAGCTAGTGTCAAGAGTGTGGGCTGAGAACCAGACTGCACAAGTGCAAGTTCTGCTAATAACCAGACCCATGACACTGAGCAGATTAATTCGGTGCCTCCACTTTTTCTTGGAGAGAGCAACAATCCCTGATTCCCAGTGTTTCTGTGAGGATTAGAAAAGCTACTACAGTGTACAAATAGCCCATTTTTAGCTATTGTTATTCGAATATTCAGTATGTGTTTTTGTTTCAGATTTGCCTGGATGTTCTTTGAAGTCAGATTCACAGATATTATCTCTCCTTTGTGTCACCTTTAGGTCCAAAACAGGGCTGGGCAGTTAGTAACTGTCCAATACTTGCTTTGAATACAATATATATGTCCCACTCAGTCATTTTTGTAGTGATGAAGTTGTTTCTTTATTGGCCTGCTACACAGGGTGAGGCCATTCTTCCTTACATAGATACTGTGGGAACTACACCAGTAGTTTGTCTTTACCTTTCTGGGAGTTTGAAGTATGAAGTATACTCCCAGAAAGGTAAAGACAAACATTTTGCTGGTGACAATGTGAGAATTAGCAGAGCATGAGTTATTAGAGGTAGGGTCTCTGTTTCAGCCCCCACTAGATTTAAGTCCGCCAAAGGAAATTGATAGCCTGGCTGTTAGTCCTCACCAGTGTGCTTAAAAAACTGGACAAGACCCAACTGCAGGCACACATGGAAAGGTTAATTACAAAGGGAAATGAAAAAGAGGGTTATCTCTGGTGGGGGATGGGGAGGAGAAAAAGAGCCATTGATTAACTGGTCAATTACTCCTGCTGGTAACACTAACACTGCCTATGCTGGGACCCCAAGAGCATACTGAAGGTGGGCAAAAAACCAAGAGAGAGCAGGCCCACATGGATCTTATACCAAGCATGACAATTTAATCCTATCCTTAGTTCCCAGCAATCCCTGCTTCAGGAAGTCAAGACTCATGGCATGATGGGATTTGTAGTCCTTAACACCTGGGATCCCTTTGGCATGAACGTGGGGTAGAGTTCCTTCAGGACATTTTCTTCCCTCAGCAACTCTACTTGTTTACTAGCTATGGAGCCTTGGCCATCCTACTAACCACTCCACGTTCCTGTCTGTAAAATATGGATATTAACAGTCCCCCTTGTCATTTAGTTATTCTGAAGGTTGATGTATTCATAAATGAAAATTCCTGAGAAAATCCGTGATGTAATGTAAACATTCTATAATTTGTTATTATAATAACAATTATTATTGTTAGCATACCTCCAGTTTTCCAAGACAGTCCCGATGTCAAATATTCTGCTTCACTAGCTTAATTTTGCTAAAACATATTACCTTTGTACCACATTAGAAGTGCAGGATATATACTGGAGGTGGCGTCAGGGTGATCTCTAATTTTTGTGTTAAGCTTGCTTATGCCTCTGCATGAGTGGGTACTACAAGTAGTAGTATTTACTTGCACTGCTGCCTTGGCTTCTGTCCTGTGCAACAGTAGGTAGCTGGAGTTGGAAATAATAATAAAATAAAACAACAACACAGGGCCCTCCCTGGTTGTGCAGCAGGTTAAAGCACAGCTCTAAGGCTTCTGTACAGCAAAAGAGACATTACTAAAAACAAACAGAAAGATCACTAATTGGGAAAACATTTTCTCACACAAAAG
>NW_004567105.1:36804185-36835419 GCF_000260355.1 Condylura cristata
GGGATCAGCATTAGCCATCCTGACTGTATTGAAAGTCTTTGCAGTACAGTTGCTTTAAAATGAAAACCACTAATCATTATTTGAAGACACTTCAGATTACCAATGAATGAAGATGTATACAGAAAAGATGCTGGAAAGCCTGGCTTTTGTACCATTTATGGGGAGTAGGCTGAGTTGATGCTTTGGCATTTCCTTTGCCTTTGACCCTGACCTGTACCACTCCCTGGTTCTGGGCACCGGTACAGAAACTGTCACTCTTGTGTGTAAAATAGGAAGAATTCTGACTTAGCAGCCATGATGATCAGTTGGGATAAAACACTAAAGTGTTCTGCACAGGGATCAGTATGTATTAAATGCCAGATTTTAGTATGAAATTGAAACTCCTTCAAGACTGTTAATGGCAAGAGTAGCCGATAGCACTAATACTGATGAAAGTCATTCACAGAGGAAATGGAAATTGTTATGGGCGTCTCTGACTAAATTAATGGATGGAGTATCAAGAAAACATGGAAATAAATATCAAGAACATAAATTCCTTTTGACATTAAATGTATGACTTTGCAAGTCATTTTGTAACAGGGAGAGTGGAGGTTCCAGGTTTTCTGCTGAGGATGGAGCTGAGCAGAGAGAAGAAGCTGGAGAAAACAGGAAGAAGGAAGGAGAGAGGATCAAAAGGACCTGGAGGAGGTACATGGAGCAGAGAGACATGTGAGGAGGCTGCACTTGTTTCTTGGTCTTGGACTTGTACCAGGAACTTGGGGGATCTGGAAGGAGATACTTGAAGCAGACAGCAGTATGGGCGAGAGCCTCATAGGGAGGCTGACAATGGCAGACTATCTTGATTTGGATTTTGCTCTTTCTTTCTAGACTTGCCTGGCCCCATCTGCCCCTTCCCTAGGTCCCCACCAGGAGGTGCCTTAGATTGGGGCAGGCTTTGGGCCTCAGTGGTCCTGCTTTGGTCCTTTTGGTTGGGCATTTATCCATGAGGAATGGGTGCTTAACTTGAAAACTATTCTATAGTCTTTCTCTTCTTGCTAGTGCACTCTTTGTATTAAAGTTCCTTTCCATTGAATATCTTATGCACTAGAGTATTTTTTGTTTTATTAAGATGGCAGAAACTATTTAGAATAGGCAGGCTTGGGGGTTCTGGGGTGCCCCTCATCCTGCCAGTAACAATTTGATCCCACTCACTACTTACCTGTGAAGCTACAGGGGCTGGTAACATCCCTTCTGACTATAGCATTCTAACACTTCCTCACCTTTCATGATTTTCAAATTGGTTTAGAGAACTGAAGTTACATTCTCACAGGCCTCTCGTGTCCCCCCAGATCTACGCTTCCTGGTATGATGACAGAAAATATTTTCATGTCCACATATTTTCTGTGTAGATAACATGTTGGTATAAGAGTTTAACACTTCAGTAACAAAAAATGGTTATAGTTGCTGAATGCAGGTCTGGTCAAGATCTCTAAAAGACTACTCCCCAAGATGTGACAATTGAACCTTTATATTATTTTCAGCTGAGATTACTTGAGGTCCTGAAGAAACTTTTACTACTCCTTAACTACTTAGAAGGATGAAAATTAGGGCTATTACCTTGAATCAGGTTTTTAGTAGGAATAACATTTGTATTGAGAAACCTGTTTCAATGGCAGAACAAACATCGAATTTCAGGACATTCAGTTTTTAATTATATGCGCTTCCATCATCCCATCATCTGAATCCCCCTCTTTTCTCCTTGAAGCCCCAGGTCCTTTTCCCTTTCTCAGCTCAGGCTAAATACCCTCATTTTGTCCAACTGACTTTAGGATCTACATCTGTGAAGATTTTCTAGGCCTGTGTCATTAAATTTGTTCTTTTCGCCTATGGGCAGTCTGATATTAATTTGACTGCCCAGCCAACCTGAAAAGAAGACCCTACCTGGGTGGGAGGAAACTTTCTCTCCTCCCAAAAATGTGGAACAGGATATTGAAGAATAGTACTTTGGATAACAAACGCAGGTACCATATTCACTGAGAGGAGAGCTTCTTCCCTTCTGAATCTATCTTTGAATATCAAAGAACACATCAAAGGTTGTCCTGCTCCTCTATGGATTGCCCTTAGTTATTAAGATTTCCTGGAAGCACTTTGAATGTTCAGGGGATGCATTCTAGGGAGAACCCTTGACACTTAGACTCTTTGTTGTTTTGTTAAACTAATCTTTACCAATGTGGGCTGTGTCCTTGTGTCTTTGATCAGATGAGAAACTTTTTTCCCTGCTGTTCAAAAGGAAATAGGATTTTTGAATTTTTCGTCTAAAAACTTTGAATTCTTTGTTGTCAGTAGATGTCTTTTTGCTGCTGCTTTTTGCCCCAAAGAACAAAGAAAGGTTTTATTCATATAATTAATGTTTTAAATGAATTTTTATGTAAAGCTCGTGCAAGTTGTGAGTACAATGTGAAATCATAACAAGTTCTTACCATGAGGTATTGCCCACTTGAATCAGCACTGAGGCAAAGATTATCAAGCTTTTATATATACTGTAAGGTCCTTGGGGTTCTAATAAAATATTTTCACTTTAAAAACCAGAAACTATCATGGAAACAGTAGTTTCCAAGCAGCTGGCCTCCTCCATCTTGTTGATTCCCACACCTTAAGCTTCTGGCTCTTCACCTTGGTTTCCACCAATTGACAAGAAAAGTAAGCAGAAGAGCAAGAGTGAGAAAGGGAGAGAGCAGTCCTGGGACAGGGGAGTTCAAATCAAAGCAGCAATAGGATTGTGTTAGTTCTTTCAGATTGGTAATTATTTACTGTACTGATCATCTTGTATGTAAAGTACATAGCAGTCACTTGGTGGTACAAGTGAATAAGAAATGACCTTTGTCACCCATGGGTTCACAGGCTCGTGGGAGTGACAGGGAAGAGCGCTGCAGCCACGCGGGGCTGGTTCTGGATCAGCTGTGAGTGGTAGAGTCCACAGACTCCCAGGAACCTGCCCAAGCTGCGCCTCCACTGTTTCCTCATCCATAAATGAGGTGCTAACGCCTGCCTCTGTGAGCATTATGCACAGAGAAAACGACATAATTATATGCTTAGGGGTCATTAATGATATGCATAGAAAAGTATGTAATTGTGTGCTCAGAGGGCTATACAATGATCTGCATAGAGGGAAATTTCATTTGTGCACTGAAGAGTGTTAATCATGTGCAGAGAGTCGTGTGATGTGCACAGAGGACT
This sequence comes from Condylura cristata, assembly GCF_000260355.1. Lineage (NCBI taxonomy): Eukaryota > Metazoa > Chordata > Mammalia > Eulipotyphla > Talpidae > Condylura > Condylura cristata. Next base: position 36,807,402 of record NW_004567105.1, read on the forward strand.
GGGTTGGTAGCTACACGTGTTGTCATGACAGCAGCCGTGGAAGAGCTCACACAGCAGTAACCCTGTGGTACACAACCCAGGGAAGGGAGACTCAGTCTGACTGGGGGTTGTGGACACCCTCTTGTAGAAGTTGAGATTTTTTTGGAACTTAAAAGAACATACAGAGGCTCCTTGAGGGAAAGAGAGGCAATGGTCAGATTTTGGAAGCTTCAAATGCCAGTCAGAAATTTGGACTTTGACTTTAGTAGGAACTACATGTTTGAAATGCATTTCATAGTTTCCAAAGAACCTTCTTGCCCATTACAGAAAAGCTTTATCAGCTATGAGGTTGTGTTGGTAGGCAGATTCAGGGGCTCCCCTGGGCCCCAAATCTTGCACACCAAGGGATTCTGCCATCTGTTGCATAAAGACAGAGCATATTCTTAGTGTGTAAGCTCTTTAATCGAATTAGTGTGCACACAGAGAGAAGAAAGAATGATTGTTTCCAAAGAGGCACCCAAAGTCACCCAACTCCTTGTGGGTAAATGACCAGCCAAATAGGCTTGGCCTAAAGCTGGGCCACTGAGACCCAAAAGCCTGTTTAAGGCACCTTCTGATGGGGACCCATAGGAAAGGGGCAGAAGGGATCAGGCGAGTTTGGGATGAAAGAAGCAAAATCAAAGTAATGTCTGCTGCTGTGAATCCCCGCATGGTCTCCTGCAAGGCCCCAAGTCCTGGTGCAAGTCTGAAGCCAAGAAGCAAGTGCGCCCTTGTTCTTCACATTTCTGTCTTTAACTGCCTCCCTATCTGTGTCTCTTCTCTGCCCTAGGCTTCTGCTAGCTGCCCCTCAGTGGTGGGTCAGGGAACATGGATCCTCCGATTTTTAGGAAGATGCCTCTGTTACGGTTGGGGGAAAGGCCAGATCACTTAGTTACCTCGCAGGGTGAGGGGCAGTGCAGAGTCCCCAAACCTGCCCTTTGTAAATAGGATCTGCTTTTTGCTGCATCAAGACAAAACATACTTTACTGCCTAAAACCTTCAATGGAAAGGAACATTCATACAAATAGTTTGCAAGAAAAAGAAGAGAAAGGAAAGAATACATCACATATGTCCTAAATCAGACACTCAAAGCCATCCATCCCCTCGTGGGTAAATGCTCAACCCAAACAGGGTTGGCCCAAAGTGGGGCCATTGAAGCCCAAAAGCTTGTGGCAAGTCTAAGGTACTTTCTGGGGGTGAACCATAGGAAAGGGCCAAAAGGGCCAGGCCAGTTTGGAAAGCAAAGAACAAAGCCAAAATCCAGATGAAGGCTGCCACTGTTAGCCTCCCCACGGGTCTCTCACCCATGTCTCTGTCTCTTTCAAGTGTCTTTCCATGTCCCCACGTCACTGGTACAAGTCTAAGGTTGAGAAGCAAGCTCACTTTCTTCCTATGTCTCTGCTCCATGTGCCCCCACCATGTCTCCGTCTGGCTCCCCATCTTCTGTCCTTCCTCCCCCAATCTCCTCTCCAGCTTCTCCTCCTCAGTGCTCAGTTCCACCCTCCCTTGGGTGGGGCAGGGAATCTGGAACCTCTCCTTTCCCTGGGGCCCACCCTGTTACAATTTTTGTTTTGTTTTCTATTGTTTTATGGGTTGTCAAAAAACCTTGACATAAAGATCATTTCTTCAGCCATTGATCATTCTAGTCCTTCATTGCTACGGGAAATTTAATTTGGTCTCTTTGGGTTGGTGAGGAAGTAGAATTGTTCATGGAGGGAAAGTTGACAAATGAGGGAGGGCCCACACATCAACTCCTTGAAATAACTATCCCAGAAAGCTTTCGGGGAACCAGAACATGAGAAATTTGCCTTTTAAAGGCAGTCTCCAAACATGAAGCGTGGTTTCAAGAAAGGGACCCACTTCTAATTTCATCTGTTCTGTTACAATAAATAGACCAAGGAAGGTGGAGCAAATGGTTCTTCAGGGGCACTTTTCTACCTCCCATAACCCACTTTCTGTCTCACACTGTCAGACTCTTCCATTCCGCCACTGTGGGCTTTAATCCTTTGAAGGAACTGTGGGAGTGTCTCTAGTGTGGCCTCTGTGGCATTGAACTGCATGCAATCTCCAGACAGGGATCAGGGCCGAGAGAGAGGTGCTGACCAAGGTCTCAGCAATCCAAGACCCCAGATCTTGTTGAGACTGTAAGCCAGAGGCAGCTTGACATGGATGCAAGTATGTGCAGAATATCACTTGTCATTCCCAGAGTCTGTCCTGAGACAGGGGATCTTTCTGTTTTGGGGAGCTGACAGTGTCCCTGGTGTCCTCCTCACCACACTCATGGCTTGGAACTAGCATAGAGAGGCAGAGATATGGATCCCTCCAGGGCTGCCTGTAGGAACCAGCTGAGTGCTGCCCATGATGTTTTGCACTCTGCTGCTAGGCTGCCCACTTTCTAGGTGTTCACCATCCTGCCAATGTCCTTGGATGGTCACAGGCAAGGAAGGGAAGAAAAGGGGAGGAGGACACGGGACTGCTGAGTTATTATTGTAACAAGGTGGCCCCCAGGAAAATGGGAGATTCCAGGCTCCCTATTCTACCCTAGGGAGGGTGGAGCTGAGTGGGGGGAGAAGCTGGAGAGGAGAGTGGAAGGAAGCAGTATGGGGAGCCAGAAGGAGACCTGGAGGAGGGATATGAAGCAGAGACAGGTGAAGAAGCTGCACTGGCTTCTTGGTCCTGGATTGGTTGAAACAGACATGGTGAGAGGCCCAGGGGGAGGTTAACAGGGGCTGCTTTGATCTTGAGTCTGTTCTTCTGACCCAGACATGCTGGGCCCCTTTTGCCCGTTTCCTATGGACCCCCTCTCAGACTGTGACAGGCTTGCAGGACTCAGTAGCCCTACTCTAGATCAACCCTCTTTGGCTGAACATTTTACCCATGAGGAGATGGGTACTTGGGTGCTTGATTTGAAAACAATTTTATCTATTTTTTTTTCCTTTTTCACCTCTTTGTTCTCATTAAATGGCTTATGCACTAGAGTATGTTTTGTCTTGATGCAGTGGATGGTAAAACCTATTTAGGTTTGGGGATTCTGTGGTGCCCCTCTTTCTGCCCTGTAGCAGGTAGTCTCCTCTTTGTTGCCAGTTGAGCTGCTAGAAAATCCACAAAACCACCTGCATTTTCTAAGTGTTACAAAAGAAGTTTATTTTGGAGTTATTTATTTTGGTAGTCAGGTCTTAAAGTTTTTCCCAGGAAGGTCTCATTGAAGAGCAAAATATAGAGGGAGTTAGGAGAAATCATCTGAGGAAAAACTGGATATAATAAAGAAAAACAGAGCAGGGAAAAGGTACAGATGTAAGGACACTTAGGGAGAAGGGTGTGGTTGCTGTATGTTATGGTTAGACTCAACCCTGCTGTCTCCTCTCTGTCCTTTATTTGCATACAATTTGCATACAGTAATTATCTCTGGATATAACCAAAGAATTTATGCAAAATTTGACTTTGCCTAGAAAGTAAACAGTTACATAATCTAAAAGCTCATGGCCTCCTGCCTCTCCTCTCCCTTTCTTGACACTACTCAGCCTGCAGTCCATGTGCTGAGCTGTGCCAAGCATCCCTTCATGACCAGGCAGGCTGTACAGACTCAGCCCATTTCTGCAGGCTACTCCCCCCACTATGACTATTACCATGTCATAGTCATTACCTCTGGTAAAAGAGCCAACGAATTGACGCAAAATTTGATGTTGAGAAGAAAGTACTTTTAAAAGTACCATATACTTTTAAATTGTGATTGCAAAATCTTAGAGAAGAGGCCCCAGGGTGTAAAGCAGGTGGCCTTCCCGGCGTACAATGTTGTGACTTTGGGGACCTTACCTAACCTCACCAACCAGGCATCCCCTCTTTTTCTTAGTGTAAGAAAAGTGTCTTGTTTGGAAGACATATCAAAAAACTGTACAACCCATTTGTTCTTCTGAATGGACCGATGAATTAGAGGCCATTATTGTCCCCACTGTGTAATAGAACAATGCACAAGGTAGAGAGAGGTGGGGACCTGTGGGGAGGGGGGTCGGGGGAAGATGAGGAGGAAAGCCTGCATGTTTCTTTTGAAGACTTATTTATGTATACAGGAACTGGGGTGTAGGCTAGAGATGTGGGGGGTGAGAGGATTCCCCAGAGACAGAGTGGGGAGCAGAACAGGCAGATCTACTGAAATCCACGGCTGAGGGGAGCAGCAGGCAAAACAGGAGAGGTCTGCTGGGCCATATGTGGGTCAGTTCCCTGGCCTGATCAAATTCCGGCTGCAGTAGCAATAGTATGACAGTGCTGAGACTTAACCACTGCACCACCAGGGAGACCCCAGGTAGGTTTCTTCCTTTCAAAAGAAGGATATTCTATGTAAGGTAGCTGCTTAGTTTTGAATTTTCCTTCCAGTTTTAGAAATATGACCCAAAGTAAAAACAGACACTTCTGCTTCCATGAGACCATTTTTAAAAATTTATTTTTATTAATTTATATATATATATATTAAAGATTTATTTATTTATGCATACAGAACTGGGGTACAGGCATGGTGAGAGGATTCACCAGAGACAGAGCGGGGAGCAGAACAGGCAGATTGATGAAGTACACTGCTGAGGGGAGCAGCGGGTGAGTCAGGAGAGGTCTGCTGTGCCATGTGGTCACCTCCCAGGCGGAGATTGAACTCATGCTGAAGTGGCTTTAGCTTCTTAGTGCTGTGCTTTAACCTGCTGGGCCACCAGGGAGGGCCCTATATATCTATTTACATAATTGTTCATTTTAAAACAATATTTACTTCCCCCTCCCCCACTTTGCCCACGTGTCATCACCACAGTGCCCAGATTGCTCCGTGCCTCCTTCTGATCCCACTCTGTCTCCCTCCCCTGTAGTATATCTCTGGTGTAGTGAACTGTGAGGAGCTGGATGACTGTGCTGAGGAATAGTTTTTCTTTCACTTGGCTCAGAGACGCGGCCCGGGGTGCTGAATAGACTCTGCATGGAGCTAGAACATCATGGCCAATAACTTGACATTTGCTCCACCACTACAAGTTGTTGCACCTCTATAAGTGCCCCCCACAGCCTGGTCGTTCCCCTCGTTGGGTTTCCTAATTGGCTTTTTTATGAGGCCTCGTTTGATGTTGCCCTTTCTCATAAATTTCTCATAGAAAGTTACACATAAAATCTTCCTGCTAATTTCTAATGTCAGCCACTAGCATAATATGATTATTACCCAACATTAAAACATATTTGTGAGAGGAAGACTGTGAGGATCAGTTTCTTAACTATACATGAAAGGGGGGAGGTTCTATACTTCCAAAATATATTCCGACAATAATGTAAACCAACCTTTCTTCAATAAACAAAACAAAACAAACAAGTCAAGGCTAGATTTTTTTTTTATTGACTTCTTAAAAAAAAAGATTTATTTATTTATGCATACAAAAACTGGGCTATAGGGCCCTCCCTGGTGGCGCAGCGGGTTAAAGCACAGCACTAAGAAGCTAAAGCCACTGCAGCATGAGCTCGATCCCGGCCTGCCCCAGAGGTAACCCACATGGTGTGGCAGACCCCTCCTTATCCGCCCGCTGTTCTCCTCAGCAGTGTACTTCGTCGATATGCAAGGCTAGATTTTTAAAAGTGAATGTCATGAGCCCAAATCCAGCAATTAGGTTAAACATACGAGACCAATCCAGCCAGAGTACCTCAGCAGTGTAGAGTGGATGTGCAATAATTTAAGTAATTTTAAGGTGACCAGATCCCAGCTGTTGGTGGCTAGAAAGAAAGCCAGCCTTTCCTCAGGTGTCTGAGGGAGTAAACCACTGCTCGTGTTTGATCTCGGGACTTTGAAGAGCTGGGATGGTTCCAACTGTTTTCATGCAAGAAACAACAATATTATGAATCACATTAAAATAACTTTCCGGGGCTGTGTAAGCAGATTAGTTAAAACTTCAAGCTTTGCATTTCAAGCCTGATTTTTGAAATTTACTAGCACTGTGACCCTCAGCAGTTTAAGTTGGCCAAGTCTCCACCTGCTTGTAAAGTGGGTGTGTGAATAGTGTTGTGGGAGGGACTTGGAGTGTGACTGTCTGCTCCCTAGACTTCTTATAGGAGGAAAGCAAGTGTGAAGGGCTTCACACCAAGGCAGGGGGCCATGGGGCCTCCTGTGTAGCTTTTGCTGTGTCCCCTGCCACACTTACTCTTTACCCAGCGCTTCCACACTTCTGGCTTCTTCACCAGGTACCTTGTGATGTTGTTGGGAAAGTCACAGCCCTCTACTCTGTGGTCACTTACCAGCGATGGTTCTGGCATGATTGTGCTCATGACACCCAGGTGAGACCTGCCATAGGAAACCTACCTGAAGGCACTTGGTGAGGGTGCAGGGGATAGTGCTGACCACTCTTTTGAGGGCAAGCGAATCTGGGTTCATTTTTGTATTATATTTGTAAGCTCCAGAGAAGTAACATTTTTAAAATTCCATCTAGGTTGGGTAGTTTCTAATTTTATATTTTTGTTTGTAGTTTGAGGAAAGGACAGTCACACCCTATTCAAGGTGTGGAGAGGTGAGATGAATAGCTTTCTTTTTTTAAACTTTTTAAAATCTTTGTGTAGAAGAACTGTGTAGAGGTGCGGAGTGGGGTGAGTGGGTGAGAGACAGAGTGGGGAGCAGAACAGGTGGATCTACTGAAATCCACCACTGAGGGGAGCAGTGGACAAGATAAGGGGAGGTCTACTGCACCCTGTGTGGGTCAACTCTCTGGCCAGGGAGTGAGCTCAGGTTCTAGTGGTGACAGCCTGAGACTAATTCCAAGACCATCAGAGAAGCCCCCAGGAATGACTTAATTTTTTGTAAAGCAATTATGTCATCATCATATGCCTGTAAGAGTTCCAAAACTGTTAGGACAGGGTGATGTTGGGGAGTCTGGCTCAGTAACACCTTCATAGAAAGAGGTTACTTAAACACATATTTCAACATTTCAGCACATTAAACATATGGTATGTACAACATATGGTATTTATATGGGAAGCTGTATAAATAATGCTCAATTCATTTATTTGGGGATTTTTGTTTCTTCAACTTCACTGTGAGGTCTACCTATTAAAAACAGGAGTTTCATTGGGGGAGATTTGAAGGGGCTACTGATGGTCACCATGATATCGATAACAGTTAACAATAGTCATGAAAATGTATTTAGAGGCCTTCAATCAACTCTTTCTTTTTTTGAGTTTTTTATTTATGCATACAGAACTGGGGTGCAGGCCAGAGGTGCAGGGGCGGTGAGAGGATTCACCAGAGACAGTTTGGGGAGCACAGAAGGCAGACTGACAAAGTACACTGCTGAGGGGAGCAGCAGCCAAGATAAGGAGAGGTCTGCCGTGCCATGTGGTCACCTCTGGGGATGGGATCGAACTGGTACTCAAGCAGTCACAGTCAGCTTTGCAGTGCTGTACTTTAACCTGTTGTGCCATCAGGGATGGTCTCGCTCAACTCCTTTATGTTACTTCAAGACCTCTAAAATCAATCCTGAATAACATATGGCCAGCCAGAGGCAGTTTACTGAAGTGAGACCAAAACAGAGTTGGATTTCATTTGAGAAAGTGAAATACTAAAAAATATCAACATCATCTTAATCTCGATACCTTTGAAACTGTTTGCAAATATGTGGTGTCTAATATAAACAACATGTTGTTCTATTTAATGGGATGTTCACACCTCACATTCTTCCCCTTTTATGTTAAAACCATCCTGTAGTTTTCCTTTTATGTTTCTTTTGCTTGCTTTAGAATGATTTCAGTGGTCAGATTTTTGCTTTGGCATCAGAATTATTTACAAATGAGACCTTTACCAAACCCCCCTGCATGTCATGCCTACCATGTTCATTGGCTCTGTGTGATCAGACAGTTTCTATCATGTGCAACTTGGTGGGGGCTGACTGTGGAAATCAGTCTGGCCAAACAAGAGCTAAGGGCTAGTGAGTGAAACAGGAAAGGCTGAGCCTTGTACCTGGTTTCTGGTTAGTGTTCCATTGATTCTTGTGCATTTTGATTATTATTATACTTACAGTACTTTTTTTTTTTTTGTCTCCAGAGCCTCTGTAAATCTTCTGTGAAGCATACACATAATCACAGCAAAGAAATTGTCCCTCTGTGCATCTCATGTTCACAAATTATATTCCTTGTAATTTGTGATAAACTCAAGCAGCTCTATAGAAAAGATAAAATGTGCATATTAAATTCTATTTACATCTCCTTAACATTTACTGTCCTATAATTGTAGGATACTCTATGTTAATAGATACCCAGTAGTATATTTCTTATTCTGTATACAAATTTTATGTATACACATATATAATCTCCTTTAATAAGTTATTGTAATGTGGATTTAATCCATGACATAGTGAAGTATTTTAAAATATTCACATAGGTGAGTTGTTTTAGGATCTGCCTTTGTAAAATAGATAGTATATAGACCTTTATCTGTGTTTTCCTTACACAATTTTTAAAAAGATTTGTTTATTTATGCATACAGAACTGCGGTACAGGCCAGAGGTACAGGGCAATAAGAAGATTCAGGGAGCCTAACAGGCAGATTAACGAAGTACTCTGCTGAGGGGAGCAGTGGGTGAGACAGGAGAGGTCTGCCGCGCCATGTGGGTCACCTCTGGGCCTGAGGATTGAACCTGAACTGAAGCAGCTGCAGTTCATTTGCAGTGCTGCACTTTAACCCGTTGTGCCACTAGGAAGGGCCCTATTTAAACAATTCTTTAAAATAATCTATATGATTAAAAAAATGGTTCTGTCTTGTTAAATTTTAAGACCAAAATTTTTGGTCTTACAGATTTAAAAAAATATATATTTAGTTTTGCATAGAAGAACTGTGGTACAGACCAGAGGTGTGGAAGGTGAGAACATTCACCAGAGACAGAGTGGGGAGCAGAACAGGCAGGTCCACTGAAATCTACCGCTAAGGGGAGCAGCAGTGAACTGGGAGAGGTCTGCTGCACCCTATATGGGTCAGCTTCCTGGCTGGGGTTCTAACTCATATTGCAGTGGCTGACAAAAGCTTGACAGTGCTGAGACTTTAACCACTGCATCACCAGGGAGGCCCTACTATAGTTTTTTTAAAAAATTATTTGATACAGCTTAAATTTTTTAATCTTTACTCATAATTTTGTATCTACTAAGTGTGATGGTGCTATAAACTGTTGAGGCTTTCATAGTTCCCATCTTTAACCCATTTTTCTTCAAAGTGCAATGTTGCCTTGTTGCCTGGAACACACACATGCAGTATTGTTAGACTTTCTCGTTTAAAATGGTTTTAAATGGAAATTTATTGGCTTAATATATTAGTAACCTTTTTACACTGTCCTAATTTTTTCATAGTTTTCTTCTTTTCTTACTTGCATAGACATGACAGACTTAAAAATTCCCCTCAGCAGCTGTCCTACTTACATTTTAATTTTGTGTGTTTTTTAGGCATCAGACTGTTGTGTTTTTGTTTTATATGCCAGTGAGTGGCCTATGCCCTAAATGGGAGTTTAATTCACTTCCTTACGCATTTTAACTGATAATTTTCTCCTTTTTCCTTTAACCTGTACGTTTTGCTACAATCACGGCCATCTTTTATTCTGCTATATCACAACAGTTTTACTCATGGGAACATATTCAGCTGTGAAACATCACCAGCCTTTTATTTCAGGTTTTCTGAATCACTTCCAAAAGCTACCTCTTGTTTTCAAAGATAGATTCTGTTGCTTTTGTCAAGCCCCCTTTTTGCTTAGCTTTCGGTTGGTTTCCCTTGGTCCTGCCTTGGGCTTGAAGTGAGCATCCAGGCACTATAGTGCATTTATGTACAAGGGTGACTTTCCTTGGAACCCTAGGAACAACCCCCATTATGTGTCCTGTCTCCAGCAATGAGGCACCTGCCCTGGGCACCTTTGCTGTCCTGCTTAACTTGCTCCAGGCCCAGCCATCTACTGGCTGCCACAGAGTTGATCATAGCTTCTTCCTGTCTTGTGCACCAAAGAAATTACCCTTCCCTATTTTGGTGGATTTCAGGCCAAATTTGTTGCCACAGGACCTTTGTTTCCCCTTTGTGGTGGTATCGCAATTAGGGACACAGTAGTTGTGGAGCAGGTTTGCAAGACAAGACTCTGCTGCTTGAGTAGAAGTTCTTGTGCCATCTGTTGAAAGCACACAGGCTGGTGAAAACTGATCACAGGATAGTGGTATAAGTGGAGAGGCATAGGGGACAAAGATTTATGAGGACCAGAGAAGGGGACATTGTGACCATATGTCAAGAGACGTTTGTGTCAGCAAAGTATAAGTGCTGATGTTATCACAGGCAGAGTTATCCTGAGTTCGTCACATAATCAGACTGGCGGTGGCTTAGGCTCCCTGGGCTGGCCACCGGACTTGGTCAGGGAGTACTCTGCTGGCGTTTGCATATAACAAAAAGGTCATAGATGCCCATGAGTACTTAGCTCATAGGAGCACACACAAATCAATACCTCATTTATAGGCCTTTATTTCAATTTCCCAGACTCCCAGCACACACACAAAGTATTATAATAACATTCCTCAGCAGAGGGGTTCCAGTGGTAAGCCATCCACCTGTTCTCTCTGTGAGTGAGAACACATGACTCTATGAAGAATCTGTCCTCAGATTGTATACTCTGTTTTCTGTGATTCAAAGCACCCCACGATCACCTCTCCATCTCCTCCCATCCTTTCTTATCTAGGCCTTGTATCATTGTGTTCATGAGTTTCAAACATTTAAGATTTATATTAAGATTTATAAGGGCCCCCTAATATTTCAGGGGGCCCTTGACAACTGGAACTCACGTGCCTTCAAGACACCTTTTGTTATCTAGCATATGATGTCTTAGTAGCCCCTCGTAATTACTCTGGTTATTCTCACCTTGGGTAGCCTTGGCTTATCTCTGGGCTCTGTAGGTCTCTCTCTATCATTACCTGTAGCTTAGCTGTGCTTTCACCGATCCAGTTAGTCTGTATTCAGTGTCACAGCTTCTTTGTTCTGAATGCTCATTCTGTTCTAATGGTACCGTCTGATGCATGCCCTCTTTTGCAAGATTTATAAATCTTATGCAAATCTTAGTGGTACCTTTGTACCTTGGTGATCATCTATTCTTTTCCAGAATGAGAGTGAATTCTTTTATAATTACATCACACAGTTTTCAAGTGAGGGATCCTTTTCCTATTTCCCTGTCCCTTTAAAGTAGTTGCCATATTATTGAAACCTGGTTTTCTAGAATCTTATTTATATTCTCAAAGTTCCTTATTGATGTTTGCTTTTGCAAGGGATCTTGTGTATTTCAGATACTGTGTCCTTGTTTCTCTCAAAGTTAACTTCTCTTTTTGTTTGTCTCTTTTTCTGGTTTAGGTGGGATGAAGTGCCTGGTCATTTCTTTGCTAATTTTCCCAGAAGTATTTTCTTTTGCTTTAACTAAGTCGAAGGAAAAAACATATTGTGGTTTGCTTAGGTGAGAGGTAATAGTTTGCTTAGGTGATGTCTCCCCCATCCACACACACTGATCTTGCCTTCATTTTATCTCCCACGCCTTTATAGAGCAATCAAAAAGCATGCACTTACGAGTACTTTCCCAATCATTCAATCTTTCATGAATTCACAAAGTCCTTGTATGGTACATAAGACCAGCAAGTAGATTCTGTATTTGTAGGCGAGTGACCCTTGTCTCAGGGGGGTCTGGGATGTGTTATCTGGGTCCCAGTCTGTGGACTTACCTGTGCTGCTTAGAGCTTAAAATCTTTCTATATAAAATCCCATATTTCTAAGTTAATGCTGGAACTTCCAGCTAAGCAGAAAATAGTCCTTCTTAGTCCAATATAAGATGTTATTCCAGCAGGTTTTTCTTTTTCTTTGTTTTGGCATAGAAGAAGTGGGGTGCAGGACAGAAATGCACAGGGTGAGAGGACTCAGCAGAGACAGAGTGGGGAGCGGAACAGGCAAACTGACTGAAACGCACTGCTGAGGGGAGCAGCAGGCGAGATAGGAGAGGTCTGCTACATCATGTGGGTCAGCTCCCTGGCCAGGGGTAAGATTCAGGTCTTGGTGGTGACAACACTGAGGCTTAACCCCTAGGACACCAGGGAGGCCCCTTGGTAGGTTTTTCTGACCTGCCCCCGCCCCCGCCCCCCAATCCCACCCAGATCATGCTGTATGGGCAGCTCGTCACACGGTTTTTGAGATTGCCCAAGATGAGTAGCATAAACTCAACCTAAAAAGACAATGACTGAGAAATGTTCCCACAAGATCCCTTTTGGAACTTGGCTTCTTCAATTTGAGTGGTTGACCTGCCAAACCCCACAGGGGTTACTAATCAGGGATCATCATTCAAAATCTGCTTGTGACCAGAGCTCTTTAATCTTCCTCATTTCTACTTTATCTCAAGTGGTCGCTTGCAGGCTGTCAGCTAGCCTGCGTGCTTGATCAATAACATTTCCAGCCGCAGTGAAGCAAGTGCACTGATCAATCGAATGCCCTGACATTAGCAGTCAGTGCATCTACTTTCACATTGCATAGAGAACAGTAATTAAAAACTAGAGGATAAAGGGGGCTTTGTGTTTGGAAGAAGGAAGGTTTCCCTGTCAGCAGTGAGTGCTGCCCCTCAGCACCTTCCTCCTGCCCTGGAAGTTTCCAGGGCTCAGCATCTTCCTGGACGTCCAGGTCCAAATTCCCAGAAACCACCAGACCCCCACCTCTCCTCCACCCATCATGCCAGGCAGACACAGGGCCTGGAGTGGCATTTCTTTCATTTCTCTAGGCTTGACCACGTATCTCCATCCCAATGGCCCCTGGGTGGAGGCCTGCCTTACACTCACCTGGGCTGTTGTGAATACCTGCTCCTGACCTCCCCACCCCGGTCTGGCAGGTCTTTACAGGGCCTTGAAATGATGATCTGAAAGTACCAGTACTTTCAGGCTGGTGGTGAATAGTTGTGATGCGATTTTTGTCCTCCTCTATGTCCTTCCTAGCCTTTTCCTTCATGTTGGCCACTGCCCATCCGAAACCGCTCTCCATCTCTAGGCAGACCAAGTTGGCTTAAAGGTTTCCTGTGAGCTGCTTTTCTTGGAAAATCCTTTCTGTATGCTCACCTGCTGCTTCCTCAACACTTCCAGGCCATCTTATCTGTACTTTGTCACCTCCAGGACTTCTGTGTCTGCTACCTCAATGCTCAGTATACTGAAGTCCTCCTGTCTGTGTAGAACATCGTAATGTTATGTCTTTGATATTTTACACTAGATATTGATGGTGGATACTTGCTAGTCGCTCTTGGACACTTGACTGTGAGTTCCTGAGGTCTGGCATATCCCTCTCTCTGGAGCGCCAGTCCAGGATAGACCAAGAGTAATTTTTTTATTGCAAAATGAGTAGATGCTTTTGTTCTTGTAAATCCAGTGTCTCATTTTCCTCTCAGCGTCAATGTCATGCCTTTCACCTCTGTATCTCATGTCACCCCTGTATCCAGCTCGTTTGGCATTTTCTCTTTAGCTCATTTCCTGTCGATTTGCCCTGCCCAGACTAATGTAGACAAAGTAGAATTTCTCATTTTCTTACCGTAACTGAATCAAGCTCCCCCGTGCACCCTGTGCCCACCCAGCATGTTGTAGGACCGGCACGAGTGTACACCGTGGCTGACTCCAGCCAGCAGCCTGGGTCTCTTGGAGCTTTGAAACTAGAATTAAATTGGTTCATTTCCTCACCCCTGTATGTTGTGGGATGTTCATTGCTTGGCTCCCTTCAGACACAGCATTCCTATGCATCTTCTTTCCAGTACAAGTCTTGTCCAAGGCTCTTCTCATTGTCCTGATGGAACAAAACAGAGTACAAGCCATTTGACTTGATTTCCCTAAAATGCTCCCTTAGGCCCTCACAGAGGAGCTCACCTCAGGCTTAGGCCACTCCTTGGGGTTGCACAACAGAGCAGCTAGAGTCATCTTTAAGGTGGACATCCACACATGGTTTCCAAAAGTTCTCTAGGGGCCCAGAGAAATCACCACAGATGATTTCTTGTCAATGATGTTTTTTTTTTTTTCATCTCTCACCTTTAGCATGTGGCTTGGCTTCCCTCTGGCCCTTCTCTCCCATCACTGTCCCTTCCTGAAGCCCGCCAAACTCTTTTTTTTTTAAATATCATTTACTTTGTACAAGAATTGCGGTGAAGGTCAGAGGTACAAGGTGTGAGAGGATTCACCAGAGATAGTATGGGGAGCAGAACAGGTGGATCTACTGAAAGCTTTGGCTGAAGGGAGCAGTGGGTGAGACAGGGGAGGACGGCTGTGCCTTATTGGGTCAGCTCCCTGGCTGGGGATCAAACTCAGGCCATAGAGGTGGTAGTGCTGAGACTTAATCCCTAAGCCACCAGGGAGTCAGCTTCTTATGCAGTCAGTCATCTTGCAGTTTATCTTTGTCCAGCTCCAAAACTTAGACTGTTTCAGACGATCTGTGGAAGTCATCTCCGCCACTGCCTTATTTTGGGTTAGACTAGCCTGAGATATCAAGCAACCCCCAAATCTCAGCAGCTTAACACACAGTTTCTCTGTTGTTCACAGGTTGGGCTTCTCTTTTCTAAGCAGTGACCTGGGATTCCAAGCCAAGGTGATGCTTCCCCATACCTCTGACTTCAGAGTAACTCTTGTTATAGGGAAAAACAAACAGGTCTCCACCCAGTCTCCCTTTTAAATCTTTCTTTTCTTTTTAAAATATTTATTTATTTGTGCATACAGAACTGGGGTATAGGCCAGAGGTGCAGGGGCGGTGAGAGGATTCACCAGAGACAGAATAGGGAGCAGAACAGGCAGATTGACGAAGTACACTGCTGAGGGGAGCAGTGAGCGGGTCAGAAGAGGTCTGCCGCTCCATGTGGGTCACCTCCAGGGCGGGGATCGAACTCGCACTGAAGCGGCTGCAGCTGGCTTGCAGTGCTGCGTCCTAACCCTTGGCACTACCAGGGAGGGCCTTTTTTTAAAGCTTTCTATAACAAAAAATTTCAGTTACATCCAATGTCAGGTCACAAAGGAAATCATCCATCCCCCTCTGGTTGTTCTAGGCTGGCAAATAATCAGAAGCATCAGATAAATTGATGAGAAAAGGTTAAAAAGGTTAAAAAGAAGGTTAATAATAGCATGTCTTTCCCGTGTCTTGCCCAGGTGGCTTCAGACACCACTGTAAACTACTTACTAAAATGAGGGACTTGGGAGGGAGAAAGGGAAGTTCAAAAAGAATGTTTCTAGGCCTCACATAAAAATATACTTATAAGTTCTGCTTCTCCTTGGAAAAAAGACAAGGAATTTAGTATTCCAGGAGAGCCCTGGCAGAGAGCTTACAGATAAATGTCAAAATCAGCCCCACCAGCCTTCAGAACCCCTCCTGTGAAATAGCCCCCTTGCCAAAGCTATTATTTGGGATGGCAGATTTTTGTTCCCTTGGAACAATAATCGATCAATTCTATGCCAATTATGTTTCACTTTTATAAAATCACCAGTTTTACAGCTCACCCTGCCTACTCTCACTGGTCTACTTTCCCTAATTTCTCCTGTAACTATTTGAGTCTGTATCTCTGCACAGTATGGATTCTTTCTAAAGCACCACCACAATCCCATGATCACACCTGAAAGATGGCCCAGTTTCCCAGTGTACCCAAATATTCAGTGAGCCCCTCCAGCTCCTACATGTTGTAGCCAGAAAGGGACATGGACTGTTTCTGTTCACATCTGTTTGCTACAGGAAGCCCCATGGCTCCAACCAAAGGCAAGGAGGCTGAAAAACAGTCTTCCTTGTCTGAGAGGCAATATGGAGTCTAGTTGAGGTCTTTGACTCTTTCAGAGAAAGGTTTTTTTTTTTTTAAGGATTTATTTATTTATGCATACAGAACTGGGGTACAAGCCAGAGGTGCAGAGGCAGTGAGAGGATTCACCAGAGACTGAGAGGGGAGCAGCACAGGCCGACTGACGAAGTACACTGCTGAGGGGAGCAGAGGGCGGGTCAGGAGAGGTCTGCCACGCCATGTGGGTCACCTCCGGGGTGGGGATCGAACTCATGCTGAAGTGGCTTTAGCTTCTTAGTGCTGTGCTTTAACCCGCGGCGTCACCAGGGAGGACCCAAGAGAAAGGTTTTTATGACATAAAATTGAGAATGAACTTTCACTGCCTAGTTGCTGGGAAGCTAGTTATTTGTGCCAGGTTGGGAATTACTGTGATCTTCCTAAAGCACAGCCATGATCTGTTCCTGGTTCATTTATTTTGGTGGGAGTCTCCCTGGAATGATTCTGGAGGCTCATTGCTGGTCAGGCTCATTCCAGGCCCAGCCTGGGGCAGTCTGTGGTTTGGAGTTGGACAGAGTGATAATATACAGGATAGTGGATGGCGTAAGAAACTAGCTGGGCTTTGGGATGGGAGGAAAGGGGAGGACGGGAGCCAAGCACATGGCAAAGGCGAGAGACTTGCAGAAAAGACAAGTTTTGTGCCACCTGTACTCATAAAGGAAAATAGAGCCCAGAAATCTGTGTTTCACCAAGTCTTCCAGATGATATTCACATACAGGGATATTTGAGGCCCCATGACTTTAGAGAGTCATTAGATTTCAAAAGAACATACACTAATAAAGCCCCTGGGTTAGCGGCTGCAGGGCAAAGTTGCTCACTTGCAGTGTTATTTTAGGATGTGGGTTCATGAGAAACCTTTAAGTCTCCTTAAAGGTTTCATGAGAAACCTTTAAGTCTCCTTAAAGGTTTCATGAGAAACCTTTAAGTAACCATACTCCAGTGTGCTTGAAGATTTAATTGATAAGAAGGTCAAAGGACATGGAGAAAAGGAAGGATTCAAAAGTACAGACTCCCTGTCAAACTCCAGCATCACTCAGCATCTCGTGAACCCCAGATCAGCCAGACAAGCAGGGCCTCGTGCCAGAAGCTCTGCCCCCAAACCAAAGTTGTCAGGAGAATGACTCCAAGGCCTCTCTTAGCAGGAACCACAGGCATGGGGCTAGGCAGGTAGGCCCCAGAAAGCCAGAGGGGAGACTCAAGATGTGCCCCATATGCTGGATCCACCAAAGGGCCAGGATGGCAGCTGCCACAGCCTCTGAAGAGAGCCAAAGTCCTGAAGGTGCAAAGAGCAAAAGGCTGGGAGATGCATCTGCCTTGTGTCCCCAGGCTCCTCTCCCAGTGCTACAGCAGTAGCCCCCTCCATGGAGTCTAGTTCATAGCACTTCAGAGCTGTCGTCAGTTATCAGAGTGTGGACGAGGGGGCAGGGTCCAGCGTGTCCCACTGGGCCACCTGTCTGCTGTCCCAGCCATGCCAGCATGACTCTGACCGGGAGAGCAGGACCAGGCTGAGGGGGTGGCGGTGTCTGGGCAACCAGAAATCAACAGGGAGGCCAGCCCCCCAAAGACCCACCCAGGTAGGGTAGGGAGGGGCAATCAGTGTCAAGACTCTACGTTGCCCAGTTTTCTTAAATTCCTGTGAGTGGCAACAGTACTGGTGACACCAACATTTTTTTTTTTTTACTATACTTCTTGGCTTTGGCGGATTGAAATAATGTTGCTGCTTTGGCTCCTGCCACATCCTCTGAGCCCTGTGGAATGAGGGGTGCTCAGCACTCAGCAGGCCTGAGTTCTCCCAGGATATAGCACCCCCACAGTGCTCGCTGCTCGAGATGCTGTGATTTCAAAAAACACATCCTGTCCCTGTCCAGTTTTCTGCCATAGAAATAACTGCACAGATAGGTTTCCTTAGGAGTTTCTGAACTTACGAGTCTCAGGGGAATAGGACTTTGTAGTTTACTGAAGTGTCATTCCATTGAAAACATGATACAGACTCCCGAAGAGCCGGAGAATCCCTCCAGTCTGCCTCACCTCTGCCTCACTGCTGCCTCTGTCCGCCTGGTTTTCAGATCCTCATCAGCTGTGTCCTGTGTGGCTCTTCCACCTTGAAGGTCCTTGAATGGCTGTAGCTACTGCCACGTAATGGTGAATTTCTTTTCTTCTCCATCCAGATCCAAGCCTGTACTTTTTCAGTAGTTAGCCGTTGTCATTCTAGCCCCCCCCCCCAGTTAAGAACAGTGACTTCTCAAGTGTCCGAAGGCCTGTACCCCTCCTACTCCATCAGGAGTTTCTGTAGGCACAGGGGTGCAGCAGAAGTTTCCACCAGAAACAAGGCGGTGGCGGCAAAGTCAGTTTGTCAGACACTGCCAGCTTCTCATTGCCTTGACTCCCACGTGTGCAAGGAGGTCCAGGCCAGCTATGAGGGTGCACGGAATGCCAAGCTACAAAGCTGAGTACAGGCAGGCATGGAGGGTGAGCCAGAGGCTGGGGTACTGGCCAGGACAAGCCCTGGGTTCTGGGTTCGACCTTTGGGGGTCACAGGGCACATACTTCTCTGTATCCCTCTTTGCTTGTTCCCCTATCTGCCAACTGCTGTTTGCTCAGCTCTTGCCGAGTGGTGGGAGGCTTGGGGTGCATTTCTGTCTTGTGATGAACAACAGGACACTTGAGTTCCACTGAAAATGTTTCTTCCATGACCCAGTGCTGTGGCACTTCTTGAGGCTGCCAGGCCACTGGAGGAATCCAAACTGGCTCATCCTCTGTGGTGTAGACAGTGGCTCCCCAACTGCGCTGGGCTTTAAGGACCCTGGGGGAACTTACCTTTGGCAGCCCTGGAGTGAGAGCCCAGAGATTCTGACTGAACACACTTAGTACCCTTGAACTTGGGGACTGGCAGTATTAGGACTCATTGCAGCCCAAACTTGTGCCAGTCTTACCTTCTAGCACTTAGAAAGACATGCAGCTTGTGGGTTCATGAACCAGATCCATTTCTGCATAAGTGGGTAAACTTGGAATCAGGGGTAAGCGCATAAGGACCCTGCCAGCAGCATCTTGTTTTCATGAGATGTGGAATGGATGAGGAGGCAAGAGAGATTTACTGAGGAGGACAGATCTGCTTTTCTCTGGAGAAATGTAAGAAAAGTCATGGCTACTTTGTAAGAAAACAGTAGGCTAGGAAATGACAGAAAATACTATTTATTTAAGACAATTCAACATCTTTCCAACAAAGCTCTTTCTCCTAATTTTTCAGTTTCTGTGATGACACAGCTGAGACTTGAGTCCTAGATTGTCACTGCTGTACTGGCTTAATTTATTTTTATTGAGGAACATTAGTTCCCAACACAGTAGGTTCCAGTATTCCATTGTCCCACCACCAACTGCCACCAAATGTCTGGTCACTGTCCACCAACAACTGGTCAGCTCCCTTCCCTCCCTCACCATACTCTACCCTTCCCCTCTCCTTCTCCTCTGGTAACCCCCATTCTATTCTCAGAGCCTAAAGATATGCTTTGGTTTGTGTTTTCTTTTTTATTTTCAGTGAAATCATGCAGTGTTTGTCTTTCTTCATCTGCCTTATTTAACTTTCTAGGTCCATCCATGTTGTCACAAATGGCATGGTATTACCTTTCTTTTTAATAGTTATTTTGTAGAAGAAAATATTGGGGTACAGCCCAAAGGTGTTGGGGGTGAGAGGATTCCCAGAGATAAAGTGGGGAGCAGAACAGGCAGACAGATGAAGTATACGGCTAGGGGAGCAGCGGGTAAGACAGGAGAGGTCTGCTGTGCCATGTGGGTCAGTTTCCTGGCCGGGGATAGAACTCAGGCCTCACCGGTCACAGTGCTGAGACTTAGCCCTGCACTACCAGGAAGGCCTGGTGTTACCTTTTTTTATATATATATAGCTGAATGGTATTCCACAGTGTATAGATCTTGTCTTCTTTATCCATTCCTGTGTCAGTGGCTCGTGGTTGTTTCCCTCTCTGGCTGTTGTGGGCTGTGCTCCCATGAGCACAGGATGCACGTGTCTTTTTGGGTTGGTATTTTCATATTCTTCGGGTAAATACCCAGGAGTGAGATCCCTGGATCATTTGGTAATTCTATTTTAAAATTTTCATGGAACATTTGTACTGTTTTCCACTAAGGTGAGGGTTCCTTTTTCTCAGTCTGGCATAACAGTAGAGTGAACACTTCTGCAGGACAAATCTGGACCCCCACTTGTTTGGGGGAGGCTTCCAAAATGGTTTTCTACATTTTTAAAATGGCTTGAAAAAAATCACTGAAGGTGAATATATTTTATAACCTGTGAAACACAGTTTTAATACCATAGTTTGTTGAAACCCAGCCAGTCTCATCCCTTGACACCATCTGCTTGAATGGGGCAGAACTCAGTAGTCATGTCTGAGACCCTGTCCCCACAAAGCCTGCGACACTCTCTAAGGCCCTTTACGCGAAGCCCCTCATCTCCAGGAGCCGGAGCTAACCTTGGTATTAGGAAGCTTCTGACACAGCGCTTGGCCCACAGGAAATTTCTCATGAAATCTTTAAGGAGACCCACATCCTAAAATAACACTGCAAGTGAGCAACTTTGCCCTGAAGCCGCTAACCCAGGGGCTTTATTAGTGTATGTTCTTTTGAAATCAAATGAATCTCTAAAGTCACGGGGCCTCAAATATCCCTGTATGTGAATATCATCTGGAAGACTTGGTGAAACACAGATTTCTGGGCTCTACCCTCCACCTCAGGATCCCTGATTCAGTAAGTCTGGGGCAGGACTTCAGAATTTCTTAAATGGGCCCAGATGAGGGCCACACTTTGAGATCGCTAGTTCACTAATAATGGCTCCTAATCCAGGAGAACAGCAGAGTCCCCCATGGAAGCCTGTGAAAAACAGGGATTTCTAGGTTTGACCCCCAGGAATTCTGACCTAGTATGTTGGGCTTGCAACTGGAACTCAGTGTGTTTATTTAACATGGGTTTCTGGGGTCACTCTTTTGGCATCCACGGGTAGAAAGAGGATGAATGCTGCTCTGTAGCGGTCATGTCATTTGCTAGTTAAGTTTTCAAAACTCAGATGACACACTGGTGGGGTGAATTATTTCTTTGTTTTGCTGTGGCCCCAGGGAGTGACAGGAGAGGACGAGAGGTGAATGGACAGGAGAGGGTAGCAGACACTGGCCTCTGGAGACAGCGTCAGAGGACAGGACCACAGAAAGGGACACAGTTTGTCTCTGGGTGATGTCTCAGTGGTTGAAAACATTAACCCAGTCTCACAGTTGGGCTTATGCTTCCTAGAGAAAACTACATCTTACTTTGTATTATATTTCCATTGAAATCCCCCATTGCTGACAGACCAAAGGCAATTAAGGGAACAATCCCTTTTTTCAGAAATTAGAACAGAATGGCAAACACAGTGTTCATAGTGGCAAAAATGCCAGGCCCTTGTGAACACAGAGACTGTTTAGTTTACAGTTCTGGCTGTGTGATGCTTGGGCAAAAACCTGTGAGTGGCATGGCCATCCTGCCCGTGCTGTGTAAGTGGCCGTGCACCTGTGTGTGCTCAGGTGTGCTCACCTGCCTTGCCCTGGGCAGAGCAGCCTGGGGCTCAGCGGATGCTTCCCCAGAAGCAGACTCTTCCATTCTGCACATTCCTCCAAGGGGTGAGAGGTTTGTGAGGCAGTGGGGGTGGCACTGAGAGCAGGACAAACCTAGTGTCACCTGGGAGTGTGTGTCCTTGCAGTGACCTTGGAAGCTTTGTAGGTTGTTGCTCCACTGTAAGGTGATTCGTCTTGTAAGAAAGTGCTTTGTGAACCAGGGAGCCGTCACCCAGGGAGCTGTTTCTGTGGCTGTCTGCAGGCTCATTCATCGACCAGATCCTCGTCTGGCCTCAGAGCGCTGTGCCCGGAGGAGAGCTTGCTCTCTGCATGAGGCTGAACATGAATTGAGATGAAGGAGATGCATTGCTGTAAAATAAATACATGAGATGCTTAATGGAGCTGAACTAGATAGCAGGTAAGAAATGGGCCAACTATATTTTCCAAAGAGCTTATTTGCTTTAACCCTCTTTCTTTGACAGGCATGTGATTCAGAATTTGTTGCAGCAGTCTTAATGTAGAAATGTGCCTTCCTTAAAAAAAAAAAAAAAAAGCACCCTATGAGCCTGTCTCTGTAAATAAGATAACTGTAAATATACTACATGAGAAAATTCAAAGGCTTAGTAGCATTTTAGATTTACCAAAGTTAAGAAAAATCCTGTTTTTTTTTAATTTATTTATTTATTTACTTCATAGAAGAATTGGAATATAGGCCAGAGGTGAGGGAGGTGAGAAGATTCCTCAGAGACAGAGTGGGGAGCAGAATCAGCAGAGTGATTGAAACACTGCTGAGGTGAGCATTGAGCAAGACAGGAGAGGTCTGTTAACCCTACGCCATGTGGGTCAGCTCCCTGGCCAGGGACTGAACTCAGATGGTAGTGGTGATAGTGCTGAGACTCAACCCCTAAGCCATCAGGGAGTCCCAGAAAAATCCTCATTTAAAACAGTGTTATGTTCAATGCAAAATAAGGGCAACTCTGGTATCTGACTTCATATATTGCTGTTTCTATAGCTGGTAAAGGGCCTGTGTTCTTCATTCTCACTGGCTGACCCAACTGTGCCCTGAGCTAGAGACTGAATGACGGAAGGACAGTAGACACTTTTTATAGAAATATGGCTCGTAAGGGGGTCTCAGTGAGAGCAAATAGCAGAGACTCAAAATATTTCCCTATTTATAGGTGTTATTAATATAAGGTCGATTTATCAAAACCAGTCAGGTCTATTAAAGAGCCAGGTGCTGGGGCAGAGACCTGCTCCGGAACTGCTGTGGGTGGAAGACAGCCCTTTCGCTACTATCACAGGTGGCCTGGGAGCCCTGAGGGTGTGGGTGTGGCCAGAGGGACCCCTGGCACAGGAGGGGCTAGACAAGGAGGCTGTCAGAGAAGTGACATCGGCGCTGGGACCTGCAGGGCCAGGAGGGACTGGTGTTAGTCCATCCATTTGTGAGGAAACCAGGGAGCTGGGCTCCCAACTGTGGGCACCAAGCCTGAAGCTGCAGAACAGGTATATGAAGTTGAGAGAAGTGGGAGCTTGGTGTCTGATGACTTCATTCTGGCCTTACCCATGAACTCTAGGGGGAGGGAGGGCAAGGGCAGTGTGACTGGCCATGGTCCAGGACCAGGAGAAGGATGCGGCCTTGCTTCTGGGGGCCCCACTTCATTTCCAAGATGCCTAGAGTTACCAACCTTCCCCCCTTGAAGATGCTGGGCATGGTCATGGGCAGAGAGTAGGCATTACCTGTGGAGATACATCCTGTCTGGTGCCAGGAGAGACATGGAGGCTTTTTGAAGCCTCACTGCTCTCTTGGGGGCATAGAGGCAGTGGCCTTTGTGGGCAGACCCACTCTAACAGCACTCAGTGAGTAGAACAGAGGAGCTGGCATGGGGCAAGGGGCCACTCCCTCACTCTACAGGTGCTTGAGGTGGAGACTGGTCTCCTCAGCAGGGTCTATCTGATTTCCCGGGGGAAAGGGAAATTCCCTGTGTAGCTACAGAAACCAGGGTGGTGGGGGACGTTGGGGCACCAGAGGTTCTCCTTGCTCTTTGCATGTTTCTTTTCAGAGAGTAATTGGGGCTTCTGTTATTTCTTTCCTGAAAAAAAGGAAAGAAAAAGAACATAACACTGATATCTTTTTGAATGTAAAGTATCCTGGAAATTAAAAAAATAAT
The DNA here is from genome assembly GCF_000260355.1 of Condylura cristata. Lineage (NCBI taxonomy): Eukaryota > Metazoa > Chordata > Mammalia > Eulipotyphla > Talpidae > Condylura > Condylura cristata. The sequence continues at coordinate 36,830,997 of NW_004567105.1, forward strand.
AATTAAAAGGATGATTTGAATTTAAAGGGCCCACAATTTAATGAAGTTCTGGTTGATGACTGTCAGCTCCACTCCTCCTCATCTTCCCTTTTCCATTCCTGAGTTCCCATTAGGAATTCTTTATTCTTTCCACAACTACTCCTGAAAATGCATGACTGAGTGGGTCAAGCTTAATTCTTGCTTATTTTTTGCTCTCTGTTCTGTTTTGCTGGCAAGATATTTTAAAGGTTTCCCTCCTATTAGCAGAATTTATGGTAGAAAACTGATTTTGCTTAAAAAAAAAAAAAGGACTTGGCAGGGCAGAAATTTTAAGCTTTTCACTTTGTTCTGAAATTTTAGCAGAAATAAACAAAGTGATTAGTTTGAAATGTAATTCATAGTCAATGAGTTTAAAAAAAATACTTGAGTTGCTGATTACAGCTCACTGAGATAGACCCCCTGAAATGTAATTTACTTTTGAAGTGATTCCAAATGGATTCTTTCTGCTTAAATTTGCAAAATTTCCCGACGCTGTGTCAACATTTCAGATAGTATTGAAAGAGTGTATGAGCAGCATTGATCTGTCTTCCAGGGCCCCGGGTGGGGGGAGGGCCTTCACATTTGCTGAGCACAAGACACAGGTGGAAAGGAGACCCCACTTTGGAGCAGCACCTAGTCCTGCTTTTTCCTTCTGCACTTACAGGTCTGTTGCTTCACCCCCAATAGATTCCAGATTTGCTTTTCCTTTTGGAATTGTCTATTATAGTTTACTTCAAAACTTCACAGGGGAAGAGAGTGACTTGGTAACCCCCTGCATTTCCCAGCACATGACCCTGTGGCCATCTTGTTTCATCACTGCTTGTCCCTATTTTTCCCTCCTCCTATACTGAATCATCCTGAAGCAAATTCCAGAAGCACACATCATTTCACCTTTAAATATTTTAGCACAATCTCCAAATTATAAGGATTCCTTTAAAAATCTAAATTTAATGCCATTATGACATCTAAAATTGTGGAGGCTCTTCCCTTTATCTAACAGTCATCTTTGTTTCACCACTTGCCCATATACCTCTTCATGTGTGTTTGTTAAAATCAGAACCTAGACAAGGTCTGCTTGCTGTGATTGGTCAGTATGGCACTTTAATACCTGGTGATAATAGGCACCCCCTTCCCTCTTTGTTTTTTACTTGCAGTGCATTCGTTGGACAAACTGGTCATTAATTCTCGTGGAATTGATCACAATCTGGATTTTACTTGCTATGTTCTCTTGGTTTTATTGAACATTCTGCTCTCTCTCCTGTTTTCTGAATAATCTGGCTCTTTCCTGCTAGGATCTGCCTATAGCTAACTCCTCTGTCTTACCTCACATAGGGCTTTCTGCCCACCCACCTGAGAAGTCTCTCCTGCTTAGTAAGGTCCTAACTGCTCATCTCCCAGTGGTCTCCCAAGGAAGCCTCACCAGCCGAAGACAAGAGCCTTTCCACTATGACAGCAGTTAGTGTGCAGCATGCCTGCTTTGTAGTCAGGTTACTTAGTATGCTGGAAAAATCCAGCCATGTCTTCTTGTGCACCATTGACTAATCAGCACTGAACATAGTGACTAGTTTATAGTAAATGTACCAGAAAATCATCAGTGAGGTATCAAAGGTGTAAAATTTAATGATTAATTTCACTGAACCAATGTAATGAATTCTGTCCTATCTTAGTATATGTTATGTGAGCAAATGAGGTAATAATTTTGTACTTCTGTTGTCTTTTCTTATCCTTCCCTGCTGTCCTTCCATGGGTGGTGACTTCTCACGCCCATCCTCCTCTGACTACAGGTTGGTGGTCAGTGCTCCTCTGGGAGAGGCCATAAAGAAAGAACTCGTGGGATGTAGTCAGGGCTTGCTGGCCTCAGGAGTCTACAGCCTTAAGTTGCCTTCCAGGAGATTTTCCCCAAATGTACAGGAACTTCCTCCATTTCAAAGGTGATGCTCACACTTCCCATCCTGTCTTAGGCTGCCCAGTCAGAGAATCATAGGCTGTGGAAATTCATTTTCTCACATTTCTGGAGGCTGAGGTCTAAGTTTAAGGTCTTAGGACCCCTGAGAGGGAGGTGTTTGGTGAAACTGCTCTTTCTGGCTTGCAGAGAGCTTTCCTCTCACTGTGTCCTCACATGGTGTTTCCTGTGGGCCTGCAGAGAGAGGCTTCTGGTCTTTCTCTTCCTATACAGACTCTAGTCCTCTCCTCCTCCTGTGACCTTATTACATCTTACTCACCCAAGTATGGGTGTCAAATACAGTGTCATGGGGGTTAGGGCTTCAGCCCCTGAGGAGACAAAGTTCATTCCCTAATTCTAACACTTTCCTCAAGGATCTCAGTCTAAACTGAATCTCCACTTCTAACTGTGAAATGTTTTGTTTCTCTTAGTTCTTACAGAGAGGTGGGCCATACTTTAAAAAGCGTTTATCAAGTGTTCAAAGATCTTGGCTGTCTTAACTGTTGCATTCTTTTATCTGTTTCTGCCAACTCTGGAGAAGGGTCAAATGTTTGAAATTGGCATCTGTGAGTCAGTTTTTCTGGAATTGTTAAATCAAAAATTTTTTCACCTGCATTATAATATTATATAAGTTTCAGGTAGAAATTATAAAGCACCATATGTATATTTTATATTTCACCTCTAGAGTACAAATCTTTCACCATTTAATTTTTCACTTCTTTATCCAACTTAGGAGACTCAAAGAATTGATGTTTGAATATTACAAGATATTGCCTGGAATTGAAGAGAAGAGCAAAGATACACTATCTTTTCTCTAGAGTGATTTCAGATCAAGTGTAAAGATTGTTTCAAGCTTGTGTTATTTTTTATATATATAGCATTAGAAATTTAAGAGTGTAGCTTTTCATTTATCAAAGAACTCAGGATTGCATCTGTAAAAGAAATGATAGTGAGAATCTGTGTCTGGAACATAACTGATTTTGTGCCTCCAACTATTCCTGTTCTACATGCACTGAGATTGAGTTTGATTGTAGCCTACAACCTGTGAACAGTGATTTAGGAATTCAGTCCTGGATAGCATATTTGTTAGTAATACATTTTTGAATGCACGAATTTTCTCTGACCACTGTAACAAGGATAGTCGCCTGCTAGAATGTATGCACAGTGGAGATAAGAGTATTTAAGCCATGAGGGTTAACTATGAATGGTTAATGTTATACCCCAGGAGCACTGTAGCCTGAAAATGCACTCAGTTCTCCTTTATGGCTCTTGCAGATTCAGCTGGACGAGGCATGTTGGTTTGCAGTTAAATAGGGACATAAATCAGGAAAATAGCCTGTCTAATTTTGATTGTTTAAGAGAATGAATACCATTGGATCTTTTTTATAGTTCTCTATTTCCTATGTCTTCTAATGTGGTTTCCCTGCTTAACAAGAAACATCATTGAATTTTATTTATGAGTAAATTATTTGGTATTGGCTTTTCATTACATTCACGGAGTGTCTTGAAGTTTGGGCTTACTTTTATAATGTATTTTACAATCATGTGGCATACTTGTAAGTGAAGAACTTTGAGTTGGTCAAGGTAAGAGAGAAGGTCAAGGATTTGTCTAGTAAAAGCCAAAAACAAGGATATGTCTGTTGTTCACAATATGAAGCAGTGGGGCCCTCTTTGATGAATGACTCAAAGACTTTTCTCCATAGAGGAGATCTGCTGCCTCCATCCATCTGTTTGTCTATCTGTCTGTCTGTCCTTTTCTCACATTCCTACCCAGGGAATGATGATAAGTATATTATTTTTTATTATATATATATGTTATTTTAAGATTTACTTATTTATGCATACAGAACTGGGGTACAGGGCAGAGATGCAGGGGTGGTGAGATGATTCACAAGAGGTAGAGTGGGGAACAGAACAGGCCTACTGACGAAGTACACTGCTGAGGGGAGCAGCGGGCGGGTCAGGAGAGGTCTGCCACACCATATGGTCATCTCCGGGGCAGGCGGGTATCTGACTCATGCGGAAGTGGCTTTAGCTTCTTAGTGCTGTGCTTTAACCCACTGCGCCACCACAGGGAGGGCCAGAAAGTCCTTATTTTTATTTCATAGAGGAAGGAGAGCTTTGCAGAGTATAATATTCTTGATTGGCATTTGCTATCTTGAAGTTTGTTGAATATGTTACTCCATTCTTTTCTTGGTCATAGTGTTTCTTTGGTGAGATCTGATGTCAGCCTAATTTGTTTTACTTTATAAGTTAACTCTTTCATCCCCCTTGTTAGTTTCTTTATTTTTTCCTTGTCTTGGACTTTTGCAACTTTACTATTATATAGCATTCCTATTATGCTTCTTGCTGTAATTTTGTTTTAATTGTGGAAATTTGGTGTTCTCACTTCTTGTATGTCTATATTTACCTCCTTTTTCAGGAAGTTCTTGTCAACTATTCCTTGAATAATTTCTCATTTCC